>NC_091966.1:4382500-5007500 GCF_036711975.1 Onthophagus taurus
GCATAGCACACAAGCTGTCCAAGAATTTCTGAGGGAACGTTTTCCGGGACGGTGGATTGGACTAGGAGTAGGTTCACCGATAAGTTGGCCCCCCGATCGCCAGATCTTACACCTGTAGATTTTTATTTATGGGGACGCGTTAAATTGCTAATTTACTGCGTTTAAATCAGTTGATCGAAAACGAGTTGATCAACTGAGGTTGCGAATTGTTGATTCATTTGATCAACTTCGAACTGTGATCGATGTTCTCCGCAGATATCAGGCGATATCAGGCGTGCATTGATGCCGGCGGGAGTGTTTTTGAACATCTGCTTTAGTATTTTTTTTGTTCTTTTTTATTTATTACTATTTGTTTATAATTTTATTGTTCTTGTTAATATTTTTGTTATTTTCTTGTTTGTTGTAACCATGAAAATTAAATTTAATGTTTTGGAAATTACATTCGTTTATTCAACTAAAATAAATTAACACTGGGTTTAACTAAGTCTGCACTTAGAAATGTATGTAAATAATGGTTATTAGCTCAGTTCGTTTTTGAATTGTCATCGCCAACTCAGATCTTGCGGAATATGTTTCCTTTTTTTGTTTGTTACGATTGAAATCAAAGATTAACATTTTCGCGTATAACTCGAAAACGGTAAATGTTATCAAAATTTTCAAAGAGTGATAATAGTTTCTAAAATAAATTTTCTATTAAAAAGTACAAAAATAAATGTAGGGTTACGAGCGAACAAAAAAGTTCTGAGCAAACAAATTTTAGGGACAGCCTGTATAGCATGGTTGCCGCCGCCCGATCAAAATTGGTTCAATGATTTTGCTTGATATTTGTTTACCCTGTACCAAATTTCAACGCTCTACTATAAATGGTATTGAAAATATTTAGAGAAATGTGTTAAAATTTCTGAACTTTGATGGCCCATATCTTAGCCATTTGAAGACTTTTATAATAATTTTTTTCACGAATCGTCATCATTTTTGCTCTAGTATACGAGGTTAATTTTATGCCCCGAGTCACCGGAACACCCTGTATACAGTATTATCATCAATAATATCACCAACATCATCTTTCAAAGATGATATTACGACTCTTTTTTGTAGCAAACTTGTTACTTATCTCATTTTTATATCTAGCTATATTATTATTTATACAGGGTGTCCCGCAACGATTGTACAATACTGCATCAGCGTACTCTCTGATCGAAAACAGACAAGAAAAGTCTAATAAACATAGGTCCGAAAATGGACCAATTTCGAGATATTCAAAGTTTTAGTTTCATAAGCTGACCTATTGTAAACATCATTAATTCTAACGATTTAGATGCAGTAATTATATGATTACCATGGTTACGATGGTTATGATAAAGTTTAATAAATAATAAGATAATATTAAGTTAATTAATACAGTTCATTAATAATTTAACAAAACAAGTAACAAAGATTGTCAAAGAAAATCGTTCAACCAGCATAAAAACAACGAATATTTAACAAATTGGAAAAGATTCATGTCATAATAAATGTTCAATATGCGCACCATTTACTTCTAAACACAAACGGATACGTTTTCTAAATGAACTTCTAATGCGTTCAAAGATACCAGGAATTTGTTTTATTGTGTCAAATGCGTTACTAATTTTATTCTTCAAATCCTGCACATTTTGAACGTCTTCAGAATAAACAATTTGTTTTAAATGTCCCCAAAACCAAAAATCTAACGGATTTAAATCTGGTGAACGAGATGGCCCTCCTCGGCCAATCCACTTATTGCCAAATCTGTTATTTAACTATGCTCGAGTAGCGCGTACATAATGTGCTGGTGCTCCATCGTACATAAAGTAGCAATCTTCTAGAATTTGTTGAGGTAATTCATCAAATGCCTCTGTAAGGTCATTTTGTAAAAAATGTATGTAGGCATCGGCTGTCAATCTCTTTGGAAGAAAAAATGGACCTATTAACTGATCACCTATAACTCCAGCCCATACATTAACACCGAATCGCCACTGATGATGAGTTTCTAGTATTGCATGGGGATTTTCATCGCTCCAAACGTGCGCATTATGAATATTAAAAATTCCGCTTTGAGTAAATGTTGCTTCATCCGTAAATACAATGTTTATGGGAAAGTCGACGTTTACTACCTCTTCCTGTATGGCCCACCTACAAAAAAATCTCTCTTTTTTCGCCATCATTTTCTGTTAGAGCTTGAACGGTGTTGTAATGATAAGGATAAAGCAACTGCTCCCTTAAAATGCGGTGAACGGTTGTTTTGTTAATGTTTTCTTGTGCAGAAATTCTTCTAATGCTGGTTGAGGCATTTTCATCAACTCTTCTCAAAACTGCTTCTTCTAATTCCACCGGCCTTGTGTAATGTCTCTCCGTGGAATGGCTGTGGGTTACGCTTCCCGTTTCTTTTAATCTGAGAAATAGTCTGCTAAAGGTGTGACTATTAGGCAATCGTCTGTTCGGGAACCTTTGCGCGTAATGACGAGCTGCTAACGACGCATTTCCATCAGCTAGTCCGTAACAATACACCATATCCGCCATCTCTTCCTTGGAGTAATTAATAGGAGCCATACTTAATAGTTTTATTAAATTAAATAGTAAAATAATAATTTCGTGAAGTATTATTATTTTTTTTTGATTCACAGACTACTACCAGACGGCCAACTCCATTGTGAAAGCGAGATCAATATATACCGGTCTCTCTCACTCATCATGTAACACTTATGTAGATGGCAGTGAGAAGCAAAAATGCAATTGGCGCCAAATTCAAATCTTTTATTTAATTTAAAATTTGAATACAGACATATTTTTGATCTAATGTGCTTTTTGTGGATCTATTAAGCTATATTTAGCTTGCGTAAGCCAAAATAATTACAGCTTAATAGACCAATAAAAAGCACCTCAAATCAAAAAGTTATAATTTTATAATTTCAATGCAAAATAAAGAGAACTCCATTGGCGATTTAAAATTTTATATTTAAATTACAATATAATTACACTAAAAACCCCTGTCCTCGTCTTCTCCGGGATGATCCTCACAGGTTGGGTTGGGTTGGCCGTTTTTGTCTGTGGTTTTCAATTGATAAAGTACATATAACAAACACCAACTGCTTCTGACCCTAAGTGACACGGTGTTATCAAAAATTTGAATACTTAATTTGAATACTATTGAAATTAAAAATTAATATAATTAAAATACTAGCCTGTCCTTATTCTTGGGAAAACAAAATAATTTTCCAACTTCATCTTCGCTACATCCGCACACAATGCAAAACATTTTTACATTTTAAACATTCTTCATCGATATTTTCTCCAAGACATTTGCTTTTATTAGTACAAGTTGTGATTTGCGCAGCATTGCATCTCCTATTCAAATTTAAATTTCGAATTAAATAAAAAATGTATAAAATCCCGATTTACGAGGTTTTGAAAACTTATTAATTCATATGTTATATAAAACGTCACATGGGGAGGTATAGTACGAAAGCTTCTTAAAAGGAAACGACACGTGCTTTATTCCGCACAACGGTACTTTACTTTATGAGTTTGTGCATTTCAATTCCTCAAAAGTGCATCGGAGATTTTCACCGCACGTTTTATGCTTTTTATCCAAGTGCCATAAAGGAAAAATAAAATCACAAAATCGATAATTAAAAATGAACGGTGAATTATTAGTCCAGGTATGAAACCCATTTAAATTGCATTGAACGAGCATACTTTGATAAAGTAAGTTAATTTTTTAATAATTAATGCACTTCGATAAGTACTCGCTTTTACGTTAAATATTTCTAGTTCCTTTTATCTTTTCGCAATTGAATTAGTTTAAGTATAAAAAATAAAATTGGTGGAGGAGCCGCGTGTTTAAAAGAATTTATTGCAAATGTGTATTGAGATTTTGTCATTTAAAATTTATTATTTGAGAGAAAAACACCCACCTTCCGCTTTGAATATAAATTTCCCGGAATATATCGTGCGTGGAACACCAATAACACAATTTCTTTCCGGATTTCCTAGAGAATTGTAAAAAACTAACTTTGAAGATTACTGCATCTGCATTATTTATGTCCGTACTTCAGACAAAGTCTATAGAGATTGTATAACACGCGTCTTTTGTCTCGTGGGGCCAAAAATTTCCATTCCTAACATTGTAGTCCCCCGACTAAAATGCTTTAGGTATCATGCAATTTTCGACATTGTCTATTCCAGACAAGCTTTTAACTTTAAGTTTGCTGAAGTTCCAAATTGGATTGCACTGGAGAATATAAATCGGTAAAGTGCTTAGGTGTGTTAACCGCTCAATCAATATCTTCTCACTTATTATCACTAATATAAACGAATAAAAATTAAATTCCCGTTCTAGACACCTCATTCAATTAAATTTAGCAGCCGTTGAAATGTAATTGAATTATTTTTATTGCTCCTGGTCGAGTAAAACCCCATTAACCTCACAAATGAATTTGTTATCATCCGCAAATGGGAGTGTGAAACTATGTTTAGATACAAGCTTGAATATTCAGTGCATTGTATACCTTTTACAAAATAACAATTAAATATAAATCGCTTTTACATTATTCCTTTATGCTGTTTAAATTTAATACATGAGTATATTTAAATATAAATGTTAACTTTCATGGATAGAATCTAATTCGGATTATTCCTCAAGTTCTTTTAGTTCTATATTTGTCATTAAACTAAAACCAGTTGTGATTCAGAGCTAGATTGTTGTATATTTTTATTGAACTAAAAGTGGAACTAACACTAGAACTAAAACTATACCTTTTCAAGCTCAAATTGGCACTAATCAGAATCAAAATGACATTAGTCAAAATCAAATTGACAATGTCAATTTCAAATTGACAATAATCAAAATTAAAATGGCATTAGTCAATATCAAATTGGCAATAAACAATATCATATTGGCATTAATCAACAAATTTAGCACTAATCAAAAGCAAATTGGCATTAAACAAAATCAAAATGACATTAGTCCATATCATATTGGCACCAAACAATATCAAGATGGCATGAAAAATAAATGTATAAATCGGTGTCAAACAATTGTTAACTTATCGGTTGTTGTCAAGTTTATGGTAATTTATTGCGAGATTTAAACTATTATATTCACACGAGATGCCTTATTTAAAGAAAAATGCTGCTGCAAATCTGAGGACACAGATTTGCGCTTTGTATAATGCCAATGGTGACTGGCGTAATCTTGCAAACGTACTACAGGTGCCAAAAAGAACCGCGTATCGATGGGTTAACAACCAAGAATAACCGGAAAAGCAGCGAGGGGGTAAACGTAGAGCTAAAATAACTGATGAGCACCGTCAATTCATGGAACGTTCAGTCGAAGAAAATCCTAAAATTACTCTTAAAGGACTGAGTGAAAAAATCCGTGAAGATTTTGCACTCAATGTCTCCAACGAATGCGTTCGATAGCATCTCAATGGATTGATGTTTACTTTGAAGACTGCTCGTAGAGAACCAGAGAACGCGAATAGTATTCAAACGAAAACAAGCAGGAGTATTTATGTAGAAAATTTATTGGATCTTCAAGCACAACATATACCTATCATATACATGGACGAGACAAACTTTAATTTGTTCATATCGCGGACTCAGGGTCGTTCAAAAAAAGGGACTCGCTGCACAACAGTGTCTGCAGGTTGCAGAGGGTCGAATATTCACCTAATAGGATGCATTGGAAACATGGGGCTAATTCATTCCGAACTACGTCGGGGCTCTTTCAAGAAGCCGGAAGCAAATGAATTTGTGAGGCAATGCCTAAGAAGAGCGCAAGTCCTTTACCAAACTAGAGTTGCATTAGTTATTGATAATGCTCCTTGCGACTCTACTATTGAAGAGGTTTTTGCAGAAAACGAATTTGAACACCACACACTTTTACGATTAAGTCGGTAAAGCCCTATGTTTAATCCTATTGAACAAGCGTGGTCTGCATTAAAAGCTGGAGTAAAAGCAGATATGGCTAAATAACATCTTGGCTGGTGCTGACCGGGATCATCTGACTCAAACAATATCGAATGCAGAAATTAGAGAACACCGTTCATAATAATATGGACAAGATTACTGTTGCCAATTGCGCAATGTTTATTGCCCACATCCAACGATTTATCCCTTCTGCATTAAATATGCAAGATATAAATTTTTAAGAGTGTTATTTAAAACATAACGTTACCTACTTTCTTAAGTAATATAATTGTTATCTACTGTGTTTGTAAGTCAATAAAATGTTTTTGCCCATTTCATTTTATTTAATGCTGATATATATTTTATTTCAATTTAAAATTCATAAGTGCCAATTGATATGGACTAATGTCATTTTGATTTTGTTTAATGCCCATTTGCTTTTGATTAGTGCTAAATTTGTTGATTAATGCCAATATGATATTGTTTATTGTCAATTTGATTTTGACTAATGCCAATTTGAAATTGACATTGCCAATATGATTTTGACTAATGTCATTTTGATTCTGATTAGTGCCAATTTGTGCTTGAAAAGGTATAGAAACATTCGGGTTTAGCCGAGTGTCTCTTAAGACGGCTAAACCAGAATGTTTCTAGTTTTGGGGCTAAAGTTAGTTCTAGTGACAGTGCTAGGTAGCGCTAGTTAGCACTAGATATCACTATGCTGCACATTTTTATTGAACTAATACTAGAACTAATACTAGACCTAGAACTAGAAACATTTTGGTTTAGCCGTCTTTAGAGACGTATGGCTAAACCAAAATGTTTCTAGTTCTAGGTCTAGTGTTAGTTCTAATGCTAGTTGTAGTTATAGTTTTAATTGTTATTCAGCATTAGATTGTTGTATATTTGTCATTAAACTAAAACTAGAACTAACACTAGACCTAGACCCGTTCTGGTTTAGCCGTCTTAAGAGACGTATGGCTAAACCTGAATGTTTCTAGTTCTAGGTCCAGTGTTAGTTCTAATGCTAGTTGTAGTTATAGTTTTAATTGCTATTCAGCATTAGATTGTTGTATATTTCTAATTAAACTAAAACTAAACCTAACACTAGACCTAAAACTAGAAACATTCGGGTTTAGCCGTCTTAAGAGACACTCGGCTAAATTCGAATATTTTTAGTACTGGGTCTAAGGTTAGTTCTAGTAACAGTACTAGCGCTAGCTATATTATATTAGCACTAGATATCACCATGTTGTATATTTTTATTGAACTAAACCTAGAACTAGAAACATTTGGGTTTAGCCGTCTTAAGAGACGCTCGGCTAAACCCGAATGTTTCTAGTTTTGGGTCAAAGGTTAGTTCTAGTGACAGTGCTAGGTAGCGCTAGTTATTATTCAGCATTAGATTGTTGTATACAGGGGTGGCACGCTAATTAGCACACCGTACTGCATCTAGTTAAAAGTGCATCAAATCAAAGCAATTTCACTGTCTTTGTCGTGTTCTTTGGCTCTAACTGTCTATTTGGATTTTTTTTAAACTTTAGCATCCCCGGAGATTGTTTTCCAGAAGTCGTTGTCTGATAGTCATACTTGCAATGTTGACATCATGTTCCTGCTATATTCTAGCTCTTATCTGTGAAGAAGTAACGGAAGGATCTTTGAGCACCTGTCGGACAATTAGGGAATCTTCCGTTTTCCCGGTTTTTCTGCGTCTTGGTCATTTTTGATTAGAAAACTTTTATTATTTCGATAATGTTTGAGAACATTTTCAACTTTTTTACGCGAACTCGCAATAGAATTTTACTTATATTTTTCTCTTTCTCAAACATCGTCTTTCCCCCTCTGTACAGCTTTTTTTGCATCCCATCTCAATAATGTTTAAACAATTTTCCTTTAAATTGATTTAACTGACATTTATACTGCTTTTAAATCAAATTCAACTATCAATACGAACTTCATACGGAACAGACATTGCCAATGTCAGGGTGTGCTATTAAAATGCCAACTTATACTAAATATATTTGAGAAAAAAGACGTATAACAATTTAAGCAGCGATAAAATGTTACTACAACGAAACCATTACAAACGATACAGAATAAGTCAATACAAATAAATCAAAAATTATGTTAAAATGCCGTTATAGTTCTATATATAGATAGTACTGTTTGAATTTGTAAGGGTGTGCAAATTAACGTGCCAGCAGTGTATTTGTCATTAAACTAAAACTAGAACTAACACTAGACCTAGAACTAGAAACATTCGGGTTTAGCCGTCTTAAGAGACGCTAGGCTAAACCCGAATGTTTCTAATTCTGGGTCTAAGGTTAGTTCTAGTGATAGTGCTAGGTAGCGCTAGTTAGCACTAGATATCACTATGCTGCATATTTTTATTGAACTAAAACTAGAACGAACCTGAACTAAAAACATTCGAGTTTAGCCGTCTTAAGAGACGTGCGGCTAAACCCGAATGTTTCTAGTTCTAAGTCCAGTGTTAATTCTAATGCTAGTTGTAGTTCTACTTTTAATTATTATTTAGTATTAGATTATTGTATATTTGTCATTAAATTAAAACTAGAACTAACACTAGACCTTGAACTAGAAACATTCAGGTTTACCCGTCTTAAAAGATGCAACTTTTTGCTATAACAAACACTCCCTTTCCCGTATTAATCCGTAACATCAAGATTTTACTGTATTTAAAGCAACATTTAATGCTTAAAGTAGATAAGCTTAGGTACTTAGGGCTTTTATGTCATAAATTTACAAAGCACCTTAAACTTGACTTCCCATTGGAATGTTTGTCGTAAAACCCCCGCATAAACTTAACTATTCTTAGATTAGAAGCATTAAATTCTAAACAACTGAATCTTTTCAAAAAAAAGATTTCGAAATAGTACAATTTCAATTATCGTTTTTGAATTATAACGTTATGTCATGCACGTATTTTAGGTAATTATGGATAATAGAGAAATTGTACCAGAAAAAAATTTACTTACTTCTCTTTGTCACGCGATAAGTACGATTGTAGCTTGTTATTAGGTTTTTTAGTTAAATACTTCGCGATTATAAACGCTCTCGAATTACAGTTTGGTGTGACCTACTTAGTGTTTTAATTAAAATCAAATTTGAGTTAAAAAATTTCTAAGTCAAGTCATAAATTATATCTGCTTGAGAACACAATAATTCCTTTCACAATTTATCACAAACTCACATAGTGAATAAGCCAACATTCCCTGAATTTATATATACCCTCCGTATTTCCAAGAATCGATCTAAAAACCATCAAGTCATACAAGTTTTATGCTTTTATTGTTGAGGTCTAAAATTTGAGAACGCTTCACTTAAACAAATTAAACGACTCCGATCGATATGTGGACATAAAATAATGTAGTTTTATTTCAAATTTAATTTAAAACGGTGGTTTATTTAGTTTGTATTTGAGAACGAATTTATAGGTAACCCACACTTTTCAGCTAAGTGATTAAACAACTTTTTTTATACTATTATCAAACAGTGTAGGGTTTTTTTTTAGAAATCCTTTCTACTCGGCTCGTTAATGTATATACATTTTCTTTGTAATCTTGATGTACTATTTTTTAAGTTATGGTGGTAGGGCGATTGTTTCCACGACACATTTGCGGGAAATAGTCTATTTTGAACATTTATGTATGAATTTATTAAACCCGGAAATATTTCCATAAAAAAATATTATTATAATGACTCAAATGGAAATGAAGTTTACTAGGAAAATGTATTAAAGTAAAGTGGAATGAAGTGCATAAAACTGTCAAGTATTATAATAATTAAATTAAGGATGAATTCTGAGCTATTTCTCTATTACTCCCTTGAATACTCATCGTAGTTATTATAAAACATTTGAGTTTCTTGAAATCTGTTTTGCTCAAACCATGTTTTTTTTATGTCTCACTGTTTGATGCCATTTGTAGCCAATTTCTCCCCCCAATCTTCTTGATGTCATCCAGCGATCTTTCTTGTGGTCTTCCCACACTCTGATTTGTTGCCTTATTAGGCCAGTAATTCTAGCCACTACGTTTGTGATCTTACTACATCTTTGAATCTCCTCATTATGCGCTCTGTCTCTGTGATAAATCCTCAGCATTACTCTTTCTATGACTCTTTGGTTTATCCTTAGCCTATTAGTACTTATTCAAACAGTTTCAGTACAGGATTCATTTCAGTACAGGATTCAAACAGTTTGCGTTTCAGGTTAATAGCTAAGAATAACAATAGGAGTAATAGGAGGAATAAAATAAGGATAACCATATCAATCCTATTCTTCTTGTTATTTCGGTGTTCTGGTTTTCTTTGCCCAGCTTGATATTGTGACCAACTTCTATAATATGATTTTCGGTCGAAAATTGAGCAGCGTCCAGACTCAAGATCTTTACCCTTGAATGGTTCATTCTTAGACCCATTTCTACTGATACTTTATGGAGTAGCATATTCTTCAACTCCTCTGAGTCGCTGCTTATCAGTACGATTTCGTCCGCGAATCACAGGTGATTTAGGTAGGTGTCATCGATATTGAGTGATGAGCGTACTCTGTCTTTTCCGAGTGCCTTTCTGTCCCTCATCTTTCTTAAAACAGCTAGCAGCTCATTACTATCAATCTGTGGTATTTCCTATAAGTTCACATTTAAGATGTTCCATCTCTTATCGTTTTATAATTTGCGTTGCCTTTGCTTTAGTTTTGCCAAAGTTAAATATGCTTCTATAGCTCAATATCGCTACTGGTTTTCGCTTTTACTACCTTGTGGTCGCTACCAGTATTAAATCGGTTGAAAATCAAAACAGCAAACAAATTAGTAAGTTTAATGGTTATTAAGGCATAGTGGAGATGCTTCCAGTTTCTTACACCAAGCGTCCTAACGTTCTCCATCAGATCATCCTTCAATAGATTCTACAATTTTCATTACTCCCCTGTCGCCTTGCATCATCCAGCCATACTGTTCTCTGCCGTATTTTATGTGTCATAATATTTCTGCACCATCCATAAGCTTTCTTATATTGAGGTTGTCATCTTTTACTTATTGCCACATCAGCTAGCTTTTTAAATTATTCCTTAGACCGTTCTGGGTGCAGGAGCTCCTCCATCAGTATCAAATTCTCACAGCTACTAAGGGAAACTCTCTTTTACTTAGGTTCATATATATTGCTTTCAATAATTATGAACTTGTGGATCTACAGATACCCAGAAGAAGATAATCGTGGTTGAATTTTAATAAATTCATTGTTTAAGCTTCGGCACTAGGCTATACGCATCGGCTTTCCGCAGCTTCAAGGGGGCTTTGTGGTTTGCGTTCTTATCCATGAGATGACACAAGTGATGAAGTATGCTTTACTGTCAGCAAAGGTTTGGTAACTCTTTTACTTACGTGCTGCATTTGCATACTTATGATTCCTTGTCAAGGAGCATCTATCAACAACTGAAGTGTGAAATAAAACCTTCTTAACACCATTCTCACAATGGATTCAATTATTAATAAGAAGTGTTCAATTATCAAGTATCCTCTTTCATCATCAAGTTTGGACAAGTTTTGGCATTTTTGAAACCTACCTAATCTATCAATACCATCAAATGTTAAGATTTCTTCGCCATGGGGATCTGCAAGTAACTCGATTTTAAGTCCAAAGGCTACAGCACTGATCAGATCTCGTGGACTGGGATCTCCAATATTACTTTTTCTGGCTTTATTGCGCTCAATCTCTTTTTTTTTTCACAACATTTTCTCTGCCTCTATCAATCTTTTTACTGAAGCACATTTTATTCACTAAAACCACAGTTCTAGTAAAAAAATCAAAAACGGTGATGTCATATTTGTTTGGCAGCACAACGATTAACTTGTAGATGAAAATCGTGAATAAGCTTAAATCCTGATATTTTCAAGTTTATGTACTTGGCCATAATTTACCATAAACATCTATCAGAAAAGTCTTCGTACTTATATCTGTCAGGTTGGTAGAGTATCCAGGACGCTGCAAGATAAAGAAATCTTGGTTTGTGCGTTTCTGGATATAGAGGGAGCGTTCAACAACGCAATACCACAATCTCTTGAAAGAGCTGCTCTTGACAGGGGAGTGGAAGCAACTATAGCGGGTTGGATCCGCAATATGCTAGATAGTAGAATAGTTTCTACTTCACTCCACGGTGATACGATACGCTTCAGGCCGGGAGGTGGCTGCCCGCAGGGAGGGGTGTTATCTCCCCTGCTTTGGTCCCTCCTAGTTGACGATCTGATTGCGATAGTCGAAGCCGTTGGTGTGGAAATACAAGCTTATGCTGATGACATTGTCGTTATGGTCAAAGGAACCTGTTTGCCGAGGATATCTAAAGTCCTCCAGGTGACCCTAGATACCATTTGCGCTTGGTGTAAGGGAGAGAACCTCTCAATAAATCCGCAAAAGACAATTGTTGTGCCTTTCACCAGGAAGCGAAAGTTGGATGGACTAATCCGCCCAACTATCCAAGGTGAAGAAATTCCTTTCTCAAAAGAAGTCAAATATCTAGGAGTAATCCTAGACAAAACCCTGTCATGGAATGGACATTTGCAGGGAGTTTTGCACAAAGCTAGACCATCCTTGTGGACTTGTCGCAGTCTTTGTGGAAAAAGTAGGGGTCTTACCCCTGAAAGACTGTACTGGCTCTATGTGACTGTGGTTAGACCTATGATCACATACGGAGCAGCAGCCTGGTATAGGAAAGTCCGACAGACTTCAGCTATCAGTAAACTTTCACGAATTCAACGAGTAGCTGGATTGGCAATCTCTGGTGCGATAGGCACAACGCCAACTCTAGCAATGGAGGTTCTGCTTGGCCTATCTCCTCTGCATTTGCATATAGAGAAAGTGGCTAGAACAACCATTTACAGATTTAAGCAATATGCTCAAAACTGTTCCGACATGTCCTACCAATGGGCTGCGGAAGACATTATAAGCACTGATATTGTGCTATCAATGCCGTCAGATTTGGCGGTATCACTATCAGTGATTAATGCTCGATACCAGATTGTACTGCCTGAGCGGCAGTCCTGGATCGAAAATGAAAATTCTCTGGTTCGGGCAGATATTTGCTTGTACACAGATGGATCAAAAACGCCTGAAGGGGTAGGAGCAGGAGTATACTGCCAGACACCTCGAATTAAGCAAGCCTACAGCCTGGGTACGTACTGTACTGTATTCCAGGCGGAAGTATTTGCTATTGACATGGCTGCTAAAATCCTTCTTGAAAGAGGGGTGAAGAACATGACAGTACGAATCTTCTCAGACAGTCAAGCCGCTCTCCAGGCGCTGCAAGCCGTGAAAACGGTGTCGGCTCTGGTTAATGATTGTAAGAGAACATTAAACACACTGAGTTGTGATAACAGAGTCTCTCTGATCTGGGTCCCGGGTCACTCTGGTGTTGCTGGCAATGAAGCGGCAGATAAGCTAGCACGAGATGGCAGCGCTGAAGCGTTTGTGGGACCGAAACCAGCAGTTGGTGTATCATTTGCGATGGCCAAATATAGGATTGGACTGTGGGCTGAAGAGAGACTTCGCCTACTGTGGACCAGTTCTCCTGGAATGAGACATGCTAAGGTGTTTATTAACATCGCCACTGTCAAACCCGGGAATATTTTGGGACTTGCCCGTAGTAGCATAAAAGTTCTAATGGGTGTTTTTACTGGGCACTGCCGATTAAAAGCACACCTCAACTTGTTGAGTTTAGCCGACGATGTTGAATGCCGACTATGTGCGGAGGAAGCAGAGACGGTTGAGCATGTTTTATGCCACTGCCCTGCCGTTAACCGTATCAGATTCTCGATTTTTGGGTCGCAGTTTATCTCCTCAAAATATCTGAATGACCTTTCGCCGAGCAAGGTATTAATGTTCGTTAAGAGCATTGGATTGCACGGTGAAATTTGATAATGATATCTATCGGGGTACAATAGATCCTTAGGGTCGCGGTGCAAGGTTAGTTGGTCCGCCTACCCGATATGTATTCTATGTAATGTAATGTAATGTATATCTGTCAGAAAAATTTTCATTTCCTTACAGATAATTTTTTTTTGTTTTAGGTGTGTCACACACGTTACATTTAGAAGACGGAAGCGGAGATTTTATAATCGTAGACCAGGTTTGTATCAAACTCATATATTACCCAGTAAACCCTCGATATTATTGAAATATAACCTGTAACGTTGTTCAAGCAACTTTAACACGTCGTTATTCTTTACGATATCGCTTACAAAACCTAACAGCATCGTTAAAAATATAAAGCTACAAACGAAATAGGTACTTCTGGCTATCATATAAGTAGTATAACATAACTTCGTCTTAAAACCGATTATTACTATTAAAAAAGGATGTCAAAACTTTTAAACCGAACAATTTTTTTATTACCAAAGACATACAATTTTTATCCACAAAAACATCAAGTACGCGAAAATGAAAAAAATTTCAATCAAATTTAAATCCTATATCCATAATCTCTATAAACATTTCTTGTATCAATCGGCGATAAATTTCGCATCGCGGCAAATTGAGAATACGGCGAATACCTCTTAAATTTCGTTTGTTGATTTTGCAATATCGATAAGCGTTTTTTAAATTCCGCAGCTGCCTGATTTTGAGATAATTGAGGACCGTAACAATTTTGTTCAGGGTGAACGTACTTTATATTTCTATTTTTCGTCATTCTTCCTAATTTTTGTTCCGCGTTCAATTTCAAACCGGAAGTTTCTTTTTCTGGGTAATCCGAAAAATTAACAAATTTAATTTCTTCTTCGGAGTATTCCGAAGATACCGTTTTAAGATTATATGGTAAGTTATCATCGTTATCATAATACTTGGATGTATCGGGTTTAATTTGTTTAGGTGGTGATTTATTCGCGAAATAATTAATGTGGCGTGCGATTTGAGTGGTATTTTTATAACGGGGAAGCATCGCCCTAAACGATTTTAACTTTGCTGTTACGTAATCATCACCGTTTTCTTCTACACTACTTAAACTGGAAATATTTTTTTTAGATCTATTTAATGCTAGTGTTGATTCTCTTACTGCTTCTCTTTTTATGTTTCCTACGGCGTGGGCAGATTGTTTTAGAATCTCAAGGGTTTTTTGATTCAAAGCTTGAATCCATTTATCACAATTACTTAATTGACTTGATTTTCCACTGCTGGTTTCGGTTAATTTCGTTGCATTTGATTCGATTTTTTTTATTGGTAACTTAACAGGAATCTCAATCTCGGATTTAATTATTTCTGGATTTGAAACCGGAATTGGTTTTTGTGAAACCACATTTTCAGGAAAAACATTTTCTGGATACTCATTTTCTGAACACTCATTTCCTGGATAAACATTTTCTGAACATTCAGTTTCTTCGTTACTAACATTAACACATTTCTCGTTCTTTGTGGACAAATTCGATGTGCTTTGAGTACGTTCTAAAAACTCATCGTTACTACTTGAATTATTATTATCAATAAAAATCACATTTTTCTTTTCATTATAAGATCTCGAATCATTTTCTTTAACATCTTCATAAATTTCATCCAACTTGTCTTGTAAATAAGGAGATATTTTATTTTTTTTTCCATTATCCGCTGTGTCATAATCAGTCATCACCCCCAAACTGATTCTTGACAATTCTATTTTAGGACATTTAATTTCCAATTCAGTTTGATTCCGAGGAATGATAAATGTTCGCTTTGGGTAAGAAGTTCCCACATTCGAATAAGTTCTTGATGCAGTTTGAGTCATTTTTTGAATTTCCTCTAATGAAAGTTCTGGGCCCACCCTTAAAGGTACTCGTGATGATATCTTTGTTGGTGAAGGTTGTGGCTGTAATTTAGGTGATGGTTCTGAATATAACTTAGACGATAATTGTCGATACAAAATTGGTGATGGTTGTTGACACAACGTAGGAGATGGTTGTTCATACAACGTATGAGATGGTTGTTGATACAACGTAGGAGAATGTTGTTGATACAACGTAGGAATTGGTTGTTGGTACAACGTAGGAGATGGTTTCTGATAAATCTTAGGAGTTGGATACAACGTAGGAGATGGTCGCTGACACAACCGAATACTTGGAATTGGTTGTCCCAACCTCCTCATTTCTTCGCGTTTCACCAAAAAATTTTGAATGCGTTCCTCAGGGCTTAACCCATTAAATCTTGGCCGTGGAGTTGGGCGTTTATTACACATCGATTCTTTAATAGCCCTCTCAACTTGTTGGTAATAAACACTACAATTCGGTGATAAAGTTGTCTTCTCATACTTCCCAGCATGATGTTCTTTTAATTTCCGAGATTCTTTCGGTTTTTGTTTTGGCGATTTTCTCTCTTCTCTCTTCATATTATTTTTAATTTCGGGTACTTTTTTCTCTAAAATTTTCAGTCTCGCTTCAAGATCTTCAATTGGATTTATATCATTATCAAATTTTAAATTAATATTTTCTGATGATTTCTTTAACATTTCGTGAATATTCGCTGTTGATATTATATTGGCAGCGATTATGTTGGAGATATTTTGAAAAACACCCATTGTGTTGTAAGAGGTAACCCGAGAGATCGCTTCTTGAATTATTTTCTTTTCCATCTTTTCTTTTGTGAGTTTATCACAATTATTTCCTTGGTCTTTTTCTTCATTCAACTCATTTAAAAAATCGAGAATATTTCGTTCTGGATTTTTCATAATATCATTAACACAATCGTTAATAGATGATTTTTCATTCAAAATCGTTTCATTATTATTTACATTCTCACCTTCATCCAAAGCTTCTTGAATCTCTTTATCAACGCGAACTGCCCCATCATCTTGCGTACCCTCATTAATAACCGTTTTATTAATTTTTTCAATAATTTCTGTTTTAGCTACATTAATTTCAGTTACATTTTGATTAATAACTTGAGTATTTTTATCTTCATTATTATTTTTATTCTGAAAATATTTATGAAGCATTGGAATCTTCGTCGGAATTTTAACTTGATTACTAGGCGAAGAATAAATGCTGCTTTTCCACGATGGCCTCTCCGAAATCGACTCAGAAATTTTCCTTAACTGTTTGGTTAATTGCCTCGTTTTTGATGTATGCATCGATGACGAAGACGATGATAAATCCCCCCTTTTCCTCGTTTTCGTCATACTGCGAGCTTTTGAAACGTGAACTTTATGTTTATTAGCTTTCGGGGATCCATTATTTTTTTTTGAATTTGTTGCGTGTTCCCGCATTATTTGTACGTGTTTCTTTTGCGATTTACTCAATCCTTTTGGTACTGATTTGGGTCGTTCCTTTTTGTTTCGTTCGTTTGTTATAATTACTCCGTCATTGGTGGGAATGTCTTCTAATTTTTTAACCGCATTTTGCAATAATTCCGTGATTGTTTTGTATGTTACGTCATCACTGAAGTTTTCGGAAAGTATCGTTTTTGAAGTATTCGAAGTAATGGGATTAATTGTTTCAACAGTAACATAACCCACTCTTGAGGTTGGATTAATGTAAATATTTTCTTCTGGTGGTTTTGTTGCTTGGATAAGTCGTTTTCTTGTTTTCTCCCTCTCAGCCTCTCGTTGTTTCAGCCGCTCATTTTCAATTTCTAACATCTTTTTTTGCCTCTCCTTCTCCATGGTTTCTTTTTTTCGTTCTAATTCTTGTTGCATTCGTTTTCTTTCCCTTCTCAACAATTCTTTTTCTCTCTCAATATCGCGCTGCTTTTCTTGATCGATTTTTTGCCTCTCCTCGAGTAATTTTTGCTTCTCCATCTCAATTTTTTTCATTTCTTTTTCTACCGCTTTCAACCTTTCTTGCTCAAATTTAATTTTCTCCTTTTCCAACTCCCTCCTTTGTTGTTCGATTTTCTTCTGTTGCAGTTCTAACTCTTTTTTCTTTTCAACATCCTTCTTACGTTCTATTTCTAATAATCGTGCCATTTCAACTGTTAACATTTCCTCCTTCTTCAGTTTTTCTTTGGTGTCATTAACATCCGTTTTATCTATAACAGATTTACTTGTGCAACAAGAAGAAGAAATTGGTTCTGCGATAGTGGTGCAGATTTCTTTTGTTTTCTTTTCATTCTTGTTCATTTTATTTCTATCCGCATAACCTTTTGATGGCGAATTTTTACTTGATTTTGGCGACAAATTCCGTTTTTTGCAAGATTCATTTTCCAAGATATTTGACGATTCTATAGAAACATTTGTATCAAGTGATTCATTTTGAAATATCGATTTTGAAGCAGAATGTGCTGTATACACAACCCTCGGTTTAATTAGCGATTTACTTCCCTTTGGAGACTTTGCTTTTCTTTGGCTACCTTCTTCCCCATCATTAAATTCAGAAAAATTGGTAATCTTTTGGATAATTTCATTTACAACTTCCGCAGGTGAATTTTTTTCGCTTATTGGTGATTTGGGAAAATGTCCAAAAGATTCTTCTTGAATTGAAGCCGTCTGTTTAGATATTGGGGTCAAAATTGACGAGGTCGATTGTTGACCAGAAACATTCTTTTCATCCTTCGTAATCTTCACTTCATCAGTAACATCATTTTTTCCAGGTTGATCCGTTTTTACCACCACCGTTATATGTTGTTCGAATTTATCAATTGGTTTTGCAACAATCGAGTTTTGCTCAAAAACATTTTTTGGCTTAATTTCTGCTTTCGTTACATCCCTTCCTTTCAAATAATTCAAAAGAATACTTTCAGTGATGGCATTTTCAGCAGAATAAGATTTATTTTTCTGTTTCTCTTCCCAATCATGACTTTTAATCTTCTTACTCCTTCTATGTCTTTTCTCCGATTTTTCCGGCATTACCTTTGAACTATTCGACGCAGTCGTTGAACTTTCAGATTTATCATCAGATTTCTTCCTACAAGACGGCTTACTATCACAAATAACCGAATAAAACGAGTCATGAGATGATCCCTCGCGCGATTTAGACTCATCCCTTTCTAATTGGTTATTAGTACAAAATCCCGGAATTGAAATAGGAGTACTCGCCTTAACATCCTCTTCAAAGCAACTTTTCGCGCAAATCTCACCCAATTCCTTCCTCACCTCAGGATCTAACCTTGAAATTTGCCTAAATCTTAAATCATCAACAAAACACACTTCATGCCCATCGGGGTCAGCTAATATAAGAAATTGCAACCCATCGTGTTCTTGTTTAGTCAAAGGAATGACCACCCTTCCTTGAAATTCTTGCGAAACCCGACTTTGAATTAAATACAATTGTTCGAGTGGGCATGAAAAAACGATTCTATCCGCGGATTGGCCTCGATTAATACTCACATCAACTTGATGGAGCTCTATTAAGACTTCGTCGGATCGAAACGAAATTTGCGCACGTTTCTCTACTTTGCAATGTTGGAATAAAGTCAATCCAAGCATACTGTGCCAAAAATGCAACGAACACGTTAAGTTTGTGCACGCTAGAGAAATTTTTACTATGGGGTCGCTTTTACGCGGCAACGGACTATCAATTACGTAAACTTTTAAACCATCTGGTGCTTCCAGCATATTATAAGAATGAATGGGCCAATTCAATTTTCTAGCTTGTTCCAACGCTTGAGATGCAATCACCGTTATTCCGATACATTCGTTCCCTTTCATCTGCTTAACCTGATTTTTGCAATCGTAAGTTAATTGCAGACAAAAATAATTATCTTCTAATCCATAACCCACCACGGTTTTACTTTGATACGGTTGATCACATTTGCACTCTTTCACTTTAACTTCTTCGTTTCTTAATACTTTCATTCCCATTATATCGGTATAAAAGTGTAACGACGCACTCCTATCATCGACTTTTACCACATAATGCAGAGCGCGTCCGTTGATGACCAATTCGCTGCAATTACATCGAGCTTTCGATTTAGAATCTAACCTAGTCAATGATTTGGTCAGCTGTCTAAGATATGGAGCGATGTTAAGTTTCTGCGGACCTTTCCTGCCGATATTGATGTGACCACCCATTGCTCCTCCATCTTGAGCATTCGGATCCAAAAACTTCCTTCTGAAGTAGTCTACGACCGTTGTACAAATAATTTTCATTACAGCTGCTTTTGCCGAATTGAGTTGACATGTTACAGGATTGACAACAACTGTCTATAATATGTGTCTGAATGAAACATGTCAGTGATAATGATAAAATTTTAGTTAATACATATATGTTTGTAAAGAAATAAAAATTACTTGGCAGAAACGTTTAACTACTAAAGGGATAATTCAAATATAAAAGGGTTGAAATTCTCCATATTTCTCAAATAATAATTCAAAGTCACCAGATTCTCTTGAGTATGTCGGACTAAGCTGCATCCTCCTCATATTGTCCAAACAAGCTAAAATTGGGGCGGCCATAGCAAAACATTCTCTGCAAATTTTACTTATAATATATGACAATATAACCTACTTCTATAAGTTACAGCCAAAACTCTCACATTTTGGTGCACATGCCTCCCAACAGAAAATTCAACATCACGTTTTACTCGTCTACATTTTTTTTAATGATGAATAATAATAATTAATCTTATGTGGAATCGTTCTTTAAGCTGTTTCTCCAATCAGAAGCATATTAGCTATTTCATAGAAATATCAAAAGTAAGAAGTCATTACACAGAAAAATTCATAAAGAAGTTTAACTTCTTTTGCAGTATTCTCCTTTTATTTCTGCCTTCTATTTGGCATTAAGTTTTAAAATAGCAACATTTGCCCATTTTATGAATAAATTTTTTAAATAAGTCAAAAAGATGAAGGAAGAATACTAAAATAGTAACCAGAAGAAAGCAGAAAAAAGATACGATCATGCCAAAGAAAAGCTAAAAGGAAGAATAAGTTAAAGTGAAGTTTGAGTTATTGCAATATTTCTGGCATAAATTTTATAAAGAGATCAAGAAGTAGCTAATGCGAAATCATTAAAGAATATTAACAATACGATAAAACCAGTTTCAAAAAATCAACAACAATGTTAAGCATGCAGAAGAGGAGTCAGGAGGAAGTCAATTAAATAAGCAGAAAAAGTCAGATTGAAGAATGAACTCATGCAATAAAGCAGAAATAATTCTGGCTGTTTTATAGCACATATATTTTAAGTAATTAAGTGATCAAAACAGATTTACAAAGAAGCTAAGGAGACAGCACATTTTTTTGGCTTCTTTATCAACTCTTACTGAGCTAACAATTAATAAAATAAGATAAACAACTTTTAGCGTCATTTTTCAGATTACTATTGTAAAGAAATCAGTAAAAAGCCAAAACCATTCCAAGATGAAGCCAATACGATGGCAGAAAAAGTCAGAATGAAGATTGATTTATTGTATTATTTCTAGCATCTTTTTGGCATAAATATTATAATCAATTAACAACAAAGCAAATCGAAAACACAAAGAATCCAAAAAGATAGTATCAAACTTTGAATTCATTTTGCCTTTTTTGTCTGAGTTTTTTGAATATTTATTGTTCATTTGAATATTCTTTACCTTTCTATCAGAATTCAAATTCTTAAAAGAATATCAATAAGATGAGTCAAAGAAAATTGATAACGATGTTTAATATTCCAGAAAAAAGCCAGAGGAAGTGAAAATGACTTATGTTTATGTTGTTCATCAGAAAGATCTCTTTCTTAGTTTAATTTCTTAAAAAAAGAAGCCTATAGGAAGCCAATGAGATGGCAGAAAGAGTCTTAATGCATTATATCGGGATTCTTTCTGGAATAAAGAGATTACATAATCAACAAAAAAAATCAAGGTGAAACACATAATTTAGAATTCATCCTGTCGTCTTTTTTGTAAATTTGTTGTTCATTCAAAAGCTTCCTTATTCCTATATAAATTCAAACTCTTAAAACATATCAACAAGAAGATAAGAAGGATGAAGCCAAAGAGAAGCCAGAAGGATGTCAATGATGTGGCAGCAACACCCAGATTAGAATAGAACAATAACCCCAAGCGAAATTGCAAAAAACGCCAATAAGGTAGCATAAAACTCCGACTCTACTTTATTTCTTTTGGGGTTCTTTTACATTCTTCGTAGCTTTACATTTTCAAGATGCCAGAAAAAGCAAAAAGATGACAAAGAGGTTCCAATTTGATTTCTTTTTGGTTTTATTCTGGCTTCCCTCTCTCTTCTTTTTGGTATGAACTAAAACGTTCCTATTTGGTTTAGAACAACAGAAAGATACCAAAGAGAAACTAAATTAAATGGCAGAAACGAAAAAATGGCTAATATAAGTTCTGACTTCTTTATAGTATAGATAGTTTAAGTAATAATAAGAAATCAAAGTTAAATAATAAAGAAGCCAAAGAGATAGCACGAAACGACGAAGCCATTTTGATTTCTTTGTATATTTGTCGTCTCGTCTTGGTCTGATCCTTATACGACTCTCATGCATCTCCAAATTAGAACAACTCTATGTTCTAGTACAATCGCAACCTATACCGCTTCAAGCGTTCCTGTTGGTATTGAACCTTAGTGGTAACAACCTTTGTTACTTAGCCATTGATTGAAAACTGATCTGCTATTGGAGAATCAGATATACCATTATCACTTGAACCATATGAATACAATTTTTATCAATTCTTAGGTAGGAGTTAACCGTTTTTGCCAAGTTTTGCTAAAATATCCTACCCCTTTCTGATGGTATTGTTATGTGTTTTCTCATCATTAATAAAGAGAGAGTCAGACGTTCTCCTCGCCAATTTTACTGAGGTTCTATTTAAAAACCATACATCCACCCGCCACCAATGTAACGGGCGCTGCCGCCAATGTAATGTAGATGGGGAAGAACACCACCGCCACCAATGTAATGTAGGCGGAGGGAAGGAACACCGCCACCAACGTTATGCGGACGGGAAAATATAGAAGTACGGTAGCGTATACTTACAGAAAAAGAGAAAAAATTATAGAAGATTTTTAAGATGCTGCCACCAGGCAAATTACGTACTTGGCCGAACGGTTTAAGAAGTTAATGAGTAAAAGGAGGGAGGATCGTAGCCCTTGTGTTGAAATTGAAATAATACGAAACAAGAATTTATATAAAAAAATATTAATATATTAATATATTATAAACTAATTGAACAAATTTTGGATAACGGAACGTTAATTATGGATACAAATACTAGCAATGATTATGAATTTCAAGAACAATAGTAATTAATTATGCTTACTTATTCTACGCCACGACGACGCTCTTCCACCAGGATTCGGACGCTTCAGGAACTGGCTTCAAGGCACAATTTCGATCTGAGGATTCGATTTCTCTAGCAAATTACCCAGCACAAACCACTAGCGTATTTAGAAGCCTTTCCGAATTTAGTATTGAGAATTTAAATTAAAAATAAAATGAAATGGAGCGAACTCAAGGGGAAGACTGTAGCTTCTATCTACCTTGGTAGTTGGTACTCGACTCCCCGAGTCAAACTCGGTGGCGCATCAACGCCTCACGCGATCAAGCTGACTTAAGCAAAAGAATTATACAAAACGCAATTTAATATACAGGGCGGTTTGTTACACTGCACTTGGTGCAATGAGCACTACGTTAGAATCGTAAGCCTCAGGTCGCTGGTCTTATGGTGGGTTTAGGATGTCGTACGTAAAGGTTGTAACCGTAATCATTGCAGTAGTTGTAACTGTAAAGAAAGTTAAATGATATTCGTTTAGTTGTTCCGTTTAGGCAATCGCTTACAGTCGCTTAAGCATAAAGCGTAATCCCAAAAGTTGACCAACTTTTAACTTCTTACGTTTAGGGCAAAATTTAAGCATGCGCACTAATGCGAAGGGTCAATATTAAACATGGCTACGTACAGCTGTTTTGTGTTTACACGTTGACATCACGGACTGGTGTTTCAGTACTCGTTGCGAGTACTGAAACACGTTGCAGTAGCGTTGCAAGTGGTGAACAGAGCATTCACTACATACTTTTACTTTTAAACGTTCGGTGCTTTTCTCAGCTGTAAGCGTTAAGTTCCTTACTGTTACGGTTACAACTACTGCTACGGTTAAGGTTACGTTTGATATCCTAAACTAGCCATTAGATTTTCCTATCCTAAACCTTGCTGTTCTTTGGCCGGTGTTGTAATCGAATTAATTTTGGTTGTGATAACCTTATGTTTCATTTATGGTATCCCACTTTTCACATGATATCGGCTTTGTGCTGATTTTTTCGGCTAGCCTTTGTTGGCATAGAATTTTATGGATTCATTCGACAGTACTTCAATGATAATCTTTTTTTCTTCCCGTAAGATGTCTTTTGCTGAATTTCTTGTTATTTTTAATCATAACTTTCCTGATAACAGCTTATGAACACTTCCCACATTAGCTGAGTTTATTGTTCTGACATCTAGCATTTAGGATGGCAAAATCCTCATCAAATCACAAATTTTTAATCTCTATAATTTTCGAATATGGGCTTGTATGTAGGTAGGTGTCTTTGTGGTTATTTTTTTCTCCAATGGCCCTACAGCTCACATTGAGTTTTGACCTCCTTTATCTTTTGTCTCCAACATTACCGATCAAGAACTACTCTCTTGCAGGTTCTGACGCACAGTGGTCTAAATTCGAAAAAACCAGAACAAAAATATTTTAACGCAGTTTGGGTTGAGATAATTTTTTGAAACTTGGTATGTGGCTATAGGACTATATGCTAAAGACTTTGTGAACTTTTGGATCAAATATGGCAACCAATACTTGAGGTCACATTCTATTTTTTTCATATAATTTAGGTCCTTAGAATTGGATAAATACAAAATTTTATACAACGCTATTAAATCGTGAAGGATAGCTAAATACAAAATTGTTTAAACTAAATTGGTTATATAGTTTACTTCGATGTAAGCTTTCTATGAATAAATCTTTAACTAGAGAGTGTCTCACGTAATTGGTTCGTTAGAACTTTTTCAGGTTCTACTATTCGTACAATTTTGAAATTTTGGTAGCATGGGTTGTTCATTCGGAACTTTCAATCTAAAATATTTTCAAGATGGCTGCCAATTCCGGTCTACCGGAAGTATAAAAGTTGATAAAAGTTATTGGTACCTAGCGTTTTTTGTTTTCGAGTTATTTTGGTTCTAAACTTTTTATGGTAAATTTCACCATGCTGTTTAAAAGCCCATATCTCAGCCAACGTTCATTCAAAAAAGGTCTAAATTGGTACGATTATTTTTCAGATGCTGTCAAATAGATTGTCATTTGTTGTATCGGAGTATCTTATACAGGTGGTCAAAAATTGCATTATTGTTTCTCCATTTTCAATGGCGAGAAAGTAGAAAATTTTAAATGGAACGCACCATGCTTTTTTAGCCTATCAGAAAGAGAATTTAATTCTCTATAAATTATCTACTTTGCTTAACAATGTCTGTTTCTTCTTGTTCTGTTTCAGACCATTCTTCGTCATCTTCATCTTCGTTGCATCCTGCCTTATATAGCTCTTGTTCTGATTCTTGTTCTTCGTCATATTCATCTTCTTCTTCGCGATCTTTTTCTTCTTCCTGGTCTTCTACATTGTCTATTATAAGTAATCTTTTAGTCTCCATACTCATCTTTTTATGTTTTCTAGAAATGTGCTGTTGAAAATTACTTATAAATGGATTTGAGCTGAGTAGCAGTCTTTTAAATAGATCTTCATTCGTATCCAGTCTACTACATTTCCTTGTGTGGCTCTCTCCAAATTTTCAGATTTTTTGTTATTAGCTTCTTGCGCTTCTTCCGACAACTCTCCAATAGGTAGTAGAGGTTCTTTAATGACTGCAGATCCATGTATCAAAATTTTATGAACGCTGGTTGGCATATAGTACCAACCATAAAATGGACGTACTTTTCGGTAGTTTTGAAACAGTATTTATCAAATTTATTGCAATTAATATTGTACCCACTGTTTAATGAAATCTCTGATGATAATTTAGTAAAAGTACGTATGAATCAGTCACCTTCCAAGTTCTAATTTTTAATCTATATGAAATGTGAAGCAGACACACAAAAAACCCAATGTATGCATGGAGAACAGACAAATCAAACTTAAAACCTTCTAGCTCTACCGTTCATCAACTAACACTAGAAACTTTCGGGTTTTGTCGTGCGTCTTCTAAGAAAAGGTTTGACGTTTCGGATGCCATGTTGCAAACTTCTTCAGAAACACTTCGAACCAGTTTAGTTAGTTAAGAGTTAGTACTAGTTTTAGTTCTAATTTTAGTTCAATTAACTCCGGCCGTGAAAACCTTCGTACTTATAAAAAAAGTAGATATTTCAAGTGTTCCAGTTTTTTGTCGCACTGTATCTAACAACCACTTCCGGTTGTTAAATATACCTGAAACTTTAAGTCTGGTATTCTATTATTGTTATGCGAGTTTACACCAAATATACGAGATTTATCTTTTAAGAAAAAGAATATAAGCATTTTATATGAAAACAGTCAAATAACACACTCAGGCACTGATCATCTTTGATCGCTAATATCTTGGTAAGGAGCAAGTTAAAGCAAGATGTGGTTATCATGTTATATAGAGCACATCTCAAAGAATAAGAATATTCTAGCGACAAAAGTTCTTCTTGCGTCTTCTGCGAGATATATATGTTAAAACATTTGGTTGTAACTTCAAGTAGGTGTTAATTAGCTTTAAAAGAAGTGCTTATTACGTGTTTCTGCAAAAATATTTTAAAAATTAGAAAAGTGCCAAATGAAGACCTTTCTATACTGTTCAAGATAACAACAACGCATTGTCTTGAAAAAGTGGAACACAATATATTTTCTTCATCTAAAGTTGTAGCATTTTATGATATTTAATACACAAGAATTGTAGTACAGTTTTATTGCGTACAGTTGGCACTAGAAAGTACATAAGACTTTATTCCTTTCACCTCTCAGTCTATTAGGACCTAAAGTACATGTAACATGTAAAAAAAAACGGAAAAAAAAATTTCGAAAATTTGATTTTCGTTCACATTTTACCGCTTGTGGACCACTGTGGACGCTCAGGAGTCGTTTTGCGTTCTTCATAACTTTGTCTTCACATCATTTTCGTGACCTCTCACCTTAGATACTACTGCTTAAGAGGGTCGTTCCTGCTTCCACGTTGTTTCTCATTTACCTTCGTTGGATCAAACATTTTTCTCAGTATTTTTCTGTCAAATACTTATTCTTTACACTCTCTGTCATAATCCATGAGTCGCATCCATAGCACAGTGTAGGTCTAATTTCGATCAATTCCCCGTTATCAGTGATATGGTATTAAGTGAGGTAGTATATTTTCCTCTTTCCAAATTCTTTTCCGTTTTCTTGCGGATGTCGTTAAATAATCCGTCCTGGTCAGAGGCTTCTCATCGGTTTTCTTAGCAATTAGATTTTCTTTTACAGTGGGTGAACTGCAGTAACTATCTTTGAGATCGGACAGTTACAGAGCTACTCGATTCACCCACCACTTACTCCAGACGGAGCTTTCATCTTGAATCCTAAGAACTAAACCCACACGACAAGAGAAATAGAGCTTTAGTACTGTCACGGAATTGATTTTTACCGACTCCAATGTATTATACTTCCGCAACTCTCAATTTGCTTCGTTATATTGGTAAGATTTCTGCCGTTTCCTTCTGTCTCCTTTGTACTGTTAACTTATCAATGTAAAGTTCATGCTAGATCAAACTCGATTGCTTTTCCTCAAACGATTCTGCTTTATCTTTGAACTTGTCGAATGTATTTGCACCATAAAGGAGTATCTTGTATCATATCTATTTGCAATCTCTTTGAATTAAATTTGATTAAAATTAAATCATTAATATGTACGATATTTCGTTTGTTTCAGAGATTCGATTGGCCTCTTGGGAGGCAAGTGGCCGACACGGAAATCCTGATGATAGAACTTTACGTTCGCAACAGACTATTTTCAGACAAACTGCTCGGAACATACGGTTTAATTCTACAAAGTGCCGTTAGAGATGGAAGGCTGTCCGTTAGCGATAACTTAGTGGACGTTAACAACAAACCTTTGCCGGTAAGCAATGTCGTATCGGGCGTATAATGCAATTTCGATGCGCGCCGGTAGATCCCCTCTAAGGTTTGGCTACAACGTGTCCGACAATGTTTGTTTATTGACAATTAGACCGCGCGTATATCCTTTATAGACGAATAAATTTAACTTTATGTGCGTCCCTAGAATCAAGTAAGGTAGTTGCTATTGTTCTTTAAACAATACTACAACAACTCGTATTAAAAGGAACTGTATAAATCTTCTTTTATGATGCTGTTTCATATAGGGATAAATCAATCTTGAGGCAGGAGTTAATTGTTACATCGCGTGCACGAGGCGCCTCGCACAATAACTCGGAGAATAAATAATAGTGTACTTGTGGTACTGCTAAATAGGAAATTTGCATAGGATTTTCAACGTGGATATTTATTAAAATATGCCGGCCGCAATTATAGTTTCAGTTCGACCTCGGGGCAAAAATTAACTTTTTATTACCAATACAGAGTTATTTGAATATGAATAAAGTAAATAACTGTGTTATAAATTATTAATATTACTAAATCCCTCTTTAGATGAGAGATCCAAATCAGAGTTTACAATTTTGCTACAAATATGTGATCATGAATATTGAAAAGGGATTATTGTCTAAACGCTCGATGGTTGTTAATTAACGTTGGAACAATGAATTTACGAGTATTATCCTACCGCTTTGATTAATAACTCGATTGTTTCTTAATTTTTTAAGGTTCGTGTTGATTTCGACGTATTATATTCTCACCCGGACGAATCGATGTTATCCTTCGCCGGCAGCCAAGCGTATGATGTCCTAGATGACGATCAACAGATGCTCATCGATATCGAACAGAATATAGCGAATTTAGAACGGACTTTAGTATCAACAGGTAAACACCCTGTTGAAGAGGAGTCACAAACATCCGCCGTGGTTAAAACTTTAAAGAGAAGCATTGTTGGAAGCGCTGAAAGATCTGAAAGAAAGAGAACATCCGCACTTCGAAGCGTTCGAAACTTAATAAGATTGGGAAAACAACGCCCAAGCGCGAGAGAATCGGATACGGATGGCGAAGGAGTTTCATTAATTCAAGATTCTACCGGAAGAACATCAGCTCATCAATCCGAATCCGAATCTGCCACGATGTCTCGCGCTGGTAGCGAAACATCGATAAATTCAACAAATGAGGACCAAATGGTGTCGTTAACCACCGAAAAAGGAAAAAAAACTCCAAGGTTAATTTTAATATTTATTTATTCGCGATAGTAATCTCAAAATTGAGATTACATATATTAGTCATAAATATTACACGAAAGCTTGCGAATAAGTGCGACCTTGAGGTATAAAAACGTTCTTTTTTTCCTAGAATAAAAACGGATCTTAAATCAAGAGTTCAATCTGCACTTAAAGCCCAGGATTTTCAAGTTTGTATCACCATTATCGAAGCTCGACAATTAGCCGGGTTAAATATGGACCCGGTGGTTTGTATTCAAATAGGGGACCAAAGAAAGTACACAAGCGTTAAAGAAAGCACCAATTGTCCTTATTACAACGAGGTATGATATTGATATAAAATGAATTATTATGGATTATATCCGATTGTAACATACATGCTCGATTGTTATACGATCGTTTTAATCCGAAAAAACAACAAGGGTGAATTGTTTCATCACTAAAATTGATTAAATTGGTTTTTGTGTGTTTGTATTTTCAGTATTTCGTTTTCGACTTCCACATGCCACCAATTATGCTGTTCGATAAAATTATAACCTTATCGGTAAGTATTAATTTGTTTTTTTCACGCTTTAAATCAACAATAAATCTCTGTAATATGTAACTATCAAGATATGTGGTATGTGCGGTTTAATATAGAAATTGCCGCGGAAGTTGCAATTAACGATCTCTGAACTCCCCGAATGCTAGAAACTTACTGATATTAATCCCAATGTCATTTCGAATAACTTTGTGTGTTTATTTGAACAAATTGCCTTACAGAATAATTTAAAATTAGATTACTAATACTAAATCTTTGTTATATCAACCCTTTATGTTTTTAATACTTAAAATTAACCATTAATTAGCCAGATATACAGCCTGATTCAGAGTAAGCGCCTTATTTTTTTTTAGCCACACTATGGGTACTACTTTCAAAATATTTGGCAGTAATATGTTTTAGGACACTCTCTACACGATGGTAATATCATATTTTCAATTGAACGAATTATTTCAAAATGGCGACTGCCAACTTTTTTTTTAAATGAAATGCCAAAATTTTTTTTTTATTATTGAGATCTTAAAAGCATTCTTTTTACGACAGTATTTTGTTTTTCTTAAAAATTCATTTCTTTCCCCATCCAAAAGGAACCTAATATTTTAATCTATACTCTGTTTTTAAACCAGGAGGAGTATTTTAAATTTGTCACCAGATTGACCTTGCACGTGATTGGTTGAATGCGAGGAAGGTTCACACACAAGCAATTTTGAATTTTGATTTTGAATTTGAAGGTTAGGTAATTGATAATTCGACAGTTTCGTGTCATTATTGTATACCGTATTTTCTCGAATGTAATCCGCACCTTTTTTACAAATTTTATGTGCTCTAAAATCAAATGCGGATTACAATTGGGTGCGGATTAGATTCGCAGTCGTATAGTTGCAATTTGGAAAATAGTAAAATAAAATCACATTATAACAATAACACTTTATTAAGGGTTTTAGAACGATATTTACATTTTTATGTATCAGTTTCTTCCCATATTACGTCATCTTCGGATTATACAAAACTTCTTAAATGATGTTATAATATTGTTTTCAGGGATCGTTTTCCATGTCGCCTACACTCACTGAGCAAGTTCAGAAGCTCCATTAATTGCTCCCGGTTTTGTTAATTCTCGAATTTGTTAATATACATACACCGGTTGTAGTAGGGATGTTATTCCACCAGGTATTATTATTATGACAAGAAGTCTAAACCAAGGGCAATTAGTCTATGATTAATTAATATTCTTATTTATTAATCCTCCTGGTCTACGACTCCATACTTGTCTTAATAACTCCATCATCAGCTTTTCAATTATCCATCCTTTTTGTTGTGCCGTAACTAGGACGTCATTCGGGAAGTCTTTCAGATTTCAGAATGGTTTTTTTCTCAATATTAATAATGACAGCAATTTTTCCCTATCACTTGTTACTGCTAGCATCAATGTTATGCGCAATTTTTCGCAACCACTCGTTTATAAAGAAATTTCCCACACACCTCTTCCTTTCAGTGTGTAATTGGGTGGCAATCCAGATATACTACCATTTCGTTGACATTTACAGTTTGAGACAAATTGAAATTTTCTTGAAAATCCTTAGGAGCTTTTGGGAAATTATAGTTCTGCGCCTCAACGAGTTTTGGACGTTTTGCACCATTCGGCGCATAAATCCCACAGTCCAACCTTTGCTAGAATTAAAAATTTTTTAGTCCCTCCTTTCGTTTTTCTTGAGAGAACTAAAAAACTGCCTCGTCAATTTCATGAAATCGTCTCTTCTCTGGCCCGGTAAATTTTTTGCACGATGCCTCACAGTCTGCAATAGCTACCTGGTCTTTCCGCAACAGCCGCAACGTTAACAGCAAAAATTGTACCAGCTTTTCGATTTCCTTAACGCTAACTTAATAACATCTCTTTAAACTTTGCTGTATAGAAGAACCTCTTAGATTGTTGCTACTTTTTTTTATAATTACGCTATTATATGTATAATTAAGCACACACCACGTTCGAGCTATTACGAGGGCAGTATATGAACGGAATTCGTACTATTTATTTTTTAAATTATATTTTCCAATTTTTTCTGGCTTGGTAAATTTAAAGTTCTTTATGTGAATCAGCGTCAGTCAACGGAAAAAATATATATTTATGGTTAACAACAAGCATCGCATCGTTTTGGTGTTGTCGAATTGCTCAAAGAAAGATGCGGATTACATTCGCAAACTAAATTTTTTTACCACTATACATTTTTAAAATCGGGGTGCGGATTAGATTCGAGTGCGGATAAGATTCGAGAAAATACGGTATTTTGTGTTCTTAAACCCTTTTTTATTATATTTTGAAATAAATATACTCATAACTTCAATGTTAATTTGTATGTATAGTGTTGACGATAACAAACGAAAATAAATACAATAATAAGTAAATAAATAAATAATAATTATTAATTTAAATTTACCGCCAAAATATCTAGTGATATTTTCTGGTGATTTTTTCCAGTGTAAATCTGACTTTCGCGTTTACTCCTCCTGGTTTAAAAACAGAGTATAGTTCTAGTGCAAGTGTTAGTTCTAGTTTTAATTGTTATTCAGCGCTAAGTTGTATATTTTTAAGTTTCGGGTTTAGCCCTGTGTCTTCAGACGCTGAATGTTAGGTAAGGTTAGTTTTGTTTACAAACATTAATTATACCTTGAAGTTTTCTTTGGCAATTTGTAATGGCAATTATAGCGTGAAGTTTTCTTTTGTAATGTCAATTATAGCGTGAAGGAATGTGAGGTAAGGTTAGGTTTGTTTACAAACATTAATTATACCATGAAGTTTTCTTTGGCAATTAGTAATGGCAATTATAGCGTGAAGTTTTCTTTTGTAATGTCAATTATAGCGTGAAGGAATGTTAGGTAAGGTTAGTTTTGTTTACAAACATTAATTATACCTTGAAGTTTTCTTTGGCAATTATACTCTGTTTTTAAACCAGGAGGAGTATTTTAAATTTGTCACCAGATTGACCTTGCACGTGATTGGTTGAATGCGAGGAAGGTTCACACACAGGCAATTTTGAATATTTATTTTGAATTTGAAGGTTAGGTTATTGACAATTCGATAGTTTCGTGTCATTATTGTAAATTTTGTGTTCTTAAACCCTTCTTTATTATATTTTGAAATAAATACACTCATAACTTCAACGTTAATTTATATGTTTAGTGTTGATGATAACAAACGAAAATAAATACAATAATAAGTAAATAAATAAATAATAACAATTATTAATTTAAATTTACCGCCAAAATATCTAGTGATATTTTCTGGTGATTTTTCCTAGTGTAAATCTGACTTTCGCGTTTACTCCTCCTGGTTTAAAAACAGAGTATAGTAGCGCATGAATGTTTTACACTCGATGTTATTTTTGTCAAAATAAATAAATAAGTAGATGTTTATTACAAAATAAAGTTTAATTGTTTTTTTTGTGTCTAGCGCTACTTGATATTTGGACAAAAATAACATCGAGTGTAAAACATTCATGCGCTACTAGATTAAAAGTGTGCTTTTTGATGGGGAAAGAAATGAATTTTTAAGAAAAACAAAATACTATCGTATAAAGAATGTTTTTAGGGCCTCAATAATAAAAAAAAATGTTGGCATTCCATTTAAAAAAAAAAAGTTGACAGTCGCCATTTTGAAATAATTCTTCCAATTGAAAATGTGGCATCACCATCGTATAGAGAATGACCCAAAACATATTACTGCCAAATATTTTGAAAGTAGTACCCATAGTGTGACTAAAAAAAATAAAGAATATAACGAAAAAACTTCTAAACTTGTTTTATTTAATTTAATATGCAGTCAGACCGGTTTCGGGGCTAGTCCCATCATCAGTGACAATGTCAGTGGCAAACTAAAATTGTAGAACGAAGATCATCAAAAGAACAGGGAGAGCACGTAAAAGCTTGTATAAGGCTGAAGGCTTTATAAAGCGGTGATAAAAATGTATAACAAAATGGCGAAAGTAAAAAAGGCGGGTTTAGCCGTCTTAAGAGACGTACGGGTAAACCTGAATGTTTCCAGTTCTAGGTCTAGTTTTAGTTCAATGAAAACTATTCAACTATCTCACATATTCATCATCTTAGTTTTAGAAGTAAAACTAGCACTAACACTAGCATTAGAACTAACACTAGACCTAGAACTAGAAACATTCGGGTTTAGCTGTATGTCTCTTAAGACAGCTAAACCTGAAAGTTGTTAGTTCTTGGTCTAGTGTTAATTCCACTTTTAATTTAATAAATATACAGGGTGAGTTATTAGCAGTCCGGCGGACGATAGTTGCTAAACCGTTTGAGAAAGAAAAAATGTTTTATACAAAAGTTGTTTGACTCACCATTTTCTATTAGGTAGAAATATTTTTACTTATATAGGGTGTTCCATTTACGCGTAACGGAGAGCATGTAGATTTTGTTAAATGGAACACCCTATATATTTTATCATATTATGAATAGCATTAAATTTGTTTATCTACGACTGCTTGGATAAGTCATCATTACCGCACTCATTTGAGGTGATTTGAGTTACGTAATGAAGTTCATTACCGCACTGGTTTCATTACGTAACGCATTTTTAGCCTATTCAGAACAGACTTAATTTATTGAAACGAGCAACAATACAAAAGAAAAAGTGCTATCTACTTACAGAGAAACAATACTGTTTATTATAAACATTAATTGTTATGTTTTTACATTTCAAAACACTTATTCCAGATGAGTAAACATGTTGTTTAAACTGACAATTCAAAATTGTCAACAATCATTTCAAAATATTTTTATAAATGTCAAATAGACTTTTCTAAAGAAATTGATTTTTTAGTAATTTTTAGCAGTCATAGATAAAATGCTGTATATCACACGTGGGCTAGAGCATAATTACAGTACTCGTGTGATTAGACGACTCGGTCTACGACCTCGTCGTGCAATTCTCCACACTCGTACTGTAATTATGTTTCTAGCCCACTTGTAATATAAATAACTATTATCTACGACTGCTTGGAGAAGTCATCATTACCGCACTCATTTGAGGTGATTTGAGTTACGTAATGAAGTTCATTACCGCACTGGTTTCATTACGTAACGCATTTTTAGACTATTCAGAACAGACTTAATTTATTGAAACGAGCAACAATACAAAAGAAAAAGTGCTATCTACTTACAGAGAAACAATACTGTTTATTATAAACATTAATTGTTATGTTTTTACATTTCTAAACACTTATTCCAAACATGTTGTTGAAACTGACAATTCAAAATTGTCAACAATCATTTCAAAATATTTTTATAAATGTCAAATAGACTTTTTTAAAGAAATTGATTTTTTAGTAATTTTAAGCAGTCGTAGATAAAATACTGTATACCACACGTGAGCTACAGCATAATTACAGTACTCGTGTGATTACATTCTCCACACTTGTACAGTAATTATGTTTCTAGCCCACTTGTAATATAAATAACTATTATCTACAACTATTGAATTATCTATTCGTTATACACTTGATTTTTGACGGGTAATGACACGCATTACTCATCACTGACAAAGTGTTGAATAATGAAGCCATTATTCTCGAATATTTCTAGTTCTAGGTCTAGTGTTAATTCCACTTTTAATTCAATAAAAATATACAGTAATCTAGCGCTGAATAACGATTAAAACTAGCACTAACACTAGCATTAGAACTAACACTAGGCCTAGAACCTGAAGGTTGCTAATTCTTGGTCTGGTGTTAGTTTCACTTTTAATTTAATAAATATATACAGCAATCTAATACTAAATAACAATTAAAACTATCACTAGTCCTAGAACTAAAAAGTTACGGGTTTAGCCCTGCGTCTTCAGGCAGATTTTTGTTTACTTATTTTGTATTCACTACATTTCACAAGTATAATTATTTATTAGAATTGTTATTATTGCCTGTAAACAATATTGAAAGTGGGTTATTTATGACGCGTACTGTATTTACAAAAATAAATCATAATCAAATGTATACCAGAAAACTACTAAAGAGGTTGGAATAAATTTAGGTAGCCCAAATTTATTTAAAAAATACATTTTTTAAATATAAAACGTAAACAAGAATAGAACGGGTTGCAAATAAAATGTAGTTACTCGTGCATTAAAGTGATGCTTTTATATTCAAATTTAAATTTGTATATTTCCATTTGTTTGGAACATCAAGCTTTTGATATTGTTTTTATTAATGCGAACCAGTTTAGCGTAATAAAATACAATAAACGCAAAAAAATGTTTAGAGAACAATGCATTTCGTCAGTCAAAATATTTGTTAATCTTCAATATAAATTAAACAATATTATTATTTATTTACCATTTTGCATTAACGATGTAATATCTAGAAACGATGTATTTGTATAAGATACTCTTACTGTCAGTTACATACTTGCACTTATTGCGACATCCTTTCGAAAGAAGATGTGAAAGATGGACGAAGTTGCAAATTATATAATTATATATTGAACTGTATTTGAGTAAAAGGACGACATCATGAAAATTGTGTAGAGGAGAATTAAGTGTAGAGATGGGAAAAATGAGATGATACATCAAGAGGATGTACTACTGTGGTAACAATAGATGAGCAGGGAGTAATGGAAAATTTCCAGACTCGGATAATATAATTAACGAGCTATAACAGAGTGAGAAATACCGTTTTGGAAAGCACAGCTGCATCTTCTAGTTGGAGGGTCAACCATAGCACTGCAGAAAACGGGATGCGCAACTAATATTGAATTACTATTTTAAATAGCTTGCTTAAATAAGATCCAAATGAGTCAAGAAGTTGATGTCATTTTCATGTCAGACAGGTTGTTGAAAATGTAATAGGGCATAAAGTGTAACAAATACTGCCTTCCTCTATTTCGGTAATCTAGTCAAAATATTCGACAGAGTGAGTCTCAACATCATTGAGACAACATCATTGAATCACTTAACACTTGTAACACATCAATAATTAAGACTAATCGACAAGGGGACAGCTTCAGCCCTTAATCTTCTACTTGCTATAGGACCTAGTCCTGTCTGTTTTGTCTCATTCCTTTTTATGATAAGGATGTCCATCTTTCCTGTAAGCGTTTTCCAAATGGACGCTTGGTTCCTGGTCCTTGTGTCATTACTTGGTCTATTATACGTTCATCCACAACTAATTTGCATCGATATAGACCACATTACATTTTTCGACTGTTCTTGTCAATCTGTAGAGAATGCGTTGTAGACGGGTAGTCATTGGCCTCGTTTTTCCATCTCCTCCAATGTTCTAAATGTTATCCTATTTCTCGCAAGTCGTCTCTCGTTGTTCCGTCCAGTTCCGAGGCTCGTTTAATTGCTCTGAATCATATATGCTCTGTTTGGGTGATTAGCCCAACAACAATGGTTCCGTACCCCTACGGCCCCTCAATGATTAATATCATATCTGCATGAAACTGGTTATCATATGGCAGCACCTCGGCTTCAAGCGACCTCGTCTTAATTAACAAAAGGAAAGTATGATTTGTTGAATACTAGATACAAGTAATAGAAGACTGTATACTGCTTACGGATGACTATCCACTGAAGCAGTAGGTTTTCCAAAAGTCTGATATTGTTTAAAGAAAACTAATGGAAGACTAGATTACTGCTGTCAAAAGATTATATGCTACCACAGTTCTGACACAAAACTAGATACAACTTACAGAGAATTAGATACTAATGGAAGACTAGATGTTTCTTATAGAGGTCTAAGCACTGTTACTAGAAAACACGAGATACTAGATATACTAGGTCACTAGGTACTAGATACACTGCGGGCAAAACACTAGATACTGCTGATAAAAAATTAGATACTGCTAGAAGAACACCTAAATACTCCTTGTGAATGGTTACACGTCGGAGAACATTCAATCGGCCAACAATGAAAGGAGGCCACAAATAGTGGATGCAGTACGTATCAACCAGAAAAGAGACTGAAGAAAGATAACATTGTAGTAAAACACGAGAAAACCAGCTTTCGCCGTTAACAAGGTCAAAACTACAGACCAAGTTCTCATATATGGACCACGGTATGGAAAGTAGGTCAAACGAATGAAACTTTTGATTCAGAATAAAATAACACGACCCTTGTGTGTAAACTTCTTGTTGGTTGAAATCCGCTTCATTTGTAAATAAAACAGTATGGAAAAGTAGGTATAGGTAGTATGGATACAAGCTGTATTTTCGAAGACATGTATAAATAAATTTATCTATACATATTATCTTAATAAAAAAAACGATAAAGTGAAATCGTTATTATATTAAAACAATGTTTCGATCAATTTGGGGCCTTCATCAGGCACGACTAAAAGTAAATTGTAAAAATAAAGCTGCAAAATACGTTAAGTAAGCAACTTATTTTTAATTAAGTAAATATACAACAAATTTAATGAGAAACAGAAGTTTGATATTATATTGTAATATCAAGTTTGATGGGCTGGGAGAAGCTGCCAATTAGTAGCAAAAACATGGATGTTAATGACCATGGAATCGTGTATGGGTCTTTTCACTATGTTGTGGAATAAGTAACAATAATTTTGCATGTCTCCTATTTCAATGTTCTCGTATTTTCCAAAAATTGTAGACTAAAGTTTGAGGGATATCTGTATCTACTTTCTGGTGGAACGCAGAAAATTACCTGACGCCAATATACAGGGTGATTTATAACATACGAAGCAAACTAAACGGGTATGTATTTAGAGTCAAACTGAAGAGATTTTCTTAATACTGTTTTGTTAAAAACCTAATAGTTACATAGATATCGCATGTTAATGTTTTAAATAAGTTATCGTCCATTTTTGGGAACCGCTGATATTCAGTAAAGAACAATTAAAATACTTGTTAAATGAAATGTCCGCTGCTAGGTAACCAAATCAACTGGATTGGCAGCAATAAAAACATGGTATGAGCGGTTCTCAACAAACAAATACCCGTTTTTGAGCGATTTAACAAACTTTTAAATAGCCGTAACTGCCATATTACAAAGATTTTACTATTGATACTAATTATACATTATTTAAGTAACCCCGAAATATTCGTTTGAATTTAATTTGAATTTAAACGTAGTGTAATACTGTATATCTTAAGAAATGCTCGGCCATTAATACAACTTTAGCGTTCTATATCTTTGTGATCATTACGTTGTAGTCAAAACATTATTAAGAAAATTACTTCAGTTTGGCCCCTAGTACCTACCCTTTTAATCTGCTCCGTATGTTATAAATCACCCTGTATATATAATTATTTCTCTATTTAAAATTTCCTTCTTTACTATTGCAACTTAGTTTGAAATCGTATTGTATGAAATTGAAACTCCTAAAACTTGAAAACATTTTATATTAATTGGATACTTTGTTTCAGTCTTTGTTGGATTTCCTAGGCATAAACACAAATTTAATTTCTTAAGCAAGAAACGTTAAAAGCTAAACTCTGCTGTAAATTCTCTTCTCTTGAGTAAATTACGGAAACAACTTTATACATTTCATCAAAATTCTTGTTTCTTAATATAATAAGAAGAATTCGAAATTAATATTAATCTTATTTCTACGTATTAATTTAATCTATATGTATAAGATGAAAGTCTTTTGAAATCGAGTAACATCAAAGTGTTTTAGGTATTACATTCCAGGAAAATCCTAAGGTCAGGAACCGTTGTTGGAACGTTCAAGATCGACGTTAAGACAGTATACGACGCTTCCGGTACTTGGAAACGTTTTTCACCTTATTTCCCTGGAGATAAACCACTCCAATTTTTTATGCCAACATTTTAATAAAAAAATAAATAAATAAATTGTTTTGGTTTTTCTCCGGGATAATTGGAACAAAATTGTTTTAGTTGCTCAAATTTTTTTGTTCAATTAAGATCAAAAATCAATTTTAACGCTGCGTATACACTGGTTTCCAATTCACTTCCTGCATCTTTTATTTTTTTCGATTTTTTTCTCTTTAGTTCTTTCTCGTATGTTATTGTCGTTTGTTTCTTTTTATTGCACACAGGTGTTGCAGTCTCGGAGCATACTCAGGGGTAACAAATTATTGGGGAGCTTTAAGTTAGATGTTGCTACGGTCTGGTCACAACCAGGTACGATGCGCGATGTTGGATGTTTAATAATCAAAATAAAAAGAAAGTTGCGTATGATGGGTGTGGATGAAGACAGAAAGATTGAGTGGGAAATATAAAAATATAGCTTGTACATAGGCAACATTGATATTTTTAAATATGAAAATCTCGTGTTTATAGTAACCATACGTGGCATTAATTATAAATGTTCCAGATACATATTTAATCGATAAATAACATTGGTAAAGAACCACCCTTTTTGATTTAATCAATTTTTAATAAATAACATTAACTATAAAATTATAATCTTTAAATAAAACATCAAATTCAAAAAAATCGAATTCATTTAGAGCTGAAACCCAATAACTTTGTTTATCTTGAAGAAATAAACTTACAACAAAAAAAACATTTTTTGAATAGAAAAACACTTTTTAATTCAATTTCAAACTTTGCATGCTAAAGCTTTTATATAAATCGATGTATGCTGATTCTTAAAGCATGTTATTGTAAGATCACTTTTAAACCAGATCAATTTGTAATAAATGCATGATTCTTTATATTAAAATAAAAAAATATTTATTTAACTTTGAAATTCCAGATCATCAATTTTATCATAAATGGGCTTTATTAACGGATCCTGACGACATCGCGGGTGGTCCAAAAGGATATTTAAAGTGCGATATTAGCGTAATTGGTAAAGGAGACAGCGTTAAAGTGCCCCCGAAAAGCGAAAAAGACGACGATGACATCGAAGCGTAAGTAAATAATATTTTTAATTTAATTTAAACAAGTGGGATAACTTTATTTCGATTCTTTCAAGTTTCTCGATGTTTTCGTTTCTTGTCCGTTTTCATTAAATCCATAATTAAGAAAGAAATTTCCGAGCAATTAGAATTAACCGGCACTAATTGCACAATGTCCGGTTTTCTAATTGAAATTCTTTCGTTTTGCATTATTTAACGAAAATTTCACCGATTTATAACAAAACTAAATAATTCTGTTATTTAGGGAATGTCACAAACTCGTGATATAGGACTTTTATTAAAGTGCATTTCCTCGTGGGGTGGAATTCCCTTTATCGAGTGCATTCAGCGTTTTTCAACTCAACCTCACAATTCCGCTTTTAAAATTTCCGGCGGTGTTTGTTTTGCAATTCCTAAACGAACGACTTAAAAGTTTCGTTTGAATTTAAACAACGAACGCCCGGGTAACTTTTTGAGAGTGTTTCCTTTGTTCGAAATAAACGAATATCAAAATTTATTGTGGATGAGAAAGTTACTAAGAGATTTTAATTTTGCACGGTTTCCCCAAAACTTTAAAGGTAAAACTTAAAGAATATGAGCACTACTTTTTTTTTAATTAGTCTTTTACTTTTAAATTTGTTAAACTTAATTTATATTTTTATAGTTATTTTCCATAACTTCCAAAGTCAATATACACTTTAACAGTTTTAGTTCAATACAAATATACAACATAGTGATATCTTATGCGAACTAGCGCTAGATCTAGAACTAGAAACATTCGGGCTTAGCCGCACGTCTCTTACGACTGCTAAACCCGAATTATTCTAATTCTAGGTCTTGTGTTAGTTCTAGTAATAGTGCTAGTGCAAAACTAGGTGCACTTGGACTTGCCATAAACTTGCCCCTATTCATTTAGACAAGTTGTTAATGACAATCAACTAATTTTTAATCATTTTGAGCAACATGGATTGTTTAAAAACTAGTTGTTAATCATTTAGACATGTATAAAATTATGCTCAACCAGTTTTCAATGATTTGGAATAACATGAGATCGCTATCAACTTATTTCCAATCATTTTGAACAATTTTGCTACCTTATAAACTAATTTTAGACAATGTTGGTGCAGTTTTCAGTCATTCTGAGCAACCTGGACTTGCTATAAACTAGTCCTTATACATTAGACAAGTTTTTAATGACTATCAACTAGTTTTCAGTCATTTTGAGCAACATGGATTGTTGAAAAATTAGTTGTTAATCATTTAGACAAGTATAAAATTATGCTCAACCAATTTTCAATGATTTTGAATAACATGAGATAGTTATGAACCTATTTCAAAACATTTTGCTACCTTATAAAGCAATTTTTACAATGTTGGTGCATTTTTCAATCGTTCTGAGCAACCTAGACTTGCTACAAACTAGTCCTTATACATTTAGACAAGTTTTTCGTGACTATCAACTAGTTTTCAGTCATTTTAAGCAACATGGATTGTTTAAAAACTAGTTGTTAATCATTTAGACAAGTATAAAATTATGCTCAATCAGTTTTCAATGATTTGGAATAACATGAGATGGCTATCAACTTATTTCTAATCATTTTGAACAATTTTGCTACCTTATAAACCAATTTTAGACAATGTTGGTGCAGTTTTCAGTCATTCTGAGCAACCTGGACTTGCTATAAACTAGTCCTTATACATTAGACAAGTTTTTAATGACTATCAACTAGTTTTCAGTCATTTTGAGCAACATGGATTGTTGAAAAATTAGTTGTTAATCATTTAGACAAGTATAAAATTATGCTGAACCAATTTTCAATGATTTTGAATAACATGAGATAGTTATGAACCTATTTCGAAACATTTTGCTACCTTATAAAGCAATTTTGGACAATGTTGGTGCAGTTTTCAATCGTTCTGAACAACCTAGACTTGCTACAAACTAGTCCTTATACATTTAGACAAGTTTTTCATGACTATCAACTAGTTTTCAGACATTTTGAGCAACATGGATTGTTTAGAAACTAGTTGTTAATCATTTAGACAAGTATAAAATTATGCTCAACCAGTTTTCAATGATTTGGAATAACATGAGATGGCTATCAACTTATTTCTAATCATTTTGAACAATTTTGCTACCTTATAAACCAATTTTAGACAATGTTAGTGCAGTTTTCAGTCATTCTGAGCAACCTGGACTTGCTATAAACTAGTCCTTATACATTAGACAAGTTTTTAATGACTATCAACTAGTTTTCAGTCATTTTGAGCAACATGGATTGTTGAAAAATTAGTTGTTAATCATTTAGACAAGTATAAAATTATGCTGAACCAATTTTCAATGATTTTGAATAACATGAGATAGTTATGAACCTATTTCGAAACATTTTGCTACCTTATAAAGCAATTTTGGACAATGTTGGTGCAGTTTTCAATCGTTCTGAACAACCTAGACTTGCTACAAACTAGTCCTTATACATTTAGACAAGTTTTTCATGACTATCAACTAGTTTTCAGACATTTTGAGCAACATGGATTGTTTAGAAACTAGTTGTTAATCATTTAGACAAGTATAAAATTATGCTCAACCAGTTTTCAATGATTTGGAATAACATGAGATGGCTATCAACTTATTTCTAATCATTTTGAACAATTTTGCTACCTTATAAACCAATTTTAGACAATGTTAGTGCAGTTTTCAGTCATTCTGAGCAACCTGGACTTGCTATAAACTAGTCCTTATACATTTAGACAAGTTTTTAATGACTATCAACTAGTTTTCAGTCATTTTGAGCAACATGGATTGTTTAAAAACTAGTTGTTAATCATTTAGACAAGTATAAAGTTATGCTCAACCAATTTTCAATGATTTTGAATAACATGAGATAGTTATTAACCTATTTCGAAACATTTTGCTACCTTATAAAGCAATTTTGAACAATGTTGGTGCAGTTGTCAATCGTTCTGAGCAACTTAGACTTGCTATAAACTAGTCCTTATACATTTACACAAGTTTTTCATGACTATCAACTAATTTTTAGTCATTTTGAGCAACATGGATTGTTGAAAAATTAGTTGTTAATTATTTAGACAAGTATAAAATTATGCTCAACCAATTTGCAACAATTTTGAATAACAATACGCTATGAACCTATTTCGAAATTTTGCACAATGTTGGTGCAGTTTTCAATCGTTCTGAGCAACCTAAAACTTAGATACTTTCTAGTTCTAGGTCTAGTGTTAGTTCTAGTTTTACACTTGCGCTGTCACTAGAACTGACATTAGACCTAGAAACATTTGGGTTTAGGCGTACGAATGATTCTAGTTCTTGGTCTAGCGATATATATCTATAGTAATTAAAATTAAAACTAACACTAGACCTAGAACTAGAAAGTTTCTTTCTAGAAATATCTAGGTAGATACTTAGATAGTTTAAGGCCTAGTGTTAGTTCTAGTTTTACACTAGCACTGTTACTATATAGAACTAACACTATACCTAGAACTAGAATCATTTGGGTTTAGCCGTCTTTAGAGAGTTGCTGCGAATGATTCTAGTTCAATAATAATCAGTACTTGAGCGACAACGTTTGAGTTAATTATAAGTAGTGAATGGAATCACTTCAACTTTTATAATTTGAAGAACGTGAGGCATCCTAGCAGAGCATTCAAAACAATATCTTCGAGGCAGCACCAAAAACTCTAAACTCTGGTTTTGCGAAGTGGTTGGGAATCTAGCAGAACTAAAAAAAAAATTTGCAACTCCATTCTTCGTCATCCCTCATCTGGCAGTATTTTGGCAAATAGTCATACATTGCCCATGTGTTCTTCTTACCAAATTTGTTGTCATGCATCATAGGCGTGTTTTCTGGCCTTTTTAAACACTTTCAACAGTCTCTGAAAACTTTTTTTTATCTATATTATGCATATCACAATTGTATAACACCTAGTAAATACATACTAATTAGTTACTTATTTTTAACACCAAATTAAATTAGATAATGTTTTGCAGCTTTTCCCATTGGTCCAGAATTAAATAAAAATAAAATTAATATAAAATAAATTAATATCTCAAAAATTTGTGCTATTATGGTTTATAACCCGTTGAGGTGAATGTGGGGGCCCAATCCTCTGATTTGCCAATTACTAGTCATAGAAAGATGTTGTTTTATAACACTTTATATGATATAAATTGGAATTTCATATTGCATGATGATTTGTCTGCCAATCACTGCCAACCACAACTTATCTTTCATGCATTTCATAGTACATTTCCGGAAAAAATAATTGTGCAAAATAATAAGAAATGCACAAGCTGGTTTTCTGCATATCTCAAGGGCATGAGGAATCGCCTGTATTTCTTAACAGATATTCACAATACCACACGTTGTGAGAAACTAAAGCGAAAACTTAACTTTCTGACAAAAAATTATATAGACAAGATAAAAGATGTTAAAGTTAGATATAATGATGAGATTTTGAAACAATGTTTGACCCAAAAGAAGTAAATGATTACTTTATAAATGTTCCCCTAGATCTTATTAATTAAATTCAATCAGTTTAATCAGCTGCTATCAAATGTCACTGTATCACCTGGGAAATTCTGCCTGGAACCGGTTCGGTCGGTTTAATTGAGGTTCGTGATACAATCTGTTCTTTCAAAAATAAGTCTTCTAGGAATTTATACGGATTAAACGCTGTAATATTAAAGCTGATAAAAGATGTAATAATATCATCGCCTTTAACAAAATTAATCAACCATTGCATGAGAGAAAATATTTTTCGAAATGCTTTAAAGTTAGCATTGGTAACTCTTGTCTTCAAGAAACGCTATCCTCTTGCAATAGAAAATTATCGACGAATCTCACTTCTGCCTGTATTTTCAAAAATTTTGTAACTATCATAAAGAATAGAATTGTCGATTTCTTTGAAAATAATAACTTGTTCGCGTCATGTCAATACGGATTTCGTCAGAATCGTAGCACAGGAAACGCAATTATGGATTTTGTACAACAAGCAACAGACTGTTATGAGAAAGGCAAGTATATGACAACTACGTTCTGCAACTTCAGCAAGGCTTTTTATTGTGTGGACCGTAATTTATTAATAAAGAAGCTGAGCAGATATAACTTTGGCGACAGTAGTATTAAGATGATTCAATCGTACCTTGGTGGCAGAAGAGAAATAGTCTGTTGTAATGATGATAGCTGTTCTACATCAAAGTGCATTTCTATTGGAATTCCCCAAGGGTCAGTGTTGGGGCCACTGCTTTTCCTGATTTACCTTAAGACTACTCTCTGATTTTACCTATTATAAAGAACTGCGTAATTTCACGAGCTTTTTTATCTCACATATTCAGGGATGGTGATTCCAGGAAATTGTGAGGTGCCTTTCCATCTTTGAGCATTGGCGGTAATAGGACTGGTAGTATTGCTAGCAACATTGGTGATGCTGATTTGATTAACAATTCTTTTTTAACCTCTCAAATTACTAACTCTGGTGATGCAGAGCTTATTAAATTCTAAAGTCTAATATTCTGCCTTTGATTAGTACTACATTATTCTTTTCCTTAGCCTCGGAAGACGAAATCTATCGTGCGCTGCAATCTATTAAAACCAATGCAGTTGGAAGTGATGGCATTAGCGTAAGGATGTTACTTCTGTGCTGCCCTGTGATTGTTCCGTATTTGTGCCATATTGTCAATTTTTGTCTGGAGCTGGGTGTCTTTCCTGATCAATGGAAGACTGCCTTAGTGTCTCCCATCCCTAAATGCAGTAACCCCTCAGGACTAAATGATCTTCGGCCTATTAGCATCTTAAATGTTTGCTCTAAGGTAGTAGAAAGGATTGTGGCTGTAAGGATTTGGGATCATCTTAATACTTTTAATTTACTTCTATCTACTCAGTCTGGTTTTCGTCCTGGTACTACAGCTCTTCTGAATGTGACGGATGATATCTTGCGTGGATGGGATCATCCACGCACTCATCCTAATTGACTTTTCTAAGGTGTTTGACACCCTCCATCATTCGACTTTACTTGCTGTGTTTCATTATGTTGGTTGCTCCCCGTTGGCTATCGATTTTTTCAAAAACTATTTTTTACATTGTTCGCAAATTGTTAAATTTCAGGGTGTTTCGTCGAAGAGAGGTTATATTACTTCAGGTGTACCTCATCTTAGGACCAATATTATACCTAATTTACACTATTAATCTCTGTTCCAATCTAAAGCATTGCAAAACCCACATGTCATTGCAACAAAAACCTTTTACATCAAAAATTAAGAATACATTTGTGCGAAGCACTTGTGTTATCCATCTTTAACTACGGGGATCTGCTTTACCATTCTTGCATTGATGCTGCGGACAGAATTCGAATTCAACGGGTACAGAACTCTTATCTTCATTTTATGTTTGGGATCAAAAGACGGGAGAGGATATCTCACTCGCTTGCATGGGTTGGTTGGCTGGATATGTCACGACGGAGAATTTTGCACTGTGCTTGTTTGTATCATAAAATACTTATTTATAAGACTCCTCCTTATTTATATAACAAAATTAGTTTTCGTACTGATGTTCATAATGTAAATGTTAGACACAGGTTTGAACGAACTTTTTCATACTGTGTGCCTCACATTTATAACAACATTTCTATTCCGATGAGGCTGAAGAATGAGCGCGGATTCAAGAGAAAATTTAAAGTGGAGCTGTGGATGCAGCAGGAGGAAATGAGTCATCGTTAATATCATTAATACCTTTTTTTATGATTTCACCTTATGTTTTTAATTTCAATTCGTTAAATTATAATTTTCTGAGTTGACACTGTGACAATTGACTTGGTGCTGGGTTGGGTTTGGATTCATCATTATGATGTATTATACAGGGTATTTCATTTAAAATGACATATGCTTATATCTCGAAAACCAAAACTCGAATCGAAAAAAATTTCAAGTAAACTTTTTTTGGTGAAAAGGGAGGCACAGGGTACACATGAGCAGATTTCTTTTTAGGGTTGCCTAAAGGCGCTTCTGACGTCATTTTCATTTTTTCAAATCGCACATATACTTTTCTCTTTCAACGTTTTGAACAACTTGACAAACTAAGTATTTTTTGCTTAAAAAATGTTTTTCTTAAATTCTGCGTTATGAAGATATCTACAAAAAGAAAAATAAAACAAAATTTTTCAAAATGTAATTCAAAAAATTTAATTAATAAAAAAACGATTTAATTAATCGTAAAATAGTACTAAAATTCTTCTTCATTTTTGAAATCACCTTAGAACATTGATTAAAATTTATAAAGTTACCTTTATACATCGATTAAATGATCGATGCCTCAAAATGATGACCATTCACTTCTAAACATTTCTGAATTCTCATTGAAAACGTTCTCTGCACATTGCCAAGCATTTCTTCAGTTATTGATTCGCAAGCTGCTCTGATACGGTTTTTCATATCGTTTGGTGTTGTTGGAACCTGGTTGTAAACTTTCTCTTTGAGGTAACCCCAACGAAAGTAAATCGGGAGAGGTTAAGTCAGGTGATCGTGCTATCCATTTTTCAGGAAACATTTCGTCTAAAACTTCTCTTGTGGCTACAGCATAATGAGATGCACAAGTCTTCGCTCCAGAGTAAGGTCTTCCAACAAAACCGGTAAATCGTTCAACAAAAAATTCCAACACTTCCTGCCATTCAAATTGCTATCCAAACCATATGATGTTTCCAAGCAATGGAAACATCATACTATTCTCAAAAAAAGACAGTTTCATACTGTATCGATTTGCCAAGTATCAAATCTGTAGTAATTATAGTTTAAGAGAAAAAACGTAGAGTCCCAAGAAATTTGAACATCCTGTATTTCAAAAACGGTTTATTTTCGGACCCATGTTGATTAACACTTTTCGACTTGTTTTCGACTGTAGTACTACCTCTATAAATATTTAAACGTTGTTTTTAAACACCCTGTATAAAACGTTATTATTGTTATAACTTGTTGTAGGTAGTTGTTCTTTGAAAGCTTACTATGATATTAAATAATCACCCAAACGTAGTTACGTTTTAATTTATCCTTCTTTTTTTGAATATCTGTAAGACTAAAACACGTACGATATTGCGGTTTTCACTGTATTACGTACTTTTTAACGCTCTTTTCACATACTTTGTCAAAAATATACGTTTCCATTTGAACTTTTCAAGAAAATTGTAAAAATAAATACAACTCACAAATTACGCCACCTAGCGTTTGACTTAGAAAGCAAATCGGCTAATTTCGGATGTCATCGAATACAAAAATTCCTTCTCTTTCCAGCAAGACCAATTTTGATGTATTCGGATGAACAATTCCAAAGTTAGGGCTACTTTTATAATAGTAAATGTAACTTATTTAAGCAGTAAGCAAAAAAATTGACTAACGAAAGTTGTCAGAAATTATCTAAAGATTCTAAAAATGTTATAGCCGAATGAAGTTTATTATTAAAATATTCCGAAAAACTACATTTTAAATTTTGTCGTTGGCATTACGCCCCTTAGCGGTAGTTTTACAAACTTGAAAATAATTTCCAGCAGTTTCTATGGGTCACTTTGTATAAGAATTTTTTTGTCTGAAAACTATGCGATCAACAGTTTCTGAGATATAGCCGGCGTCCATGTTAAACACCAAAAAATGTTTACTTGAAACTTTTTTCGATTCGAGTTTTTGTTTTTAAGATATAAGCATATCATTTTAAATGAAACACCCGGTATATATTATTTTTATATTCAAGGGCCAATGAAAAACAGTTTAGCATTCTTGCTTAACTGACTTGGTCCTTTTTAGCTCCAAATTTAGTTTAATTGATATTTTGTTTGATTATGTTACTTTTTATTGGTTTTTATTTTGTAGTTTTTTTTTTTTTAATTCTTTTTGTATGTAATGAGGTTAATAAATATATATTATTATTATCATTATTGAGTTATTTTAATAATTAATGTGGTTATATCCAAATATAAAAACTGAAAACACTTGTTACGTTTTTTTTAAAGTTATTTTACACTCTGAATTCTTAAATAAAACTTTTTTAACATTTCCAACACTATATTTTTTGTTGTTCGTGTTTCTAGTAATCTCCTCTTACCTGATGGTGTTCCGATCGATAGGCAGAGAGCTCGGTTCATAGTCAAAATATACAGGGCGGATGGACTGCCGAAAATGAACTCCTCTTTGATGGCAAACGTAAAGAAGGCTTTCACCGGGGAAACGAGCGACCTAGTGGACCCGTTTGTGCAGGTTTCCTTCGCGGGGTTAACGGTAAGCAATACGATACGCGATTTTACGGTTTTACACAACTACGTAAGAAATTTCAAATTTACTGTTTCACGTTCGAAACGAGTTTCCGATCGTATTCGCGTTGATTGAACAAAATTTATTGGCGAACGAATAAAAAATTCATTTTTTTTCTAGGGAAAGACGAGCGTGAAAAAACATAGTTACGCTCCCGTTTGGAACGAACAGCTCGTTTTTACCGAAATGTTCCCACCTTTGTGTCAAAGGATTAAAATTCAGCTAAGAGACAACGATCCGGTGAAACCAACGGTCATAGGGACTCATTTCATCGATTTGAAAACGATTTCCAATGACGGAGAGAAGGGTGAGAGTCATCTTCAGGTATCCTGGGAAGCAAAATCGAAAATTACAATCCTCTTCAACTTCTTTTTTTCCAGGATTTCTTCCGACGTTCGGTCCTTCGTTCATTCATCTTTACGGCTCAACCCGCGATTATAGCTTAATTGATGAACACTCTTCGTTGAACACCGGTTTAGGCGAAGGAGTTTCATATCGAGCGCGACTTTTAATCGCTATCAGAACGGAAATCACCGATAACATCGATATAGGCCCATCCGAAGTCGATTTAGAAGCGACACAATCAATAAATGAATCAGCTTACGGAAAAAACGAAGAATTCTTTTTGTTTTCAACCATATTAAGCGCTTCCATGATCGATAAAAAACTCGCAGATAAACCTGTTTATTTTGAAGTTACCATTGGGAATGCGGGAAATGCCATCGATGGAAACAATGAATCAAAAATGAATAAAAGCGATTCCGATAGCGACGAATTAGAAAGTATAATTACCGACGCTTCCTGGCAAAGCACCACAACGCCAACGAAACCGATGACTCACGATAAAATTTATTATTTTTTACCGTATTGGGATAATAAACCTTGCATGCACGTTCGATCTGTTTGGCCCGATCATCGGAGGAGAATGTATAACTCCAACATCATTTCAAAAATTGCGGATAAATTGGTAACTCACACAACACATAAATAAAACATTTCTTTAATCTTGTAATCACGCAGGAGGAAGGTTTAAATGAAGTCCACGCTATGATGGAATGCGAGCGTTCCGAAGCTGAACTTCAGCTAAAACAAGTTTTAGAGGAGCTATCCGTAGGTTGCGCCAAATACGTAACAATTTCAAAGGGCTCCACCACCGGGCCGGGAACCGGAAAGACGAAGCTTGATAAGGAACACCTCAAACTATGCTTACGTGAGTTGGTGAGTGATTTTCGCTCCCACCTTAAACAAAATTTAATTAATGTCGGATTTTCACAACAAAAGGAACACACAGGAAATATGTCAAAGAACCTCAGGGCTTTGGTGACGAAAAATTCCTTTCGGGAGCGTTACAAGACGGCCCAATCTTATCTCGCTAAACTAAAAGGACTCGTTGAGGACGTAAGATTATTGCCGACAACGGGATAAACTGAGACGACGTGTAATGTCATTTTCACGCTTCTCCCATTTTCAGCCCCAACATTCTCTCCCAGACGTTTTCCTGTGGATTATTAGCGGCGGTAAACGTCAAGCTTACCAACGTATATCCGCAAGGGATATTATTTATTCGATTGTCGACGAAGAAGCCGGAAGAGAGTCGGGAAAAGTTCAAACAATATTCCTAAAGGTACCCGTTTTTTATGTATCTTAAAAGCAACTGTTAAGTGTTAAAGTTTGTTTGAAGCACACAAATAGTATTAGTTAAACACGGAGAACACGAGTAACTCAACTGGGAATAGTTTCGTTTGTTTTAACATTTACCTTCATGTGATATCGCGCAAATATTAGTTTTCTCGTAGTTACTAAGTATTTTATTAAAATTTATTCTAATTATATCATTTACATAATCCAAATTAATATAATAAAATATCTAAAAGGGACATTTAAGAAGAACATAAAGCACGTTCCAGCGAAACAGTTCACCTGATGCACTAGTTAATTAAACTTCTTTCCAACAATAAGCTTGAGTTCATCCAGTGTTCTCGTCGTTTCGCAGCTGCCGGGAAAACGAGCTTCCGGTCCCAGCGGTTGGACGATACAGGTGAAACTCGATATAATCCTATGGCTCGGTATTTTAAAACACAAAAAGAACTTCATCAATGGCATACCGAAAGGATACGAGATAACCCAGGAGATTCGAAACGTCGAAAGACCCAGAGCGTTACCGCCATCGATTATTCACTACGTCGAAAAACATGTAAGTTATTTAAAAAAATGAATTATTTATCTTTTTATTGTTGATGTTTTGTAGAAATTTATTTTTATTTTTCTCGAGTGTAATATTACGGTTTAACTTATTTACAGTCTCAAATTTCCGCTGCATAAATCAGCATCGGTCTAATTAATAATCAGTCTTGTAGATCCGGTCTTTGGTTTCAGTTCGAATACAATGTGTATGACGAGAATAATACTGCATTAAAATATTTTGCTTTTCAACTTGACGAATCTACAGATCTTGCTGGTGAGGCTATTCTTTTGGTGTATGTGAGATTTGAACAGAATGGTGACCTGCAGGAAAAATTTTTTGCCAACAAAAACCACTAGTTCAGGAATATACAAAACTGTGACAGATTACGTAGTCAATAATTGTGGATTGGACCTCAAATTTTGTGTAGGTGTATGATCTGACGGGGCTGCTGCAATGATAAGACGACATTTTGGAGTAGCTACACAGATTAAAAAGCTTGCACCTGAATGCAAGTCGACCGGGAAAATCCGGTAACAAAACAAATGTCCCCAGAATTTAACGATGTGCTTGTCGAGGTCGTGAAAATTGATAATTATATTAAGGCAAATACTTTGAACTCGCGGTTATTTGCTGTATTATGCTATAAAAAGATCTTGTTACATGCTGAGCTGCATTGGTTGTCCATTGGTTCAAGAGTATTCGAGTTTCGGAACGAACCATCGGTGTTCCTTCAGAACAAAAAAGAAAATTCGCCCTAATTTTTCCTTGATGTAAATTGACATCTTTGCCAAAGAAGGATGGTTTCCTGTTTTACCATTGCAGACAAAATGGATGGACAGAAACGAAAACTTAAAGCATGGAAAGATAGCTTATCAAGAAAGTGTTATGGCATGTTTGACAACTAAGAGACATTCATGCACGATGCAGGAGAAGAGCTTGATAGCTTCGAAGATGATAATAATTCGCTTGCATCTTTTTGGTTATAAGTTAAAACAGAATATCCTGAGCTCCCTGATATTACTATGAAGAAACTACTTCCTTTTTACACGACTTACCTCTGTGAGGTTGGATTTTCAATAATGAGTGTAATTAAAACAAAATATAGAAATAGTGTGAGCATTCGTGATCCATTTCGCGCACCGCTGTCATTAATTGAACAACGAATAGAAAAACTGGTCAAAAATAAGCTGTCTCATCTTTCTCATTAAGTTTTTGTTAATAATATTATTATTATTTTGACATTTATAAATAAAATAGCTAGTTCTGCTTAGGTTCATATTCAGTTTCACATTCTGTAAAAGTTTTTGCAATGTCACTAATGATCTAAAATCTCCAAATGATTCTTGCCAGTAATATTTTCTAGTACTAAAGACTGTATATAGTTTGGTGGAGCCCTAAGATAAGATAGGAATTGGTGTTGGAAATTAATTTTTGGCGTTTTATGTGTATTCTGCCCGATCTATATAACTGAATCAAAATAGTCACTTCTCTTCGTTATCATCTTTGAAGAATTCTAATATTTCTTTCATGTCGCACTTCAAACTCCATTCGCAAGACCAACGCAATTGGGCGATTAGAAGTATAGAAAAATGAAAGGTTATTGTCATCGAAGCGAAGAGGCACCCAAACAATTTAGCGATTGTCAAGGTCAATATACACTTCCAACCCATTCTTTACTGCAAAACATAGAAAATAGGTGGAATACGTTATTGTTGATGCAAACGATGGCATAAACTCAACACTACTCACTAAGCGAAAGAAGACAGTTTGTGGGAAATACATAATTCACCTGATCACCAAAAATCATGCAAGACGCATTGTTTAAAGACCCTTCTAGGGATTTCAGAAAGAAAAGGTAGCGGGAAAAATCACAAACATTACAAATATGAAAAAGATAATATTAATTACAACAGAGAAAATACTTGCATTCAATCAAAGTCTTCGTGGGACGCAATGGCTAGATGCTCATCTTGGTTATTCCTCGTTCCATACCACATTCACAAATTCGTTCAATCACATATTACCTGAAAAAGAAGTACCCGATACCAAGAAAAGATGTTGTCAAATGAATTTTCCTCCGGAACTGCAGAACAAAAAGAGACTATTGGATATATTGCACACTATGGCAACAGTTGTGAACTTACCTGAACACATGGAAATTTACAAGCGATACAAATTAGAATACAAGCAAGCAATTCAACAACAAAAAGCTATAACTCTTTCCAACTTTATACAAAATAGCGACAATCGTTCCAAGGCCATTTGGACGGTAATTAAAAACGAATTCTACCAAAAGAAATTAGACACCCGGATGACTTTAATAATTATTTTTGTGAGATTGGCAACCAGATACACTCTGAACCTGGACCTGTGCTCTGTCCGGAAATCTTCGTGAAGAGAAGCAGATCGGTCGCGAGTATTATCCTCTCACCAGTAGATTTGATAGAGGTCGGAAGTGTCATACAGAACCTAAAATCAAAAAATACTTTAGACTTGTATAGAATTTCATCAATTTTATTAAAGAGTATACGAGACGAAATAGCAAAACCGTTAACAGATGCTATCAATCAATGCATGCTAGATGGAATTTATCCAGAAGAATTTAAGTTTCAAAGGTGGTGCCATTTTTCAAGTGTAGTGATAAAGCGAATTGCACTAATAACAGGCCCATCGCAATACAAGCAACACTATCCAAGGTCTTTGAACGAGTAATAAAGAATGCAAATGTTTTCAACAAAAAGGAAGAAGCACCACTCAAATGCTGCGATCTAACAAATGCTTTTGATTCCGTCGACCATCAGATTCTGCTCGCTAAGCTAGACTACTACGGTATAAGGGGTACTTCACTTTCACTCTTCAGGACATATCTCCAGGATAGAACACAAATTGTTTACTGGAAAGGAAGATTCTCGGCAAGAAGACAAATAGGACACTTCAGAATGCCACAGGGATCTGTTCTTGGCCCGGTTTTGTTCCTGATCTATATCAATGACTTACCACAAAACTTAACGGCTGATTTGACGTGCCTTTTCGCTGATGATACTTCGCTGTTGGTAACATCTAGAGACAGACAGGAACTCCTCTGAAGGTCCGAAGAAGTCGAGCTGGAAGCGAAAGAGTGGTTATAAAAAAGTTAGCCACAGTAACCTACCTCATCAGAAGAATAAGGATTATCTCAACCCATGAAGCTGCTAGAACCGCCTACTTCAGCCGTAGGCGGTTCAGGTGTGGAGATCATCGCCTCAAATTTCCAAGTTCTTAATCCAGCAAAAGGAAGCCCTTAGAGCTTTGGCGTGTGCAGGACCGCGAGACAGCTGCAGAAGCATGTTTAAAGCGATGCAAATATTAACTGTCCCTAGCGTCTACATACCGGCGGCAGTAATCCTTCTGCATAAGAACAAAATGAGATATTCATCACATAGTGATATCCACCAACATGACACTAAGCAGAAAAACAGGATCGTCATTCCACAACACCGTATCAAAAGAGCACAACAAAGCACTAATTATATGTGTATAAAATTATATAATAAATTACCACCAGCCTATTCTGATTTGCCGTTGCCCATCTTCAGAGGGAAAGTGAAGCGATTGTTACTGCAATACACCTTCTACTCAATAGAGGAATACTTAAATTGCATTTTTTATTGAATATTATTATTACTTTCTTGTATTGTTGACTATTGTACGCACATTTCTTTGCGACAAATAACCATTATTAACATTATTCCTGGTCGAATATAAAGCTGATTCCTTTTTCTCGAGATTAAGACATCCTTTAAATAAACTAAGGCAACAGTATCGTTTGAAAGTTCGTTCCAAAGCTCAATTAATTAGCTATACACCAAATGGGCATTCTAAGTCTTCTATAATTTCGTTATCTTGTTTGTTATTTAAGCTCATTTATAATACATCTGTTATTTTATTTTTATCGTATTACTCAACACATCACAATTCTTTTTTTTTGTTTTAGATATTTCAATTACGTGCTCATGTTTACCAAGCAAGATCGTTAATTGGTTCTGATGCTTCCGGGTTATCTGACCCTTTTGCAACGGTAGTAGCTGGAGAATTTAGCAAAACGACACAAGTGATCGATGAAACATTAAGCCCCACATGGGACGAATTATTAATTTTCGAAGAAATTTTAATTTACGGCACCGGAGAAGAAATTCAACACGACCCCCCAACAATAATAATTGAAATTTTCGATCAAGACAAAGTCGGAAAATCGGAATTTATCGGAAGAGCGATCGCGAAAGCTCACGTGAAACTAAAACAAGAAAATTACGCGAAACCAAAATTTCCGGCTCCGTTGGAATGGTTCGATATTACGCGAGGAAGTGATCGGGCTGGAGAACTTTTGGCTACGTTTGAATTGTTAGAGATTTCGAACGACGATAATGATTTGCCGAATTTGCCACCGCCTAAAGAAATTCCTGTTTATAAGGATGAAGTTAAAAATGTTGGTCCAATTTTACCGGTGCCTAAAGGAATTCGACCGACGTTGGCTAGATATCGGATTGAAGTTCTTTTTTGGGGACTCAGAGATCTTAAACGAATACATCTTTTAAAAGTTGATAAACCAAGGGTGGATATTGAATGTGCCGGTCACATTTTATATTCATCAATAATTCAAAACGCGCGAAAAAATCCTAATTTTAATAGCCCTGTTAAATTTCTCGATCTTGATCTACCCGAACAAGAACTTTATAGGCCCCCACTTACAATTCGAGCGGTTGATTGTCGGAGTTTTGGTCGATACACTTTAGTTGGTACCCATATGATCAATTCAGTTCACAAATACGTTTATAATCCTTTAACGAAACGCGAGCGCGAAGCTGAAGAACGAAAAAAATCTTTACACCAATTAAAAGCTTTAGATTGTTTAGAAAATAATCATTTAGCTCACACATTACTTATCGACACCGATAATAGTATTGAAAAAAGTCCTTTATTACCTAATAAAGATACTCAAATCGGTTTTGGATATGGGACACAAGATTGCATTAAAAAAAAGGTCGATGGAAATAAAAAAAGCGGCAGAAAATTAAGTTTGGATAACGATGAAATCGACGAGGATGACGGCAAAGATTGGTGGACGAAATATTTCGCTTCAGTCGAAGAAATGATTGCCGAATCAAAAGAAGCAAGGAGAATGTTTAACGCCGATGGTTCGATTCAAATGAACCAAACCGAAGAAAATTTAAACATAAAAGCAAACAGTAATGGTGTAACAGAAAAAAGTCCGAATGAACATAAAAAGCGATTTGGATTTAAAACTGCCGCGACAGCCTCGAGATTTGCAGCTAGGATTAGTCCTAAAGGGTTTAGGAAACGAAATAAATTAAAACCGGCTTTATGCAAAGTAATTAGATTTTATCACATTCATATTTACCCGTGCGACGATAGCAACAAACTTCCCAGCAACAAACTTTTACCCGTAATTTCCTATCTACTTTCTTAGCTGATATCTTCCTTATTATTAGATATAGCGAAAAACTAAACGCACCACTTGAAAGCTTGAACCTTTCTCTATCTAAAACCGGTTTTCGTCTGCCGATAAGTTGATATTAAGATCAATAAAAAATGAAGAACACCACGCTGTACTTAAAATAGCTCAAAATTACCAAACTTCAAGGCCTTGTGCAAATGTTATGAAACCGAATTTTAAAAAACTGTTATCACAGTCAGAAAGGGCGCTCCGTCAGCTATTTTAATCCGAGTTTTCGTAGGTCAATATTTATCTTCGTCATGCTTAAATCACTCTTAATGTTCATCCCTACACGCAGAAACGCTTAAATACTCTTCCTCTAAACAACTTTCGTATTTGATAAGCTTTCAAGTGGTGCGTTTAGTTTTTCGCTATCTCTAATAATAAGGAAAATCAGCTAAGAAAGTAGATAGGAAATTACGGGTAAAAGTTTGTTGCTGGGAGGTTTGTTGCTATCGTCGCACGTATTTTTGTTTTAATAATTGTTTTTCTTAGATTTACCCAACGGAATTAGAAGCAAGACCTGAATTTGAAGGATTCAAAGAGTGGTTAAATACTTTTCCTTTGTATAGAGGGAAAAAGACTGGTGATGATACAGATGATGATAGTAGAATCGTAGGATTATTTAAGGTATTAAAAAAGGTAGTGATTAAAAAGTGGGTTTGTCAATTTTAAATTTTGTTATACAGTGAATTTCACTTAAGATGCAATATATTAAAATATGTATGTGGACTTACTTTGTCCCACATAAAATGCAACATGTCTGAATGTTTCTAGTTCTAGGTTTAATGTTAGTTCTAGTGACAATTGTAGGTAGCGCTAGTTAACATAAGATATCACTATGTTGCGTATTTTTATTGAACTAAACTAGAACTAACACTAGCCCTAGAATTAGAAACCTTCGGGTTTAGCCATCTTGAGAGACGTGCGGCTAAACCCGAATGTTTCTAGATCTAGGTCTAGTGCTAGTTCTAGTTTTCCTCTAGCACTATCACTAAAACAAACATAAGACCAAGAAGTAGAATCATTCGCGTTTAGCCGTCTTGAAAGACGTGCGGCTAAACCCGAATGTTTCTAGTTCTAGGTCTAGTGTTAGTTCTAATTTTGCACTATCACTAGAACTAGTACAAGACCTAGGTCTAGAATCGGCGTTTATTCTTCCTTTAAACCAAGAATGATTTTGACCCATTTCTCAAATATTACTAATCCAACTCATCTTAAAATCGAATTAATCAACTGTCAAAGTAAAAACATCTATTTCAAAACGTCTAAACGTCTGATTGTTTAAAGATTTAAAGAGATGGAATAAACTGAGTCATACAGAAAATGGTCCTTATTAACCTAGAAAATATGATTCATGAATTTTTTTACCCATCCTTCAATGTCACTAATCCAACTCATCTTAAAAACAAATTAACCAATAATAACGTCCGGCAGTCGTATCTTATTATATTTTATCTCTCTCTCTTTACTTGGTTAGCTACAAAGACCGTTTCAACTATCGACTTGTTTTTTAGAAACCGCTATTGTTCCTCGCTTATTGTGTATGCGCTTTAGAATGCAGTGTTGCGGGAAATGCCAAAACAGCTTTATGGATTTCCTCAACCTCTGCGTTCTATAATCTTTGGCTTTCGGCGAAAGTTATATCACCTTTTCTCTGTGTATACAGACCTTCAAAGTAGCAAGTCCACTTGTCCACCTGATTTGAGTTACATCACATTTTAAATTGTACCCCAACTTTTGGCATACTGTTGGTTTTAAGATAAACATTTTCCGAATGACATGTCTGAAAACGATTTAGATTTCTTATAAAGTATTTGCACTTCGATATAAAGACTCTAGTGATATACGATGTAAAGTAGATAAATTAACTACTATTAGCATTCTGAGCATTCTTTTATTTTATTCCTCCATAATTGGCGATCTTCTACTTACTTCTTGAAGTGCGCCTTACAGCGGAGTGTCTGTTATCTCTTTTACCTGGTCCAGCCACCTAGTTGATAATCTTCTCCTTGGATTTCTGCCTTCTACTTTTCCTTGAACTATTAATTTATCCAGGTTTTCTCTATATTTTCTGTTTTGATCTCTTAATTGTCTTTGATCTCTTGATGGAGCTTTTTACAAGTATTATCGATAGTCTTCAAAATCACCAAATACGGCATAGACTTATTTTATCTCAGTGATGATTCTTATAACTGAGAAGTTGTGATTTCATGTTTATGAGCATATTTTTACTTTATTCCTCCATAACTCTTGTGCCTCTTGAAGTGCGCCTTACAGCGAGGTGTCTATTTTTTCTTTTACCTCGTCCAGCCACCTAGTTGGTAATCTTCTCCTTGGATTTCTGCCTTCTACTTTTCCTTGAACTATTAATTTATCCAGGTTTTCTCTATATTTTCTGTTTTGATCTCTTGGTTGTCTTTGATCTCTTGATGGAGCTTTTTACAACTGTTATCGATAGTTGTCAAAATCACCAAATACGGCATAGACTTATTTTATCTCAGTGACGATTCTTATAACTGAGAAGTTGTGATTTCATGTTTATGAGCATATTTTTACTTTATTCCTCCATAACTCTTGTGCCTCTTGAAGTGCGCCTTACAGCGAGGTGTCTATTTTTTCTTTTACCTCGTCCAGCCACCTAGTTGGTAATCTTCTCCTTGGATTTCTGCCTTCTACTTTTCTTTGAACTATTAATTTATCCAGGTTTTCTCTACATTTTCAGTTTTAATCTCTTGATGGAGCTTTTTACAACTGTTATCGATAGTTGTCAAAATCACCAAATACGGCATAGACTTATTTTATCTCAGTGATGATTCTTATAACTGAGAAGTTGTGATTTCATGTTTATGCGCATATTTTTACTTTGTTCCTCCATAACTCTTGTGCCTCTTGATGTGCGCCTTACAGCGGGGTGTCTGTTATCTCCTTTACCTGGTCCAGCCACCTAGTTGGTAATCTACTCCTTAGATTTCTGCCTTCTACTTTTCCTTGAACTATTAATTTATCCAGGTTTTCCCTACATTTTCTGTTTTGATCTCTTGATTGTCTTTGATCTCTTGATGGAGGTTTTTACAACTGTTATCGATAGTTGTCAAAATCACCAAATGCGGCATAGACTTATTTTATCTCAACGATGATTCTTATAACTGAGAAGTTGTGATTTCATGTTTATGAGCATATTTTTACTTTATTCCTCCATAACTTTTGTGCCTCTTGAAGTGCGCCTTACAGCGAGGTGTCTATTTTTTCTTTTACCTCGTCCAGCCACCTAGTTGGTAATCTTCTCCTTGGATTTCTGCCTTCTACTTTTCCTTGAACTATTAATTTATCCAGGTTTTCTCTATATTTTCTGTTTTGATCTCTTGGTTGTCTTTGATCTCTTGATGGAGCTTTTTACAACTGTTATCGATAGTTGTCAAAATCACCAAATACGGCATAGACTTATTTTATCTCAACGATGATTCTTATAACTGAGAAGTTGTGATTTCATGTTTGTGAGTATATTTTTACTTTATTCCTCCATAACTCTTGTGCCTCTTGAAGTGCGCCTTACAGCGAGGTGTCTATTTTTTCTTTTACCTCGTCCAGCCACCTAGTTGGTAATCTTCTCCTTGGATTTCTGCCTTTTACTTTTCCTTGAACTATTAATTTATCCAGGTTTTCTCTATATTTTCTGTTTTGATCTCTTGGTTGTCTTTGATCTCTTGATGGAGCTTTTTACAACTATTATCGATAGTTGTCAAAATCACCAAATACGGCATAGACTTATTTTATTTCAGTGATGATTCTTATAACTGAGAAGTTGTGATTTCATGTTTATGAGCATATTTTTACTTTATTCCTCCATAACTCTTGTGCCTCTTGAAGTGCACTTTACAGCGGGGTGTCTGTTACCTCTTTTACCTGGTCCAGCCAGCTAGTTGGTAATCTTCTCCTTGGATTTCTGCCTTCTACTTTTCCTTGAACTATTAATTTATCCAGGTTTTCTCTACATTTTCTGTTTTGCTCTCTTGATTGTCTTTGATCTCTTGATGGAGGTTTTTACAACTGTTATCGATAGTTGTCAAAATCACCAAATGCGGCATAGACTTATTTTATCTCAGTGATGATTCTTATAACTGAGAAGTTGTGATTTCATGTTTACGAGCATATTTTTACTTTATTCCTCCATAACTCTTGTGCCTCTTGAAGTGCGCCTTACAGCGGGGTGTCTGTTATCTCTTTTACCTGGTCCAGCCAGCTAGTTGGTAATCTTCTCCTTGGATTTCTGCCTTCTACTTTTCCTTGAACTATTAATTTATCCAGGTTTTATTTACATTTTCTGTTTTGATCTCTTGATTGTCTTTGATCTCTTGATGGAGCTTTTTACAACTGTTATCGATAGTTGTCAAAATCATCAAATACGGCATAGACTTATTTTATCTCGGTGACGATTCTTATAACTGAGAAGTTGTGATTTCATGTTTATGAGCATATTTTTACTTTATTCCTCCATAACTCTTGTGCCTCTTGAAGTGCGCCTTACAGCGGGGTGTCTGTTATCTCTTTTACCTGGTCCAGCCAGCTAGTTGGTAATCTTCTCCTTGGATTTCTGCCTTCTACTTTTCCTTGAACTATTAATTTATCCAGGTTTTCTCTACATTTCCAGTTTTGATAACTTGATTGTTTTTGATCTCTTGATGGATCTTTTTACAACTGTTATCGATAGTTGTCCAAATCGCCAAATACGGCATAGACTTATTTTATCTCAACGATAATTCTTATAGCTGAGAAATTGTGATTTCATGTTTATGAGCATATTTTTACTTTATTCTTCCATAACTCTTGTGCCTCTTAAAGTGCACCTTACAGCAGGGTGTCTGTTATCTCTTTTACCTGGTCCAGCCACCTAGTTGGTAATCTTCTCCTTGGATTTCTGCCTTCTTCTTTTCTTTGAACTATTAATTTATCCAGGTTTTGTCTACATTTTCTGTTTTGATAACTTGATTGTCTTTGATCTCTTGATGGAGCTTTTTACAACTGTTATCGATAGTTGTCAAAATCACCAAATACGGCATAGACTTATTTTATCTCAACGATGATTCTTATAGCTGAGAAATTGTGATTTCATGTTTATGAGCATATTTTTACTTTATTCTTCCATAACTCTTGTGCCTCTTGAAATGCACCTTACAGCAGGGTGTCTGTTATCTGTTTTACCTGGTCCAGCCACCTAGTTGGTAATCTTCTCCTTAGATTTCTGCCTTCTACTTTTCCTTGAACTATTAATTTATCCAGGTTTTCTCTACATTTTCAGTTTTGACCTCTTGATGGAGCTTTTTACAACTGTTATCGATAGTTGTCAAAATCACCAAACACGGCATAGACTTATTTTATCACAACGATGATTCTTATAACTGAAAAGTCGTAATTTCATGTTTATGCGCATATTTTTACTTTGTTCCTCCATAACTCTTGTGCCTCTTGATGTGCGCCTTACAGCGGGGTGTCTGTTATCTCCTTTACCTGGTCCAGCCACCTAGTTGGTAATCTACTCCTTAGATTTCTGCCTTCTACTTTTCCTTGAACTATTAATTTATCCAGGTTTTCTCTACATTTTCTGTTTTGATCTTTTGATGGACCTTTTTACAACTGTTATCGATAGTTGTCAAAATCCCCAAATGCGGCATAGACTTATTTTATCTCAGTGATAATTCTTATAACTGAGAAGTTGTGATTTCATGTTTATGAGCATATTTTTAATTTATTCCTCCATAACTCTTGTGCCTCTTGAAGTGCGCCTTACAGCGGGGTGTCTGTTATCTCTTATACCTGGTCCAGCCACCTAGTTGGTAATCTTCTCCTTGGATTTCTGCCTTTTACTTTTCCTTGAACTATTAATTTATCCAGGTTTTTCTGCATATTTTCTCATTTGATCTCTTGACTGTCTTTGATCTCGAGCTCTTTCAGTATCGATATGTTAGTGGATCTTCGTGACCAGGGAGTACGCAGTATTCAACGCCAGCACCATATTTCATTGTTCATCTACAATATTTTCCTGCGTTAGATTATTACCTCTATTTATTATCATCAATTTCGTCTTAGGTTCATTTCTAATCCCACATTTCAACTTTCTTCGCTCACCAAATCCAGCATTCTATGGAGTTCTCTATCTTTCGCCAGCAGAGTCGTATTGTTAGCATACTTGTATACTTTGAACAATCTTGATAATAAAATACACCTCTACTAGACATTAGCGTTTAGTTGTATTTTTGCTTCTCCTGCATCTCTTCCCTTAGTAAATCCTGCTTATTCGGGCTAGCTACTGCTACTAGGATGTGATATTAGGATATAGTTTTATGATTTTCACATTTCATTGTGAGGCCTGTCTTGCGTATGGGGATAAAAATTGATGATATCCAATCTTTTGGCCATTTTCCTGTTCTCTATACTTTGTTACATAATGTAGATCTAAAAAAGCATTTTTATAGCTGCATCGTCCAAACACTTTGAAAATTTCTGCCTTGATTTGATCTGCCCCAGAAGCCTTATTTGTCTTTGGGTAACATATAGCTTCTTTCAAGATATCTGGCTCACAATCTATCTCTTCCCAATAGTTATTCGCCTTCTATCTTAATTCCTTGTCAGAATATATAATAACTCTTCACAGTACTGCGTCCATCGATGAAGCATCATCTCGAATCAATCCATAATATTTTTCCATTTCCTTTATAGCGGATTCACTTTTTGGAAAAGATCGCGTACATGTTGATTATTAAAGTATTTAATTTTATTCTTGACAACCAACTTTTAAATCACTTTTATATCATAACCACTTAACTACTTAATTAAATTTTTTCTTGAATTTAGGGAGCAATTAAATTATATAAATGGCCTTTACCCAAAGACATTGAAGATCATACAGTTATGGGTTTCGATCCTCAATACGGGTTCTTTCAAGGTTTACCATCAAACGATCCAATTCGGGTTTTAGTTAGAGTGTACATAGTAAAAGCAACCGATTTACATCCAATGGATTTAAACGGAAAAGCCGATCCATACATAGTTTTGCAATTAGGATCGAAGCGAATCAGTGATAAAGACAATTACATATCAAAACAATTAAATCCTATTTTTGGGAAATGCTTCGAATTCGAAGCCACGTTTCCCCAAGACTCATTATTGATCGTACAAATTTTCGATTGGGATTTAGTCGGATCGGATGACATGGTGGGTGAGACTAAAATTGATTTGGAAAATCGATTTTACAGCAGACATAGAGGAATAATCGGGTTACCACATAAATACGAAGAGTTTGGTTATAATCAATGGAGAGACGCGACGAAACCAACGCAAATCTTAGCCAAATTATGTAAAGAAGGAAAAGTTGAGCCTCCAATTTACTCCGAATGTCAAGTAAAGATTGGAAACAAATGTTTTAACATTCCAGAAGAAATCGATTATTTTACAACGAAAGATGCCGAGGAACACATGGCGTTGAATGTTTTACATCGTTGGAATGAATTTCCACGAATTGGATGTCATCTTGTCCCGGAACACATCGAAACAAGACCGTTGTATAATCCGGATAAGCCAGGAATAGAACAAGGAAAATTAGAAATGTGGGTTGATATGTTTCCGATGGATATGCCACTTCCGGGGCCACCTCTCGACATATCACCGAGAAAACCGAAAGGTTACGAATTAAGAATAATCGTTTGGAACACCGATGACGTCGTTTTAGAAGATGACGCTTTTTTTACCGGCGAAAAAATGTCCGATATTTACGTTAAAGGTTGGTTAAAAGGTCCAGAAGATTGCCAATGCACCGATATTCATTATCGATCATTAACCGGGGAAGGAAATTTCAATTGGAGATTCGTTTATCCGTTCGAATACATGAGTGCAGAACAAAAAATCGTAATAACCCGAAAAGAATCGTTGTTTTCTTGGGACGAAACCGAATGTAAAATCCCCGCTCGGCTTGAACTCCAAGTTTGGGATGCCGATCATTTCTCCGCGGACGATTTTTTAGGGGCGATTACGATCGATTTGAATCGATTTCCACGCGGGGCTAAATCATCGAAATTGTGTACCTTAGATATGTTAAAATCGGACGGATCCGTTCCGATGATAAACATTTTTAAACAAAAACGAGTTAAAGGTTGGTGGCCGTTTTTTATTAAAAAAGACAACGAAGATTTGGAGTTAACTGGTAAAGTCGAAATGGAAATTCATTTATTAACGAGGGATGAAGCCGAAAAAAACCCAGTCGGTTTTGGAAGAAACGAACCGGATGCTTTGGAGAAACCCAACCGACCAGACGCTTCATTTATGTGGTTTTTAAATCCGTTAAAATCAATAAGATACATTATATGGCACAATTACAAGTGGAAAATTTTAAAATTTCTTATTATCTTAGCTTTGGCTATAATCATTTTACTGTTTGTATATGCAATACCTGGATATTCGGTTAAAAAAATTATAGGTGCTTAAAAATACTTAAAATAATTATAAATTAATGGAAAAATTCAAGAATTATCAGGTGGCTTAAAAATCGACGATTTTTTTTTAATCAATGAGAAATGACCCAAAAAACACGTTAAAAATAAAAAGAAAGTGCAGAAAAATGTTGAACATACCGAAAAATCACTTTAAAATTTCGATGTGACGTCACGTTTTGTTAGATAGACTGTGTCAATAGACTTTATGTTAATACTAGAACTAACACTAGACCTAAAACTGGAAATATTCGGATTTAGTCGTATATCTCTCAAGACGGCTAAACCCGAATGATTCTAGTTCTAGGTTTTGTGTTAGTTCTAGTGATAGTGTAAAACTAGCATTAACACTAGAAAACGTTCTGCAACGTTCTTATCAGCAACTGCGACAACTTAATAAACTTATACCTTAAAACTTAATTTTAACGATTCGCCAAAAGGGACTGAGTCAGTTCACATGGATAAACCATGAGTAACTGTTTTTCATCAACCCCTGAAGAATAAAAAAAATAGAAACTAAACATGATTATACAGATTAAAATAAGTATAATAACAAAATACTAATAGTAATAAAATTAATAGTAGCAAGAATAGACGAAAGAGTAAAAAGGCCAAAAAGTAAAAGAAGAGAGACGCTTAGTACAGAAAAAAGGAGTTGAGAAGATACAACAGTAGAAAATACATAAACACAAAAAGAAATGTCCAAATAAAAAATAAAGGGTAAGGAAAAAAAGATAAAGTGAACATGAAAGCTATTGTAACTGCTGAAGAAGCAAATATTTTTTAAAAGCCGTTTTAGGACTAGTGTTAGTTCTACTTTTCTTTCAATAAAAATATACCATAATCTAACGCTAAATAACATTTAAAACTAGAACTAACACTAGACCCAGAACTAGAAACATTCGGATTTAGCCATCAGAAGACCCGCACGGCTAAATCCGAATGATTCTAATTCTGGGTATAGTGTTAGTTCTAGTGGAAGTGCTAGGTAACGCTAGTTAGTAGTAGATATAACTATGTTGCATATTTTTATTGAACGATAACTAGAACACTAGACCTAGAACGTATCGGGTTTAGCCGTGCGCTTCATGCCCAACCCAACATTTGAGAAATTCGCACTGTTAAATGTTAATTAACCCTCCTGTAGTAACATGATTTTTGTAACACTAGTACTAACACTAGTACTACTAGTCTATCAGACCGAACCTACCAAAAAGTGCTTTTTCTTCATTTCTTTACATTTACACGGTAGGGGAGACCGGGGCACATTCGGACACTTTTGGTCAGCCTTTTAGTAATACAACAAAGTATGCTCTATTACACATGTTACAAAACGTTAAGAGTTTAAAAATAGACCATATTATTCCACTCAGTAATATTTATAAAAAAAAATGCACTTTGTCCGAATGTGCCTCGTGCTGTGGCACATTCGGGCAGTGTGGTACCTAAGAGACCAAAATTATAATACAAAAAAGAAACGAGCTACAATAAATTCAAACTCTTAAGTTAATTGGAAACTTAATTATTGCATTTACTCTTGTAGTGCTTGACTTGATAGGTTGTGGCAGTTTCAAAATGACATCAGACCTAGGAACTACTGACACGTCCAAGATATTCGGGAAAACAAAACCTGTATTGCCTTTTTTCTCAAAAAGCTGATTTCGTATTCATCAGATCGATCATCAACAGCTAGGACTTTGCCAATGTAATATTTGATGCTTTTTTTTGTAGGAAACTTAACCAAAATGTAATTATCAATCTCAATTATTGTTTCAAACCCTAGTAAGCCTGGCACATCAGCTGCTTCATCTACTAGGTCCATATTGTCTAGATGTGATGATTCAGAATATTTTTTTGTTTTTGGAACCTCGATATCTGAATCAGATGAAGATTTTCATCTTGAATTTTCTTTTGTCATTTCTTTTCAGTGTTTAATTTTGGCACCACCTTCTTTTTTTCTGATTTCTTACTGTTTGTTGGAAACTACTTGTTTTGTAGTATTTTTCTTAGCTTGTTTCATCATTTTCTCCCTTTCAATGTCTTCAATTCGTTCCTATTCCGGTGTGTCGGTGTAAATTTTGGAGCTTCCTTGCCTGGATTTACGTACAATCTTTCGTGGGAGTGCTCTTGGAAAAGGGCGAATATCAGCAACCTTGTAATTCTTTTTTCTGTCTTTGAATACGTTTACAAGCAACTCTTCAACAATACTTGTCACTATCTTGATAATCTCAGTAGTAGCTTGGATTCCAGAAGGACCTGGCAAGTCACTCATTGCATCTTGTTTTGCTGCATGTTCCAACACCTTTACAAAAATTTCAACAGTCATCCACCCAGTCTTTGATCCAAAACACACGGAACCTGGTGCTGCACCATACAGATATTCATCTTTTATTCTTAGCGAGGAAAAGATGTAAATAGGAAGCAAGGAAATTCCAGAAGCCGCTATAATTCTGCAGAATGTTACTAATGCACCACGCTCCCCTGAAACCACCTGCTTCTTTCCGCTTTGTGTAATTACTTTAAGGGCCTATAGCACAGTTGTTATTCCTGTTTCATTACAGTTCAGAATCTGATCTGGCGTGAAGTTGTATTTCTCCATTTGTTTCCTATAATTGTCAAAAAACTAGCTCTTGCGAGGCTAGTATTTTTAGGGTTTCGGTGGGATAAATCTTGGTTTCTTTTCATAAAAGTCTTCGCCTGCCATTTTGTTTGCATCCCACGAAGGAGAATGTTTCTTTTCCAGCTTGTCTGCGTATTCGTAGGCCAAAGCACAAGTGTTTTGGTATGTTAACCCAAAATGCATATTGGAAGTCTGAATTAAATATTGTTTTAGTCCATTTTCTTCTCGAGCACTAAACACACTTCTTGCTGCATATTTAGACGTATTTTTATCATTATCGCTATCATTTCCAGAATCTCCATTTTGGTTTTTGTATGACTTTTTCTGATATACTGGCTCTTTCAGTTTTTCTTATGTATGTGCGAACCATTCTAGAAGAAAAATAAGTGCTAAAAGCTATAATAAAATAAATCAAATCGAGGTATATTGGACAGTGCGAATGTGCCCCAGTTAAATTGTTCGAAAGTACCCCGTACACAGTTTGTGGAAACAATAAGCTATACAATTTTTGAGGTTAGCATAATTTTTTTACTATAGGTAACAAATTTATTTTATGCGCATTCGAGTTAAATATGGCACTTATTGAGTTGTTAGACGCCTCTTCAAATGATCTGTTACCAAATCAAACGAAAGTTTTTCTAGAAAAACTCTTCGAAGCATATTTGAAACAAGGATTTTTGAATTGAACACAGAAAAAAACGTTTACGGCAGCTATGCGATGTTCAATACACGATAAAAATTACCATAGGCTAACAACTTTCTTCTGTTTCTGGCACATAATTGGTCGACTGTGTCAATACACCCTTCGTTTTATTGTACAACATAATTATCTCAGGGTTGTAATTTCCTCTATGCTATCGTCGTCATGCATAGTGGATACGAGCAGAACATTTTTTCCTTTTTTTGAAACGTACGACACTAATGTAAAATTTTCTGCAAATCCAAACATCAGCAGGCTTTCACATAATGGTATACTAGTGAACCAGTTATCTATGGTGATGTTTCTTACACTGTTCACTATTAGTTGTACAAGACGCTCATAGAATCATCATGATCAAGATGAACACTATCACTTTCCTCCTCTTCTAATTGTGCCCAAATTCTCCTCAATCATTCCTGATCTTTTTCATAACTCATCTCTAACAAACTATAATTTACTATTATTAGGTACATAAACGTTTTATCAAAATATAACGCAATTATCAAAAAGGGGTATACAAGGTGATTCAAAAAACCGCTGATAGACTTCTAGGGCAGGTAATACATCAAAAATTAAGATGAAAAGGTCGCAAATGCCTCCTTAACGAGATATAGCGGGTCAAAGTTTCTTTAAAATTAAACATTATCTGCAATAAAAAAGCCCTTTTTTAAAAATATTTTCAACTCCACTGCTAATTTTGTATTACATTATGTATATTAAGACCATTCATCTTAATTTTTCATGTATTATCTACTCTAGAAGTCTGTCAGCGATTTTTTGAATCACCCTGTATATTAAACTACGACTAACTTATGTATTTATTTCTTTGGCTTCCTTTTTATAGCCGTTCCTCTTCGAAACTAGTTTTTAGCGCCATTAAGTCGGCTACGCAACATTCGTGTTTGAACGTGTTCAAACGGAGTCGATTCATTTTAAGATTATTCTTCTTTACTTAAGTATTACACATTGTAAATCAAGAAGATTGATTGGTAATTAAGTAAAATTAAGATAGTCTTTAACAGCAATGTCGGATTCGTCATTATTCTAGTATAGTAATGAAGAGTCGGTCTGTTAGATCAATGTTAGTAGTTAATTTCTACACAAAATTCTGAAATATATCACTAAATTAGGTGGATCCGAATGTAATGTTTAAAGAGGGGGATAGATTTTAGGTTATCCTTAGTTTATAAATGGTAAACGACATTTTAGTCGTTATGCGTCGAAAATATGCGTTTTAACCAATATGCTGCGAAAATATATGTTAGCAGGGTCGATGACGTCACTTCGAAACTTTAAAAGTTATTTTTCGTCAAGTTTTACACTTTCACGCATTTTTTTAAAATTTGTAACTGCTTACTGGATTACAATTTGCGACATGATGATTCTTGAATTATACCAATTTAATTGTTATAAATATCTCTGTAAAGTACAAGGAATTAATTTTAAAAAAATAAATACATATTACATCCTTAAAATAACTTTTTATTTAACAATCATTTTTATCCTAATTAAATCACTTTTCTAATGGGGCGTAATTAAGAAGCTTTTCAATTAAATCAACATGACCCAACAACATCCTTCGACAACAATATCTTTTTAATCCCAAAGCATCTAAAGCATCACCTTCAGTGTATTCAGCTTGGAGAAGACCTAAGTAAGCTTCCCATTTATTGCCAATTACTTTTCCGCAGGTAAAACATCGCACAGGGATTATCATGGTGATTCCTAATAATAATTATTGAATGTTATTAAGTTTTTATAAAGATATGACATAACCTCAAAATAAAAAATTTTAATTTAACGGTAAATACAATCTAAATAAAAATAATACCTTAATTAAAATGATGAGATTTCTGTTTGTTGTTAATCCTTAATAAGTGTGGTTTTAATAATCTTTTAAATAATTCTTAAATAAATATAACATGTATTTTGACGATTTTGACATTCGAGGTTAATTAATTACCAACATAATGTAACAAAAGTTTTTTAAAACTAATTTTCTTTGTATAAATAAAATAATAATAATTAATCATAAATTGAAATTGTAATAAATTAAAAAATTAATTTCGATAATAAAATAAGTTATTTTGTTATTTTAGATTAACCTCCAAAAAGGAATGTACCAACCTAAAATCATATCGGGGATAAAAGACTAAATTTTTTTTCATTTTAATTATTACTAATATCGTTTAATTTAATTAAATTAAATTCGTTTTTAATCACAAATCTAATCCTTTTTATTAAAGTCGTTTTAAAGCGGATAAAATTAAAATTGAAAATTCAAATATTTAAATAAAAACGGTTAGACGGAAGTCAGCCATCTTGTCTTCCGGTACAATTGGTAGCGCGTACCCGCTTAGCATTTCTAAGCCGGCCATTTGTCCTATCTGTTCAGCGCTCGTATCTAAACGTGTTAAACGTGAATTTACGCCGAAACGAGTGTTTCAATTAGGAGGAATTGTCTTCGAGACGTTTTAAGGTACCGTTTAACGTTGCAGTAGAACCCGAAAAATCACCATGAGCGATGAAAAAAAGGTATGAAGTTGAACCGTGTTTTTCTAACCACAAATGTCAACACTTGTTATGTTGGGCATTTTTCAAATCTTAAATAAATTTCTTTTTTAAGCCCGAATCTGAACACATCAATCTTAAAGTCGTCGGACAAGACAATGCGGTCGTGCAGTTTAAGATCAAAAGGCAGACACCCCTTCGGAAGTTAATGAGTGCTTATTGTGACCGAGCGGTAAGAATTAATTTGTTTTAAATTATTTTTATATAAACGAGTACGTTTAGGGTTTGAGTATGCAAGTGGTACGTTTTCGATTTGATGGAAACCCAATAAACGAAACAGATACACCGCATTCCTTGGATATGGAGGAAGGCGATACAATTGAAGTTTTCCAACAACAGACTGGCGGTTGCTACTTTTAAGTGTTATAATTTTAAGATCGTCGCTACATGTATAAAATAGACGTAACATTAAGACAAAAGTTGTGGGGCCCGTTCCTTTTTTTTTTTTTTTTCTAAATTGCCGTTTAACAAAAAAAAGGTAAAATTAAAACCTAATAAGGTTTTTCTTTTATTCTTTGTTTCGAATTAAATCAGGACGATTTCTTTTAATTTATTTGTACGTTACTCTTAATGAAAAAATTAAAATTTAAAGTTGCTGCATGTATTCAAAAGGATCTTTGCTAATCTTGAAACTTTAACAGCAACGAAATGTAACAGCAAGCACTTTTTGTATGTTGAGAGTTTCCTGAATTAGTTCCGTTATAAAGATGAAATGTTAGTAAATTTTAGTAAGTACGTCTCTGTAAGGATGAATATGCTAGGTTTTTGTATTATAAACTAAAAAAAAAACAGTTTCTCATTAAAAATAATGTGTTTATTTAATAACGTTTGTAACAGCCATTAAAAAATTCGTTTATTTTTCTTTCTCTATTTTGTTTTTCTTTTGTGTATTTCTAGGCATCATCAACAAATCCAATCCAGTTAATTCCTCTTCATTTTTTCCAGCTATTTTATATTATTGCTTCAAGTAAATGTAGTAATTTGCAGCTTTAATATTTTTATTTTATTATAATTTGAACAAATCAAATTTTTTGGTGTTATTGTGGACTTTGAGTTAATTTTCAATATTTGAAAAGAAAATGGAGTGAACTCATTTTAAAGAGTACAATTTACACTTTTTTTAAAATATCTTTGGATTTTTTTTTATGAACACACCAAATTAATTGCATTAAACAATAATAAGAGAAAATAATGAATTTATTAAGGATAATTTATGTAAATTGTTAATGGTGTGTAAGTTATTATGAAAATACCAGGTAATGCATATTTTATGTAACAATATGTAATTTTAATATATTTATTCTATGTATAGATCACCAGATGAGCTGATTACAATGTTTTAGAAGAATTTAATGAGATGGAAATATTTTTGTTGTTGAAGGTGAATTATTTTAGATGATTTCATTGAAAAATAATATATGTATTCTTTTATAGAACATTCCCCAGATGAAAAATATGATAGGAACTCAAATAATGCATTAACAAGATTTTCAAGAAGGAAAACTAATATAAGAGTGACAAAACATGCATTATATCACTGATAAGGTTTGACCTGATAGGAGAGTTGATTCTGCCAGAAAAGTTTTTGTAAATGATTTGCTTACAGGTTTAAAAAGTCTTAATAACAAGATTTTCAAGGAGAATGAATACTAATACAGGGTATTTTTATTTTATTATAATTTGAACAAATCAAATTTTTTGGTGTTATTGTGGACTTTGAGTTAATTTTCGATATTTGAAAAGAAAATGGAGTGAACTCATTTTAAAGAGTACAATTTACACTTTTCTTAAATTATCTTTATTAACCTCAATGGATTTTTTTATTGTGAACATACCAAATTAATTGCATTAAACAATAATAAGAGAAAATAATGAATTTATTAAGGATAATTTATGTAAATTGTGAATGGTGTGTAAGTTATTATGAAAGTACCAGGTATTGCATATTTTATGTAACAATATGCAATTTTAATATATTTATTCTATGTATAGATCACAGGATGAGCTGATTACAATGTTTTAGAAGAATTTAAGGAGAAAGTAATATTTTTGTTGTTGAAGGTGAATTATTTTAGATGATTTCATTGAAAAATAATATATGTATTCTTTTATAGAACATTCCCCAGGTGAAAAATATGATAGGAACTTAAACAATGCAATAACAAGATTTTCAAGCAGAAGGAAAACTAATATAAGAGTGACAAAACATGCATTATATCACTGATAAGGTTTGACCTGATAGGAGAGTTGTTTCTGCCAGAAAAGTTTTTGTAAACGATTTGCTTACAGGTTTAAAAAGTCTTAATAACAAGATTTTCAAGGAGAAGGAATACTCATCACGACGACCGTCCATTAGAACTATACAGGCGATTATTAGCTCAACTTTGACATACAGGTTGGTCCATTTAACGTGAGACAAGCGATTATCTCGAAAACGACTATAACATTCCTTGACTTTCAAGGTTATATGAAGGTCACGACCAATTTTTTAAATGGCACCCTATATATTTTATTGTAAAATCTGAATCTGTGGATAAAAGTAAAGTAATTATTACACTGTTGGAAATAATTCACGAGCACACCCTATATAATCTGAACGCGTGATGATAAATCCATAATATTTGCGGAGGACAAAGGTTTACTGTAGACGAGTTTATTCAGGGAGTTTCGAGTTGTTCCGTCGCGGCATTGTCGACTGAGCCGCCCTTCCAAGTGGAACATTCCGTCGCTATGGAGACCAAAGTGGATGGAAAATACCGGTCGTTTTTAGTGTGGTGTGAGGAACCACATTGTTATCGTGGTTCCTCACTTCCATATATCCATATGATATGTGTGCATTTTTCAAAAAACCCTAATTATCTCCCAAACTATTAATGTTAGGTATGGGACATATAGGATATAAAAGATGTAAAATGAGACACATGAAGACGACTAAGTAATAAAATATGGGGAGTGCCATTTAAAAAAATTAAGTTATGATACTTCCAAGTTTCGAGAAGGTAACGTGCCATAGTAAAGTGACCAAACGTTCTAGATAGCCATACTTGGCACCAAAACATACTCCATCATGTTGCTTAAGCATGTTCTGAATCCTAAATTGATATCCCAAAAATCGAGTGTTTTCTGATTTTTTGAACAAATGTCTGCTGGAGCAGATTTTTCTAAAAAAATTCGAATAACTCGAGAACGGCCGAATCAAATTGCAAAAAGTAAAGTTATTCATAAACCTTGAAAATAGACAAATCCAAATATGTAAAAATATATAGGGTGTTCCATTTAAAAAAATAAAGTAGGTGGCGACTTCCGGTATAACCGGAAATGCTAGAAATCTGAAAATATTTTAGTCGAAGAGAACGCAATTAATAATACTTAAATCTGAATTTTCAAATTTTTGTATTGGCTAGAACCCTGTAAAGTTCTAGTGGACTGTCGTCGTGGATGACCCTGTATAAGAATGACAAAACATGCATTATATCACTGATAAGGTTGGACCTGATAGGAGAGTAGTTTCTGCCAGAAAAGTTTTTGTAAATGATTTGCTTACAGGTTTAAAAAGTCTTAATAACAAGATTTTCAAGGAGAATGAATACTAATACAGGGTCATCCACGACGACCGTCTATTAGAACTATACAGGGCGATTTATTAGCTCAACTTTGACATACAGGTTGGTCCATTTAACGTGAGACAAGCGATTATCTCGAAAACGATTCATTTTACATAAAAATGAACCAAATGAAAGTTGTTCTGTGCGAAAGGGGAAGCCATATGACGATAACATTCCTGGACCTTATTTTCAAGGTTATATGAAGGTCACGACCAATTTTTTAAATGGCACCCTATATATTTTATTGTAAAATCTGAATCTGTGGATAAAAGTAAAGTAATTATTATACAGTAAGGTATAATTGACGATAAATTTTTGAATTCAAATTCCATCTTTTGCAATTAAAGTCTGGACGTCATAAAACGAAATATAATCAAGTTTTACGTCAAATGTCCTCAAAGTACCAAAGTTGTTTGTTATGTTAAATTATAGCGATAAGCCGAATTTTATTCATTTAGGATATAAAAGCAAAATGCAGATTTTTAAATCATAAGATTAACAACGAAACGTTTTTGATCTAAACTAAATTAACATAAAAGCTTATTCAATGATACCAACACTAACACATAATTCAGCCTTTTTCCGACATTGTTTATAACTTTTTAAGTTTTGTTAAGCTATTTGATAATATGGATTAGTCTTTGACCCGAATCGACAATTTTGTAATGTAACCACTCCATTAGTGGTGAACTATGCTTCGTCCGAAAATATTATGTTTTTTAAAAAAGTTCTGTCTTTTAAAACTTTGTACCCAAGTCACAAACAATAATCTAAACGTTTTGCTTCATCACCTAATTCGATAGTGTGGTTAAATTTTGGTTTATACGGCAATATTTAATTTTCTCGATAAATTCTTTGTAAATGGGATTTACTTATACCGACTTGAACAGTCCTTAATCCATTGTGTTTGCTACTGCAACAATTGACCCCGCATCATATTCATCTAAAAGCTTTTTTTTCCTTCCTTTTATATTCCACATTGCCCGTTTCTGAAAATTTTTTAACAACTCTCTTAATTGTTTTTTTATCTACTAAAAATCCAAATTATTCCTCAAATTGCCTTAAAACTGCATTGTGACTAATGTTCCCCAATCCATAGTACTGCACTATAATTATTTTTTGTAAAATGGAATATTAGAAAAAAAATTTCAAGAAAAACTCATTTTTTCTTTTATATATTAAATTAATAAAATTGCCCAGAAAGACCACTTTACCTGCAACGGTTGACAAACTTTTTGCGTTAACTTTGGTACTTTGAGGATATTTGACGTAAAACTTCGTTATATTTCGTTTTAGGACATCCAGACTTTAATTGCAAAAGATGGAATTTGGATTCAAAAATTTATCGTCAATTATACTTTATGGGGACACAATCCGAGGACACACTGTATAATATACAGGGTGAATCAGAAAGAATGTTAAATTCGAATACTGGAGATACTAGACACCAAAATATGATGATTTAACCTAACATCTCTTATACAAATGTCAGTGGTTTTCGAGGCACAGGGTGTTGAAAGTTAAATTCTTATTTCGAAATTTCTTGATAATTTTGAAGTTTTTTATACTATTAACATAAAATTTTGTAGTTTTATGTTTTCGAGCATGAGAAATACGAATTTGAAACATGTTTTGTTATTGCTCGTAGAGACATTAAGATTAAGAGATGTTAAATCGTCATATTTTGGTGTCTAGTGTCTCCGGAATTTGGATTTCCCATTCCTTCTGACTTCTGTATAGAAGTAATGCATTTAATAATATACAGGTGTCATGTAATAATGTATTCCTTGTGAACCATGCTACTGTAGTAAGTCACAAATTAAACAACAAAAGTCGTTAGTTTTTCAGAAAAACTTTAAATACTTTCTAGTTAATCACTAGAAAGGATCGCTACTATCACTAAATTGTCTATAATAATGATATGTGTAAACATTATATGTGGTAGTTCTTCTTCCCAGATTTTCTACATAAATGTATAAACGTTTTTCACTAGATTTCGCCATCCGCCTTGAGTTCTTCTGATGATATGCCATCAATCCCCGGTGCCTTTCCGTTTTTTAATGCAATAATAGCGTTTTGAACCTCATTGATGGATATATGGTTCATGGCACTCTCATGTCTTTGGTGTGGTGGATTATTGTTCATTTCCAACTACACTTAACCCATTAAGTTAACTAATTTAGAACTAATTTTTCCAAATGTTATTTACTTCACTACTATTTTTCTGTGTGTCATTTATACCCTAACTGTCTAACAAATGTATACACATTCCTGGTGTTATTAGCTTTAAAGTTTCTCTCCATATTCAATATTTGCTTCTTTGAACAATTTATTCCTTTCTCGCGTTGGTCTAGCCATATTTTTTTTTATGTTCTTCATTTATGTTTTTATTAGTCTCAGCACAGTCAAATTAGTTGTTCAACTATTCCCAAATTACCTCTTCCATAGTTGTCTTAATAATACTCCACTGATCATCAATCATTTGACTTCTATCGCCGCTAGAACGTTCCTCTATCTTTATCTTTATTTCCTCCTTGAATTTGCATTGTGCTTCCGGTGTTTTCAGTTTTTCAATATCCAGTTTGGGTCTTTTTTGTTGTGTTTTGCGATTAATTTTGCACCTAAACTTTTATCTATTAATACATGGACTATTTTGTTTTTGGAAATACTCTGGTGAGATTTATGGCACTTTATGTATATAAAACGAATATTCTACATCTTTGTTGTTTTTGTACACTTGCTCTAGTTGTTGATAAAATAGCTCTTTTAACCTCTGGTTCTGATCTTCTGTTGGGCTATGTACTTTTATGATTTTTACATTGCAAAATCTTGTACGTATACTTAATTTGCAAAGTCCAGTATGCTCGGTGGTGTTTGCTGGTGTACATTATCATAGGAGTTTTTTTTACACCCTGATGTCTTCCACCCAGCCATTTTTTTTGTATATGGCTAAGTTATATTTCATTATGCTGGCCTGTTTGCGCTCCTGGCTTGCTCCTCACATTTCATGTTGCAATCTCATGATCCATTTTCGTTCGTCATAATTTTCGTCGTTAAGACCATCTAATCCAAGACTTGGTTTTAGGTAGGTTTCTGGACAATTAGGTTTTACGGGAATGGATTGTTAACTGATAGCCCTATTCTCCTCCTTTATCCGGGCTTGAGATCGGCAGTGATAATTTCTGAGCAGAAATCTTCATTTCTATTGCCATTTCTTGATCTCTACCATTGCAGTATGTTATGTTCCAACAGACAATTTTGGCAATGCATCATCGAGAAGTGGTTAATGGATAATAGTGGAGAAATGAATTTATTGCTAATATAATTCAAAATCAAAATTTATTATAAAAAAAAAGTTATTTTAAACTTCATAAGTATCTAATAACAATTTAATTTTTTCTATAATTTCCCCCATTTGTTTCTCACTTAATTTTACTTCTCGTCTTCCGTTCTTTCTTGCAATACTTACGATAGCTTCTAATTAAAACAAATTAATTAATTAAAGAGAAAACAAAATTAATGATATCTCACCGAGTAATTTAGGCGATAATTTCTCTTTCAAATTAAAACTCTTCCTTCTATGATAATTATACCATTCCGTTTTGACCGTAAAATCCAAAGAAATACTTTTACTCTTTATCAAAAATCGAATAAAACATTTCGGAAAAATTTTCCACTTAATCACGCGATCAATAACGGTTTCCAATTGTAACAAAAATTCCGCTTGTTTCTCCAATCGCCTCGCACTGCTTTCTTGTTGAAGACCCTGTATGTCACTTACTGCCAATCCAACCATTAAATTCATCAGAACTATACTAACGACGATGATAAATAAGAAAAAAATTATTCTCGATGTCACGTGCAATCCGGATGTATTATTCGCCGTCGAAAATAAATCGACATACTCAAATTCGCCGATCATCATAACCATCGTTTTTACCATCGAGAGCCATACATTTTGGAATGTTTCATCGTTGTAAAATTGGATTGAGAAACAAAGAGCAAAACCAATAACCAAGCTGATAAACGTCGAAAGTACTTTAATCACGTTTAAAAGAACCGCTCCAAACATTAAGGCGTAATAACCTAAATTTGGAAATCTTCCTATTAGTAACATTAATTCGGTCCAAGCTAATAAAACGGCGACGCTGGTGCTGTGCAAAACCCATTCTTGAGATGCAACGATTTCTTTTAAATCATTACTTTCAGCAAAAGCAATCACGGTAAGGGCGATTGTCGTTGATGTTATATTCATCCAAATTTCGAATTTGTTATAGAGATTCTTTATCATTACTATAGCCTACATAACAAATATTATTTAATTATAACGAATTTAAAAATATATTTTACCTGTATTATAGCATGAATTAAAAGTCCCGTTGCGGAAATGGTTAAAATATATCTAGACACTACCGATACTATAAAAACATAAGGAACTTTTTTAACAAGCATCAAAATATAAATTGATAAAGACAAAACGAAAACGATGTAACTTATAATTAAAAAATAAAAAAATGGCTTTGCTTGGCTCCACTTTAAATTTAAATAAGCTTGTAATAAGGGATGATGTAACAATTGTAATTTTTCTTGTTCTTCGATCGCGTTGAAATAACTATGAAGTATTTTCATCTGTTGGCAACCTTTCGGGGCTAAAATTGCAAAATTCAACTTTATCCCGTGATTAGGATCGTTTTCGACGCAACCATCAAAAATGTTCGTTAAAAATCTTATCGGATCCGACACATTCTTAAAGAACTTATCGCTAACCGTCTCTCCACTTTTCGTGCATAAACTCATATCGGCCCCTTTATTCAAAAGCAGTTTAAAGCAATCTTTTCTATCCGCATAAGCAGCCAAATACGATGGACTTCTTCCGTATGAATCAACCCGGTTAATATCGTCAATTGTAAATCTGGAATCTTCTAAAAAAGTATTCAAAATACGTGTGAATCCTTTTAAGGCTGCAACGTGCAATTCGTTCTCTCCATTTGTTGTGTTTGTTAACCAAGCGCCTTGTTTTAATAAAAGTTTCGTCATCTCATAACTTCCTAAATGGACGGCGTGGTATAAAGATGTCGCACCTAGAATAAAGAGATTTTTATAAAATTCTTGACGTAAATGTATTTAGTTTTATAAATAAGCAAAATTTTCTGTTATAGGAAATCGATCCTGATTATTATTACCATCATAGGGATTGAGGAGATGGGTTAAAACAGCCGGACAGAAAAAAAGATGTAAGTTTAAATAATGTAATTGATACAACGTTTGGTAAACCTCAGAATTGTTACAGGATTTGGAGTTTTCATCGCAACTTAAGATACGAAAGTAAAGGAGGGCAGTTGAAGATTTTGCTGCAAAAGAGAGGTAAGTCCATTTTTTGGCACGAAAGGGTTAAATTTAAAACGATCTATTCGGGGTGAACGCTCAAATAAAGTACAGGAACAACTTTTTACAATTTGCTAATACAGTGCGTTTCAAAAGTAACGGATAAATTCGATAAAATTATTATAAACAATTTATGAAAAAATCGCTGAAACGGGTCTAAAGATTTCAATTTTTTGCAATTTTTTTGTGTATATTTAAAAAAATTTCCGCCATTTTTAAACGAGTTATGACGTCATCGGAGTTTTTTTTAATGGAACACCCCATTTTTTATATCGGAATTTGAAAGAGATTTTTTTCTGAATTATGTACAATAAATATTAATATCGATTACATAAGAAAATTTTCGAGAAAAATTAATTTAAAGTTTCATTATTTCCCATTCATTTGATATAAAAAATAGTAGTAGCCGTGCGTAACCATGGCAACCAAATGTTTTGATTTAAAATTTCCAAGTGTCAAAATTCGATTTGAAACAGTGTATTGTACGTTAATGACATTATTTTGAGTAGTATTGTGGAGTTTCTTGTGTTAATTGTTGTTATTCATTGTTATTTGTTGCTATTCATCGCTATTCGTTATTACGTTTTTGTTGTTATTTGATCTTATTGTTTATCTATTATTGGTTATTTGTTATTTATTGACTGTTCGACAAGTAAGAAATTAATAATGACGCTTACTGAAACTGAAAGAATCGAGATTCTTATGATGATTGGTTTCGGAAATAGAGTCCGAACGTCCAAAACATCCAAACCGTACTCCAATATCACTATCGACAATAAGTCGAATTGAGAGTAAATTTGGCGAACTTGGTGATGTACGAGATAAACCTAAGACCGGACGTCCATTGGCCTTAAATGAAGACCGTCAATTGGATGTCCTGTTAAGTGTAGAGGAAAATCCGCATTCAAACATCTCCAATATTGCTGCAAATTTAAATACATCTAGAAGCACAATATCAAGATTTCTTAAGAAAAAAAAAATATCACCCCTACAAAGTACAGGGTGGTTCAAATTCGATGTCCGAATAAGCTAACTCGAAAACTATAAGAGTTAGAAGAAAAGTAGCTGACATGTCATGATCTCGTTTTTCGAGAAACTGCTAATGCCGAAAACCTCATAGCGCTATCGTCTTTTGTTTTTCCGCTAGAGGCCAAAATTGAAAATATCGTAAAACCCGCAAATGTAATTATCTTGGTTATTATTATAGGTGGAGTATTATAACTAAGACATTATATGGACACTTTTTTACACAGAATTTGATGACGTAGTCAAAAAAGTTTTGTCGGTTTTAGATTATGAGATATCACAATTTTCGTTTTTTTTAATGGAAATAACCACTGATTATTCGCTTAATAAATTCGTTATTTTTTTCTGATTACAAAAATATAGGGTTTGACAGGTCTATTTCTTATTTTTTTAGAATAAAACTAAAAATAAACTTTTCTTTTAGTGTCGTCAAAGAAATTAAATTTACAGTTTCCTGTAAATTACGGTTCTATAACTAAAAATTAAGAAAACATATTTCTGATATTTGAAACAAATATATTTGTTGAACTGTTTAATTTATGTATGTTTTACACAAAAGTTGGAATAGATTATTTCATATTGTTTATTACGATTTAATATTATTTTTAAATGACTTAATAAATTATCGATAGATGGCGCTCATATGTTTTTTTTAATTCAAATAAACATAGCAACATTTGTTTGTATTCAAAAATTTTCTGAAGTGTTACTTTAAAAATCCTGTTTTTAAGATCAATTATGAAAAGTTTGACATGTTAGAATGTTACATATTAAAAAATTATTTGTTTTTAAATACCAGAAGTTATCTCCGTTTAATTGTTAACTTTTTAGATTTTACCTACCGCCCCGCAACTTACAGGAAACTGTAAATTTAATTTCCTCGACGACACTAGATGGTAATTTTATAAAAAAAGTTTATTTTTAGCTTTATTCTAAAACAATAAGAAATAGACCTGTCGAACCCTTTATTTTTGTAATCAGAAAAAAATAACGAATTTAATAAGCGAATGATCAGTGGTTGTTTCTATTTAAAAAAACGAAAATTCTCATGATGATATCTCAAAATCTAAAACCGAAAAATTTGTTTTGACTATGTCATGAAATTCTCTGTAAAAAAGTGTCCATATAATGTCGTAGTTATAATACTCCACCTATAATAATAACCAAGATAATTGCACTTGTTGGTTTTACGATATTTTCAATTTTGGCCTCTAGGGGAAAAACAAAAGACGATAGCGCTATGAGGTTTTCGGCATTAGCAGTTTCTCGAAAAACGAGTTCATGGCATGTAAGCTACTTTTTTTCTAACTCTTATAGTTTCCGAGTTAGTCTTTTCGGACATCGAATTTGAACCACCCTGTACACTTGGTGCATGAGTTTTCCGATGACGATTTTGATCGACGCGTGCAATTCTGCGAAGCAATGACGGAACTATGCATGATGAACTATGCTGTGCAAATCCGGAATTTATTAAAAACATTCTATTCTCGGATGAAGCAACATTTTGTTTAAATGGCACCGTCCATAAGCAAAACTGCCGTTATTGGGCAGTAGAAAATCCCCATTGGAAAGCCGAGGCAAATACACAATATCCCCAAAAGGTGAATGTGTGGGCTGGAATAGTGGAGAACAGAATTATTGGACCGTATTTCTTTAACGGAACAGTAGGCGGCCAAGTTTACTTGCAATTTTTCCAAATGCAGAAGATCCAAATAGATTTCAAATACAGCAAGATGGCGCGCCCCTCATTATGCTCTAGTTGTACGAGAATACCTCAACCAAAAATTTCCCAATCGGTGGATTGGCAGACGCGGACATATTGAATGGCCCTTTAGATTATTTTCTTTGGAGTTATTTAAAATCTAAAGTTTATTTTAATAAGCCTGATAACTTAGAAGATCTGAAGCAAAAAATTAGAGAAGAAATTCAATTAATCGATCCGGATATGATTTAAAACGTTCAAGAAGCATTTGTCTCCCGATTAAGATATTGCCTTGCCGCTAACGGGCAGCAATTTGAATTAATGATGATTATTGTTTTCTATCGTTCATTTCATATTTTTGTAAACTTAAAGTTGAAAAAAAATGTTTAATTTTTGATATCTTATTTTCTGTTTGCGTTTTTTTTTAATGCGTTTGATGCAACAAGCTATTGCTACTTTTGTATCTCAAGTACAATAGTAATAATAATTAATTTAAATAAATAATTCAATTCAAATTGAATTTTGACACTTGAAAATGTCAAATCAAAACAATTGGTTGCCATGGTTACGCACTGCTACTGCTATTTTCTATATCAAATGAATTTGAAATAATAAAACATTAAATTAATTGTTTTCGAAAATTTTGATGAAGTGACTCATCAAATCAGTCTTTTACCACATTGCATTGAAAACACATTAGACAAAGCTGTGAAAGTATTATACATTTTTTCTGATAACTGCGCGGCTCAAAATAAAAATCGTAGCCTAATGCAATATTTATATTGCTTGGTACAACATGGTAGATTTGACAAGATCGTGCACTACTTCTCAAAACCCGGTCACAGTTTTTTTGCCTTGTGACCGATCATTTTGGAGAACAGAAAAGTATATTAAAAAAGTAGAACGGATCGACATACCTGAAGAATCTATAAATCGTTACACAAATTTGTGTCGTGGCCGTTACACAAAATATGATTATTCTGTCTAGTCTGTCAAAAAAGTCGTAATGGATAACAAGCAGAAATTTGCCATATCAAAACAAAGAATTTTTGAATATGATTCGAAATCAACTGACATTAAGTATAGCGTGTCAAGTGGTCTGATTATATTTTCCCATTTTGACATCAGAAAGAAGAAGGCAACGCTCCCGTTTCCTCTACCAAGTGCTGAGGATCATGCATATGCCTCGACATTTTTCTTAAAAAAACTAAAATATGATAATGTCATGACCCTTGCCCGAAAATATGTCCCTGAAACCTGTATGAAGTATTACAGAAGCCTAAAATGCGTTGTAGAGCAATCGAGTGAAGACACTGATTTGACAGATACAGAAGAAACAGGATATTAACAGAAACAACTAACACAAATAATGTAACGAAGTTCTAGGTGAACCTTATCTTGCTGGAATTTACTTCGAACGTTGTGATAAATTTTCGGTCCTCCCTAACTAGAAGTAGCGCCTTGAAATGGCACATGGCAACTTTAATTATAAATGTTGTGTCGTCCTATCGGGGGCAAATGGATGAAAGTTTATGGGGTATCGTCCTTCTTAAATCCTCCAAAATTTTGCCGGCTTGATATTTAATTACTCATTTTTTAAAGTTAATGGTAAAATAACAACTTTTATAAAAAAAAAAACTCTAAGAATGGAGAGAAAAAGAGAATGAAGGGAAGAAATTTGGCAACATGAAAGTGACAGAACTTTGAATTTCAATAAAAGGTGATCATCACATTGCTGCCTCAAACGCAGCTTTAGCCTCAGCTTTGATTAAAGTGGGGAATGTACAATTTGTGGGAAAATATCAAAATCGGTTGTATTAAATCAAAAACATAACATTACCTGTTGAATCAGTTTTTGTAACATCAGCACCATAAGAAACAAGTATTCTTGTTATTTCTTCATATACATCCAAAGAATTACATCCTGCTAGTAAAAGAGGAGTTAAACCATTAGAATCGATACAGTTTACGTCCGCGCCTTTAAAAACCAACAATTTCACGATTTCAATATGTCCTTTCTTCACGGCGATATGTAAAGGAGTTCTTTGACTTGAAACGCCCAACAGATCAAACAAAGGCAACTAAAACAAAAAGTTACATAAAACATTTTCTTTGAATATTGTATTTAACCATTTGTAACAATTCTTTGTATTTTTGAACATCACCAACACTCGATTTTTTTTCCCCAACAATTTTTTCTCTTTCGCAAGTGAGTTTGCATTCTATATTAGCGCCGTGGGTTAATAATAGCTCAACTAATTTCACGTTTCCGTTCAAAACGGCGTAAAGTAGTGGAGTACGGCCGAGATAATCTTGCAGATTTATGTGATTATTTTTCGATAATCTATATTTTAGATTTGATGGAATTTCGTTTTCGGTTGCAAAAGCACATAAAAGCTATGTAAGAAAAATTTTAAATTAATACAAATAAATGTTTAAATGAAAACTTACTTGTACGGCCGTAATGTTGAATAACCCGATCTCCCCGTTGTATAATTCCGGGAAAGAATTTATAATTTGAAGAACACCATCTTCGCTCCATCGTTTTGGAATAGAAATGCTTGATCTAAAAGAAGACATATTAATTTAAATTTACATCTGTTTGCATAGAAAACGAAACTGTTTTTGAATTTAAATCTTGTTATTATCGGTTATAAAGGAAGTAATTATTAAATTTAATAAACCACATTTTGTGATAATAATTTTATCAAAAAAAAAAAAATAGGAACCCACAAAAAAATTACCTCGAAATTACTATAAAGTCTTCATAAATATCAAAATTATAGTTATTCATATTAAGACATTCAATTCATACCCAAAAACGTTTCTTTGGTAAAAGCAGATGTCTTATTGAGACTAATCGATAAAAAATATGAACAGGATGGAATAAATAAATAAATATTTAAATTGATAACGCCAAGGGTATATTCTTTTTTATCAGTTATTACATTCAACATAAGGAGTAAAATTTTTATGGTAACAACAACACCTTGGATTTGTATCAAAACTTATCTAAAACTTTCTTCTCCTATAGTGCTTCTCAACCAGATCATTACTCTTCGAATCATTTATTACACAACGATCGTTCCACAGTGGCCGTCGTCCTTGGGATGGTGATTAAAATCAAAATGGTTTATATTATTTTTCGATGTTATTTCAGAAATGTTATTCGAATTCAAAGATAATCATTATTATTCCAAGAAAAATCTCCTATGGTCAAAAATCCTCAGCAGAAAAATGAACTTTAGAATACATAAAACGCTAAAGACCTGTAGTAACCGATGACGCAAGAAGAAGAGACCACGCTGGGACTGTTTGAGACTACCCAGGAGGAAAACGGTGGTTGGAGAATTAGGATGAACCACGAGCTGGATAGCATGATGAGGGACGAGGATATAATGCGTTTTATTAAGTATAGGATAGAACATAGGGCGAGGGAGGTCCCGAAGTACATAGAATTACTATGTACTTAAATTGCCGGTTTGTAAATACGGACTTTGCTCTCCATGGACTACATTTTTTCCAACATACGATATCTCTTAGATGCTGTGCCCTAACTTCTCGGTGTACATTTCTGCAGCTAGAGATATCAACACCCACCTACAGTGCAGACTCAGTCAAAAGGACATCATCTACATAACATGAAATTTTCAACGGTTTTTGTCCCATGGTGTATCTGTCGCAAGCAAATGATTATTTCAGGTAAATTACTTTTTTCTAGTCAGATACTATCTGCCTAGGCAAATAGTTTTATTCCATTTATTTCAGTCTAAATTCTACCTTCTTAGGCAAATAGCATATGGCTAAAATATTTTCAGGCAAATATCAGAATGCAAAGTATTTAATTGCATATGATTAACATGGATTAACCTTTAAAATACATTTTTATATTATACAATTACGAGTATTCATATCATAACACAATAACAAATTGTGTACAGATAAATTTTATTATCAATAACATAGCAAATACATATATCGGGTAAATCTTTTAAAATTTATTTCTGGCTAATGTAAATTAAAGCCCAAGCATTCTGTATGCTACTTATCTTAATAATCTCTACAACTTTATTTTATTATGAACAGTTACTCTATATTGCATTGTTGTATCGAAAAAATGGTATTTGTCTAAAACAAGCTTAGACTGATACTATTTGTCTTGTCCAAAAGTATTTGCCCAGAAATTTAATGATAAAACTGTAACGAACTACTGTTTGCCTAGGCAGACAGTATCTGACTGGGAAAAAGCTATCTACCTGAAATAACCAATTGCCTGCGACATATCCTATGTAGATAACAGAAACACCACAATGATGTATATTTATTCAGAAGTTATGTACAACAATTGTTTCGCTTTTTTAGAGCGTCTTCAGGTATAACGTCAATCAACGAGAAATGATCAAAGGATTGTATGCATCATGTGGAAAAGGATTGAGAACGAAACATAACAAAAAGTGATCGGAACCTCGAACGATTTAAAAACCGCAGATATCCCACTCAAAAAGAAAAAGGCTGAAGACGTGTTAAATTGCAAAATGTCATTTTTTTTTACGTTGTACCTAAAGACGCTCTAAAAAAGCGAAACAAATGTTGTACATAACTTCTGAATAAATATACATCATTGTGGAATTTCTGTTATCTACATAAGATTTCATTCCTTATAATCATCACACAATGAACCTGGAGTATCTCATCGTTAAAATGCGACATACCCGCCCTTGACTTTGTTGAGGACATCTGTTCTTGTTTTTCTTGTATGTTTTCTCTGTTATCCCGTTGGCTACTAAGTTACGGAATTGATTGTTGTTACCTCTTCGTTGACACTCTTTTCAAAACAAAACTAACCTATCCTAACATTCTTTCACACTATAATTGGAGTTTCTTCACGCTATAATTGGGGTACAAAAGAAAACCGACATTCCTTCACGCTGTAATTAGAGTTTCAAAACAAAACTGACCTATCCTAACATTCCTTCACGCTATAATTGGAGTTTCTTCACGCTATAATTGGGGTACAAAGAAAACCGACATTCCCTCACGCTATAATTGGGTTCAAAAGAAAACCGACATTTCTTCACGCTATAATTGGTGTTTCAAAACAAAACTGACCAATCTTAACATTTCTTCAGGCTATAATTGCGGTTTCTTCACGGTATGATTAGGGTTCAAAAGAAAACCGACATTCCTTCACGCTATAATTGGGGTTCAAAAGAAAACCGATATTCCTTCACGCTATAATTGGGGTACAAAAGAAAACCGACATTCCTTCACGCTATAATTAGGGTTTAAAAACAGAACTGACCTATCCTAACATTCCTTCATGCTATAATTGCGGTTTCTTCACGGTATGATTAGGGTTCAAAAGAAAACCGACATTTCTTCACGCTATAATCGGGGATCAAAAGACAACCGACATTCTTTCACGCTATAATTAGGGTTTCAAAACAGAACTGACCTATCCTAACATTCTTCACACTATAATTGGAGTTTCTTCACGCTATAATTGGGGTACAAAAGAAAACCGACATTCCTTCACGCTATAATTAGGGTTTCAAAACAAAACTGACCTATCCTAACATTCCTTCACGCTATAATTGGAGTTTCTTCACGCTATAATTGGAGTACAAAAGAAAGCCAACATTCCTTCACGCTGTAATAGGGGATCAAAAGAAAACCGACATTCCTTCACGCTATAATTAGAGGTTCAAAACAAAACTGACCTATCCTAACATTCCTTCACGCTGTAATTGGAGTTTCTTCACGCTATAATTGGGGTACAAAAGAAAACCGACATTCCTTCACGCTGTAATCGGGGATCAAAAGACAACCGACATTCTTTCACGCTATAATTAGGGTTTCAAAACAGAACTGACCTATCCTAACTTTCCTTCACACTATAATTGGAGTTTCTTCACGCTATAATTGGGGTACAAAAGAAAACCGACATTCCTTCACGCTATAATTAGGGTTTCAAAACAGAACTGACCTATCCTAACATTCCTTCACGCTATAATTAGCATTTCAAAACAAAACTGACCTTGGCAGTGTGCATAAAGAGAGCTGGGGGGAAGAGGGAACAGAAAGATAATAATAATAACATAAAGGGAAACACATTAGGGCAGATTGGTCGAGAGAAGGGATAGAACATTATAGGGAAAAGTTGGCAACCTGTGGTCAAAAGGTGGAAGGGTTCGACGAGTTGAATGAACTGTTTGAGGTGGTTAGGGAGGCGACGTTGAAAGAAGAGAGTGGGCGACGGGGGCTTAGACTGGGAAGGAACGAATGGTGGGATAGAGAATGCAGAGAGGTGAAGAGAGAAGCTAGAAGGAGATTGAGACAGTGGGAGAGAGGGGAAGTAGGGATAGATAAATATATAGAGGCCAGGAGAAAATACAAAGAAGAATGCAAGAAAAAGAAGAGGGAGACTGAGAAGATTAGGGAGTTGAAAGAGCAAAATGATGTATAAAGATACTTAAAAAGGATGTGGAAGGGAAGAGAGGAGGTCAGCAGAGATATACAAATGACGGAATGGAGAACTTACTTCATGGAAATGTTGGGAGGGTTGGAAGAAAGAAGAATTGGAGAGGGAGGGTGAGGGGTGCAATGGGGAGAGGAGATAACACTGAAGAAACAGTGAAGAAGAAGCTATGGAAGGTAATAAACGACGTATGCAGAGGAGAGGGGTTTCTGGACATGTGGAGGATAGGGATAACACGTCTACTGTATAAAAAGGGCAGTAAAATGGTGGTATGCAATTACAGAGGAATCACCATGGACAACGAATTTGAGACATCCAGTACTCGTCCGTAATTCCTGCGTGTTTATGTTGTAGTAAGGCCTCTCTCTTCTGTTTAGCCAATGTCTTTACGTATTATGTGAAACAAGGTTTATTGTTCTTTTTCCCATTTATCTTCACCTTCCTGGTTTTTAGTGCTTCTTTTGCACTTTCGGTTATGCTTGACGTAATTTTATTCCATATAGTCGGTGGGTTCTCGTTTCCTGTAATTGTATTCAGAAATAGTCTGTTCTGATATAACATCTAGGTTGAGGTCTAAAAAAACACACATCACCAGTACCAGATATTTCCTTAGATGCTGACTGCTTTCTTTTTTTCTTTTTTGATGCAGCTGTTTTTTTTATTTCTCCAATATAGGTGCGTAATTTTTATGTTTTAATAAGAGCATAACTCCTGGGTACGCCTCTGGATAAGGCCATTTTAATTTCATTATAATTGGATTTGTTTAGAAAATTTAAAACGAAATCAAACGTAGTAAATAAATTTGAAATATACCTATCGTTAATCTACAATATCGTAATTATCGCATTATTTGAACACCTGTTTGATAACAAATGTTATAAAAACCAACCAGACTCTTTTTATCTTTTAGGCATACAAATATGTTTATTTAAATACACATCATTTTTTCCCACATTTTTCTTACCTACTGATTAGATTATATTAGTATAAGGTCAAGAACATGTGGCAATACGCTTAGTACACATCACCACAACATCATAACTAAATTCAGTATAAAATTGGCGTTTTCAAAATAATTTTGTTTCAGTAAAATGGTTAAAGATCAAGATCTTTTTGCTTTTGGAAAAAATTATGATAACATCAACTTCGAAGGGGTAATTTTGACACCATATGTTTAAATTTATTATTATTAATCATTATTTATTAATATATAAATTTTGTTTTAGCCGTTGGATTGGTTTTTTCAATTAACACCAATCGAACATGTTTGGAAGTATCAACCTTCATATCTTTTGGTGCATTTCTTATTTATTTTTGGAGGATTAATAACATTACTACATGGTAAATTATATTTGTTTTAATACAGTAAAAACAATAACATGGCGTTTAAACAATAACGGATTAATACGAGGAAGAGAATGTTTGTCATATGAAAAATTTTTACACAAATTCGAACAGCTATTCACACCGTTGCGTTCTTTATTAGTTTTAGTTCAATGAAACATATACAATAATCTTACGCTGAATAACAAGTAAAACTAGAACTAATACTAGACCTGGAAGTTTCGGGTTTAGCCGTGCTTTTGAAGACGTCCAATAAAAATATGCAACATAGTGATTTCTTATGCTAACTAGCGCTACCTACCATTGTCACTAATACTAACATTAGACCTAGAACTAGAAACATTCGGATTTAGCCGCACGTCTCTCAAGACGGCTAAACCCGAATGATTCTAGTTCTAGGTATTGTGTTAGTTTTAGTGATAGTGCTAGTGTAAAACTAGAACTAACACTATACCTAGAAGTAGAAACATTCGGATTTAGCTGCAAGTCTCTCAAGACGGCTAAATCCAAATGATTCTAGTTCTAAGTATTGTGTTAGTTCTAGTGATAGTGCTAGTGTAAAAGTAGAACTAACACTAGAACTAGAAACATTCGGATTTAGCCGCACGTCTCTCAAGACGGCTAAATCCAAATGATTCTAGTTCTAGGTATTGTGTTAGTTCTAGTGAAAGTGCTATGTAAAACTAGAACTAACACTAGACCTAGAACTAGAAACATTCGGATTTAGCCGCACGTCTCTCAAGACGGCTAAACCTGAATGATTCTAGTTCTAGGTCTCGTGTTAGTTCTAGTTTTAGTTTAATGACAAATATCAACAATCTAATGCTGAATAACAATTAAAACTATAACTACAACTAGCATTAGAACTAACACTGGACCTAGAACTAGAAACATTTTGGTTTAGCCATACGTCTCTTAAGACGGCTAAACCAGAATGTTTCTAGTTCTAGGTCTAGTGTTAGTTCAATACAAATATGCAGCATAGTGATATCTACTGCTAACTAGCGCTACCTTCAAGACGGCTAAACCCGAATGATTCTAGTTCTAAGTCTTGTGTTAGTTCTAGTGATAGTGTTAGCGTAAAACTAGAAGTAACACTAGATTGTGTTAGTTGTAGTGATAGTGCTAGTCTAAAACTAGAACTAACACTAGACCTAGAACCATAAAGCTTCCTCAGACGCTTCCGTTCGTCCTCAGACGCACGGCTAAACCCGAATGTTTCTAGTGCTAGGTCTAGTGTTAGTTTTAGTTTAATGAAAAATATACAAGAATTTAACACTGAATAACAACTAGAACTAGAGTTAACACTAGTATTAGAACTAACACTAGACCTAGAACTAGAAATATTCGGACTTAGCCGTCTTAAGAGACGCCCTTCTAAACCCGAATGTTTCTAGGCCAAGACATTAGTTATATTTTTTGTTCAATAGAAATTCACAACAATCTAGTGCAGAATAACAATAAAAATTGGAACTACCGTTCTTAATTTATACATCGCGGAATACCCTGACTTTATCTATAAACATTTATATTTAATATATTTTTTGTCCGTTCTAACGAGGTTCGTTATATCAAGCTTTAACAATATTAATTGTTACTAATTATATTTTTACAGCATTCATTCGAGGAGGAAGGTTACCATACTTATGGTTAGCTACGGTTTTACACGGACTCGTCGTCGAATTGATTTGTTATTTCTTGCCTGATGTAGATAATTTTTGGCACTCCCAAACCCCAATAATGTTTATAGGACGTCGTTTACCACTACACATAATCTTCCTGTGTAAGTATTTCCCCCAAAAAAAATTAATTTAATTAATTTAAATCATTTTATTTTAGATCCATGCTTTTTGTACCAATCAACTGTGGCTGTTTCAAAACTAAAACTACCAAAATGGTCCGAACCATTCGCTGTTGGATTAGGAGTTGTCCTCATCGACATCGTTTATGATATAGTTTGCGTTAATTTCGGACATTGGACGTGGCACGACACCGATCCTAGTATTGAGGATCGGTTTTATTGGGTCCCATGGAATTCGTTTTATTTCCATGCCACTTTTGCCGCTAGTTTTTCCATTTGGTTTCAATTAACAAAGAAAATTATCGGAAATAGTAATGATAAATGGGCATCTAACGGGTTTGTATTAATTATGTTATTAATTATAACTTAATATTTTTTTTTTATTTTTAGTTTCATTAAAGAAATGATTTGCGTTTTAATAACATCACTTCTTGGCGTTCCCGGTGGAGTCTTAATGTTTATTCCAATTTATCATCCATTACACGACATCCATAAAATACACAGCGAAGTTACATTCATGTTTTTATTCAGTATCTTCTTATTATTAACTTGGTTAGGGGATCGAAGCGCGAGAGGGAAAGAATCGCCAAAAGAAACCCAAAAAACGCATTGGAGTAGTTGGTTACTTATTTTCCACTTAATTCTTCATTACGCCACATTTTTGGGGATGTGTTTATATTTTAAACCAGGAAATGACATTTCAATCGGTTTAAAAGAGCCGATTGGACCGTGCGATGAATTTTCCCCAGTTCATACACCCTTTGGAATGGTAAAAACAAATCAATTCAATTAATTATTAACATTTTTTTTTTATTACTATTTAGGTTCTCCAAAAAAGAAAATATTTATGCCCAACAAATTACGATGAGAAATATTTCGATTGGTCTTGTTTACCGAATAAACAACCGCCACCAAATGGTTCGATTTGGTACACTTCCTGTATTGTTCAGCCCAAGAATATGTTGGAGATAACATTAATAGCGGCGTGTTTAAGCGTGATCGCTTTAGTTGTGTTTATAAATTTACATTTGAACTCATTTGGAGATGGAGTTTTTGAAAGGATAAAAGGTTTGACCAAAACAACGCTTAAAAAGAAAAATAAATAAGAGTTTGATTAGTTTTAAAAACATGTAATCAAAATTTGTTTTGTTAAAGAAACGTTTTAATGATGAGTTTGAATTAATATTGTTGAAACCTCCATATTTTTTCATTATTACTATTATTATTTCATAAATCTTACCCAAGCACTCAAATGACATCATTGGTAGTATCAACCAGGAATTTTTCAAGAAAACCATGGACTAAGCACGTCATCTAGATTTCTACCAGTAATATCATGTCTTCTGCAAGTAGTGTATAGTCATATACCGGGCAGTATTTACTTTTTTTTTAGCAGTATCTAGTCTTCTATTAGTATGTAGTCACCTATTAGTAGTATCTAAGTAGGTCGATGAAGTTTCACTTAATTAACGAAGAAAATCTTGAAACAACAGCATCTATGACTCTGGAGACATCCCTTAGGACTGACTGGCTTTTCGTTTGTAGCACTACAAAAATCACTGCATATACAAGGCTTTATAAAAAATGTGAGGAAGCAAATGGAGCCAATCAGTTTGGATTTAAAAGCAGATTTGGAACCAGAGAAGCCATATTTAGTCTCCAGACACTTGTGCAAAATTGCCAAGATCAAAGAAAGGACGTCTTTATGTACTTCATTGACTATGAGAAGGCATTTGACAAAGTTAAAAACAATTTTCTGATAAAAAAACTTTTGAGTTCTGGGCCTAGCTGCAAGGATACAAGATTAATTGGTAATCTATATTTGCACCAAAAAGCGGAAGTCTGGGTAAATAACGCTGGAATAACAGACCCATGGACACCTACGCCTCATTGGTTTGGTGGCCCAAAACATAAGACAGCACAACAACAGTTGGCACAAATCCAGCGGTTAGCATGTCTTAACATAACAGGTGCAATGAGATCTTGTCCGACGGCTGCTTTGGAAGCCCTACTCGGTCTCACACCGCTCCATTTATATATACAAAAGGAGGCAGCCTGAAGTGCCTTATCACTGAAAACAATTTCTTCACTCAAGTTGATGCAGGGTAACCTCAGAGGACACCTCGAGATCCTCAAGGACCAATGTCTAAATCACCTGATTGAAATTAAAACGAACCCCATACCGACAGAATACAACTTCAACCAGCCGTATAAGATCATATTTAGAAGCAGGCATGATTGGGCGAAGGGAGGACCTTAACTAAAAAGAGGAGACCTAGCCTGGTACACCGATGCTTCAAAGACAGTAAGATCTGGAGTAGGCATGGGCATCAGTGGACCAAATAGCCACATCAAATTGCCCCTCAGCTAGGACTTAACAATTTTCCAAGCAGAAGTTCTTGCTATAAACTTCTGCACCGCTTTGAACCTACAGAAGGGACAAAAAGGTGCATCCATAAACATTTTCACAGATAGTCGGGCCGCCTTACAGGCAATTCAGGCCTACACGTGTGACTCCGCACTGATCAGAGAGTGTACCAACAACATGAGAGAACTCGCTAGGGGCAATGATGTTACCCTATGGTGGGTTCCAGGTCACAGCAACATTGAGGGCAATGAGAAGCCGACAAGCTGGCCAAAGAGGCAGCGAACACGCCCTTCATTGGACCCCAACCTGGTTGTGGACTACAAAAAAGCCACCTAAAACAAATAATCAACAACTGGGAGGTTTCAAAGATAGCCTTACACTGGAAAGAACTTCCAGGTCACAGATCAGGACACAACATTTTCGGTAAAACTCCCTTGTTACCTACCGACGTAAAGGTTCAAGACCTCAGGACAATACTAAGGCTCATTAACGACCTACATTTGCCCTAAACCTTTGGAGGGCTAAAGTTACAATAGATGTTATAGGTCGCGGTAACGAGAGGGGCCGCTCTCCTCAGCCCGGCAGCAATAATAATAAAATAATAATAAAGGGTGTATCCTGCCCCCGATGCTGTTCAACCTGTATGAAGCAAGAGTATTTTCCAAGTCAATCTCGAATAGTCTCTTTGGAATTAAAGCAAATGGAACCTCCATTAACAATATCTGGTATGCGGATGACACCGTAATATAAAGCCAAAGACAAGGTTTGAAAATTAATATCAGCAAGACCAAACTTATGGTGGTTAGTAAAAACGATACTCCACACACTCGAATACATGTTGATGGAGAGATCATCGAACAGGTCAAACGATTTAGACACTTGGGATGCATGATCAATTAGGGATGGAACCCGGATTAAGAGATACGATGCAGGATTGAACAAGTTAGAACAACCTTTCTAAGACTTCAAAAATTTCTTGCGGACACGAACCTGAATTTCAGCCTCAGATATAGGATGGTAAAGTGCTACGTAAAGTTCTCCTATATGGGTTGAGACATGGACGCTGAAAATATCAATCATCAATAAAATCGAAGCCTTCGAAATGTGGATCCTGTGGCGAATGTTATCTTGAGTCGATCACCTGAGTATTTCTAACGTCTCATTCTCCAGGAAAAAATTGAGGGAAGAAAAAGAGGAATAGGTAGAAAAAAATTATCGTGGCTAACAATAAAAAATATCCGTCAGTGGACTTCCAAACATTACAAAATGCTGCACATAATACAACTATGTGATAGGAAAAGCGATGAACGCCGATGCAGGAATCTGCATGGCACTTTAACCCTGGAAGGTTATGCTTATTTTTATACGAAAAGGCTATGCTTCGTCGAATAGACAACGACACTACTCAAAAAGGTGATACAGATGACCTATGCACCAACAACTTGGAAAATCGATTGTAATTAATTAATTAGTTTATGTAACTGGAAGAAAAACAAAAATGGATCATTTTTTAATAATATTTACTTCAGAAAATCAACATACATGGCTGTAGTCATTTGGATTGTTTTACACAACTAAGGTGTTAGAAAAAATCAAGTTAAAGTAACTAGAATCGTTTAAATATATTTTTATCTTGTAAAATAACGTATTAACTTACAAGTAAACACATTCTCATGAGAACCTAGTTACTGTATATGCAAGACGCACTTTCTGCTCACTACACAGACTTTTATGACATTTTGCACAGAATGATTTCGTTGATTAGAGGGACAAATAGCGCAAATCTGTTTTTTTTAGGATTTTTTATTTGTTTAGTATAATCATCATTAATTGGTATTACATTTTCAATATTACTTCGCACCGACTTAAGCAATATTGGTATTACAAGAACAATTTCGTTGCCATTCATTTTCTTGATAGTGCTACTTTGGTGCACATCATATTATCATAAATCAAACATAAAACCAAGAAACAATAATACAATTACATCAGAAAACGCATCTCGGAAATTCCAAAGTTACGCAAAAGCTATGTTCGACGACTTACAATTAAAAAAACCATACTTACGAGATGCTGCACTTCCGCACGCACCATAGTAGCAGAAAACAAGCAAAAACAAGAATTTTTTCCAACAAATTTTAAATATGTGTCGTTGATTCGACGAAGTTTAGCCGTCCAGGATTAAGAAGAAGAAGGTCTCTATCAGAAGTATATAGTCTTTTACTAGCAGTAAATAGTCACCTCTAGGTAGTATCTAGTGTTTTCCCAACATTATCTAGTCTTCTACAAGTAGTATATAGTCGCCTATTGGTAGTATATCAAGTATATAGTTATCTATTAGTAGTATCTAGTTCTCTACCAGTAATATCTAGTGTTCTAAAAGTAGGCAGTATCTGGTCTTTTACAAACAGGTGCAACCTCAGAGTTGAATGCAGACTTGTTGATAAAGTATAAGAGTGATGTTCAGTATATATTTGTATACTATTCAGCAATAACTATTTATAATTGAAACAATATAGTACAATTTAGCGATGAGATACTCCAGGTTCATTGTGTGGTGATTATAAGGAATGAAATCTTATGTAGATAACAAAAATTCCACAATGATGTACATTTATTCAGAAGTTATGTACAACAATTGTTTCGCTTTATTAGAGCGTCTTCAGGTACAACTATAAGTGATAATTAAAATTAAGGAATTATTATCTCTTACCGTCAATCAATTATCGAACTCGTTCTGTAGAAAGTGAAGATAACGATCTCCGTTTAATGTATCATAAAAAATGTACGGTCCAAGAATTCTTGAAGAAGTGACACACAATATAGTATAAAACTCAATTTTTGCCTTTAAATTTTATTTCACTATTATTTGACATTGACATAATTTTTAACAATTTAAATTGATTGCGCCATCTATTCCCTAAAAGTTCAATTAAACTATAAAATTTTTTACAAATCTTTTACAACATAAAATTATTTATAAAAGTTATTAATTAAATTATTTCATTACAATTTACTCGGATAAATTTTAATTAAGTATGCGTATTCGTTTAGTTTTAAATTCTTTTAACAACCCAACCGTAAATTATCGCTCCCTACATTACCTACATCCGTTGTATTCTCATTTATAACCGTCAACTGATTTCAAATAGTTGTCATAGTTGTTTAACTTTTGAAGTCCAGTGAAGTCTCGTTTATTTATTAGTTTGTTAGCTGAGTTTGATCGTAATCGTTTTTCTTAATTCGTAAGTAATTCATTCTTATTAAGTTTTCTTATTTACGGTTATGAAAAACACATCACCTTTTATTTTCTTTTTTAGAGCTCAAATAAACAACGTTTTAATCTATAACTTTATTAACTGTTAATCAAGATATTTATAATCAACAAAATATGGAGAACAATCCAAAAGTATCCTATTTAGTCGCTCGTGATGGTAGCCTTTATCTACGAAGAAATCTTCCGAAACAACACCAATTTAATTTGAGAAGTGCGGAATTTTCGACCATTGAAGAAGATGAATTGCAGCAATCACTTCCTAAGCAAGAACCCCAATCACCCCAAAACATTGAAATTTTTTTACGTATCAAAAAAGTTGATTCCTTAGGCGATTTTTATGAATTAGACGACAACAAATTACATTGCATTATTCCTGAAAACTCACACAGTAATCGAAGTGTTCCTAATGGACATTGTCAAAAGAAAATTTTCACTTTTTCACATATTTTTGGACCAAATGTGCCTCAAGAAGAAGTTTTTAATCATATTGTTAAGCCAAAATTAGTTGATTTTATTAATGGACGAAATTCTACCTTGATGACTTATGGTGCATCTGGAGCAGGTAAAAAGTTTTTATAAGATTCTTTTTCTTCTCATGATCCTTATTCTTGATGGCGTCAGATGAATCTTTTTCCTGAATCTAGTTCTTCTACTCCCTTTAGTTCCTGGCTAATTCCTTTATATCTGCTAGAATCTTCCTTCTCTTCTTCCCAACTTCTGCTATTCTTTCCTCCCACATCTTCTTAGGTCTTCCCCTCTTTTTTTATCTTATTCTTTGCTTCAAATACCTTTTTTACTATTGTGTTATGTTCCAGTTTAGTTACTTTCTCTCTATTTTGCTGATTATCTCCTCTTGATCTTATTTCCTCATTCCTTATCCTATCCCACTTCATCTTCCCCACTATTTTCTGTAAAAATTTCATTTCCATTGCTGTGATCTTTCCTTCTTGTTTATCTTGGAGTTGATTAGTTCCATGTTAATATTGGGACTGCCACTGAGTTGTACTCTTCCAATTTTATCATTTTATCTATCTCCTTAACAAAAATTGTTCTGTTTAGAGTATTATACATATTATGTTGTTTGTTTTCCTTATTCTTGCATTTAGGTCTAAATCTATCCTTCCTTCTTGTGATATTATACTGCCCAAGTACTGATATGATGATAGTTCTTCTATCTTTTGTTCCTTAAGCTTCGAGCGGGCGCGCTGTCATAAAATTTATGACAATTTTTGTTTTTATAATATATCTCCTTATATTATGCATTTGAAAGGATTTAATGCTAAAGTATTCATGTAACTATGTATTTTGAACATGATGAAAGAGGAAATGTAAAAAGAAAATATACATGGACGCTTTTTTATGGCAAAAAAAGTTGGACACTGTAGATAATAATCAAGTTCAACCCTCGGTTCAACCCCAATAGGACTTTTTTCATTGAATACAACTTGATTTAGCATTAGCAACCTCACTCTAACAATCCCAATACGATATATAAAATCTCCAGTGTCCTCTTTCCAATGAACCAACCCGTTTTGAAAAATAACTTTTAGTTTTTGAGAAAACAATATTTGAAGTTTTGATAAAATTTTCGATGTTGCAATTTTCATCAATAATTTTCAAAGTTCGCTATAAAATTAATTTCTTGAAGGATTCTTGTGGAAATATCATCAATTATTAATTAAAGTATCCTCTTTTTAATGCAACAAGCCGTTTTGAAAAATCACTTTTAGTTCTTGAGAAATAAATTTTTGAAATAATCGACAATTTTTTCGAATTTTATAATTTTCGCCGATTAAGTTTTAAAAATTCATATAAAATCTATATCTTGGAATATAAGTTTGAAAATTTCCTAAAGTGTTAATAAGAATGTCCTCTTTCCAATGAACCAACCCGTTTTAAAAAATAACTTTTAGTTTTTGAGAAAACAATATTTGAGGTTTTGATAAAATTTTCGATGTTGCAATTTTCATCGATAACTTGCAAAATTCGCTATAAAATGAATTTCTTGAAGGATCCTCGTGGAAATATCACCAATCATTAATTAAAGTATCCTCTTTTAATGCAAAAAGCCGTTTTGAAAAATCACTTTTAGTTCTTGAGAAATAAATTTTTGAAATGATCGACAATTTTTTCGAATTTCGCAATTTTCGCCGATTAAGTTTTAAAAATTCGTATAAAATCCATTTCTTGGAATATGAGTATGAAAATTTTCCAAAGTGTTAATAAAAGTGTCCTCTTTCCAACGAACCAATCCGTTTTGAAAAATAACTTTTAATTTTTGAGAAAGCTATATTTGAAGTTTTGATAAAATTTTCGATGTTGCAATTTACATCGATAATTTTCAAAATTCGCTAAAAATTAATTTCTTGAAGGTTCCTTGTGGAAATATCATCAATTAGTAATTACAGTATCCTCTTTTTAATGCAAAAAGCCGTTTTGAAAAATCACTTTTAGTTTTTGAGAAAACAATATTTGAAGCTGAGATGCCAGATGCGCAGGCTTGGAAATACATAAATGTCTCATGAAAATTCCCTAAATTTAGGTTTTATTAAGAATAAAATTAGTTTTTTTTTCTGATTACAGGTCAAAAATTAAATAAATCATATTAAGCTGTTAATTTTAATTATCAAATATTCGTGTATTCACTTATTTCGTATTTAATTATTACGAAGAAAAGCTAATTTTCAGGTAGTAAGTACATAGAGCAGAAATAATAATAATAAAAAAAATAATACAAACAGCCACCAATACACATAAAATATAACTTTATTGTGTTTTATAGAAACGTGTAATTTTACAAACTAAAGATTAATTTTATTGAGATCACGTTTTATAAAAGTTGTGAGATTCCATCAATTTAAGGTGATCATTAGAAACTTGAAAGGATTGGCAACAGTCATTTGACGCGCAACGAATTACTGCAACAGCATTTAGAGTTTGACAGCTTATTTTCTTTCTTTTCTTTGTTTTCACATCAGTAACCTTGATGAAAAACTGACTATATTTTGGCTAATTTAACTACAGCTGCATATTCCAATTCATCTTGAACATTTCTTTCTTCCCCTACAATTTTCCAAAACTCTGCAACTTCTGTTTTCAGTAAATCTTCCTAAACAATTCAGCTTTCGTACCAAGCCTTAGTATAAAGTTTTAACATAGAAGCTTATGATGGCATGTTACAAATGAAGTTTGCAAATTTAATTTATCTCTCAGAATAATAGAATATACAATAAAAGCTCTCAAAATGTTGGATGTTGCAATTTTCATCGTTAACTTGGAAAATTCGCTATAAAATTCATTTCTTGAAGGATCCTTGTGGAAATATCGCCAATTATTAATTAAACTAGCTTCCTAAATTAGCATGAAAAAAAGTTCATTTTGTATCTTGGATCCAAATAATTTGACATATCTTATCAGCTTTCTTATTAATTTCATTTTTATTCAAATGTCGCAATAATGTGGCAATATAGGGTATCACTTCAGAAATGCAGCAGAAATTGTTCTTGTATTTTTTATCACTCTGTCCATTAATATTATAAATAACAAGATTAGGCTATCGCCTTGATGTATGAGGTTGTTCTAGACAGTTCCATAAGATTCTTTTTCTAAAATAATTATTTTTTTATCATCCAGGAAAAACATTCACAATAGTAGGATCAGGAGAAGACCCAGGTGTAATTCCAAGAGCTTTAGAATATTTATTTGGGTCATTACCGCAATTATCCGATTGTCCAAAAGTAAAACCAACGGTAACAGGGGCTGTAACATCTTTATCGTCGTCATTATGTGATTTAGAGCGAACAACTCGAAATTCGTTATTGACTGCATTAAATTCGATCGAAGATAAACAGCATATTCATACTTATCAGTAAGGAATTACTAAAATTAATTACATTTCACTTTATTTTTTTATTACTTAGGCAAATGCAAGATCGATTAAGTACTGTTCCTGTTGCGGAAATAGAACAGTATAAAGATGTGTCAATAGCTGTTTGGATATCGTTCGCCGAAATCTATAATGAACAAGTCTTCGATTTATTGACTCCCCAATCAAACATGACCGCGAAAAGAACTAAATTACAACTCGGTAAAACGGAAGAAATAACGTACATCAAAAATTTATCCAGTGTAAGTGTAACAAATGGATTAGAAGCCTATAAAATCCTTCGATATGGATTACAAAACTTAAATTACGCTTCAACAGCGATTAATTCACATTCAAGCCGTTCTCATTGTATTTTCACGATAAAACTTGTACAAGCCCTCGATGGTTTCGACGAATCATCGTCTTCCAACGATTATTGCGTAAGCTATTTTAATTTCTGCGATTTGGCCGGATCTGAAAGATCTAAAAAAACTTTAAATGCTGGTGATCGTTTAAAGGAATCTAATAACATCAACACATCTCTTATGATTTTGGGGCGTTGTATTAGAATGGTGAGAGATGCGCAAGCTAGGAATGATAATAATAAATTAATTCCATACAGAGAGTCGAAATTAACGATGCTATTCCAAAGGGCTTTGTCTGGGAAAGAGGATATTGCAATGATTGTTAATATAAATCCGTGCTTGCAAATGTTTGACGAAACTCTGCACGCGTTAAATTTTTCGGCAATCGCACAAAAAATCACAATGTGTACCAAAAAAGAACAGACATTACCTGCGCGTGAGGGATCTAACGATAGATTGGAGAGACTCGAAGAAGAAAATGAAAGATGTAAAAGTTTACTTATCAAATTATACAATGAAATTGAAGATGAGAAACAATTACAACAAGAAACCATTGAAAAACAGATATTAGGTTATCGAACAATAATAAATCAAATTGAAGAAAGTTGTGAATCGCGGATTGCTAGGATGGAAGAAAGGTGGAAAAATAAGATTAAAAGAGTGGAAGAGAATCTCCAAGAGGAACATCAAATAGCTTTAGAGAATTTACGCGAAGAATATGAACGCGAAGGCGGCCGAATTAAAAGGTTTAAGAGTTCTTCGTCTGTTATTAATTTAGATAGTGATAGCGAGAATGAGGATGATGAGGAAAAGTGTGATAAAGATGAAACGTTGAAGGCCCGATTAAATGAACTAAATAATAAGGTTAATGAGTTACAAGCAGAATTAACCAAAACGAAATTCGAAAAAAGTGTTATGGAACAAGAATTAAGAGAGAAAAATGAGGAGCTTCAGGAACAAGTACAACAATTAACGATGCAAATGTTACCTTTGAATGATGCAAATATGAGTTTTTTTAATTGATTAATTTAATGTGATTTTTAACTGGTTATTTAATAAGATATTTTCAACAATTAATTTTGTTTATACATATTTATCCAGATTTAATACTTTGTTGATCCTATTACATCCAACTCCCATGTGTTAATTGACACCTGAAATAATAATATGACCTTAAAAACAAAAAAATATAATGGAAATAGAATCGGAAATTTAAATTGTAACGAACAGAAGAATTATTATTTATACTCAATGATTACTACACTTACAAGGGAAGTATCAGGACGGTCCCTCACCGATTTCGTTGTAATTTGGTACAGTGATAGTATAAGCCAAAATAAGGTTTACGTATTTTTTTATACGTGCTAATAAATCCCCTGGGGCTAATTCGCGTATAGTTTAAAAACGAAAGCAGCTATCGAAATGTGGTAAATGTAAACTAATATTCATTTTTAAAGAGGTTTTTCATTGATATATCACACATATATCTGAGAGCTTCAGGGGGTAAGCTACCCCTACTTTTTTGGAATAATTTAAAAACTACTCTGTCGATTTTGGCAGCATTAACTATCCATATAGTACATTTAAAAATATTAATTACGTATTTTTTCTGATTTGCCTCTGACCATCCCCTGCAAAGTTATGGGGTATAATAAATAACCCATTTCCTTAAGAATAATGTGATAAAACTGTTACATTTTTGATCAACATTTTCAAGAAAACCGTAAATTAGTTAACATTAAGACTTACGCAGTAAAATAAGCCCTGTACTACATTTAGGGGTGGCTGGGGTTAACTACCATAAGCATTAATTTTTTTGCGAGTATTTTTTGCTTGTTTCCAAGCCACAGGAAAGACACCATTCATCAAACAGAAGTGAATGATATGGGTAATATATGGAATTATAACCGGACAAGAAACTTTTATCATTTTAATATCAATATTATCTTGATATTTACACCGGGTGCAATAGCAGGAATAGAATCGACAAAATGGTTATTAATCGCGTTTGAGGTAATCGGGGACACTGTTAGTTTTGGATTTCGAGTGGCTATTCAGAGATTTAAACACTTTCCAAAGTTCATTCCGATTAGTTGCCCGAATTCTTGTATTAATGTACGACTTCTTTTCATTAATAGCTGCCGTGTTAGTGAGGTTACGCAATTGCTTATAAGAATTAAAATGTTCAGGATTACGGGTACGTTTAAATAAGTTTTGAATAATAAATTAGAAAAATGAGAAACCTCAAAATCAAAGGTTTAATTGCTCTCCTTGTGACACTACCGCAAAAGATGGAAGACTTAGATGGATTAAGCACAAGCTCATGGCGTTTCGCAACATCAGAAAATAATCCTACATCTGAGTTAAATTTATCATACCAATTATTTGGATTAAAATTCAGCAGAAGCTGTTTATCATCTGCATACAAGGGAATCTGCGAATGCTCAAGAACTTGGTTAAAATCAGATGTATAAATAGAGAACAACAGTGACACCAAAATGGACCCCTGAGGGACTCCACGAGTAACAGACAGAGCGGTCGATATCTGACTATTAATTTTCACAACCAGAGACCTATCTAATCAGAGACAAAAATGACTATCAAAATTACAGCCTGATTTCCAAGACCAAAATTATATAATTTAGATACAAGTATATTATGATTTATTGTATCAAATGCTTTAGTGAAGTACAACAATAACAAAAGTGCGGCTTGCCCGGCCTCTCTAGAAGCAAATACCTCATCAGTAAGGTTCAATAAAACTGTTGCGCAGCTGAACTCCGAACGAAACCCAGATTGTTGATCTGGCAGTATATTGTAACTTTCGCAGTGTGCTCTAAGTTGCCTTTCCAAGACTCTCTCTAAAATTTTTGACATTACTGGTAGAATGCTGATCGGTCTAGGGCAGAAGGGGAAGATACTTTAGGTAACGCAATTACTTCAGCCATCTTCCAGGCATCCGGAAAAACTGATTGGTGAATAACAGCGTTTATTACGTGAGTAATATAAGGAATGAGAAAAGAGGTACGAACCCACCGCTGCAGTTTTAATGTTATTAATTATTATAGACAATAATTCGTTATTTAAAAAGTCACATTTATCCTAAAGTCCCTAGATTTACAAAGTACCGCGGTTTGACGCCATTTTGGCTCGAAAGTCAAGCGGGAAATTTAAAACTACAAACCAAAACGTTACGTCAAATTTCCTTTCTTTTTTTATCGTGGTACTCTGAAGGGTCGAAAGTCCTTCTTACTGCCATTTATGTAACTCCAAAGGCAACATGACGGCAATATTTTTGTAAATAAGTGATGAGATGCAGTGACAAGCTGTCAAACCGCCATTTTGGCTCCAAAACAGGTTTCATGAACCGCGGTACTTTGTAAATCTAGGGAGTTTAATTTATCCTAAAGTCCCTAGATTTACAAAGTACCGCGATCTGCAGCCATTTTGTCTCGAAAGTCGAGCGGGAAATTTAAAACTACAAACCAAAACATTACGTCAAATTTTCTTTCTTTTTTTATCGTCTTACTCTGAAGGGTCGAAAGTCCTTCTTACTGCCATTTATGCAACTCCAAAGGCAACAAGACGGCAATATTTTTGTAAATAAGTGGTGAGATGCAGTGACAAGCTGTCAAACCGCCATTTTGGCTCGAAAACAGGTTTCATGAACCGCGGTACTTTGTAAATCTAGGGAGTTTAATTTATCCTAAAGTCCCTAGATTTACAAAGTAACGCGGTTTGACGCCATTTTGGTTCGAAAGTCAAGCGGGAAATTTAAAACTACAAACCAAAACATTAGGCCAAATTTCCTTTCTTTTTTTATCGTGGTACTCTGAAGGGTCGAAAGTCCTTCTTACTGCCATTTATGCAACTCCAAAGGCAACAAGACGGCAATATTTTTGTAAATAAGTGATGAGATGCAATGACAAGCTGTCAAACCGTCATTTTGGCTCGAAAACAGGTTTCATGAACCGCGGTACTTTGTAAATCTAGGGAGTTTAATTTATCCTAAAGTCCCTAGATTTACAAAGTAACGCGGTTTGACGCCATTTTGGTTCGAAAGTCAAGCGGGAAATTTAAAACTACAAACCAAAACATTACGCCAAATTTCCATTCTTTTTTTATCGTGGTACTCTGAAGGGTCGAAAGTCCTTCTTACTGCCATTTATGCAACTCCAAAGGCAACAAGACGGCAATATTTTTGTAAATAAGTGGTGAGATGCAGTGACAAGCTGTCAAAGCGTCATTTTGGCTCGAAAACAGGTTTCATGAACCACGGTACTTTGTAAATCTAGGGAGTTTAATTTATCCTAAAGTCCCTAGAAAGTTGCAAAAATGGCAGTAAGAAGGACTTTCGACTCATCAGAGTGCCACGAGAAAAACGAAAGGAAATTTGGCGTAATGTTTTGGTTTGTAATTTAAAATTTCCCGCTTGACTTTCGAGCCAAAATGGCGTCAAACCGCTGTACTTTGTAAATCTAGGGACTTTAATTTATCCAGTTTTAGTGCGCCATCTATTGGTTGATTCTACATCCAACTCCCATGTGTTGAGTGACATCTAAAATAATAACATAACCTTAAAAACAAAAAATTTAATTAAATGTGAAAAATAATGGAAACAAATTCGCTTTATAGTGTTGAAGAAATAAATAATCTATTGGAATTATTAAAAATAGATACAAATCAAATCCAAAATTTAATTTGTAACGAACAGAAGAATTTACAATGTTTGAAATTGGCTCTTCAAATCTACAATAAACGCAATAAAGAAGAAAACATTGAGAAATTCGCTTTCCCAAGTATAGAAATTTTGAATAAACGCAACACACATAATATCTCAATAATTTGTGATATTTTAAAACTCAGTGCAGAGCTTCAATTTGAATTGGAACTTTCCCATATGTTACAAAACATAAAAAACTTGGAATTTAACAATGAAAATGAATTATTAGTAGATTTACAATTAGTAAGTACATTTATAAAACATGAGAATGTTTTTGATGATTCTTTTATTATATTTTTACGACATACTATTTCAACTCAAAACTTAAAGGCTGCCACAAATTATTTTATAACGGATATATTAAAACCATATTTACATTTAACTCTTGATACTAAGGAAATTGTTTTGAAAGATATTGTAACATCTCTTGATTTGTATATGATATCATGTTTAATCCAAGAAATTCCATCAGCTATATTTAATGAATCATTTTTTCTTCATCTCCAATGTGTTTTTTACAACAAACCTAATCAATGGGAATACAAATTAGCTGTTAATATAATGAAGTATTTTATTAAATCAATTCAAGAAGATAATTTTTCTACTACATTGGATGTAATTAAGGGGGAAACAACGAATTTTGGAGAATTTCGTGATCAATGGGAGAGCTTTTTTACACTTATTGAAGCGTCTGAGGAGAAACAATTACATTTAGTTGAACCGTCACTTAATTTATTAAAAAATATTGATAAATTAGCGTTTATTTGGGTACAATGTGTGTTTGAAAAATTATTAAACCACATGCAATTATCGGTTGTTTATAAAACAGCAAGTTTTATTTTAGATTTTAAATTAATCTCAATCAATGATTACAAAGATTGCATAAAATCCCTTTTGCTTGGGATAAACAAAAACGATTTTTCCGAATATACACAAAATTTTTTTAAAAACTTTCATTCTTATGTGTTGAAAATTGAACCAGCTCGATATAGAATTATCTTGGAGGAAAGCGCTAAAATTAATTGGACACCTTTTGCAGCTTGGTTATTTTATAATCATTGCACGAAACGATTCTCTTCTTTTATACTAAGCTTATCGGACTTTGAGATTATAAAATCGATTTTGCACAATCTCGAAAAACTTCCTCATCGATATATTAGAAATGGTTGCTTTGATTTATTCTTCAAGAAATTAAAGTATCACACAGAGATTCTTGATATTTTTAAATCTTTTAATAATAAATATTTTCCTGATACACAGAATAGTTCTAAAACGATTGAATGTAATGTTGAAGACACTGCATATGTATTATTAAATCCCGACAATTATGACGAATCCACTATTGCTTCTGTTTATACGTATTATAAAGACTCATTTGTTGAAGTAAAATATACTGACCAAATTTTGGATTTTTGGAAGAAACGGATCGAAAAAGGAAATGTTTCGCCAAGAATCTGCAAACCATTTTTAGGTCATCTCTGTTGTCATATAGTAACATATTGTTCTAGTAACATTACTTACACTGATGTTGAAGATGCTCTTGAGAAAATGATAAGCACCCAAAGTAACGAGATTTTTGAAGAAATTTATAAAAACTTACACATTTTTATGCTAATTTGCTCACCAGACGCGTTGCCTACATTTGTGATTCGATGGTTTCGCGAATTGGAGAATATTAAATGTTATGAAACTCAAATGAATTTTACTAGTATGTATTTCGAAGAATTTTTCAATTATTATAATTTGAGTAATGATGAAGTTTGCTCAATAATTTTTGATAGTATTTATCAAAATGACCAAACATTATTTAGTTATTTAAGTAAATTACCCATTGATTATTATAAAGATCATTTCGATAATTTACTGAAGGGGTTATATTTTGGCGATGGGTTAACAAAGCATAAGAAATATGAAGATGAAATATGTTATCAGATATTTTTACAAGATGGAGTGTTAAATTGTGATACGTAAGTAATACTTTTCTTTTAACCTTTAGATTACTATGAGGGGTACCAGAGACAAAATTATTGCCATCTCTCCATTTTAACTCTTGCCTAATATTCCTTGTCCAAAATAGTTGATGTTGCTCAATAAATCTGACAATTGCAATATTTACTCAATTTACATAATAATAATAATAACATTGTGCTGCAAGATTTTTGTATAGTTGATGAGTTGAGTGTTAATTTTAGGTTACTAATATCAAATATGCCTTCCATTTATCTGTAACACGTCACGTTTTTTTTTATTCAGGTATCTTACTGCTACTGGACATAGGATTTGATAATGCAACTGTCGATGCAATGAATTTGATTTTTTTTAAGAGTTTTATTGTATACAATAACATGTTTCCTATTTTGTCATCATTGAAATATTATTTGCACCCTCTACCCTCCTCCTCCATTTCCACACCCTCGGCTCCTCGGCCCAATTACCTCTCATCCATCTCTTGCCCTCACCTCCCTCTCCCAAAATCTGCTTCCTGTCTAAACCCCACACTATCCACACAAAACCCCTATTCTTCCGTGCCACCAGTATCCCTTTGTCTCCTCACCCCCACAACTCCTCTCATCCATCGCTCCTCCTCTTCCCCCTTTCCCAAGATCTGCCCTCGGTCCCATTCAACATATGCTCCAACGTTTCCCATTCCTCCCTGCACAGCCTACACCACCTCTCCTCATCGGCCATCCAGTATCTGTTAGCTCTCTCCTCGTTTCCACAACGGAACCTCGCCCCCAACTTCTTCCCTTCCTCATCTTCTTCTAATAACAAGTATCTAGGCAGCCGCTCCGTAATTATGTCCCTATACCTTTCGTTATGCCTTCCCTCTTTTATTTGTGTCCTTTCCTGTCTCTGCACATCTCGGTCCCTATCTCTCAACTCCCTCCACATCTCCCTACCCGCCCTTCGTCTGCTATTCATTTCAGTTACCGAATAGCCCGCTCTTCTATAATAGTCATCTCTGTCTCCTTTCCCTCTTTAATTTCCTTCCAACACTCCCCCAAGATCCCGCAGTTTGGCCTTCCTTCTACTCTTTCTTCATATTTCACTGCCCTCCTGCCCGCCTCCATTCTGACCTTATCCATCTTTACGTCTTCCTTCACTATATACCCCGGTGTTACTCTCGCCACCCCAAGCACCGATCTCCAATATCTAGCTTGCACGTCCTCCAGCATTCTCTGCTCCCCCCATCCTCATACTTCTGCCCCATACATCATCATACTGCTAACCAGACCTTCAAACATAATCTTCCTCGTTGTCACATTCCTTTCAAAGACTCTCTCCCCCCAACCCCATACTTGTCCCATCACCTTATTCGCCTTTTTTGCCGTAGCTTTCACATGCAACACCGCCTTGTTATCCTCCCTAAACACATACTCAAGGTAAGTATACTCCCCAACCTCCTCGATTTCCCTTCCCTCCCACCTCCAGTTTTCTGTTCTTTTTCTCCCACCCTTACTTTCATCATTTTTGTCTTCCCCACATTCACTTCCAACCCCTTCCTCCTAAAATATCTTTCCAAGGTCTTTATCATATCCTTCATCTCCACCGCCTCTCTCGCCATGACCATGATGTCATCCGCGTATGCTAACATATGCACCTTTCTACCTCCCATCTGCCCCTTCCCCAATCTTCCAAGTCCGCCGTATACATTCAAACAAACTTGGGCTCAGCGGACATCCCTGCCTCAGTCCCTTCGTCGTCCTGAACACGTCGCTCAGCTTATCCCCCACTTTTATCCTAACCCTAGTCTCCATGTATATTTCCTTCACTTTCGCTATTAGGTGTTCCTCCCCATCTCCTCCCACAACTTCCCCCTGTCTACATTGTCAAAAGCCACCTTCAGATCTATAAACGGGGCGTACAATTTCCCTCCCTTCTTATCCAGCTCTCTATCTGCCAGATGCTTCAGCACATACACGTTGTCGATTGGTCCCCTTCCCTTCCAAAAGCCTGCCTGCCCATCCGGCAAAATTCCCCCCAACTCCATCTCCTCCTCCAGTCTTCCCAACAGTATCTTCGTGTATACCTTGTATGCCGAGTCTAGTAGGTTACTTCCCCTGTAGCTATCTACAATTCGCTTATTACCAGAGCCCGGACAGTTTAGGAAACGTGCGCCCCTCCACACTAAACGAATGCCTTGATAAGCGTACGCTTCGATTTAATTCATTGAATATTGAGACTGAAGTGGGAGGCGTTTTAGGATCACTTTCCTAAACTGTCCGGGCTCTGCTTATTACCCTTTTTATATACTGGGCATTACCCCCACTTTCCATCCCTGCGGAATCCCACCACCTCTCCATACGCTATTCATCCCTTCCAACAACTTCACTCTCACCACCCTTGATGCTTCTGCCTCGTTATGGATCCCATCTTCACCTGGCGCCTTTCCCTTCTTCAATCCCCTAAGCACTGCTTCCATCTCCTCTTCTGCTATCTCCTTTCTTCCATCGCCTCCCAACCCCGTTAGCCTTGTTTCCACCCCTCCCAATAATCCCATAAAGTAACTCTTCCATTCTGTCATGTGTATTTCGCTGGTGATCCCCTCCCTACCCTTTCTTATCTTTTTCAGATAGCACCAGACCTCTCCTTCCCTTGTTATCCCTCTAATCTCTGCCGCCTCCTTCTCCCTCAGTTCTGTTTTCTTTCTACTGCATAACTCTCTGTATCCTCTCCTGGCTTCCCTATATTTATCCACCCCTATCTTCCCCCGTCTCCACTGCCTCAACCTCCTTGTCGCCTTCTTACACTCGGAATCATACCAGTCATTCCTACCCCCTCTGCCCTACCTACGTACACACTCCCTTTTCAGTGTTGCCTCCCAGACTACCTGGATAAGCTCTTCCAACCCCTTGCTCTCTTGTACCCTCTGTTGCCAAGTGTCGAGGTTTTCCCTGTAGCATGCTACCCTTTCTTCCGACCAGTCTGTTCTGATGAACTTGCTCCCCAGTTCCGATCGCCTTCTGCCGCCCACCCCCTTTAGCTCTACCTCTAACAATTGGTGATCCGACTCTACCGCTTCTCCCACTTTAAACCTTTCCACCCTCTCCCACAATTCCTGATCCACCAGTTCATAATCAATCACGGATGTTCCCCTCGCCCCAATGTAAGTATACTCACCTTCCCCCCCTTCCTCTTTATTCCCATTCAGTATCTCCCATCCCTTCTCCTCCACCCATCTCAACATTTCTGTTCCTTCTCCATTCCTCACAGTATCCTTAGATCGCCGTCGTCCCTCCTCTCCCCATATCTCCACCCTTCCCCCCTCCTCGCCCACTCTAGCATTGAAGTCCCCTCCCATTATTATATATCCCTCCGTCCCATCCTCTGCCATCTCATCCCATTGCTTTCTCGTCTCTTTCGCAATGAATTTGATATTTGGCACCTTGATATATGCTGAAGAGATCTACCTTTTAGTGGTAGTGTCATGTTTGTACCACTACCTGCTACACCGGAAATTGTTACTAACATTACTATTTTTAAGAAAATTTTAAAATTTTATTTAGCTGTTGGTTACATAAAATAATTCTATATAACTTTTATTTGAAAAATAAAATAAAATTTTCTTGAATATAGTGATGTTAATAACAATTTCCGGTGCCATATCAAGGCGCCAAATACCAAATTCATTGCATCCATAGTCTCCCTATAAAATCCTAAGTCTCGCAGCCGTGATAAAACTGTATAAAAAAACGTGACGTGTTATAAAAAAATGGAACGCATATTTGAAATCTGAACTGAAAACTCAACTGATCTACTATACACAAAAAAAATTAAAGTTTGCACCACAGTGTAATTTGTTGCCTCCAGTGGATTACAATATACAGGGTGTTTCTGGCATAACTTTAATGTGAGTTAAAATGATGACGATTCGTGTAAAAATTTTTTCGAGGTCATAAAACGAGATGCCGTCAATATCAATCGAATCGACACCAGGCTCCTTTCTGGTTATTCTGTGCTATATGACTCGACGTATCCCTAGCCAACCCCAACACCTACCTCTAGTACCTGTTCTGCACATCCTCTAATTGCCCTTGCTCCTTTCATCCCCATATCTCCACTCCATACATTATAACACTTTTTATCAAGATCTCAAACATTATCGTCCTCTTTCCCACATCTCTCCGTTTCACGTCGTTCTTCTCGCACCTTTATTCTGGCTACCGGTTCCGCATATATCTCTCTCACGCTGACTATCATTCTTCCCGAAATCCCTCTTCTCACCATCACATCCCATAACTCCCTCTAGTGACCTTGTCGAATACCTTTCCTTTCTTTTTTGTAAAAGGAACTTATTATCCCGGTCCTCCACCCGTTCGAAAACCGTTCTCCCCTCCATACCTTCCTCAACACCATCAACAACTTCTCCCGTTCCTGTCTCGTTCTGAGGCATCGTTGCAACGGCGGGAGACTCCCAAACCGAACCTAACCCCATCTTCTCCGGGTGCCTTTCCCTTCTGTAATCCACCTCCTCCTCTGTTATCTCATCTCCACCTTGTTATATTCAATTTACATAAAGTTGAGCAATTTTACATTATTATTATTATTTTAAAACCTGTAGCTTTTTGCTGAATAGCTAACAGTGTGCAGAGAATGCAACTTCTTTAGTCTTTCCCCATAATATTACAGACATGCTCTATGGATATAAGATTGGGTAACCTCTGGAAATTGGTCCATAGAACGTCTTACAATATGAGAACAAACGTTATCTTGAAAAAGATAATGGAAAATTGGGTCTTTCAATTGCTGAAGAATTAGAAAAATATTGATAACTCAACCGCCTTATCCACATATCGCTGGACGTTCATACTGTCTCAGAAGACCTTACACCATAATCATAGTATCAACACCAACCTAAATCACTCTAGGTGCCAGTGCAGTCGGAATCTACAACACTCCAAATGTTATTGTCGTTGCTGGCCTACCAGTGGTAACACTAAGACTCGATAGTTCTGATTCTACGGTAAACTTTTCAAAGTGGTATAACACTATCTTCGTTATCATTGCAGTTTCTAGGTTACTCTATATATTTGTTAATCAATGGCTAAATATAATCTCCCATTATGTGTATGTTAAAATGGTGATAAAGCCGCTTCTTATATTCTCCTGAATATGCGATAGTTCTCATCATGGAAATTTTCATGTTCGATGTTGCAGTTCTAAACAATTTCACCGAATTACTGTTATGTCACTGCCTTAGGTTATTCGTCCAGCACATTCGTCTTCTTCCTATCACGTCTTGGCCACGTATTGCATTTTAGTTGTGCTGACGATTTCTCGTTCTTTCACCAATTTTTCTAATATCTCCGCGTTTGTTGTTCTGGTCACCCAGCTTATTCTCAGGATTCTTTTATAACCATATCTCAAAAGCTTTAAGCTTCCAAACTATAGTACTAGAAACACATAGGATTTTAGCATTCTAATCTTGAGATATCGGCTAAGATTTGTTGAATACTCTTCCTTCATTGTTCTCATTCGCAATTGTCCCCAAGTACTTGTACCTACCGATCCCCTTCACTAAATAATCTGCAGTTGTTCTTCTTGTTCAGTATGCTTTCTCATCATTTTTTTCCACAACCCGATCAAAAGAGTCAAGCATTTCCTGGATGTGATCTTCCCACCTTTCTAGTTTCCCCTTTGTGTCTGGGATTAACTTACTACACTTGTCTAGTAAAATACCTCTCATTTTCCGTCTGTAAGCTGTCATTATTTTAATCATAATTATTTTATCTGAGACAAATACAAAGTTGATATCTATGGGAACTTTAACGCTGCGATTTTTCATTGTCTTCTGCATTTCCATTCCATTAATCCATTCAGATTCAACCGCTTTTAGTAACGATTTCTTGTTACAAGACTAAGAAACTACCAGCAAAAGCTGTTCCATACACACATACACAATTACAAATATTTAAATCGTAATAATCTTAATTTAAGGTTAATTTAAGTTCGAATTATACTAACAAACTAATTTTTCCAGTATTCCATCTCTTGAAACAGCTATCCGGTTAAGCGCATTAAAAGCGTGTTTATACGCTATTGAAACAAATCCATTGCTGTTATGGAAATTATTGGAGTTGCCAAAAAAGAGATATTTCCCTAATTCACCTGTAAACATTTTGAAATACTTTTCCAATGAATATTTTCATTAATAATATAATTTTTAGGATCACATTCGTTATCTTAGATCGGCACAAGCTGTTTTGATACTAACTAAATATAAAACGCTTCGCACTCCAGAATTATTCGACGTTATTTTGAAGAGGTTAATAAATGACAGCCATCAAACGTCGGTTAGACAATTGATGCAATGGATTTTAATTAGGTTGTGTTCGTTGTGTGGAAGAACCGAATTCTGCATTTTAATTGAAAAGTTTCAATCACAACAATGCGAGTCAACGTTGACATCTTTAATAGTTGTTTTGTATCATATCGGTTTTATTCGAAAGGCGGTAATAAAATCCGTTATAGATGTTGTATTAGAACACACAATGGGACCTGTTTTTAAACTCAGAGTATATTCTCAGGTAAATATAAATTAATTAGAAATACAGTAAAACCTCGATATAGCGGAATATCATGGGGTTCGTGATGTCTATTAAGACGGCTAAACTTAAATGTTTTTAATTCTAGGTCTAGTGTTAGTTCTAGTTTTACACTAACACTGTTACTATGTAGAACTAACACTATACCTACAACGAGAATCATTTGGGTTTAGCCGCACGTCTCTAAAGACGGCTAAACCCGAATGATTCTAGTTCTAGGTCTAGTGTTAGCTCCACTCTTAGTTCAGTAAAAATATGCAACAGTATAGCTCAATAACAATTAAAACTAGAACTAACACTAGACCTAGAACTAGAAACATTCGGGTTTACAGCACGTCTCTAGGTCTAGTGTTAGTTCTAGTTTTAGTTCAATGATAAATATATAACAACCAACCCCGAATAACAACTAAAACTAAGTGCATTAGACGTCTGAAGACGCACGACTAAACCCGAAACTTTCTAGCTCTAGGTCTAGTGATAGTTCAAATGCTAGTGTGATGTATTTTATTTGAGTTACTTTTGAGTATATTCAAATTAAAGACTTTAACTTGTTATAATTAACAAACATCTTTATTCGAGCGAAGTCAACTCAGAACTGAGTTAAAACAGGTTTACAAAACGCTTTTATACGAAAATACACTACAGCTAGTATTAGTCCTTGTCTTAGTTGTTGTTCAGCATTAGATTGTTGTATATGTTTCATTGAACTAAAACTAGAACTAACACTAGATTCTACATTCTGCTTTAACCATCTTATGAGACGTACGGCTAAATCGGAATGTTTCTAGTTCTAGATCTAATGTTAGTTCTAATGACAGTGCAAGTGTAAAATTAGAACTAACACTATACCTAGAACTAGAATCATTCGGGTTTAGCCGTCTTTAGAGACGTGCGGCTAAACCCAAATGATTCTAGTTCTAGATATAGTGTTAGTTCTACATAGTAACATTGCTAATGTACAACTAGAACTAGCACTAGACCAAGAACTAGAATCATTCGGCTTTAACCGTCTTATGAGACGTACGGCTAAACCTGATTGTTTCTAGTTCTAAGTATAATGTTAATTCTAGTGACAGTATAAGCGTAAAACTAGAACTAACACTATACCTAGAACTAGAATCATTTGGGTTTAGCCGTCTTTACAGACGTGCGGCTAAACCCAAATGATTCTAGTTCTACGTATAGTGTTAGTTCTACATAGTAATAGTGCTAGTGTAAAACTAGAACTAACACTAGACCTAGAACTAGAAACATCGGGTTTAGCTGTGCGTCTCTTAAGACGGCTAAACTCGAATATTTCTAGTTCTAGGTCTAATGTTAGTTCCACTTTTAGTTCAATAAAAATATGTAATGTAACGCTGAATAACGATTCAAACTAGAACTAACGCTAGACTGAGAACTATTAAGTTTTGGGGTCCGTTTTACTGTAATTTTTTAATAATTTAATTTTCCTTTACTTTTTAGGTTGCTATTTATAATTTAATAAAACGCCAAAACTTACAACAAGAATACAAAGTGTTGTTTACAGTATTAGAAAAAACTCTTGAAAGTAATAAAACCGCTGTGAATAAAGTGTTAAATACCGATTTGGATATCTTTGAAGTATTCGATCCCATAAAACATTTTCATTGGAAAACGATTTTGGTAGATATCCCTAAATTAAATAATGTAATTGATTCCGAATGGTGTTACATCGAACATTACATGAAGAAAAATGAAAGTTTTAATGATTTATTACCAATGGGTGAACATAGATCGGAATTTTTACCATTATCAAAAACAAATTTTTTAAACAATCTCAACGAAAAAGAAAATATGGAAATGGATGTAATAAACATCCAAAAAAAAATTGTTCCTAACCACGATATCCTAAACAATTCAAAAGTTAACACTGATTTGATTGTGATTGCTTCGTTAGTTACAAGTAGTGCAAATTTAGGCGGTTTGGCAAGAACTTGCGAGATTTACGGCGTTAAAAAGCTTATTGTGCATAATTTGAAAGTGACTGAAGATAAAGAATTTAAAAGTTTAAGTATGTCATCAGAGCGCTGGTTAAATATAGAAGAAGTTAAAAGTGAAAATTTAATTAACTATATTACTAAAGAAAAAGTTAATGGATATGCAATAATAGGTGCCGAACAAACTTGTGATAGCGTCAAATTAAACGATTATAAGTTTCCTTCTAAATCCATTTTAGTACTTGGGTAAGTTTAATTCTTATTCAACTTAAAATAATTTAATAATCTTTGATTTAGAAATGAAAAGAAAGGAATTCCGTTTAGTTTATTACCCCATTTGGACGTGTGTTTGGAGATTCCTCAGTTTGGTGTTGTTAGATCTTTAAATGTACACGTCGCTGGATCAACATTTATCTGGGAATATGTAAAACAAATATCTTTACAATAATATAAGTATATTTTAATGTTGCTATGAATTAAAAGTTATTTTTTTTTCTTCAGTTAAGTTTCCTGTTTTAGACAATATTAAACTCAATAAAGAAGATCTGTACTACCCCAAAGTTATGTCATCAACCCTAAAAAATGGTAAACATGTTGGTTAAAACACCCTTTCATTACGTTTTTAATTGAGCCAGTTAGAATCCAGCTAGAGTAATTAATTCTGTACCAGAAATCGTGACGTTGAGCAAAGACAGTGTGACCTATTGGAGTATCAATACTTTTTAATTACAATGCAATGCACAAAAGGTTTGCTTATTAACAACTACAGTTTATCTAAGTGTACAAAACACAAATTTATCACAGATAAGGTTCTAGCTACTTCAAGAATTTAATATGAATATAAATGAGGAGGAATAATGATGACTTATTCTATCCACAATATGAGCTGGATGTATGTACAAATGTTATAGAAGTTAGAAAACCTCCGCTGTATCCATTCTAGAATATACATGTCTTAGTTAGACAGAAAACGTGATGATTACGATTTAGCTGATCTGATTTAGGGGAAGGTGTTGTACCTTGGACCATTTTATTTCTAAAGCTAATATTTCAATATTTATCAGAACATGGAGAACTCGAATGAATGTTGTACTCAATGTCTTGGTTGGTGATGCGGACATAAGCAGATTGGTTAAATTTCAGCGAATTAGATGGCTGGGACACATAAGAAGAATGGAAGACGATAAAAGATGCAAAAATACTATACCTAGAACTAGAATCATTTGGGTTTAGCCACACGTCTCTAAAGACGGCTAAACCCAAATGATTCTAATTCTGGATATAGTGTTAGTTCTAGTTTTACACTAGCATTGTTATCATCTAGAATTAACACTATACCTAGAACTAGAATCATTTGGGTTTAGCCGCACGTCTCTAAAGACGGCTAAACCCAAATGATTCTAATTCTAGAGATAGTGTTAGTTCTAGTTTTACACTAGCATTGTTACCATCTAGAATTAACACTATACCTAGAACTAGAATCATTTGGGTTTAGCCGCACGTCTCTAAAAACGGCTAAACCCAAATGATTCTAATTCTAGATATAGTGTTAGTTCTAGTTTTACACTAGCATTGTTATCATCTAGAATTAACACTATGCCTAGAACTAGAATCATTTGGGTTTAGCCGCACGTCTCTAAAAACGGCTAAACCCAAATGATTCTAATTCTAGATATAGTGTTAGTTCTAGTTTTACACTAGTACTGTTACCATCTAGAATTAACACTATACCTAGAACTAGAATCATTTGGGTTTAGCCGTCTTTAGAGACGTGCGGCTAAACCCAAATGATTCTAGTTGTAGGTATAGTGTTAGTTCTAGTTTTACATTTGCACTGCCACTAGAACAATTTCAGCGAATTAGATGGCTGGGACACATAAGAAGAATGGAAGACGATAAAAGATGCAAAAATCATTACAGAATGGAAACCAACAAAGAAAAGACCTAGAGGAAGACCTCGTAAAGGATGGTTGAATGACATCAAGGATGACTTGGGGGCGATGGGAGTGAGAGATTGGTGGAGAGTGGCTAGGAGTAGATGGGAATGGCGTAGAATTGTTGAAGAGACCAAAACCCACCAAGCGTTGTAGAGCTAGAACAAGAAATAGATAATAAAATGTGACAAGTACCTACCATTATCAAAAGGATAGAAATACACTTTGGAAGTACTTACATAGACATAATTTTAATTACAAAACATTATATTGACTGAAGTCAACTGAAAAGATAATTTGTTCTCTTGTATTGTTGACAATTCAAGGGTAGCTGGCGTGGAAAGATGTCTGCCTGCTTTTCTGCCAACTATTTTTTCTGTAAAGTTGTTGTATCCCTCATCAACTTTTCAAGGGACGCCTTAGCAATTTGGTCATTTACAGCGGCTAGACCAACAGAATTTGTGCATATAAACATCTTCTACTGCCGATGATAAATTTCTTTTATTAGCCGACTGTCGCTTATTGCCTAGTTTACTTCATGGCATTTTCCAAAAACATAAAGTCACACTTAACTAAATTTAGAATTTCTTCATTATAGATAATCATTACGAAAGTCCAAAGTACAGGTTTGTTACATGTACCTTGTACTGGTCTAAGGCACAAACATGCCATTGGTCTAACATACACGTTTGGTAACGTTTTTAAAAAGTCGTTCTTGTTTTACTACGTTATGTTTCCAAGCATCTCCGTTACTTTTAAATTAAAGAGAAATGAACTTAATGTAAACAAACTTATACTACCGGTCCATGGTACATTCGGTCCAAGATACAACACATTCCCCATGCAATATAAAACTTCATCGCTTTGAATATGAAGTATTTGTAACCTTTATTCCTTGTAACACAGATTTATTTATGTTATTGCGTTGATGAAACCAGTGGAAGAGCCATGTTACTTTATAAAGTACTGAGCTAATTGAGGTGAGATACTACGAGATGTTATAAATAAGTTTGTTATAAAAACAAGAATGCTACAATACGGTAAAATTGCTTAAAAGTACTGACCGAATACCCATTTGGCGTGGGGTAAGATAAGGTGAAGAAAATCCCTCAAATTGTTTATCACAGTTTTGATGAGTGCATTTAAACAACTAGATTGGACCCAAAAAGGCATAAACATTGATGGCAAATACCTAAGTAATTTGCGCTACGCGGGCGATATAGTCCTTATTTTGGATAGCCTTGGAGAGACGAAACTGATGCTGAACGACTTACAGGAGGTGTGTGCAAGAGTCGGGCTAAATATCTACGTGGAGACATCAACATTGGGGATAATGAGATTGAGAGGGTTGACAGCTATGTATATCTTTGTGAAAAAAGTTGAGATCTTATCCCTGAAAGACTACTGGCTCTATGTGGCTGTGGTTAGACCTATCATCATATACGAAGCGGCAGCCTGGTATAGGAAAGTCCAACAGACTTCAGTTATCAGTAAACTTTCACGAATTCAACGAATTCAAGTAGCTGGATTTGTAATCTCTGGTGCGATAAGCACAACGCCAACTCTAGCAATAGACGTTCTGCTTGACCTAACTCCTTTCCATGTGCGAGAAAGTGGCTAGAACTACTATTTACAGATTTAAGCAATATGCTCAAAACTGTTCCGACATGTCCTACTAATGAGCTGCGAAAGACACTACAAGCACTAATATTGTGCTATCAATGCCGTCAGCTTTCACGGGATCGCTATCAGTGATGCATGCTCGATACCAGAACTCACAGATGGATTAAAAACTCCGGGGCAAGAATATACTACCAGATACTTCGGATTAAGCAACCTTACAACCTGGGGACGTACTGTACTGTATTTCAGGCGGAAATATTTGCTATAGACATGTGTGCTAAAATGCTTCTTGAGTGAGGGGTGAAGGACATGACAGTACGATTTTTCTCAGGCAGTCAATCCGCTCACCAGGCGCCGCAGACCGTGAAAACGGTCTCGGTTCTAGTTAATAACTGTAAAAAAACTTTAAACACACTGACAATAAGTTGTGATAACAGAGTTTCTCTGATTTGGGTTCCAGGTCACTCTGGGGTTGCTGGCAATGAAGCGGCAGATGAGCTAGCACGAGATTCGCAAGAATGAAACAATGACAGAAAAACCAATGGTGAACACTAAAACACTGCGCTGCAATGTAACAGACGATTCACTCAATACGTAAACAATACGTGTTGTTCTACAACATCAAGCAGTAACCTTCTCTTTCAAGTTTAACGAATTGGAGCGAATGATTCATTGCCTCACATACACAATAATACACATTCGTAGATTTTAGTTTTGATCATTTTAGCCAATTTTGGATACACTTTTAAATAATTTTGGACAACTAAACTAAAACTAGAAGAAGCACAATCCCAGAACTAGAAACATTCAATTTTTAAAAAAGCGTTTGACGTTTCGGGTGCCATGTTGCAAATTCTTCAAAAATAAGTTGGAAGTGTCTGAAAAGTCAAACGCCTTTTCAAAAGACGCACTGCTAAACTCGAAAGTTTCTAGGTTTAATGTTAGTTCTAGTGTTAGTACTAATATAATATAGGTGTTAGTACTACACCTTGTTTTACACATTTTTGCAATTATAATCAATAAAGTACAAGTTTTCATAATTTTACATAAAGTTTGAATATTTTTTCACGTTTATGTTCACTATTTTGGACAAATACAAACTTAACAGAAGAATCACACTCATATGGGCAGCCTACGGAAAACTTAGTGACATCTTCAAGAGCGATTTTCCTATATATTTGAAAATAAAGGCTTTCAATTAATGCGTGCTTACGGTTATGACATACGGCTCCGAAACTTTAACATTAATGGTGGCCACTGCCAGGAGGCTCAAAGTAACGCAAAGAAAGATGGAGAGGTCGATGCTGGGTGTAACCCGGATCACATATGAAATAAAGGCCTACGAAGAAAAATTGGCGTAAATGATGTGGCACAGCTCAAGTGAAACTGGGCAGGTCATATCGCGCGCATAAAGATTGAGCAGTGGACAAAACGGTTGTTTGAGTGGAGAGCCTACACGCTAGACGGACGATTTCAAAAGAATGACCAAGTGGATTCTGACAACACAGAATAGAATCGAATGGAACAAAATGCCCAAAAATCGACGCAGAGGTCTGCTTGATGATGATGAAAGACTATGAAATGATGAGGTATGTCAGTTAAACAGGACTATTTTAGTTCCATTATTACTTTCCAATTGGGTCATATCAGTATTTATTTATCAGCTAATTATTTGTGTGGCGAAGTGTATTGCAAACGTGACACTTTTTGTTGCCAAAGAAGCTTGCATTGCACTTAGCTATACTTTAAATTGTTGTTGTTGATCGTTCCGCAATCCACATAATTATTTTGCAATCAATGTTGTTACAGCAATAATCATTTGAAAGTAAATTTAATTTTTAAATTTGTATAGGAGGTTATCTAATACAATAAAACTTTTCAGTTGGTAATACTTTGACGTTTCATATATAACCAAACAAATTAACGTCAAAAAAATTTTGTGTTTTACTTAAATCAGCTGTGATAATAATTTAAAACCGTACCCATGGAATGCGAAACGGTGAAGGAAAAACTAAACAATTTGATACAGAAAAAGATTTTCGATCAACAACAGGAACGAGCCGAAATAAAAGAGGTTATTAAATCCGACCAACATCCCATAACCTTCGTGAAAGTTAAGGAAGAATTCGACGATACGGACATTTGCGACGAAAACACATCTTATTTTAATAACAATTCGGAGGATGTTTTAAAAAAGGATATTATTTGTAACCAAAATGAGAAGGAAGACGATTTCGTCAATAGCATATCGTTACATGAAATTTTAAATAAGAAAAAACGAGCGTTGTTACAACATCCGCAAGTTATCTCCTTTTTAAAGAATAAAATTAAATCTACGTCTTTAAAGTTGTTTTTATTTATTAAAAAAAATTAAGATTAAAAAGTTAGGTTATGTATTTAATTTTTTTGAGTCGATTATAAATAAAAATGCATTATTTTTATTTATTTTAAATAAATCAAAAATTAAATACGTACAATTTAAAAGCAATGTTGCCAAATCAACAAGAAAAAAAATATGTATTTAGGTTAACCTTCAACAAAACGAAATTTTTACGCTGTCAAATTGACAAGAGGTCGATTGTGGCGCCCTCAACCTCAAACAAGTGCAGCAACCAGCAAAATGAAGTGAAACAGGCTTTTGTTTTGAGAGTAGGTAGATGACATATCTGTCAATATATTTCCTGTACGAAATAAAAAAAATTTGTTAATCGTAGACGAAAATGCGTACGATCATGTAGTTTACAACGCGTTAACGTTATATATAGTTTTTGAAGAATAATAGAAAATAAGGAAAATCATTAGAATAACGTCGTCGAATCGCTCGGCCGTGTGTTGTGTTGTACAAAATATCCACATCCCAAGGTTGGCCCCGTTTTTTGTTGCGTCGTTTTCATCCCCTTAGCTTTTTAGTTTCATGTGAGCGTACAATTCACCATCTTAAGGTTAAGATTTCGATTCCAACCAAGAAAACGTATACAAACAAAAAAAAAACAGTGCATGTGGTTTTTTTATTTCACTTTTTTTTCTTAAAAAAAAGGTCTTAAAACTTTTTATTTTTTCCGTAACACTTTGAAGTATTGAAGGATTTCCAGATCTCGAGGAATGGATCATTCAATGTTTTTACCGTACTCTCCACCCAACGGTGTACCTCAAGAATCCAAATTGGCTACATACATGGTATTTATATTTATAATTATTTATAATTAAATATTAATTATTGTACTATTTCGTTTATTTTAGAACCGACAGAGTTCTTCAACTCCAGTCACTAATAATTTAACTCAAAGTTTTTCAAAGATCTCATTAGAGACTCCAATTACTTCATCGAAAAAGGTTACTCCACAGTCACCAGAATTTGTACCTGGAGCGCGAATTGTTACAACGAGTACTTCTGGGAAAATATGTAAGTAATTTTTTATTTTAAATTAACTTGCCTATTATAATTTTGTCTTTAATCAATTTTATGTTTTATCTAAATGAAAAAAGGTTAAGTAATATGTTATCTATATTAAATGCTGGAAGTTTAAAGGAGCTATTGTATTGTGTAAGATTGATGTGATAAGAGAAAACTTTTTTTATATATTATTTAAGGAAAAAATTTGTGATGATTTATAGATGGGAAATAGGCTTCTTCTTCTCTTAATAATAAATATTTAATAACATATCAGGATAAGGAGAAACATAAATTGATGAATTTTTTAAGTCATTAATGTGTGTGCTAAAATGTTTAAATCTTGTTAAGTTAAACATACCCAAATAGAAACAGCTACACCAAACAGGTTATCTACTAAACATAGGACTAAACAGTACTTTTATTACTTTAAATGATCTTGTAGAAAAACTGATGGTTGTAACAAACCCATCAAATGTTATTGAATAGTGAAGAAATAATAATCAAGCTGTGTAAACATATTGTAAGTATTTGTAGGTAGTATATTGTAAGCACTAGGATGTATTTCCAATTAATTTGGAAATACATCTTAACTTATTCAATGTAAATTTATGTATAAATGTGCTACAGTTTGTGTTTTTCATTGAGTTATATAATATAATCAAATTTATGATGCCAAAAAGTGACAGACCTTCCTTAAAAAAAGGAAAAATTTAATGATAACCCATTTATAAAGATTGATAAACCTTGATCAAAAACACCTTGACCTAGAACAAACCTTGAATATTTTGCTGTGTGTAGGAAATGTCATGGTGATCTATTAATATCAAGGAAACATCTTTTTGGTTTGGCTTGTGAGATTAAATTTTCTGGCAGTAAGTGTGAAGAAAATGATTTCCATGTATATTTTGTGACCTAAATATAATTACAAAGACAAAGTTACAGTTGAAAAAGTTGATGTGTTAAAGTCAATAATTATCAGTTTGCATCTGCAGAACTTTTATTCATTGTTAAAAGGTATCTATGCTAATTATGGAAAAGGTATTGTTGTGTTAATTGTTCTGGATTAAGTGGGGTAATGAAGACTTTTCAATGTTGGTTATTTCAAATACAAGAGCGAAGGTAAGCTCCAAAGTGGAGACATAAAACAGGTTGGTTCATCATACACAAAAAAGGAAGAAGACCAATTAAGGAACCTTAAGGAAGAAGCTATAAGATGGCAAACTGGTTTGGCTCTAAATGTAATCGATGATAATGATGAGAAAACGGATTATCTAGAACTACCATATATGGACTTTGTAATTTAACATACAGGTGTCTCACATAACTGGTTCATTAGAACTTTTTCAGGTTCCACTATTCGTAGAGTATTGAAATTTTGGTAACACGGGTTGTTCATTCAGAACTTTCGATCTAAAACATTTTCAAAATGGCCGCCACTTCCGGTCTACCAGAAGTAGACCATAACTTCGTTATTTTAAATGAAATGCTATACTTTTTATTACACCGTTTAATTGTATGTAAAAAAATAGGTTGACTTTGATAAAAGTTATTGGTACCTAGCGTTTTTCGTTTTTGAGTTATTTTGGTTTTAAGCTTTTTTTGGTAAATTTCACCATGCCCTTTAATATCCCGTATCTCAGCCAACCTTCATTCAAAAAAGGTCTAAATTGGCACGATTACTTTTCAGATGCTATCAAATAGATTGTAATTTGTTGTATCGCAGTATCTTATACAGGATGGTCAAAAATTGTTTCTCCATTTTCAATGGCGAGAAAGTAGAAAATTTTAAATGGAACGCCCCATATTTATATCCCATCAGAAAAGGAATTTGATTCTCTACAAATTATCTATAAACATTCCTATACCTATTTATTGTAGTTTGCCTCATATTGGGAAATTTATTAAAACATGTACGAAATGCAGGTTTTTTTTTATTAGAAAGCAATGGAATTTTGACAGTTTTTGGTCCATGTTTGTATTATTGTTGTCATTAGTTATTTAGATCATCAGACTACGTCATCTAATTTTTTGGATTTATCTTCTGTACGTGGTTTTATGCTTCTGATGGCTGGTTTTATCTGGTAAAGAATTCTCTCGACACCGTATCCTATTACTGTCTCTTAGCCCCTCCTATCCATTTTCGACTCTCAGCCTGAGCAATCCTGTGGAAGATCGCGGTAACCAACCTCGGTGTGAAGTACAGAACAATAAGGCAAACAACTTTACCACGTAAAAAAGCACTTGTCCCTGATTAGACACAATTATGGGAACATGGAATATAAGAAGTCTCAATAGGATTTGAGTACTTAATCCCAGACGAAATGGTGAAGATAGGATCAGCATACTAGAGGAATAGAAAACACACAGCGGCAAAGACAATAAAAGCAAATTGGGTGGATGTAGCATTTATAGTTGAAAAGAACATCAAGGAGAACATTTGGGAACCGGTTAAAATGGTTGATGTAACCCAATTCCCCAGAAAAGACATCCAGAAATGGACTTGGACATCGTCTGAGATCAATAATCATATAGACCATGTCTTGATAGAGGAAATATGTCAATATTATGAAATGTGAACTGGGACTCTGACCGCTATCTAGTTAGCATAGATTATAGAAGCAGGATTAATCGAAACAAAACATCTAATAGACAAGGAATCCTTAAGCTGTATGTGGAGAAGCTAAAAGTCGAGGAAACAAGATATTCATAAGTACTAAAAAAAGAGGTCAACGCCGTGATAGGGGCACAGTCTGAGGAGCAAAAACCAGAAAGTGTCTGACAATCACTTGAAACCGCTCTATATAGTATTCGTAGCGTAACAGTAAGGACAAACCAAGGGAAAGTTGGAATGAATGGTATGACAAAGATCGTATGCAAGCTGTTTATCAACAAAACAAAGATAGAATGACCGCAAGTAAAAGGATACTAATACAAACAAGTATAGTCGCGAGGCGTACAGAAACATATATCTTCCTCAAACAATGAAGAAAAAACAACAGACCATGAACCGATGGAAACAATACTTCCAAAACCTTCTTACCACCAATTTTGACAGTTTTTGATCCATGTTTGTATTATTGTTGTCATTACCTACATTTGACGATGGGTGTAGTCATTGAACATCATGGCAGATTATTCCAACGCCGATATTTGAAATTTATTTTGTATTGATGGCGAATGTATAAACTTTTGGATAGGACGTGTCGAACACTTAATGAGATATACCTAATAAACCAAACGCCGATGAAGACAACGAAATAAATATTTTATCGTATTTTATTGCATTTCCAAATTCATTTGTATTATAAATTTATATTTTTATCTAAATCCAAATTTTTTCATTAATTTTTTGTTTTAATTGTTTCATCTATTTGATCTTCTGTTTGTTATTTTTGGTAAATAAAAGCTTATCAATCATAGTTAATAATAAAAAAAAAAACTTTATATAAATATAGGACTTAGTCATACTTGAAGGAAATGATACAGTTGTTATTGTAGGTCGTCTTCTGTTGCTGCGATTAATGCTGCATCATTTGCATAACACATCATGATGAGTACAGTGTGTTAATTAATTATCGTACAGTATTGGTATTGGATGACGTAGGGTACGGTAATTAATTAACATCATGCTGCTTCTTTGTCTTGGGCCACCTCAAACCATCTGCTTCCAAACGTAACTTCATCATGATAAAGATGTTGAACTTCAATCACATTTTGACTTTGACAGATGATGAGAAACATTCAAGGATAAATTCTTATTAAACAAAATTGTTATGTTCCTATCTATTATGTTTGGTATTTTATTCCAAGAACATTATTGGTAGAAAAATCTTAATACATGTGATATGTTCAAAATGTTACTGAATTCGAATTATTAGTTATTTACGGCAGAATTATTATAATCTCATCAGTTTGTTCAGTTGACTACATTTTTTGTTTAATTTATTTTCTGGTTTACTTGTTCTAGCAAAGATATCTTCATTTGAATAGGTTCCTCCAACAATTTTCGGCACCCTTTCCTTTTCTGTTGGAACCTGTGTTTTCCATGATAAATAAAAATCCAGAGACGAAGTACTAGCTGGTTTAATGATAAATTTATCTACATACATAATTGTCATATAAAAGAAATATTTAATTTGAATTCTACGAATCCAAACTTTGGTAAAAAAACAATCGTTGATGAAAGATAATAATGGCTTGTCCACTCAGTGTCACTCATAGACATGAAACTGTAACACATACCTATAAATAGCAACGATATATATGAGTATGAAAGTGTTTTACTATGTATTCAAAATAATTTTCAATAAATAAGCAATTTTATAGCTGTGTAGTTTATTTATATCACTTTCTACTTCTATTTTTGAGTACTGAGTACCACACCACCTGATATTTTATTGCTACTTCGCGCCTATTTCGTCCACGCGTTGTGATAGGATTAATAGAATCCTCCATACTAATTAAAGAATTGAATTAAAATTTTAATCTCCTTTATTTCTGTTTCTACTGAAACCATAATAACTTTTAAGATCTTCTATAAATTTTCGATTTATTTTGAATACAAAAATAAAAATTCCTTGTAATATAAAGGTTCCAATGAGTTCCAATATTTCCAGCCTCCCCAAATTTCTTTAATTCATTTCCTGGACTGGCAGGTACAGCCCCAGGTCCCGGATACCCACGGTTGGTGGATTCTCCTCATAGCGGGACCGGTTCACCCCATGGAACACCTCAACCGTCACCACCACCTTTGGCTATCAATAATTGTTCACCAATTTCGCATGGTGTTATCGAAAAACCAATCGGAACGGTTTCCGTCGCATATCAAGTAACTTATTTTTTTGTTTAATTTCTTATCAATAAAAGCGTCTTTTTCTTTTTATGCAAAATAGGAAAATGTGGGTGGAACGACGTATTTTTATCCAACGGCAGCTGATACTTCACATACGTCGAACGATTCAACGATGAGTTCGATTACAAATACAAGTGTTGGATCTGCGTACCAAGTTTACCCGGGAACGCCGAGTCACATTAGCTCGATAAAAACGAGGGGAACGAACAGTTCGTTTTTTATATCGGATGATGCTCGATTAGAAATACTGAGTCGAAATGCTTTGACGTTAGCTCAAAGTGATCCAGAACAATATCCAGGTAAATAGCTTTTTTTTATACATTCTGTTTTATGAGGAATGGTACATATGTTAAGATGTTATAAAAGTGTGCTAAAAACATGTGCTCAATTCTCAAAGATAACTGAGATACAGCCAGTTAATGTATAACCTGATTTATTTAAATGTGTACATAAAATATCGAAATTCGGAGTTTAACCCTTTGTGTCCTGGCGGTACATTAAAGTACCGGTAATTTCAAGCGCTCATTTTAAACTGTAGTATCTATTCGACTGTCGGTACTTTCTACTATACAAGAAAGAACCTATATAAAAAATGACGCAATCCGCACTGTAGGGTTTTAGGTACATTTAAACTTATTCATCCAGATGTGAGGTTAGAAGTTTAGTGAAAAGTGGTGTTGCTGAATTTTGTTATTCAAAGAGGTATCTCTTTGATAAATGGTTATTAGGTGTGATTTGTGAGCAGCTTCGTGTATTTTTTACGTATTGCAATTACAATTTTCAAACATTTACAACATTGAGATTGATGTAAAAATAAGCCAAGCGAATACAGATACGTTTTGGTACTTGAATAAAGCTTTGACTGATGAAGAGCTTGAAAAATTTGTGTTGAATTAGAAAATTAATAATTCTGAACAGACAGACATAGAAGATGACATTGTTCTTACCAGTGCTAGTGAAGTACCAGTACTAGAAGATGAAGAAGTAGAACAACTAACTAATCAAAATGAGGAAAGTGACGCTGAAGTAGTAGAAATACGTGACAAAGGACCCAAGAAGAAGAACAAAAGCAGAAATTGATAAAAAATGGAGAAAACGGAAAAAACAGACTGAAATTCCAAGATACGATTATCCAGAGGGAATAATTGGTGATACTTTTGCAACTTGGAATAGTCCTACAGATTATTTCCTAACACTGATGGGTAACTGTGTGGAAGATATTACCTTTCAAACGCTAAAGTTGAAAGAAGAAGAGTTACTGTGTTTCCTTGGCATAAATTTCTTAATGATTTATCACAGTTTGCCAAGCTATAAACTCTTCTGGAATAATGCTGAAGACTTGGGTGTACCACTTATTATACGAACAATCACCCGTCACAGGTTTCAGGAGATTTGATCATATCTGCATGTCAACGATACAGCATTATTCCTAAGAACAATACGGATAAACTATACAAGATTCGTCCGTATTTTGAAACACTTGAAGCCGTCACTTTTCCAGTTATTATCATGGCACTAGGCAGTAGGGATGCAAACGATACATCGATTTTTCGAAAACATCGATGTATCGTCCATAAACATCGATGTTGAAGTCTATAAAACATCGATATATCGTTCATTATGAACGATATTTTATCTTCGATGTTTGATAAAATAATCGACCATTATTTCCATGGTTGTATAAAAGAGCAATGAAATATTTGCCACTGTTAGCAACTTCAGTGTCTAACGAACACAGAAGTTGGCGCAACAATTAATCAGGAATCGCTTCTTATTAGGCAAAAGGTTGTCAAAGTTAAGGTTTTTGAATTCTATACTTAAAAATAAGTTTAAATAACATTATCTATGTGTTTTATCATATTATAATAAATGGATCGCGTTATACATCACTTGACTAAGCGACATTTTATCGTTTTTAGAGATTTTCATGCTATCTGGTAAGAAGCCGACGTTACACGTCGCAATTGACTGCTATGGCGGCAACTACGGAGGAGTGTGGTTTGACTGTTCCCGTCAAAATTTACGTGTAACATGTCTATTACCATAATAATGACTGCGAGCAAAGCTACTGCGAAGGCTAGAAAATTTTCTACTTTCGGTATAGCACGTAAATTTGACGCTTTACACGCCAATTTGACGCTAGCAGTCAAACCACTTAGATATACCAAGAAATTCTACAATAGAAAAAAATAGATGAATTTCGAGTCAGTGTCGTTTTCTAGATGTTAGTATAAAATTGAAAGTTTGTCTTTTATTTTATATAAAATTTAAGTCTAACAAGTTTCGGCCCTTGGCCATCTTCAGAGACTCCACAAATAATCTATTAATAACATCTCTCATCTTATCCATTTTACAAACGACAGCGGAAGGTAGCGCTAGTTAGCATAAGATATCACTGTTGCACATTTTTATTGCACTAAAACTAACACTAGACCGAATATTTCTAGTTCTAGGACTAGTATTAGTTCTAGTTTTACACTAGCACTATCACTAGAACTAACACAAGATCTAGAACTAGCATCATTCGGGTTTAATCGTCTTGAGAGACGTGGGACTAAATCCGAATGTTTCTAGTTCACGGTCTAGTGTTAGTTCTAGTGGCAGTGGTAGGTAGCGCTAGTTAGCATAAGATATTACTATGTTGTATATTTTTATTGAACTAAAACTAGAACGAAAAAAACTTTCAGTTGTCAATGTCAACTTTAATTTTATTATTACCTTTAAAGTGAGTCCAAACTTGACAATTTAACCAAAAAGTTCGAACTTTCAACTTTTAATTTTGACATAATTGTCAACTTCATAAAAAAATCTTTAAAATGAGTCCAAACTCGACATATTTAACTTTAATATTAATGGAAATGTAATCACTTCCGGTTTAAAACGTCAACGTCAATTTTGACATATTTATCATCTTCATTAAAAAACCTTTAAAATGAGTCCAAAGATGACGCACTTATCTCAAAAAACATAAAAGTTAGAATAAAAAACATTAAACCCTAAGTTAGCAACAATGAAGATAGCAATTCAATAATACCAACCTTAATTTTTTTTTTTTTTTTATAATTTTGTTTTTGTGACAAATATTAAGACATTTTATAAAAATTAAGAATATATCAAAATGACATTGACATTTCAAACCGGAAGTTGCTTATACCTCGAGTAATATAAGAATTAAACGTATCATGTTTGGACTCATTTTAAAGGATTTTTCACGACGATTACAAATATGTCAAAATTGACATTCTTAACCGGAAGTTGACCATAACTTCATTAATATTGAAGATAAATATGTCGTGTTTGCACTCATTTTAAAGGATTTTTAATGAAGATTACAAATATGTCAAAACTGAGGTTGACATTTTAAACTTGAAGTTAATTATCATGTAATAGAAGTTTTATAACTGAAGTTAATCTAGTCTTATTGTTAGTCACTTTTCCGCACTTTCTCTATATTTTTAACGTGTTTTTTGGGTCATTTCACATTGATTAAAAAAAGTCGTCGATTTTTAAGCCACATGATGATTCTTGAATTTTTCCCAAGTTTCTTAATATTTCTTTCGTTAAAAAAGAGCGTTCTTAAATTTTAATCTGTAAACTTGTAACACTTCGTCCTTAGTTTCATCACAGAATAACCAGAAATGACAGTGAGCCCGTCTAGACAACATGGGGCCTTGTGAATCGCCATTTTATTGGAGTTTATTTTGAGCTAATATCACGTCGGTTTATTATTTACTAATAAAAGTTTGACATATTGACTCCAACCTAAAGTCTATTTATGATATATACATAAGTTTATATAAGTACGTGTATCTCAAATAATTAAATAATGTTTCTTATCATTAAATGTTTGGGTAAATTACTAAGAACGTGTAATTCTGTCCTTAAAATTATCAATAACACGATGGATTAAAAAAATTTATATTGCAATTCTACTTTTATATATAAATTGTGTATGTATATTATATTATTAAATAAAATAATAGCATAAACACAAAAAAAAATGCTGTGTATAAGTAATTCTTTTACGATACAAATTTAAGCGTGTGAACCTGTATTATAAACTCCAATAAAATGGCTGAAACAGTGGAGCCCTACATGGCGCCAAAGCATCGAGGTCCCAAACTCGCCAATCTAAAACATCAAACGTTCCGACAAAGCTGTCAGTTCTGGTTATTCTGTGGTTTCATTTTACAAATTTTGAAACTTTAATTTTGTAAATTAGTAGCTAATAATCTAATTTCGACATTGATATGTGATCTTTTTTAACAAAACAAAAAGAAATATTAAGAAACTTGTTTGTAAAATGGATAAGATGAGAGATGTTAATCTATTTGTAGAGTCACTGAAGATGGCCAAGGGCCGAAACTAGTTAGACTTAAATTCTATATAAAATAAAAACCAGTTTAAAAGTACAAAATCAAACTCTAGATTATTTTCTTCACAAATTTTTACACAAATCGTCATCATTTTGTCTCTAGTTTTAGTGATTAAATTTATGATAATAAAGTTATTATTATTATTATTTGTCGCTTAGTCAAATGATGCAGAACGCGGTCCAAATAGTATTGATTATTATGATAATTCTTATAATAAAAATTCAGCCACTGAATATTTTTTTTAAACATCGATGTATCGGTATAATACGTCGATGTTTTCGACATCGATGTTTCACTTTTGGAAAACATCGATGTTCTAATATCGATGTTTTTATCAGCGATGTGCATCCCTACTATGCAGTCGGTTGTGGATGAATTCATGACAATCTTCAAAGGGAGGTCAAGTATAAAACAATTCAATCCCATGAAGGCCATAAAAAGGGGTTATAAGCTCTGGTGCTTAGCAGATAAGAAAGGGTACATAAACAAATTTGATGTGTATCAGGGAAAATCTCCTGAAATTGAAGAAAACTTTGTCCTTCAACTTACTGATCTTTTGGAGAAACTGAAAATTGAGAAAACCTTAGCTTGTGAAACAACAAGGTCTACAAAAAAGGTGCACCAAAAAATGTTGTTAGATGATAAACGAATCAAAAGAGGAGATTATGATTACTGGATATCAAATTTAGATGTAAGTTATTACAAATGGAAGGACAGTAAGTGGGTGAAATTTTGCTCTAATTTTCATGGAACAGAAGACACCACAGTAAAAAGGAAGCAAAAGAATGGAATGAAAATTGATGTGCGCTATCCTTCGGTCGTTGATGATTACAATAAAAACATGGGTTCGGTAGATCATGTCAATCAACTTCGTCAACTTACTGACGACGTAATACTTGGCAACCGTGGTTCGCACTGGATTACTTTTGGAAAAGAAAGTGGAAGGTGTGAAAATTGTTCTGCCAAAGCTATTTAGTCACTCAAAATGTGCTGCGGCAAAGTTTATTGATGTTGTAATGAAAAAAACAACTGTTTTTTGAATTTCATGATGTGATTTAGCTAAAGCAAGTGTTAGTTATTTTCTAACGTAATCAAAAATGTATTATTTTTATATTAGCAATAAAACGTTTTATATATTGCAACATCACCAAAATATATTTTAATGCCTGACGGTACTCTCAAGTACCATTATCCTCCTGGACTGGGGGTTTCATATTTTGTTAAAATTAATTCCAAAGGCAAAAACTGAGTGTATTTTGATAGCATTTTAATTCTGTCACAAAGTTTCAAAATTTTTGACTTCTTGGGACACAAAGGGTTAAAGGAAGGGTTCGAATATCCCACCGCCTAACACGATGCACTTGGCTGATCTCTTCAAGATATCACGCACTGTGCTGCGTAATTTATCCTGATGTGCCTTGATTCGTGCAGCACTGGCCGCAATCACGTGTGTTTACTTTTACTTGATAAACATCCCCACATTCCAATCTCCTGGCAGTCTGTTGGTTCAAGGTGTTGTACTGGTTGAACATGGAACGGATACAAGCCATGAGTACGCAATGTTTTCCATACTTTTACATGAGGAACACCAAGACGAGCAGAAAGTCTTCTTGTACTGGTAGATGGGCTGCGTTTTACCGACTGAAGAATTTGTTCAACTTCGTTAAGAGTTTGCACACTTGCGCGTTGAGAATGAATACTTGTAATTGGAACAGAACCGGTTTTATGCAATCTATTGAATATTCGAGTAAATGCTCTTGATCTGGCAGCACTAGGTTAGGAAATTGTGCATTTGCAGAAACCGTAACAAAACACATATCAGCATATTCTGCATTAGTCAATATGTGTGGCATTAAATGTCAAACATTGACGAATGACTGGTTCACAACAGCCGTGCGTGATATCAATTTATGCATTACCTGGCTGTATCTCAGTTACCTTTGAGAATTAAGAACATGTTTTTAGGAACTTTTCTGCTTAAAATGACCAAATCTATAACATATTAATGTATGTACCATTCCTCATGAAACACCATATTTATTTCGAGTTATTTTATTTTAGATCTCCCACAAGAAGTTGATAATTATCACGATTTATGTCCTCTTGAGCCGATTCCAAATAATACACTACAAAAGGCTCACCTCGGATATCAAGCGTCGATGTACAAGGCTACCAACGTAAAAACAGGTCTTAGATATTGCTTAAGAAGGATTCATGGTTTTCGTTTGCAAAATACGAAATGTATGACGTATGTTGACCAATGGAAAAAACTCGTGCATTCCAATATTGTTCAATTGAAAGAAGTTTTTACTACTAAAGTGTTTAATGATAACTGTATGTATAGCTTTTTATATTTAACGGGAATTTTAAATTCTCGGTCAAAATTAATTAAAAAAATCAATATTGATTGATTAATTTGTTTTTTTAATTAGCTCTTGTTTTTGTTTACGATTATCACCCGGGTTCGGAGACTCTTCTAAGCAAACACTTTACCCCGGACCAGTTAAATGGGTACACAGATCCTTTTGCCAATGATCCATCACCGAGACCATACAGTCAACAAAAAAACAATATCTTAAGACACCAGCAAAGCAACAGACTTCCAGAATCGCTTATATGGAATTATATTATTCAGCTAACTTCCGCGCTAAGGATTATTCATTCTGCTGGTAAGTATTAAAAACGATTAATGATATTTTAAAATGAGCACTCATACAATAAGAGTGTCTTAGAAAAAAGAAAAATCTGTTGATTAAAATAAAAATAATAGTTTTACTTCTTACGGTTTTCAGCGACCATTTTCCAATTCTTGATCTTTTCTTGGGCAATAATGTATCAAGTCTTCGCTTCCTATTAAGTCAGTTAAAAATTCTTTTTCTTCGTGTTTCCTCCTCCTCTATCACTGATCCGAATATTTTACGGAATATTTTTCTCTCAAAGACACGAAGAGCGTTTTTGTTCTTCTACAAATTCAAGGACTCTGCTCCAACTGGTCTAACTGGTCTTATACATTTTCAGTTTGACTCCCTTGGTATATCCTTTGATTTAAATATTTTAATATATAGTGTATATATATTTGGTTAAATTATGGTTTTATTGATGTTTCATCAAAAGTTGAACAAGAGAAGCTAGATCAACATTTGCCATTGTTGAAAATAATCGCTGGCAATCATTTTTCAAACATTTGAAACCATCTTTGCCTGCACGTTATTTATTATCAAATAACTTACTGGACTTTGAGTATGAAAAAGTTAATACTTAAAAGTCATACTTAACTTCATTAGTACTACACCAAACTCTTCATAAAACTTTGCCAACAAATATTTGTCGACATACCGCAGAATATATTGCTAAAAAATCCATGAAATTTTGAAAGAAGTTGGTATTGACAAATTCTTTGCTATAGTAATCGAGAATGCCAGTGCAATGGTTATAGCAAGAAATATACTTCATGAACAGTACAAACATATTTCTGTTTATGGATGCATTGCTCATATGCTAAATTGTTCTATTATCTATTCCATGATCTATTATCATGGAAGATGTTAAGGCTGTCATCAAAGAAATTAACAATTCTCACATATTATTGGCTACTTTCAAAAAAAATGCAAACTAAAAGAAATGACACCAGAGCAGTCATTTCCTTAAAATTACCTGTGAAAACACGATGGAGATCAATTATTCATAGTTTAAAAAGTCTTCTTGATACACAATATGCATTAAAAACATTAGTAGTTTGTGAAACAGTTGAAGATATACTCAGTAAACGAGTTGCAAAGTTGATATTGGATGAGGATATTTTTTGGGTAAAAGTTTCAATCTTTTATCACTGAATAAACCCTTTTATTAAATACATAACCCAACTGGAAGGAGATAAACCAAGGTTAACGCAAGTAGCTGAATGCTTTTATGAGTTGGAAAGTTTTTTGAAACATGGCATAAATCCAATCCATCTTGCTGCAAATATTTCTAGATCCAAATTTTAATGGAATTCATCTTAATAGAGAAGAACAAATACAACAGAGTTTATAGACAATATGGCTACTGTAACAAGCCCAGATGAGTTTGCAGAGGTAATGGCAGAATTGGCCCTTTATAGATCTAAAGAAGAGTTTATTTGAAAAACCATACAGTGATACAATAAAGTCTATATACAGCCCGGAAAATGATAATATCTCAGCTCCAGAAATGTAATTCAATGAATTTTTTTAACAAAACATGTAAGAAGTCCATATTATTTCCATATTTTACATAAAAACTATATAAGTTATTATTAATCAAGGGGAACACAAAACATAATCATATCTTTAACTCAAAAAAGTCTGCATACAGGTCCTCCATAGTATTTATATCCTCCATAGTATTTATTTCTTTAAATATGAACCATGCCACGTTACAGCCGTCAGACTGAATTCGCAGAACTGTATTTGTATTTAAAAGATTGGCAGTAAATATCTCTACAATCCTCCCATAGCTTCTAGCCATTACCAGTAAAGTCTTTCTTTTTAGTTTATAAGAGGGCACATATATCTATATTATGCATTTCTATTTCCATGATGATTTCCTGATCTTTACTGTTCCAAGATGTTGCGTTCCACGTCTCAATTCTAAGCACATTGTGTTAACTAATTATCGTACCCGACTTCATCATTGCAAGTATGCAACCAATATCACAGTATTGGTATTGCAATACGCAAATCGCGTATACTGTGATATTGGTTGCATACTTGCAATGATAAGGTGGGGTACAATAATTAATTAACACACTTTATGTTTATTTTAAGAGTTATGTGAAAGTTCTGTTAGCATTTCCAGGTTCGGACTGGCATCGCTATTCACTTCATTCCAAACATCTCCCATCAAAGGGAAAGTCTATAACTTATTAATTAGACAATTTTTATATTTAGGTTTGGCATGTCGGAGTTTAGATCCAACAAAAATCATCATAACATCCGGTAACCGGCTCAGATTAAGCTGTTTGGGCGTGATGGACGTAATCATGAGCGATACAAGTTCGACGGGAAACGCTAGCGCTTTAATTCAACATTATCAACAAGACGATTTGTCGGCTTTGGGGAAACTGGTTTTGGCGCTAGCTTGTAAATCGACGATGGCCGTTCAAAGGGACAACATCACCACGGCTTTAGAACTTGTCACTCGCACTTATACAGCCGATTTACGCAATCTCATCATGTAACATAATTTTAAAAATTAATCACATTTTCATTAATTTCTTAACTTTTAAGGTATTTACTAACGATGGCTGCAAGGAGAAGCGTCACGGATTTAATGCCTATGATTGGTGCTCGTTTTTACACGCAATTAGATAATATTCAGTCTCGTACGGACGTTTTGGAAAATGAAGTGTCGAAGGAGATGGAAAATGGACGTTTATTCAGGTTATTGGTGAAGTTAGGGACGATTAATGAACGTCCGGAGTAAGTAAATAAATTAATTATTAGCATAAGATATTACTATGATGTATATTTTTATTGAACTTAAACTAGAAGGAAAACTAGAAAGATTCGGGTTTAGTCGTGAAAAAAACTTTTAGTTGTCAATTTCAACTTTAATTTTATTATTATATTCGTAATCTTCATAAAATAACCTTTAAGGTAACTCCAAACTTGACGCATTTATCTCACAAAACCAAAAAGTTCGAACTTTTAATTTTGACATATTTGTCAACTTCATAAAAAATTCTTTAAAATGAGTCCAAACTCGACATATTTAATTTTAATATTAATGGAGATGCAATCACTTCCAGATTTGAAACGTCAACGTCAATTTTAACATATTTGTCATTTTCATTAAAAAACCGTTAAAATGAGTCCAAAGATGACGCACTTATCTCAAAAAACAAAAAAGTTAGAATAAAAAACGTTAAACCGGAAGTTAGCAACAATGAAGATAGCAATTCAATTTTTAAATATTAATACCAACCTTAATTTTTTTTTTTTTTTTGTAACAAATATTAAAACATTTTATAAAAATTAAGAATATGTCAAAATGACATTGACATTTCAAACCGGAAGTTGCTTATAGCTCGAGTAATATTGGAATTAAACGACGGATTTTTCACGACGATTACAAATATGTCAAAATTGACGTTGACATTCTTAACCGGAAGTTGACCATAACATCATTAATATTGAAGATAAATATGTCGTGTTTGTACTCATTTTAAAGGAATTTTAATGAAGATTATAAATATGTCAAAATTGAGGTTGACATTTTAAACCTGAAGTTAGTTATCATATAACAGACAAATGGATAACTTCATGGTGTTCTTTCATGATGTATTCTTTATTAAAAAAACCTTTAAAATGAGTCCAAACAAGACGCAATTATCTCAAAAAACAAAAAAGTTAGGATAAAAAACATTAAATCCTAAGTTAGAAACAATGGAAATAGCATTTCAATAATACCAACCTTAATTTTTTATTGTTTTTTATTATAATTTTGTTTTTGTGACAAATATTAAGACATTTTATAAAAATGAAGAATATATCAAAATGACATTGACATTTCAAACCGGAAGTTGCTTATACTTCGAGTAATATTGGAACTAAACGTATCATGTTTGGACTCATTTTAAAGAATTTTTCACGATGATTACAAATATGTCAAAATCGACGGTGACATTCTTAACCGGAAGTTGACCATAACTTCTTTAATATTGAAGATAAATATGTCGTGTTTGTACTCATTTTAAAGGATTTTTAATGAAGATTACAAATATGTCAAAATTGAGGTTGACATTTTAAACCTGAAGTTAGTTATCATATAATAGACAAATGGACAACTTCATGGTGTTCTTTCATGATGTATTCTTTATTAAAAAAACCTTTAAAATGAGTCCAAATAAGACGCAATTATCTCAAAAAACAAAAAAGTTAGAATAATTATTAAATTAGATACAAATATGTCAAAATTGACGTTGACATTCTTAACCGGAAGTTGACCATAACTTCATTAATATTGAAAATAAATATGTCGTGTTTGTACTCATTTCAAAGGATTTTTAATGAAGATTACAAATATGTCAAAATTGAGGTTGACATTTTAAACCTGAAGTTAGTTATCATATAATAGACAAATGGACAACTTCATGGTGTTCTTTCATGATGTATTCTTTATTAAAAAACCTTTAAAATGAGTCCAAACAAGACGCAATTATCTCAAAAAGCAAAAAAGATAGAATAATTATTAGATTAGATTACAAATATGTCAAAATTGACGTTGACATTCTTAACCGGAAGTTGACCATAACTTCATTAATATTGAAGATAAATATGTCGTGTTTATACTCATTTTAAAGGATTTTTAATGAAGATTATAAATATGTCAAAATTGAGGTTGGCATTTTAAACCTGAAGTTAGTTATCATATAATAGACAAATGGACAACTTCATGGTGTTCTTTCATGATGTATTCTTTATTAAAAAAACCTTTGAAATGATTCCAAGCAAGACGCACTTATCTCAAAAAACAAAAAAGTTAGAATAATTTTTAGATTAAATTACAAATATGTCAAAATTGACGTTGACATTCTTAACCGGAACTTTACCATAACTTCATTAATATTGAAGATAAATATGTCGTGTTTGTACTCATTTCAAAGGATTTTTAATGAAGATTACAAATATGTCAAAATTGAGGTTGACATTTTAGACCTGAAGTTAGTTATCATATAATAGACAAATGGACAACTTCATGGTGTTCTTTCATGATGTATTCTTTATTAAAAAAACCTTTAAAATGAGTCCAAACAAGACGCACTTATCTCAAAAAACAAAAAAGTTAGAATAATTATTAGATTAGATTACAAATATGTCAAAATTGACGTTGACATTCTTAACCGGAAGTTGACCATAACTTTATTAATATTGAAGATAAATATGTCGAGTTTGTACTCATTTGAAAGGATTTTTAATGAAGATTACAAATATGTCAAAATTGAGGTTGGCATTTTAAACCTGAAGTTAGTTATCATATAATAGACAAATGGACAACTTCATGGTGTTCTTTCATGATGTATTGTTTATTAAAAAAACCTTTAAAATGAGTCCAAACAAGACGCAATTATCTCAAAAAGCAAAAAAGATAGAATAATTATTAGATTAGATTACAAATATGTCAAAATTGACGTTGACATTCTTAACCGGAAGTTGACCATAACTTCATTAATATTGAAGATAAATATGTCGTGTTTATACTCATTTTAAAGGATTTTTAATGAAGATTATAAATATGTCAAAATTGAGGTTGGCATTTTAAACCTGAAGTTAGTTATCATATAATAGACAAATGGACAACTTCATGGTGTTCTTTCATGATGTATTCTTTATTAAAAAAACCTTTGAAATGATTCCAAGCAAGACGCACTTATCTCAAAAAACAAAAAAGTTAGAATAATTTTTAGATTAAATTACAAATATGTCAAAATTGACGTTGACATTCTTAACCGGAACTTTACCATAACTTCATTAATATTGAAGATAAATATGTCGTGTTTGTACTCATTTCAAAGGATTTTTAATGAAGATTACAAATATGTCAAAATTGAGGTTGACATTTTAGACCTGAAGTTAGTTATCATATAATAGACAAATGGACAACTTCATGGTGTTCTTTCATGATGTATTCTTTATTAAAAAAACCTTTAAAATGAGTCCAAACAAGACGCACTTATCTCAAAAAACAAAAAAGTTAGAATAATTATTAGATTAGATTACAAATATGTCAAAATTGACGTTGACATTCTTAACCGGAAGTTGACCATAACTTTATTAATATTGAAGATAAATATGTCGAGTTTGTACTCATTTGAAAGGATTTTTAATGAAGATTACAAATATGTCAAAATTGAGGTTGGCATTTTAAACCTGAAGTTAGTTATCATATAATAGACAAATGGACAACTTTATAGTGTTCTTTCATAATGTATTCTTTATTAAAAAAATCTTTAAAATGAGTCCAAATAAGATGCATTTATCTCAAAAAACAAAAAAAGTTAGAAAAATTATTAAATTAGATTACAAACATGTCAAAATTGGCGTTGACATTCTTAACCGGAAGTTGACCATGACTTCATTAATATTGAAGATAAATATGTCGAGTTTGTACTCATTTTAAAGGATTTTTAACGAAGATTACAAATATGTCAAAATTGAGGTTGACATTTTAAACCTGAAGTTAGTTATCATATAATAGACAAATGAATAACTTCATGCTGTTCTTTCATGATGTATTCTTTATTAAAAAAAACTTTTAAAATGAATCCAAACAAGACGCACTGATCTCAAAAAAGTTAGAATAATTATTAGATTAGATTACAAATATGTCAAAATTGACGTTGACATTCTTAACCGGAAGTTGACCATAACTTCATTAATATTGAAGATATATATATCGTGTTTGTACTCATTTTAAAGGTTTTTTAATGAACATTACAAATATGTCAAAATTGAGGTTGACATTTTAAACCTGAAGTTAGTTATCATATAATAGAAGTTTTATAACTGAAGTTAATCTAGTGTTAGTCACTTTTTTTTAATTTTTAACGTGTTTTTTTTTGGGTCATTTCACGTTGATTAAAAAAAAATCGTCGATTTTTACATCACACTTCACTTTAATTTTGTAAATTAGTAACTGATAATCTGATTTCGACTTTCATATGTAATCTTTTTTAACAAAACAAAAAGAAACATTAAGAAACTTGTTTGTAAAATGGATAAGATGAGAGTTGGTAATCTATTTGTAGAGTCTCTGAAGATGGCCAAGGGCCGAAACTGGTTAGACTTAAATTCTACATAAAATCTAAATAAAAACCAGTTTAAAAGTACAAAATCAAACTCTAGATTATTTTCTTCAAACATTTTTACATAATATTTTGATATCTCTCATAATTGCTGTGAAAAACGGGTTCGACAATTTGCAAGGACTTAATGAAATGAAATTAATGATTTAGGTTAAATTTGGATGGAACATGGAGTGAAACTGGGGATAGATATATGTTGAAGCTCTTCCGTGATTATGTTTTCCATCAGGTTACTGAAGAAGGTCGACCTTGGCTTGATATGGCTCATGTTGTGCAGTGTTTAAATAAATTAGACACTGGTGCTCCAGAAAAGGTAATAATATTAATTATTTAACATAAACTAAAGCAACAAAAGTAATAAATAATGTTGTAGGTTTGTTTGATGTCGAGAGATGAACAAAGTATATTGGTTGTGAGTTACGCCGAATTGAAACATTGCCTCTTGCAATCTTTTGATGAGATCCTCAATGTCTCAGTTTCGACGTCGGAAAATAACGTCTCGTAGAAAATCAGAAAGCCGTCATCTTCTCGTCGATGAGTAATTAAAAAAGGCAGCAGCAGGAAAATGGTAAAGTTAGAGAAAAATAATTATTAAAAAAGAATTTTTTGGGTGGGTGAAAAATGATTGGGTTTAGGCAGTAAACGTAAATAATGTAATTTCGCCAAATCTAAGTACAAATGAAGAAAAAACATTTTTATAATTAACGAAAAGTGAAAAATATCAACCAACGGGTAACAAATAAAAAGAATTAATTAAAGGAAAATTCAATTTTCTGTCCGTACAAGAAAAAAAAAACGAAAAAAATTTTTTTTTCACTTAAATAGAATTAAAAAATACGTGTCTACTTAGAAATAAACGTTTCTTTTTTCTTCTTTTTGCATATCCTTGTCGTAAGAAAAGAGAAAGTTCGAAAAGATGTAATTAATTTTTTAAGATAAAAAGATGATGAGAAAATCATGAAAAGTAATTGTGATACTTTTTTTTTCGATTATTGTAAAGAAAGGTTTATTTCAATAAAGTTATTCTTTATTAAACCCAATCATTTTTTTTCCTACTCCAAACAAAAATTTTTGAAATACTACAAAAATAAACTAAATGGGATAAAAATAAATAAAAACGTACATTAAAATAAAAAATAAAAATAGTACAATATACAGTACCACTGATTAAAGATTAAAAAATAATTAAAAAAAAAAAAAAAACGAATTGATATTTGTATTAAATTTAGAATTTTTAGTATTAAAAAATTTTTAGATGAGAAAAAGAATAGTAAAATGGGACAATATTTTTTAATTTTTATTACGTAATTATTTTAATTTTTAATTCTTTTTAGTGTAACAATTTTTTTTGCTTTAATCCGTGGTATTCTACTTCTCCTAAAAAAAGACGACGAATTGATCTGTATATTTTGTTATTATTTTAACGTTAAATGTGATTTAAAGTGTTAAGCAAATCTCAAAAGAAAAGATATAATAAAGCCCCCCCCCAAAAAAAAAAAAGTAAACGCGTTGTTGGCAGGATACTCAATAATAATGATATTTTTGGGAATTTCTACTACTATTTTCGTTCGTGTACAACAACAAACTAAAATAAAATAATGATATGGAATAATTTCTAATTTCATTTAAAAAAAAATAAGAAGATACAAAATAATAAATAAATCGTGCGATGTACTTTTTTATTTGTAACACTGTATATTATAGTATTACGCTATAAATTATTTTCAATAAAGATGTTTATAATATTTTTTTTATTTTTCTATTGCAACTTTAAATATTTGTTACTCCGAACATTAATTAATCCTTTCGTTCCAGTTTTATTTATCCTTTCATTCAACAAGAAGATTTACAAAAAAATATTTTTTTTCTATAGCTTAGAACCGGATAATTACGCAACTTGGAACTTCATAGATTAATCTCCAATCTTTTAATTGGTTGTGTAACTTATCCTAAAAGCAAGTTTAAGCGTTTTAAGAAATATTTGAGATAAAATAATATGTAATGCAAAGAAATTGAAGAATTAATTAATGATTAAGTAAACAACAACAACTGTATTGATATACAGCTGTTTCGATGACTCGGGGAATAAATTTAACCACATATACTAGAGTGAAAATGATGACGATTCATGTAAAAAAAAATTAGTAAAAGTCTTCAAATTTCAAAGATCAGGCCATCAAAGTTAGCAAATTTTAACACATTTTTCCAAATATCTTAAACACTATTTAAAGTAAAGCGCTGAAATTTGGTACAGTATAAATCAATGTCATGTAAAACCTGTTAAGCAATTTATGAGTTGGATCGGTCCGCGAGCACAATGCTATATCGGCTGTTCCTAAAGTTTGTTTGCTCAGAGCTTTTTATTCTATCATAACCCTACATTAATTTTTGCAGTTTCTAATAGTAAATTTAGTTTAGAAACTTTTATTACTCTTAAGCACCCTTCACACGATCAATATATATTGTCTATAAAATATTGTCAATATGGCCAATAAATATTGACAAACTGTAATTGCCTCAGGTTATCAATATTTATTGACAATCTACTTAGTTTTGTGTTGACATTCAAAGATGTCATACCGTCAAAAAGTTTGTGTAGTTATTATTTTAGCTTTAACAATAGAACGCTGGAAGAAAAAAGAGAATATGGGCTAGGGAATGGCTTCTAAAGAGAGACGTTTTCTCAAATGAATTTGTTGAATGAGGTTTGCGTATCTACTCCAAAAGATTTTCAAAACTTCTTTCGCATGACTAACGCTTGTAGGAGTGTCAATATTTATTGTCAATATATCAAATATTTTCGTTTTCGTCAAACCATCCCATCAATATTTTCCATATGTCAATATGGAAATATAATATGTCAATCTTTCTACTCACACGTTCAATAATATTGTCAGTACTCAGATATTGACAATATATATTGATCGTGTGAAGGGCGCTTTAGATAATATTGGTAAAAATCACCATTTTCGTGTTAAATGCAAAAATGTTGGGTTCCGATTTCAATAATAGCACTAAAAAAATCTAAGTTTTTGAACATTTTTTTAGTATTTTTTATTACTTGTCTTGTTAGTTTATGTACTTTTTTTTATTATTCCTGTTAGTGTTGTCGTTTTTTTGTTTATTTTTAATTTATTGTTTTTGGATTCTTTTATTAAACCAACTAAAAGAAATTAAAAATGTGATTTAGCTAAATCTACACTTGGCATGTTGCATACATAATAGTTATGACAGCTGAGTTGGATTTTCACTTGCCACTACCAATTCAGATTATTTATTATTTTTTTTTTTGTGTTATTGAATTCGGAGCCTAATATTTTTGTATCTAATATGAAAACGGTGTTTTTTTATCAATATTCTCTACGAATGATAAAAGTTTCTAAACTAAATTTACTATTAGAAACTGCAAAAATAAATGTATAGTTATGATTAGAGACCGGATAAAAAAGTGTAAAAAAACTGGAAAAAAGTGCTTAAAAAAGCATGAAAATCTTAAACAAAAAGTTCCTAAAAGGCATACAATCTGTTAAAAAAGCATAGAATAAACAAAATTAAGCAAAAAACGATAATAGAGAAAATAAATAAAAATTTGTTATAATGATGATAATAATATATTTAATATTTATATTTTACAATTTATTGCGTTTACATATCTGGAAAAACTACATTCAACATCTACACTTGTTATTGGTGCATATTTAAATTTTGGTATAATCGCTGGATCTATTTCAAAATCGCAATGTTCCGCACCATTTAAAATAGTAGATATTTTGTACAATGTCTGGAATCCTTCATTCTTTAAGAGAGTTTGAATCACTTTTTCTTTTACTATTTGACCAATAGATCCTGGGACACTATTTGCTGCCGCTTCAAAATTTTTTATAATATTTACGGATTCTACTAAGGGTAGCTGCTGTTTTTCTAAAAATTGAATACACTGACTTACAAATTTAAAATGACTTTTAATAAAAGCCAATTGTTGTGCAAGTTCGGGTATTTTTAGAACTCTCTGACATTCTTCAATAGATTTGCTTTCTGTACTTTGAAATTCAAGTATTATGCCTTGAAATTCTTTAAAATGATCGGCATAGTACATGGCAGCATCTAGCCAAGTTCCCCATCTTGTTAAAACTGGTGGTGGGGGTAATGGCATTTTTATAAAGTCATGGCCAATTATGGTTTCCATTAGAAAAATTACAAGTGTGTTATAACTCAAAAATTATTGCTTAAATAAAAAAATCAGTTAGACTGCTTTATTAAACATGTAATACCCTACAAATTTTTCCTTTACACATTTTTCCTAAAAACAATAATAGGTTTTCTCGAGATATCTAGTTAGCCATACATTTCATCCAAAAAACAAAAAGCTCATTAAATTGAGTTCATGAAACTGCAATTCTTTTCCTATTTAATCGTCTCTCTATCTCCGCTAGTTTTCGAGATCTCCATACTAAACATGGAAAAAACTCACCCTGTATATATATATATATAAGTTAACACTAGACCTAGAACTATAAACATTCGGATTTAGCCGTACGTCTCTCAAGACGGCTAACCCCGAATGATTCTAGTTCTAGGTCTTGTGTTAGTTCTAGTTTTATACTAGCAGTATCACTAGAACTAACACAAGACCTAGAACTAGAAACATTCGGAGTTAGCCGCACGTCTCTCAAGACGGCTAAACCCGAATGTAGTTTTAACTCTTTATTTCTTGAGTTTAATAACACTTGTTTAGTGTTTAAATATGTAATTATTAATACAAATATTATTATACATTATATTAATAATAAATTATAATAATATAGTGCGGGAAGTTAGCCACACATTTTTTATTTTTAAATTTTTCATTGTTGTTCTAGATTGTTTAGAGTTGTTCTACATTGTTCCAAAGCGGCAAATACAAAAACTAAAAACACGACGAGAAAAAACGGGTTTTTTGACTAGCTCCCTATTTTTGGAAAAATTTGATTTTCTTTGTTGTTCTGGGTTGTTCTAGTTGTTCATAATAACTGAAAACCCTGCAAACCCATCGACATTTGGACACCTATACAGTGTGTTAATTAATTATCGTACCCGACGTAATAATTGCAAGTATGCAACCAATATCACAGTGCAATACGCAATATTGTGATATTGGTTGCATACTTGCAATGATGACGTCGGGTACAGTGTTGCCATATCGATGGTATTATCTCTTTTTAGGGAATTTTTACCACCTGAAGGGAAAAAGGGAATCTTTACGTAAAAAAGGGAATTTTTGTCTATTGGTCACAGACATTTCGCACCTATAAAATATAAGAATACATAAAATATACCTATAAGAATAGACTACACTTCACTTAACAAGCTTTTTTTTTTGGTGGAAATTTTGGTGGCTACTTCACTAGACAGAACGGGAATATTGCTGCTGCAAAGGTGGCAACACTGGTCGGGTACGATAATAATTAACACACTGTATATTATATATTTTTCTTCCAATGACGTCACGTTTCCTACGTTATCCCGTCAGTTTGTTGGAGTTGGATAATTTTATAACTAATACTCAACGGACCTTGCCTAAGAATGTTTATGTGACTTATTAAAAATGTTTATTAATGTCATTGTAACTGTCATTTAAATGTCACTTTTGACATTTAAAATGATAAATTGAACAAAAAACCATTAATGTGACATTTGCACCAATTAATGTTGGAAATTGAAATTAAAAATAAATTATATGTACTTCTTTATAAATTAACACACCACAATACACCTATTGGTTAGATAACCAAATATACATATCTTAAAAACACCTAAGACATCTTGACGTCACCACCTGTATGTTTACGTTAAAAAGCTACCTGTTCGCGATCCAACTACCGCTTTTTAACAGGTAAAGTTTTAATTCAATTTATTTCATTAAAAACGAAAAATTTTTGAGTTAATCTCCCCCTCTATTATTACTCACTCTACGATCGTTCCAATTAACGTTAATTGACTAAGAACGACTCATAGTTAAAGAGATTCTTTAAAACCACGCCTGTTATGCGTCGTAATTGTTTGGAAAGGTGTGGTTCGTGGCGTTATAACGTTCATCGATTCGTTTTGTTTCGTTTATTTTAGATAGAAGATGTGCAATGGAGGATTTGTATAGTTATTATAATCAGAAATTTCGAGATAAAGGTCAATTCGGGGATTTTTCTACGTTTTATATTGTTATAGCGGTAGTTACGATAATCGCCGCGATTATTTTTATAATAAACATCGTTTTGGGATGTTGTTCCGAATACAGTGAATATTGGAACGATCGACATACAGGTGAGAAAAATTAATAACTTTAAAATTATATGGATATATAATTTTTTTTAATTTTAGGAAATCGATTTATAATTTCTTTGTGGACAAGCACACCGCATCAACAACCGCCGTTAGATTATACTGAATTAAACACAGATCATTTACCACAAATTGTTCTCTACGAAACTCAAGAACAAACTTATCAATATAGTAACGTTGAGTATAATCAATCGACTGAACAGGTGGCTCAACCTAAAAAAGAATCTCCCACAAAATATTTTGAGATGCAAAAGAGAGAAAGTGATATTTAATATTTGAGAATTAATTCATATCATATTAATAATTAATTTGTATTGTTAAAAAAATTAAGGTTAAAAATGTTACATGTATATTGGCCAGTTACAGCTTGTTTAACTTTGGTCCTTATTGTGGGGGTGATAATGACCATTCTTAAATATGGTCCAAAGTTGTGTAAGACAAGGCACTATGCTTACACGCGAGAAGATGAGCATTATCAGCCCCCAAGAGAGATAATTTAAGAGATGTAAGAAAGAATCTCATTTAAATCCGTCCGTACTTTTTAACAACATTTTATTAACTTAGGATACATATTTTTTTGTATCATCTTAAAGAAAATGAATATTTTAAAATTAGTACAAACGCAATTTCATTTCTTAAAAATAATCTCGGTTGTTTTTAAGAATAATGTTCGTGCTTAACATTTTTATTAATTAAGATGAAGAATTTTTTAAAAGTTAGAATCAAATTTTTGATATTTTATTATTTTTATAATATGTACTAACATTTTTTTAATAAATAAATTTATGTAAATTTTTTGGTATTTTTAACTCTGTATTTATCAAAGCTTTTTTTATCACATCTTAGTATTATAGATTATTTCAGTCATATACAGTGTATTAATTAATTATCGTATCCCACGTCATTATTGCAAATATGTAACCAATATTACAGTATTGGTATTACAATACGAAAATCATGTTTACGTATACTTACTGTGTGATATTGGTTGCATACTTGCAATGATGACGTCTGGTACGATAATTAATTAACACACTGTATGTGAATGATTTATATTGAAGAACAATAACATAAGTATGCGTGATATATTTTAGCCTTACAACTGATGAATAAATTTTTATACAGAATGTCTTGAAATGACGTGTACAACGGAGGACCACAAGTACCTTGACCAAAAATATAATGATTTAACTAAACTTATCTACAGGATGTTTCGGTGACTCGGGGAACAAATGTAACCACATATACTAGAGTGAAAATGATGACAATTCATGTAAAAAAGAATTAGTAAAAGTCCTCAAATTGCAAAGATACAGGCTATCAAAGTTAGAAAATTTTAACACATTTTTCTGAATATCTTAAACACTATTTATGGTAATGCGTTGAAATTTGGTACAGTGTAAACTAATATCACGTAAAATCATTAATCAATTTTTGAGTTGGATCGGTACTCGGGAACAATGCTATATTGACTGTCCCTAAAGTTTGTTTGCTCAGAACTTTTTTATTCTATCATAACCCCACATTTATTTTTACAGTTTCTAATAGTAAATTTAGTTTAAAAACTTTCAACACTCTTAGAGAATATTGATAAAAACCACCGTTTTCGTATTAAATGAAAAAAATGGTAGGCTCTGAATTCAATAACACTACAAAAATAAAAATAAATAAATAATCTGATTTGGCAATGACAAGTGAAAATGCAACATGTCCAAGTGTAGATTCAGTTGAATCATATTTTTAATTTGTTTTAGTTGGTTTAATAATAGAATCCAAAAACAATAAATTAAAAATCAACAAAAATAAACAAAAAAACTACAACACTAACAGGAATAATAAAAAAAGTACATAAAATAACAAGACAAGTAATAAAAAATATTAAAGGAAATGTTCAAAAACTTAGATTTCTTTTTTTAGTGCTATTATTGAAATCGGAACCCAACATTTTTGCATTTAACACAAAAACGGTGATTTTTATCAATATTATCTAGGACTAATAAAAGTTTCTAAACTAAATTTACTATTAGAAACTGCAAAAATAAATGTAGGGTTATGCATTGTTCCCGCGGACCGATCCCACTCATAAATTGCCTAACCATTTTACACGACATTGATTTATACTGTACCAAATTTCAGCGCTTTACTGTAAATAGTATTTAAGATATTTGGAAAAATGTGTTAAAATTTCCTAGCTTTGATGGCCGGTATCTTTGAAATTTGAAGACTTACTAATTTTATTTACATGAATCGTCATCATAGTATATATATATCTAGTATATGTGGTTAAATTTGTTCCCCGAGTCACGGAAACACCCTGTATATACAAAATTGCTTAGTTTACTCGTTAGAAGGCTTTGAAAATTCATGATGAATCAAAGATAAAACGCAAAACAAAAAATACGAATACTGCTGTTAAGTTTAAGTGACAAACTGTTTTTGTTTTTAAAATTAATTGTACCTAGCCAACTATTAAAAAGCGTCATTCGCCTTTGTGGGAATTTACAAAATATTTTTTTGTGGCTAAACCGTTCACCCAACTGAAATATTGTAAGAGAGAAATAGGTTCTAAATTAAAGTAACTATTCAGAAACAAAAAAATGGTAGTGTTTGTACAGGGGGTTAAAAAGATATGGATGCATAATTTATTGTGACAAAGTTTTTAAACACCCTATAATTTTCGAAATTAGAGATTATTCCACAAATAGCTGTAGTCTACTGATACAAATGCATGACCAAAAAATGAATAAAATCCATCGAGAATTTTTCGACTTATTAAAAAAAAATTTAAAAAACATATTATGTTTAAAGCCCTCTAACGGCTAAACTAAGCAATTTTGTATATAGATAACTTGAGTTAAATCATCATATTTTTGGTCAAGGTACTTGTGGTCTTGGATTGTACACGTCATTTCCGGACACTCTGTATATAATAACATTAATAACATATATAATATACAGGTGTCCCGTATCTTCCGCATCAAAGCATTATACGGTTGTAGGATACATTATTCTGAAACGATTTTTCTAATAAATTTTTTTCGAAATGTTTATAATAACCGCATGGGAACTGTTTAACGACGTCAAATAACGGACGACTTTAATTCACAGAAAAAATTTATTTCTCTTTCCGTGTCAAATCTATTGGTGAGTACACGTGGGAAACGAATTATCAACCGCACGGGAACTGTTTAAAGTTATCCGCTATTGTCCAATAGCCGACGACTTTGATTCACCGAAAAAGTTTATTTCTCTTTCCGTGTCGAATCTATTGGTGAGTGCAGGATGATTCAAATTCGATGTCCGAATACGCTAACTCGGAAACTATAAGAGTTAGAAAACAAGTAGCTTACATGTCATGATCTCGTTTTTCGAGAAACTGCTAATGCCGACAACCTCACAGCGCTATCGTCTTTTGTGTTTGCCCTAGAGGCCAAAATTGAAAATATTGTAAAACCAACAAGTGCAATTATCTTGGTTATTATTATAGGTGGAGTATCATAACTAAGACTTTATATGGACACTTTTTTACAGAGAATTTCATGACGTAGTCAAAAGAAACTTTTCGGTTTTAGATTTTGAGATATTCGCCATTTGTGGTTTTAAAGAAAAATGTTTTAAATACAAGTTTCTTTATTAACCATGGCGCATTTTTTGGCGATATTTGCTTGTTTGTATTGTTTTTTGTTTCGTTGCTATCGCAACCAACATTATTATTTTAAATGGGATGCATATATTTTTTTTGCATACTTTAATAGAGGATAAGTCCCTCTATGCGATGAACATATCAAATCATATGGTTTAAACAAAGATCAAATGGTTCAACAAAGAATAATGTAAACAAGCAAGTATCGCCAAGAAATGCGCCACAATTAATAAAGAATTTTTTATTTAAAACATTTTTCTTTAAAATCACAAATGGCAAACTTGTTGGCTATATTCCGACATTTGACACATTCTGTATACTACATATACAGGTGTCTCAGCGAGACCGGTCGCAGGCAAGTTACTGGAAATTGTAAAAAATTAGTTTTTACTACTCGATACTTTAAACACAATTTTCTCAAAACTACGTTTTTACAACTCTTGGGGACGATATCTCAAAAACTACTCGACCAATATTTCTGAAGATCGTTACAGTTATAAACAGTTGTTTTCTATTTGAACCTAAAAAATTGATATAAATTATTTTAAAAAAGTGCTTTGTCGTTGAATAAATGTATTGTAACAAATTGTATTTTCTTTAATTACTAATTTTCATCAAATTTTTAAGATTCTAACCACTGTATCGAATCCTAGACACAAATCCACTTCCAAATCGTCCACAAATCGTAAATCTAGTCTATGTTTATACAGATCTCTAATGCTTTCCTATTTCAAAATTTCTATATTATACTGTGTTATGTCCAACCTGTCTGTTATTCCACTTTGTTCTTTATGCTTATATTCAACTTTTTTTGGACAAACAATTTGTGATTTTTTAGCATATCTTGGATTTTCTGGGCATTGAGGTGCTGTCCCAATCTCCAACCTCCCTATCGGGAGGACTTTGATTTCGAGGTGTTCATCCTTTAGGCTGGTTGCTTACCACAGCTGAAGAGTCCAGTTTTGGTTCTTCTGCTTCTCCGCAAAATCGAGAAACCGTTGATTCGGCCCAGGCCTTTTTATCGAGATGTTACTCGATCCTTCCACCTTTTTCATCATGCCTTGGAACAGGCACTGGTAGATTTTTTCCCAAATTATAATCAATTACAGATTTTGGTTTTAGCGTTTTTTCGCTTTATCTCTGAAATTTCATTAGAATGTCAACTAGATAGAATAAAGACATTGCCTTTCTCTTTCCACTTTGTAATCGTGATTATTTGTTTGCTTGTGCATTTTCAATGCTTGTGCAGAAGTTGTTGGTTATTATGGAATAAGATATTCATACAAATTCAAGAAAATGTCAGTGGCGACCGAGTGTTGATATAGATTGACTATTCCATATTCCTGTTTTAGAAAATCTACAATTTGAAGGCTCTAAAAATGTAAAGCTTGGAGTAATATTTGGAAGCGATTACAGCTCATAGTATTCTGGAAACATCATTCGTAGTTCAGAAATGTTACGGTAGTTTGTAAGCACAGCCAGGATACTTTATCTATTTTGCATCATTGAAATACAAGTAGTTAACGCCAGTTTAGAGACAATATCATATTCTAAGAAGATCCCGTTTGTATACTCGATGGATTAGGGCTCACAAATTCCAGAAATTATTCACGAGAAACAACGTATTCTGCATTTTTCAGCAATTATTCTGCTTGTACTATAGTGCATGGTACAACATCTTCTATAAGAAGTAAACTTCCTTCTTACATGAGTAATCCTTAAAGATTACTGTTGATCTAAAACTTCTTTCTAAATTTATTGCCCATAAAAACAGTAATATTCTGTAACTTTTTTCCTTAATGATTTTAAAATTTCAGCGTTGCCGAAAATACAACCATTAGCTTGACACAAACAACGAAACATATGAATTTCGTCGACGGGCCATTCTTCTTCCAGTACATACGTATGAAACTGAGACGGTAATGCAACCAACGAATAGCGTACATTTTCATATACGCTGCATCGAAATCTGCTCGGCACAATCCGTGGCTATTTATATCCTGGGGTTTCGCATCGATAAATCACTTTTATTAACCATGCGTTACTAAGAAGAAAACGCAATAACCCCTATTTAATTCCCGCCAAACTATTTACTCACGAACGTGATGTGGACCGACACTCACTATACACTCTCCACTATACAGTTCTAATCTAATCTCGTGCGCTTCGCCGGAGAGAAGTTACTTAAGCTCGGGAGAAATAATGTTAAAATTGAGTTTTCTGGATGGGGTACGCTTTAACCTCAAGCTATTAAAGCATGAAATTTTTTATAAAAAAAAAGGTAATAATCGTTTATCGAACAGGGCGGGTTAATTTCAGAATATAAAACGTTATTAGTTATAACTATAACAGAAGCCACTTGTGCCGTTAATCATCGCGACGTAAAATCATATAAAATGGAAATCGGTTACGGCGGTGGACATCAAATGTTATACGCGACCACCATAATTTTAGTTTTGCGCCGCCGGGAAATGGCTAACGCATAAAACGATAAAATATCGCCACGGGAAACCAACGTACATGATCGATACGGGGCGTATTTTATTTGACCAAATTGCCGCCTTCGGCCTCCTTAATTCCCAATTCGAAAGCTACACGTCCGTCACAGGGCAATAATCGCCCGGTGAGGCCGAAAACCCTCATCAACCTGATTAATGGAGACACGACGTCAATGTCCTTTCTTCCCATTTTCTCTGTGACGATCGATCGATAACGAGTGGGGCCTTTTTATAACGAATAATTGTCCTCTCTTTGAAATCCTCTCTCACCGATAAAGTGTATTTCATAAATCCATCCTGACAATATCAATGGGAACCGACAACGCCGGGATTAGATGCCCGATCGCGGACGAAAGGACCAGGACGTTCTATTCCGGATTCCAATTTGTCGGATCAATGTTTGTGGGATTACTATAATTCGAGAAATTACACAATCGCGTTTAGGTGCACGACGGAAGCGGCGGCGTCTTTTTCCTTTCGACAAATTAATCCCGGGGGATGAGCCAGCCCGACAGGGACGCATTAGGTACTACTGATGCATCTGTGCTTAATTAGTCCATCTGTAATTAACATAACTGTCTGGGATGTATTGATTGCGAGTTCCTGTAATACACCAGCGGGTATATACATTGTGACATTGCATAACTATGTTACAATAGTTAATGATAAGGATTACAAAAAAATAATTACAATAATATTTCGATATAACGGATTATTATGGGGAAGGAAGTGTCAAACATTAGACCTAGAAATAGAAACATTCGGATTTAGCCGCACGTCTCAAGACGGCTAAACCCGAATGATTCTAGTTCTAGGTCTTGTGTTAGTTCTAGTGATAGTGCTAGTACAAAATTCGAACTAACACTAGACCAAGAACTAGAAACATTCGGATTTAGCCGCACGTCTCTCAAGACGGCTAAACCCGAATGATTCTAGTTTTAGGTCTTGTGTTAGTTCTAGTGATAGTGCAAAAGTAGAACTAACACTAGACCTAGAAACATTCGGATTTAGCCGCACGTCTCAAGACGGCTAAACCCGAATGATTCTAGTTCTAGGTCTTGTGTTAGTTCTAGTGATAGTGCTAGTGCAAAATTCGAACCAACACTAGACCAAGAACTAGAAACATTCGGATTTAGCCGCACGTCTTTCAAGACGGCTAAACCTGAATGATTCTAGTTTTAGGTCTTGTGTTAGTTCTAGTGATAGTGTAAAACTAGAACTAACACTAGACCTAGAACTAGAAACAAGCGGATTTAGCCACACGTCTCAAGACGGCTAAACCCGAATGATTCTAGTTCTAGGTCTTGTGTTAGTTCTAGTGATAGTGCTAGTGCAAAATTCGAACTGACACCAGACCAAGAACTAGAAAAATTCGGATTTAGCCGCACGTCTCTCAAGGCGGCTAAATCCGAATGATTCTAGTTTTAGGTCTTGTGTTAGTTCTAGTGATAATGCAAAAGTAGAACTAACACTAGACCTAGAAACATTCGGATTTAGCCGCACGTCTCAAGACGGCTAAACCCGAATGATTCTAGTTTTAGGTCTTGTGTTAGTTCTAGTGATAGTGCTAGTGGAAAATTCGAACTAACACTAGACCAAGAACTAGAAACATTCGGATTTAGCCGCACGTCTTTCAAGATGGCTAAAGCCGAATGATTCTAGTTCTAGGTCTTGTGTTAGTTCTAGTGATAGTGCTAGTGGAAAATTCGAACTAACACTAGACCAAGAACTAGAAACATTCGGATTTAGCCGCACGTCTTTCAAGACGGCTAAAGCCGAATGATTCTAGTTCTAGGTCTTGTGTTAGTTCTAGTGATAGTGTAAAACTAGAACTAACACTAGACCTAGAACTAGAAACAAGCGGATTTAGCCACACGTTTCAAGAGGGCTAAACCCGAATGATTCTAGTTCTAAGTCTTGTGTTAGTTCTAGTGATAGCGCTAGTCCAAAACTCGAACTAACACTAGACCAAGAACTAAAAACATTCGGATTTAGCCGCACGTCTCTCAATACAGCTAAACCCGAATGATTCTAGTTCTAGGTCTTGTGTTAGTTCTAGTGATAGTGTAAAACTAGAACTAAGACTAGACCTAGAACTAGAAAGTTTTGGGATTAGCCGTGCGTCGTTAGACGTTTAATGAAAAATATATATCAATCTAGTACTGAATAACAACTAAAACTAGAACTAACACTAGACTTAGAATTAGAAAGTTTTGTGTTCAGCCGTAATAAATTAAAGCAAGTAAAAGGAGATCGATCAGGAGATCGTAGTCTTGTAACTAATTACCGTCCTATATCTATTTTACCAATAATGGGGAAAATCTTTGAAAGATTGGTTTACAGCAGGCTATTTTTTCAGATGAAGCCCTGTGTGGGTGCGGAGCAACACGGTTTTTATCTGGGGCGATCTGTGGACACCAACTTGTTACAATATACCGACTTTCTTTTTTCGACTATTGATAAAAACATCCATACACTGACTTTAGCAAAGCTTTTGACAAAGTGGATCATTGTTTATTACCGCTGAAGTTTCAGCGCGTTCGTGTCGCAGATGTCCTTTTGAACTGGTTTGCTTCGTATCTCTCCGATCGCACGCAGGTGGTTGGGGTTGGTGGATATTGGTGCGGTCCTGTTATCATGTTTTTCGGAGTACCTCAGGGTAATCATCTGGGCCCGCTCTTGTTTACGGTATACATAGGTGACATCACCAAGTCTTTTCTTACCTCAAGATGTTTTATGTATGCTGACATTAAAATATTTTCTCCTGTTGCTGCTGTTTCAGATTGCGTTAACCTTCAGAATGACCTGAACAGATTTTATAATTTTTGTGAGATTAATAATTTGTCACTCAACATATCGAAGTGTCGGACTGTTACTTTTACGAGAAAAAAGCAGTTCATTAAATTTGATTACCGGTGCGGAACATGCTTACTGGATCATGTTGATACTATTAAAGACTTGGACATTACTTTAGATAGCAAACTACTGTTTGATCAACATGTTGATGCAGTGGTGGCCAGAGCTAATAGGATGCTGAGATTTGTAATGCGCTCTTCTGAATCGTTTTGCAGCCCTACACCTATTATTTCTTTATACAATGCTCGTTAATAGTATTTTATCGTTCGGCAGTACAGTTTGGAACCCTCAGTATGACGCATACATTAACAGAATAGGGGATTCAGATAAGGTTTCTGAAGTATCTCTCTTATAAATTCCGACATCCTTATACAGATTATCAATCTGCCTGTCAAATGTATCATATGCCCACACTTCAGCAGCGCAGAACATGCAGTGATTCCTGCTTTCTGTTCAGGTTCATCAGAGGCTACTGTGATTCTTCCTAACGTCGGCTGCGCTATGACTTTCTGTTCTATGCGCCGACTCCCCGGACAAATTCGTATAGAAATTCCCCAATACTTCGCATGAAGAGGACAGAGGACCGTCTTGGGTTGGACATATTCGCCGTCACGCCGCACAACTTCAAACAAATTATTCGTAATGCTGTGCTCGCCCTACCAGTTGTGTGATTTTGAGTACATTATCTTGTTGCAGCGGCTTGAGTTCTGCCTTGAAATGGATTGATCACATATGCTTAAGGCCATTAATTGATCGATTTTCAATTTTGTGTTCATACAATTATTGTATATAAAATGTATTATAGTGGAGTAGCTTATTACAAGACGTCATCATTGCAAATATGCCACCAATATCACAGTATTCGTATGGTAATACGCAAATCGCGTTATGGGTTGCATACTTGCAATGATGACGTCGGGTACGATAATTAATTAACACACTGTATTTTGTCCGTTATGTCTGAAGACCCGAGATCTAACGAGGTCCGTTATATCGATGTTTTACTGTAATTAAAGTAATAAAATAATTTTATCAATTAATTAAACCAAACGACTTATATTAAGCTATATAATTCATGCATTCAATTTCTATTTGTTTCCGGCAATAACGTCCCGACGAAGTAGAGAATTAATTCAAGGGGACCTTTGGCCCGCGACCAACGACCACATATTTCATCTACGGTTTAGTACCACTGGTATAGGTACATTAAACAACCCTCCAGCGCAAATTGTATATTGCCTTCCAGTGTGCATTACGGGTAATGACCTTAAACTGGGTACTTAGTAGAAGAAGGCACGTTCAATTTATCACCTTTGCGATATTATCCACTATCTATGTACTATATCTACATATTCGTTATGTAAATGATGCAATTTTTTGAAAAGATTGCCTATTTACAGTATATAATAGGTGTAAATTTATAAAAGAGAGTAAATTTATATAAGAATACAAAAATATACAAGTGGTTAATGACGCGAGAAAATGAATTCTACGTCCTTTTTTCGGTTAAAATAAATTGACTATAACTCACGGTGAAAGGGTGATAAAGCTACGCGGTTTACTCAAGCTCAATTATTCGCGAAGGTTTCGGGTTAACCACGGAAAATTTAATGATTCCGCGTTGAACATTAAACGTGTAGGTACTAAAAGGGGATATGTCCCTTTTACTAATGACCAACGTTAAATAAAGATCTCGAATTAAGCTAAAACACCGTTTTAACAACGAACGAGAAACGTATCGCGAAAACGACCCGCGTTCCATCGTAAAAAGGCGCGCGATATTGCGCGCTTTCAAAGTTTGATTTATTTTCGTTTCTTTTCGAAATGGATGAAAGGGAGAGAGTGGGGCATAATTAAGGTTTTTTCGTCCGGTGGGAAATTTACGGCCGTCATAAACTGCGGATGTGTTATTTATAGCTGCCCGCGGACAGTTTTTAACAACGCTTCCAACCCCTTTTAATGGGTTTCTAGGTGGAAAATGGATACGATACGACGGCGAACAATTAAAAAGCCCTTCATATATTTATTTTTTTTTCTTGAAAACTCCAAAAAAGTGGCTTTTAACTTTCCGCACCGGACAAGTTAATTACTTTCAAATTATTTTCATCATACTTAATTAATGAGATTTTTATTGTATGTATTTTTATTTCGTAATGAAAAATTTTATAAATTAAAATAAATTTAATTATTATAATTAAGAATTCAAATACTTTTTCATACATATCACTTAAATGATATGCAATGAAGATCGGTTATAACGAGCAACCAAGAAGTCGGAAAATATGCTCCTTATGAACTTTAAGATTTCCTTACTCGTAATTAACTGAGTTAATAAACTTCATCTTCCTTATGGTGTAAATGATGCGTCGATCGAAACAAAATTCGTTCGATATAGGATACCTCTTGTTATAACCGATTCTCGTTATAACCGATATTTTTTTTATATTCTATCAGGTATTATACAGGATGATTCTCAACCTATACGCATAAAGTTAGGGATTTATTCCTCATAACAAATAATGACTAATAAGTGAAAAAAATTGTAGTAAAAGTTTTAGCCGCATGTCTTGTCGTAGTTCTAGTAATAGTGCTAGTGTAAAACTAGAACTAACACTAAACCTAGAACTAGAAAGTCTCACCCGCACGGCTAAACCCGAATGTCTAGTTTTACTTCAATAAAAATACACAATACAGTTACATCTAATGTTAACTAGCGCTACCTAGCGCTGTCACTAGAACTAACATTTGAGATAGAACTGGATTTGGGATTCGCGGGAAGGCAGGCTGAACCGCCCGCAGCATTTTGACCTCAGCAGATCCCTTGTACTTACTTCCCTCATTTGGTCAGCATTAGGGCCCTTCAAGCCATATTACCTTGGAAGCAAAAGCTAGAATTTGTCCTGGTTGTGCTATCCTGATTCCACTCATGCGAATCTGGATATTTCCAAAAATGGATAACCTTAATGTTCGGAGGGCCACGCAGTCGCATAGAATGTCTTCCGCCGATTCCTCCTCCTCACCTTATCCTCTGCAGATGTCGGTATCACTTATTCCCATGTTCAGTAAGTGTTTCTGTAAGTTTCTGTAAGACGTAGGTTCTTCCTGGACAGCCTCATAAATAAATCTGTTAGTTTAGGGTCAGGATGGAGGTTTGAAGCTCTATTAAAGACCTTATTGTTGGGGCAATGAATGGTTCTGGCGATCCCGGAGGTTCGTCTGCAGCCTTCCTTGCCAGTTTGTGCACCATGTCATGAAGCTTATTTCCCGAATGAACCTTTGTCCAGCAGATCGTAATCTCATTGCTAGCGGCTGCCTCACAAAGATTGTTATTGCAGACCTCAAGCAACGAGGATGAACAGCTTGTCCGTAATTAGAATATATTATAATTTTTTTGTTACTAATTTTCTTGGAAATTTCCTCAGCAACCAGAGAAATGGCCATTAGCTCCGCTTGGAGCGCGGTGGGCCAAATTCCCAGCGGTTTAGAAACCGAAGCACCAGAGCCAGTTTCCCTACGAGATCCGTCCACCCATAATATTAGGATAGTTTCGTCAGACATGGATTGTTCTCCTACCTTTATTTCATACGGTCGTTCGAAGATAAAACGCGTTGGAATCGTATCTACCCTGCCATTCAGGAGCGGCTGTTTGCTACATGCCTCCTTCCATAGCTGTCTAATCGATTTTCCACATTTATAAAGCCATTTGCCGTTAACCGCTCGCAGCCGGGTCACTGTTGCTATCACCACCTCCTCAACGTAATTGAGAAGAGGAAGACACAGTACATTCTCCATTGCTGCTGTTGGTGTGGTTATCATCAAGCCTGTAACCTAGAGACAAGTATATCCACAGGGATATTCTCGGTGTTAAACCCCAGGAGATCCCAACGGCCCTTCTGCACTAAGCGAACGCAATGCCTGCCTTATTTATCTTACCTTCGATGTGCGGTCGCCAAGTCAACGTTTTATCTAGGGTTAACCCCAGATACTTCACTTCATAGGCAAAGAGCAAGGGAACTTTGCAAAACCAGGGCGTTCTAAGGGTACCCAGCCTTCTTTTCCTTGTGAAGAGGACCATCTCTGTTTTATTAGGGTTTACCGACAGAGAATTGTCTCGACACCAGCGTTCGATTATTCTCAGTCCAGCCTGCATTCGGTCACATAGGACGTTTTCAAACTTCCAGTGAACCAAAACGGCTAGATCGTTTGTGTAAGCGCGGACATTGAATTTTTCAGCAGAGAGTTGTCTTACAAGGTTGTCAAGAATGAGATTCCACAGCAGGGGTGATAGAACCCCACCCTGCGGATATCCTCATTCAACGATCGCTCTTATTTTATTGTCGTTATTATTATTGTTATTAGCATCAATTACACTATGGACGGCCCTTTTTGAGAGCATATTTAGAATCCAGTTCGCTAGTACAGGCTGGACTCCTTTGTCTCTAAGGATTTTATTAATTGTATGAAAAGCTGTCCTGTCAAAGGCTCCTTCGATATCTGTAAACACTCCGAGAGTGGACTCTTTATAGTCCAAAGATCTATCGATAACTCCTACGATTTCTTGTAGTGCGGTATCTGTTGATCTTCCCAGAGTGTATGCATGCTGGTTTGGGTGCAGGTTTCGTTCCAGTGTCGTTTCTCTTATATATCTTTCACATAGTCTTTCAAGTGCCTTCCCGACGAATGAGGAAAGACTGATTGGTCTATATGATTTGAGATCAGTGTAATCTCTCCTCCCAGGTTTGGGGATGAAGACTACCGTTACTTCTCTCCAGAATAAGGGAACATAGCGGAATGCTAAGCAAGCTTTGTATATTTTTAGTAGGTGTGGTAGTAATTCCGCCACACACCACTGTAGTAGCGCAGGTAGAATACCATCAAGACCGGCAATGACCGGAGCTAGAACTAGAAACATTCAGATTTAGCCGTCTTAAGAGATGCATAGCTAAACCCGAATGATTTTGGTTCTAGGTCTAGTGCTAGTTCTACTTTTCGTTCTATAAAAATATACCACAATCTAACGCTGAATAACAATTAAAACTGGAATTAACACTAGACCTAGATCTAGAAACATTCGGACTTAGCCGCACGTCTCTCAAGACGGCTAAACCCGAATGATTCTAGTTCTAGGTCTTGTGTTAGTTCTAGTGATAGTGCTAGTGTAAAATTAGAACTAACATTAGACCGAGAACTAAAAACATTCAGTTTTAGCCGTCTTAAGAGACACACAACTAAACGGAATGTTTCTGGTTCTCGGTCTAGTGTTAGTTTTAGTACAAGTGTTAGTCTAGTTATTAGGTATTATCATTATATCGAGGTTTTACTGTAATCTCAAATTATATTGACATGTTGCCTGATTTATATGGAAATATATTTTAGTATATTCCATCTTAAGTGAAATTCACTGTATAATTAAGGTTACAGACTTCATCAACAGCTGTTTGGGAAGTATATCAAAGCCCTTCCTATACACTTTCATTGAGTAATGGGAGAAATGAAACAGCCATCGAGCGAGTCCTGCTTCGAGAGACAATTACACGAGTTAATGCAAATAGCAACGTTTACGCAGCTCTGTATGTTCGCCTTTTGAATATAGACTTTATCATCAGCACAGCTCGACCCGATGTGTATAGAGAATAAATACAGCTTGGTAAATATATCTTGGCCGATTAGGAGGGTGATAGTAAATCGTTGAAGTAAAATAGTCTTTTCTTAAATAATCAAATTGAAATATAAATATAAATATAAATTTTTTAAACGTTAAGTGAAATTATACCAAAAAGTGTTTACTTACCATGATTAAAACATCACAAAAAACTTATTTGGTGTCTATAACATAATAATAACTAATGAAACTTATTAATTTGAAGAAATTATCTTCATCAATTCAAACATGACCCAACTACATAGCTGTCATTAATGACATAACCTCGAATGTCAAAAAAATATTTTAAATTAAAATGTATAAATAAAACTTATATAAAATAAAATTTCTTAATCAATCCACTAATTAATTTTATTAAAACAAATTGAAAGTAATAATTAATAAAATTATATTTTAAATATTGAGTTAATCAAATAATATTTTTTTAATTTTATTTATTTGAGGTTGGTGGAATTGAAAACGGCCATCTTGGTCAATCATAAAGTGTAATGTGACAAATGTCAGATGTGACGTTTAAATTAAATTGAAATATTGTGATTGAAATAATTACGAAAAATGAGATGAAATTGGATAATATTAGGTATGTTTTCCATCAAAAATAAGTAGAACGTGAAATGTATTGCATAAATATATTATATAATAAGTGAAATTCACATGCTTATAAATATCATAACAATGGTAAACACTAGAACTAATAAAACAGGGAACAAAGTACCACCAAAGCAATTAATTCAACTTCCTAAGTGCACAGTCGTTTATTACGAGACTGAGCACACGAGTTGGCGTTAAACACCCTGCGGGGGGTGTGGGTTATCCACGTGTTAATTGTTAACGACTGCAAACACAATTAATTCTGGCGAAATTAATAGCGAACGGCGCGACAACGCTGTATACGCCCATTTTAAAACGCAATTAATAAATCAATCGACACTACGTAATTGATAGGTAAAGACGGGCCGACGCCATTGTTGCCGTAATTTATCGTCCGTTCGCACTGACAATAGTTCGTTTGCTGACGAAATAAATCGAAAAGCTTCGCTTTCCACAAATAAACGACAGCCTCGTAATTAATTTCGATTGTGACAAATTGGTTTTTGCTACTACTGGTCAATCCTACCGGAAAATTATCAGATTGTTCTTTATAAATTGCTTTTGATAAATAGAATGTCTAAGCAATGACAATTTTGGGGAAATGTGGGACAATCCATTTTCTCTCAAAGAAGATTTCTCCTCGTTTCCTATGTATATATGCGTAGCATAGATTCCTATGTAATCTTAACGATGAATTTGCATGAACCTACGGCCAGAGGGAGAATACGGGAATTGGACAAACGCATCTGTTACGAGTGTTTTGGACGGGTGTGTTTAGTACTGGATATATCTATGATATCTATGTATATGCAACGATGTATTACAATGAAACTTCAATATAACGGATTTATACAAGGAAGGGAGTGTCCGTTATAAGTGTTATATAATTTTTAGATTGCACTTTAAACTGTTGAGAGTGAAGGTCCAATCTAACTTATCAAGATCCTATTAGACAGGTGTGGGGCTACGCCAGGGGCACAGCCTATCATGCGTATTAGTTAACATCGCTCTGAAGAAGGCTGTAAGAGAATTGGGTATAGCAAATAGAGGTACCATTATTAATAGAAGCGTACAGATACTAGCATACGCCGACGACATAGATATAATTGCAAGAACAAAAAGGGTCCTCATAGAGTTTTTCAAAGCATTGGAAGGGGCAGCAGAGAGATAAGGGCTAGAGGTAAATATGTCAAAAACAAAATTAATGAAGGTTGCTAATAACGCTCATCTAACCCCACCTCAAGATCGGATTAGTGAACCATACACGTTCAAAGGTATAAACGAATTTATATACCTTGGAATCCAGCTAAATGAAAATAACATAATGTCTGCAGAAATTAGGAGAAGACTGTATATGGCTAATAGATGGACGATGATAAAAAGTTACGAAAACTTGTTGGACTGCTTTAAAAGAAAGATACTCTGCTACATATACAGGGGTGTTCGGGAAAACGGAATATGTAGAAGGCATTACAATTTTGAGTTGTACCGGCTCTATGAAGAACCGAATATTGTACAATCCATCAACATCTGATGTTTGCTTCTTTACACATAAATCTTAACGTGATACATTCCACTTTTGCTTTGGTTCGCGAAGACAATTATCATCTAGCATTGTTGGGAACACTAAATATATTTGCACCTCAGTTCCCTACGGTTAGAAATATATACGAAGACGCCCAGTATTGTTTTAAAACAGGTAACCTGTTCGACTTGTGATGTTTTCTATAGAACATTATATAATGTCCTGGACACGTATGTGCTTATATATTATATATGTGGTCCTTTTATCGACCAAGGTATGTTCCTCTCCGCCGCGACTGTAAAACACATTACCGGCAATATGTGAGGTCCTTGGAACAGAACATGAAGAATGACCCAAAGAGTTTTTGGAGATTTGTTAGTGTGGCCAGAAACAGTGCTGTCTCACCAAATATTCTCAAACGCGATGGTGAAATTTTTTCTGATCTACCTACTGTAGTTGATATGTTCGCTGATCATTTTGTATGCCCATGTTGGGAATGACTGGGACGGTGTCTCTTTCGGCATCTCTCAAGTGATTCATGATGAGATCGTGGAAGCTTTTAAAAAGTTTAATCCGAAAACTACGACAAGTCCAAATGGTATCCCCGCATATATAGTCAAAGACTGTGCTCTTGCATTATTACTGCCTGTGCAGCATATTTTCAATTTAATAATCAAGAATGCTGAGTTCCCGAAGATCTGGAAGTTGTGCAGATTTTGCCCTGTTTTTAAAAAAAGTGATATATATCAAATGCACTTGATTGTCGAGGGCAGTGGATGTGATATATACTGACTTGTCCACGGGTTTTTGATTGCTTGGACGATAGTTTGTTGGTTGAAAAGTTGGAGAGGAAACAAATTAACCTTAAATACTTCCAAATGCCAGGTAATGATATACAGTCAGAAACGTAACATCACACTTTTTGATTATGTGCTTGGAGTGGATCACCTGTTACGTATCTCAATAGTGAAAGATCTTGGAGTGTGGTTTGATGGTGATTTGTCCTTTAATGAACATATCGACAGAACAACGGCTGGTGCCCTTAGAACGCTAGGGTTTATCACAAGGAACAGTTTGGAGTTTACTGATTTAAAAACAATAATAGATCTTTATTTTACGCTAGTGCGTAGCAAACTTGAATATTTCTGCATTGTATGGACCCCGTCTTATTTGACATACATTGCCACCATCGAAAAAATTCGTACCTCGATTTTGGCTATTATACATCTAGAGGAGAATTGAACTATGAATGTCTTGAGGTTGAAGACTGGTGTCTGCGGGATTTGTGCGGAATGTGATGTCTTGTGTGCTGATTGCATCGGAAGTCTTGACTGAATTGAATGTGAGTGTGCCGCGTGTTTGTAGTGTCTTTATGCCGAATCGTGCTAACATGAATATAGGTCTAAATTTCCCGATAAACAGATTATTGGATGGTAATCCGTTGGGATAATAAAGATTATATTATATTATAAATCAATAGGTTAAGGTGGCTCGGCCATCTAGAAAGGATGGATGACAGGGAACCCCCAAAGCAAATGTTCCGTCAAATAGTTTTTGGAACTCGAAGGAGAGGCAGGCCTAGAAGCATATATAAGGACCAGGCAGTCTAAAAATGCTGGGAGTTAGAAACTGGAACATTCTAGAACAGGTCTAGACCCACCAGGGGTTGTGATGATGAAAAATATACAACAATACATGTTACAACTGTTACTATGTAGAACTAACGCTATACCTAGAACTAGAATCGTTTGGGTTTAGCCGCACGTCTCTAAAGACGGCTGGTAGGTGGTAAGTAGCGCTAGTTAGCATAAAATGTCACACTGTTGCATATTTTTATTGTACTAAATCTAGAATTAACACTAGACCTAGAACTAGAACTATTTGGGTTTCGCCGTCTTAAGAGACGCACGGCTAAGCCCGAATATTTCTAGTTCTAGGTCTAGTGTTAGTTCTAGTTTTAGTTAAATAGAAAATATATACCTATCTAATGCTGACTTGCAACTAAAACTTTAACTAAGACTAGCGTTAGAGCTAACACTAGACTTAGAACTAGAAATATTCGGGTTTAGCTTCAGAGGCACGGCTAAACCCGAAACTTTCTAGTCCCAGGTTTGGTGTTAGTTCTACTTTTATTTCAATAAAAATATACAACAATTTACCGCTAAACATCGAAGTTTTACTATAATTTGAAATACTTAAAGCACACTTGAAACACTAAACTAAATCTTGAATAAGAAATGATGTTTCTTTCAAAATCAATCCAAAACAAAATCCTAAACTCTAGAGAAATAGAAAAGTAATTTCGTATTGTCAAAAAGAAAAAAAAAAAACTAAAAACACCACAACACGTCTTCCGCATTGGGCTTTATAAATCATGTAGTAGAAGGGGTGGCCCCACATAAGGGTTGTGCGGCGTAAATCCAATGGGGTTTCTCTCGATTGTTTCAATGGCGGAGACGCTTCGCGACAACGCTGAATATTTCAGGATGGGGGTTCGCGACGCGCAATTAGCACACGTAAAATTAAGAAAGTTTTAATTGGACCGCCGCACACATTAGGGGAAGTTATGAACTGGTTTTACCCTCTCTCTCTATCTCTGCATCATTCTCAACTACGCTATAGTACATCCCCTATGGGGGGTCAGTTGCGGTCGCCTTGGTCAGCGTCGCGACGCTGCGTTCAAATCCGGGACGCGTCGCCGAACTAACAAAGCCTTTGCCCGGTAATGTCGTGTTATTAAATTTCGTTTGGGGGTTCTCTGTGATGAGAATTCGAAATGGTGTTTAAGGATAAACCGGGAATTTTAACAGATTTATTTTCCACTAAACGATAAATTTTTTATTTTAGTAAAGGTTTTTTTGTTTCAAAAGAAAATTAAAAGCTTAGTTTTAATATAAATATCATTTTGTGTATAAAGGGGGTAAATCTTAGCACGATATTCTTTCCTCTCACGTTCCACCCTCTGAGGAACTCTCCATAACACGACTTAATACCGCCAGATGGGTAAAGTTTCGAAAGAAATTTAGTCGAGGTTTATGAGGAGAGAGCAGAAATGCATGTTTGTATTCCGGAGGCGGAAACGGACGGGATCGTCGTCCGGGGGGTCGCAGACGACGGGGACAAATGGGAGCAATTAAAAATAAATTTCTTCCCAATTAAGGGGGTTGCTTGCACTCCCGGAGAGTCCTCGAAAAAAATATTTTCGTTTCCCTCCCATAAATTAACTTAAAAATAGCTAACTAAAAACTTGATTTAAAATCGCTCTATCATGAACTTTTATTATATTACCCCCAAAATGCACAATGACCCACCATATTTTAAAAATATCAGTTTTCGGTTAGAAAAAGTCTTTTTATAGGGACGACAGGTTTTTGAGTGAGCGATGGATTTGCCTCGTCACCGAACTATTTCGACTTCCACGCGCCATTACCCTTTGACACGGTTTTTTTCTTTCGTCCGGCGACCATAAATTCATTTCTCATAATTCCCGCATTCGCCGAGATTTATCGGCTTAACTTTCCCCGGCGCCATAAATCTTCTTGGGGGATCGTCCCGGGCCGATCTTATGCGAGCTGATGCTCGTCGCGCTCCGAGAAATTAACTTGCCCAGATAGTTGGATAATTAATTCCACATAGGTCGTGGATAATTGAAAAACCCAATCTCGGATGTCTCTTCAAAGTAGATCACAGTCTAACTATTATAGTCCTTTATCTTCTACTATCCTATTAGAAATTCGAATTGTTTCGTAAACTATCTAAAATGAAGTTACATAAACAATTTGGTTTTTATTTTTAACATAGATTTCTTCTTCAACGTAGAAGATATAAATTATACCTACAAAGTTGTGTATAGCGATAAATTTTTCATAGATGTATTAATTGCGCGAAGGAATGTTTGTTACAAGCGGAGCTCACACGATGATGATGATTGGAAGGGAACCGTTTGCGAACGTGTTCGAATTAAAGGGATTTCCGGTTGGTGTTCCATTTACCACGATGCAATGGTTCAAACGGGAGCATTAGCCACTCCTTTCCAACTCATACCCTCATCGCTTTCGCCTGACCCCGCGGGAAGCACAATAGATCATAATTTATATTGGGCGTAAACGCCACCACCGCATTTTAACTTCCGTTTAACTCGAAACGATGGCTAACCAAACTGTATGGTTACCAAAAAAATGATTAAAATATTAAAAAGAGGTTTGCAAAATAGTAATAATAAATTGAGAGAAATTTTATTCATTGCGGAAATCCTAACCAATGTAGTGTGTCGATTATCTTGAGAAGATAGCACCGGAAATTAGGACCCAAGTATTCTAATCAACATCTCAGATGAGTTTAGTCATTAGCCTAACCGATACATCGGGTTAGACCACATTGGCATGATTTAGACTAACAATAAGAAGAATAAAGGTATAACAATGTGTGTGTTTGAAATAGACTTGGAGAGGGATGTCCAACCTGGGTCGTGTATGAGTTGTAAGATGAGTACTTGCGTCAAACTTCGGTATTTATGGACCATAAATTAGAGTGAAATCCAAAATGACTACTGTTGACACTGTTGACACTGTTGTATAAAGGGATCACGTAGCACAAATAGATAGATAGATATATAGATAGATATATTTACAGTTCCCAACAATTCTCGATGATAATTGTCTTCGCGAACCAAAGCAAAATCGGAGTGTATCAGGTTAAGATTTGTGTGTGAAGAAGCAAGCATCAGATTTTAATGGATTGTACAATATTCGGTTCTTCATCAAAATTGTAATGCCTTCTCCATATTCCGTTTTCCCGAACACCCCTGTATATGTAGCAGAGTATCTTTCTTTCAAAGCAGCCCAATAACTTTTCGTCATTTTTTGTAATCGTCCATGTTTCTGAGGCATACGTAAGAACTGGTCTTATAAGTGCTTTGTATATTAATACGTAGCATAAAGTGCTGTGCGTGGCATTAGATTTAAGTTAAGATCACGAACGACTCGTGTAGGGAAAAGTGTTTAATTCAATGTGAGATTATGATAAGTCTAAGTGACTCTCTCACTGTGGATCGATGTAACAGGAGGAAGACAAAAACACCGAAGCAAACGAAACAGAGCGTGTAGGAAGAGTGAAAAGGGTATAGTAGCTGAAAAAGAGAAAGGCCTGGGTGCTAGGAGACCACTTGATACAAGGCAGACAATTGCTTATTGTTAAGAGATTTCAGCCAGAATTTAATAAACTTATTTAAGTTAGATTGAGTAATTGTTATGTCGTTTAAAGAAAGAAATCCCATAAAACTAATGTAAATTTTGTGAGTGTGGCAAGTAAAAAATCGCTCAGAATGCGACTTATGATGATTAGATGGTCTAGCTAAAGCATTAGATATGTTTCTGGTGAGGTATCCGTGTGCGGGGAATTCCAGTGCTACTGGATTATATACAACAATATATTTGGTAATTTCCATAGTGTATTACTGCTTTAGATTGAGGACCTCAGTCATCATAATTTTAAGTATAATCTTTTGAGCTATCTCTATCTTACTAACAAGATAATTTGAGGCTCCACCCCGGGCAAGTATTCCATATGTCAATAGAGACTGCGTCAATGCATAGTAGATCATTCTAGGGTAATTAAATGGTAGAATTTCTCAGATCTTCTTAAATATGTAGAATAATGTGATGATGGTGGCAAACTATCGCCGGAGACAAAGGAAGGGGGATGAAAAATTTAAATGATATTTGAAGACAATTTGAAGGACACTTACTGCTGCTACGTCATAAGTAAATATCATATATTGCTAATGTCAAAATTACATCGCTTAGAAATCGCTGCAATCGCTGTGCAAAAGAAGTCTGCATTTAAAATATGTATTGTTCATAATGCTGATAAAATTTAAGAACATATTAGAAAATTATGCAACTTTCACGAAACAATTCGACGACTCTTCGAGATTGCAGCCAAAATATATTCTCTAACGGGTCTATGTCTGAATAAATACCCCCAAAGTCCTAAGTGATTGGCACCATGAACGCAGTTTTAGGAATTAATAGGGATTGATGGATGAATAGGTTCTACATCGATGCCATCACTGTATTCTCTAAGTGTTTAGTAGAAGAATTTGCATTAGTGTAAATTGGAAGCCCTGAAACATGATGAGAATAAAAAACAATTAAAAAAAGTTATTTTTACCAAAGAATCTGAATTAAGCATTGATGCATCTACTAAATCACGCAGATTAAGTAGCATAACCAGATTGAGGATTTAGACAGTAATTTAGAAGCAACTGTGGCATCCGATGACTTTCACAAATAAATTCAGTAATTCGAAGTGACTGCTGACTTCTCTGAAATGGATGCCGAACCAGTTCTTCTGAAACTCAAGTTGCCAATAATTTTGCAATCATCTATAGACACTAAAGAAAGGACAAAACGTCCTATACAAGAATACCAACTCGTACGCGAACTCTAATAAAATTCCTATAGAATAGAAAAAAGTTTCTCGATATGTAATCTGCCATGATGACATGCACTCACTTGCATATGTATTGAAGGTTGTCATGTATCATGAAACTGAAGGTTTCATTTTTTGATGATGTACAACTCCACATGGCTAATTAGTATTGCAATTCAACATATGGCGCGCCGATAATATCAACCAGATGGCTATGATGATGATGAAGGTGGGTGGACAAGATACCATGAGCATGTCAACGCTGAAATATCCTCGACAACCTCAACAAGGGCATAAGAATGATGGTATATATCAAAAGAATAATAGTGGGAGCTGCCGTAATGATCAAGAAGCTTTAAAGAGCGATGCCAAATGTGGGTGGTCCTTATGGCAGTAGAAGGGCACTGTTGGTGCAGACGGTGATCTCTGCAGTAAAATACAAGCAGTACAGAAACATGCTAAATTCCATTAATATGAATTAATATGATACTAGCTAGGGGAGTGACATCCATCCGCCTTCTACATCGTATCAGGTACGGGCGTAGAGGTAAGTAGAAGAAAGAAAGACAGAAGAGCTCTAATGGCTAGGTGGCAAAAGAGATATTCAAAGTTTACGAGTTGCAATAGTACGTTCATTTTAGATGTAGAGGCATAAACACAGAAAAGATGGTGAGATATCAAATCTTCGGAGAGTACCTGAAGAAAATCCGTAAACCAAAGTCAAATAAATGCTGCTTCTGTGATAGTGTAGACACTCCTGACTGTTGCGTTACAAACAGTGCTTCTTTTGGAGAGTGAACAGAAATGGAAGGCAATTAAGGGATTCCTAAGAGGAATTTTCAAGATAAAACAGCAGGAAGAGATTCGGAGAGAGAGGATAGCAGATTCGGATAGGATCGTAGACATAACGATAGGACTACAATAGCCTTTTTTTGGAAATCCCTGAAGAAATGCCTTGATGGGTGCAGGGGAAGGATTTTAGTCGAACGGCGATTCCAAGAGTCTGTATAGCAGATTTCCTAATCCCCTCCACAAAAAAAGGGGACTGCAGGGTTGGGTTAGGTTAAATAGGGTTGAGTTGGGTTGGGTTGCGTTTTGAAGACTCTATTTAGGATTCCTTTCAAGTCAGTCTTCATATATTATCACGATATGTTTTTCAGTTTGGGTCAACAGGAGCCATTTATTAGTACTTATCTTCAGATCAGATGATGTGTGTTTGTCAATTTATTGACTGTATAAATCCTCCTGATATCGATGTTTAAGCAATTAATATTCACATAGAGTTCCCATTGCTATTTCCTTTCTATGGGCTTGAAATAGGAATATTTTATCTTTTTACAGTTATATTAAAAGTGTGTTTTAGTATCCTTACCATTGACTTCTATTATTAAAGCTCTCGTTTTAAGAATTTTGCATGCTTCTTATACTACATTTCTTATCGTTGTTTTGATGGTTTTAAGTTTTGCGCACTTTTACATAAATCGTCTATGTCCATCTATGTCCGTATCCTGCAACAATATATAAACTTAACTACTATAGTTTTCCGGCGCCTCCACCTAAAATTACTACATATTATTTAATCAATAATTATTATTCTAAGAACACTATAGATTGCTGATAAAAAAATTGAAGAAAGTAATAAATAAAAACTAATGCCATTTTGCAGAGAGCACATTCTGTTTAAATCCTTTTGGGACGATGTATCACGTTACTGAAGTGATTGAGTACCTTGCAGGATACGTGATCCAAATGCCGAGAAACTCGCCACTATTCACATAGTGGCGGAAGGGTTTGGGCGGTGGGGCAGCCTGTATAAGCATTTCCGGGAATGGGTAATTAGAAGGCATTACGTACTAAGGGTTGCTTCCGTATCGGCCCTATGCATCTGATATATCGCGGTGAAAGATTGAGCTTCAACGCTGCTTCCATAACTTACATTCGATAGAGAGAACCCACGTGGTCTGAATATCGATTCCCAGAGGCTAATGGCAATTGGAATTTACGATTACCCCATACATATTGCTATAATAGAATAGAACCGAGGTATCTATATAGAACTGGATATTATATCTTGTATGAGTATTATTGTAATTATCACAAAAATGAACGTAAAATTTGTAGTAAGGGTTAATCTGGTTCTCATAACTCATGCGATATAATTAATGATTACATATCCAAAAATTGCCTTTTATAACTTATAATTTTCCATCATAATGATCGAGGCACGAAGGTTTGACGACACGAAATTGGTAAAAAAAAGTATCGGATCGCCTGCAATACGATATTCGATCCAGGCGAGAGTAGTAATTTAGTTTGCAAAAATGAAGATATCGCAGCACGACCGCCAACCAGCAGTAAATACGTCCCCATTTCCGGCGGTAACGTTCCTTTCCCACCGTTCGCGTGTCAAAAGCAATACACCCGTAGTAATTGATCGCAAACCTTCCTCGCCGGGGGATGAATCCACTTAAAATAATTAATAGGACCCCGCCCCAGAACGAAAGAAAACCGAATGGGAAGCGTACGTGACCGATAAGGTTAACACGAGGAGGGCCTCTATTTCACCGGGTAAAGACCGGACTCGGCGTAGATTGCACGCGCATGTTTGCGCTCGTTCTCTAATCTCGGACAAGTTCGGTGCGCTCTCCGCTAAGCGATTAAAGGCAGCTATTTGTAGCGGAGTTTGCTATTGAGTTAAGTTTGTGGATTTTCCGGACGACCATAAAGAAAATTTATGGATATAGGAACCGTAATCTCTAAGCTTTATTCTTTTATGAACTATCTATAACTACTATTATTATGATCTAGCTAACAAATCAAGCCCACTAAAAGTAAATACAGTAAAACCTCGATTAATACGTGGAAGGGAGTGTCCATTATAGCCAAACTAGAGCTAACACTAGCACTAGAACTAACACTAGACCTACAAATGGAAACATCTAATCATATTGACGCATCTAATAGCAAAAACGCAAGAGGGGGGCAATATTGTTAAGAATATAGGTTACTACAACTTTTTTTTAAAAGTTTTTTTATAACATGCTTTGATTCCTGAATGTTACCTTTAATACTTGAAAAAGCAATAAATTCATCAAATTTTCATATTTTTCTCAATATTGATGCATCTGAAAGCAAAAGTGCAAGAGAGCAATATTGTTAAAAATAAAGTTTGCTACAACTTTGGTTCTAAAGCTTTCTTATAACATGTCCTGATTTCCGAATGATACCTTTAATATTTGAAAAAGCAAGAAATTCATCAAATTTTCATATTTTCCCGATATTGACGCAACTAAGAGCAAACGTGCAAGAGAGCAATATTGTTAAGAATAAAGTTTGCTACAGCTTCTGTTCTAAAAGCTTTCTTATAACATGTTCCGATTCCTGAATGTTACCTTCAGTACTTGAAAAACCAATAAATTCATCAAATTTTCATATTTTCGTATATTTCTCGATATTGACGCATGTACGTGCAAAAGTGCAAGAGAGCAATATTGTTAAGAATATAGTTTGCTACAACTTTTGTTCTAAAAGTTTTCTTATAACAAGTTCGGATTCCCGAATGTTACCTGTAATACTTGAAAAACCAACCAATTCATCAAATCTTCATATTTTCGTATTTTTCTCAATATTGACGCTTCTAAGAGCAAAAGTGCAAGAGAGCAATATTGTTAAGAATAAAATTTGCTACAACTTTTGTTCTGAATGCTTTTTTATAACATGTTTCAATTCCTGAATGTTACCTTCAATACTTGAAAAACCAACAAATTCATCAAATTTTCATATTTTCGTATATTTCTCGATATTGACGCATGTACGTGCAAAAGTGCAAGAGAGCAATATTGTTAAGAATATAGTTTGCTACAACTTTTGTTCTAAAAGTTTTCTTATAACATGTTCGGATTCCCGAATGTTACTTGTAATACTTGAAAAACCAACAAATTCATCAAATTTTCATATTTTCGTATTTTTCTCAATATTGACGCTTCTAAGAGTAAAAGTGCAAGAGGGCAATATTGTTAAGAATAAAATTTGCTACAACTTTTGTTCTGAATGCTTTTTTATAACATGTTTCAATTTCTGAATGTTACCTTCAATACTTGAAAAACCAACAAATTCATCAAATTTTCATATTTTCGTAGCTTTCTCGATATTGGCGCATCTAAGAGCAAGAACGCAGGAGAGCAATATTGTTAAGAATAAAATTTGTTACAACTTCTGTTCTAAAAGCTTTCTTATAACATGTTCCGATTCCTGAATGTTACCTTCAGTACTTGAAAAACCAACAAATTCATCAAATTTTCATATTTTCGTATATTTCTCAATATTGACGCATCTAAGAGCAAAAGTGCAAGAGAGCAATATTGTTAAGAATATAGTTTGCTACAACTTTTGTTCTAAAAGTTTTCTTATAACATGTTCGGATTCCCGAATGTTACCTGTAATACTTGAAAAACCAACAAATTCATCAAATTTTCATATTTTCGTATTTTTCTCAATATTGACGCATCTAAGAGCAAAAGTGCAAGAGAGCAATATTGTTAAGAATAAAATTTGCTACAACTTGTGTTCTGAAAGTTTTTTTATAACATGTTTCAATTCCTGAATGTTACCTTCAATACTTGAAAAACCAACAAATTCATCAAATTTTCATATTTTCGTATATTTCTCGATATTGACGCATGTACGTGCAAAAGTGCAAGAGAGCAATATTGTTAAGAATACAGTTTGCTACAACTTTTGTTCTAAAAGTTTTCTTATAACATGTTCGGATTCCCGAATGTTACCTGTAATACTTGAAAAGCCAACAAATTCATCAAATTTTCATATTTTCGTATTTTTCTCAATATTGACGCTTCTAAGAGCAAAAGTGCAAGAGAGCAATATTGTTAAGAATAAAATTTGCTACAACTTTTGTTCTGAAAGCTTTTTTATAACATGTTTCAATTCCTGAATGTTACCTTCAATACTTGAAAAACCAACAAATTCATCAAATTTTCATATTTTCGTATATTTCTCAATATTGACGCATCTAAGAGCAAAAGTGCAAGGGAGCAATATTGTTAAGAATAAAATTTGCCACAACTTTTATTCTGAAAGCTTTTTTATAACATATTTCAATTCCTGAATGTTACCTGTAATACTTGAAAAAGCAATAAATTCATCAAATTTTCATATTTTCGTGTTTTTCTCAATATTGACACATCTAAGAGCAAGAGTGCAAGAGAGCAATAATGTTAAGAATAAAGTTTGCTACAACTTTTGTTCTACAGGCTTTCTTATAACATGTTCCGATTCCCGAATTTTACCTTTAATAGTTGAAAAAGGAACAAATTCATCAAATTTTCTTATTTTCGTAGCTTTCTCGATATTGGCGCATCTAAGAGCAAGAGGGCAGGAGAACAATATTGTTAAGAATAAAATTTGCTACAACTTCTGTTCTACAGGCTTTCTTATAACATGTTCCGATTCCCGAATGTTAGCTTTAATACTTGAAAAAGCAACAAATTCATCCAATTTTCATATTGTTGTATTTTTCTCGATATTGACGCATCTAAGAGCAAAAGTACAAGAAAGCAATATTGTTAAGAATAAAGTTTGCTACAACTTTGGTTCTAAAAGCTGTTTTATAACATGCTCTGATTTCAGAATGTTACCTGTAATACTTGAAAAAGCAATAAATTCATCAAATTTTCATATTTTCGTGTTTTTCGCAATATTGACGCATCTAAGAGCAAGAGTGCAAAAGAGCAATATTGTTAAGAATAAAGTTTGCTACAACTTCTATTCTACAGGCTTTCTTATAACATGTTCCGATTCCGGAATGTTAGCTTTAATACTTGAAAAAGCAACAAATTCATTAAATTTTCATATTATTGTATTTTTCTCGATATTGACGCATCTAAGAGCAAAAGTGCAAGAAAGCAATATTGTTAAGAATAAAGTTTGCTACAACTTTGGTTCTAAAAGCTATGTTATAACATGTTCTGATTAGCCAATGTTACCTTTAGTATTTGAAAAAGCAACAAATTCATCAAATTTTCATATTTTCGTATATTTCTCAATATTGACGCATTTAAGAGTAAAAGTGCATGAGAGCAATATTGTTAAGAATAAAATTTGCTACAACTTTTATTCTGAAAGCTTTTTTATAACATGTTTCAATTCCTGAATGTTATCTGTAATACTTGAAAAAGCAATAAATTCATCAAATTTTCATATTGTCGCGTTTCTCTCAATATTTACGCATCTAAGAGCAAGAGTGCAAGAGAGCAATATTGTTAAGAATAAAATTTGCTACAGCTTTTGTTCTAAAAGCTTTCTTATAACGGGTTCCGATTCCCGAATGTTACCTTTAATACTTAAAAAACAACAAATTCATCAAATTTTTATATTTTTCTCGATATTGACGCAACTAAGAGCAAATGTGCAAGAGAGCAATATTGTTAAGAATAAAGTTTGCTACAACTTCTGTTCTAAAAGCTTTCTTATAACATGTTCCCATTCCCGAATGTTATCTTTAATACTTGAAAAAGCAATAAATTCATTAAATTTTCATATTTTCGTACTTTCTCGATATCTTTGCATTTGAGAGCAAAACTGCATGATAAATTAAATAGATAATATTAATAGTATGACTTAAAAATAGTCAAATCTGTATATCGAGGATTTACTTTATGCACTTTTAACAATATAATTATTCCCCCGATTACAATTTGTATATAAATCTCTTCTGGGGTCATGATCTGTGAAGTGCGGATCGAAGAAATGCACTACACAACAGTACAAACATCGTCGTCCGGGCTTTGTGTACTCTGTGCACACGTGCCATGCAGTACTGCACAAAGGCGTAGTTCCAAAGTCACTTATCAAATGAGATTTACGGTCCGCGTGCCATCATCGCAAAGTTCGCGATTATACGTATATCGAGTGAGAACTTAGCAACGCGCGACAGATTTGGCACTACAATGGAATATACCGAGATTAGAGAATCAATAATAGGTAATCACACTTAGAAAATTAAAATGTGTCGATAAATAAATTAATTATTAACTTAATCAAATTTTAAAGAAACTTAACATCCATAAAAGTCTCATACATTTTAATTATTTTGTTGTTAAAAGTAAATGAAGTTTTTGAAAAGGGGAAGAAACAATGTTATTGAAATTCAAGCGGAGGGAGTCATAAATTTTAATACTTTGTGCCGACGACGCAAGCGCTCGCAAGCAAACGATACAAGTCGACGGTAAATTAGATTAGACTTATTAACGGCCGGCATCGCCCCCAGTTTCAAAGGTAGAAGGAAGCACGAAGCAATCGAGAGCGCTAATTAAAATTTACAAAGTTTGCAAATAAGACGAACAAGTTCCTCCTCGACACCTTCTCGAAAAATATGTGACATCCCGTACGGAAATTTATCCGGATTTGATGATCTAAAATAGATAACTTTTTTGGTATCGTGCCAAACGTACCTTCGAACGGGAAGCCGTGCTATAAATTCGCTTTTCTGTAAACAAACGAAAGAAATACAACAAAAAAAAAACCTTGACGATTATTATTACCCTGTTAATCATCCAGCCCTAAAAAAAGTAAAAAAAGAAAATCCCGTGCTCAACGTTCACATTAATCAACCCTCAACGCACTACTGTCTATCAACAACCCCTAACATTTTTTCTTAAGGGAGGTCTCGGATTGTTTTCGAGTGGTCCTCGTACATCCTGGAGAAAGGAACGAGAGACCCCGTACAACGCATCTTTAAAGAGACGGATGGATAGCATCTGCACGCGGCCCCAAAGCCACATGTGCTACTACTTCGTATTATCGCAACAACCCCATCTTTCGGTTGTCTTTCTTTCTCTTTTTGTTCCAGAACAGAAACTGGGTTGGCTTTTTTATTGTGTTTTGTTTCAACGTGACAACAGAATCGACCGAGTGTTTGCGGTTTCGATGGTTGTGCAACTTTTACTTTTCGATTTCAAACGATTCGCATTCAAAGTTTGGTATAAAAAGGCGATTTAAAAGTGTTCTTGTAATAAACAACAGAGAATATACAGGTATCACACTACATAAACACAATTTTGTAAGGTGGTATAATAAGGATAATATTTGGACTTTGTAATGTAGTCAACTCGATCGGGATTGACTTAATTATTCATTAACATTTAGTTTATTAATTGTCGCCTTTTGCTTAATAAAATATCATACTTTACAACTTTAATACCAAAAACCATCAATTTTGATACGTTGTGAAGTTCCAGATTCCAGTTAGAATACAATCATAACTGAGGTATATCTGGTTATGGATTATGTATTCTTGCATCATTATAAACAATTTATCTTGAACATTTTTTGCTCGAACACCTTTAGTTATTGAGTTATGATCTCGATTTTAGTACAAAAAAACATCAATTTTGATATGTTAGGGATTTCAAGATTATAGCTACAATATAAGCACAACAGAGTTATATATGGTCGTAGATTGTGTATTCTTGCGTCATTATAAACAATTTATTTTGAACATTTTTTGCTCCAACATTTTGAGTTATTGAGTTATGATCTCGATTTTAGGACAGAAAACCATCAATTTTGATATGTTGGGGATTTCCAGATTATAGCTACAATATAAGTATAAGTGAACTATATCTAGTTATGGATTTTATATTTTTGCATTATTATAAACAATTTATATACACAATTTTTTGCTCCAACACCTTTAGTTATTGAGTTATGATGGACTTTAGTCACGAAAACCATCAATTTTAATATGTTGTGGATTTCCAGAACCCAGCTAGAATATAATCATAACTGAGCTATATCTAGTTATGGAGTGTGTACTTTTGCATTATTATAAACAATTTATATACAACATTTATTGCTTCAACACCTTTAGTTATAAAGTTATGATCTACTTTAGTAATGAGAACCATCAATTTTGATATGTTGTGGATTTCCAGGTTCTAGCTAGAATACAATCATAACTGAACTATATCTAGTTATAGATTCTCTATTCTTGCATAATTATAAACAATTTATATTTAACATTTTTTGCTCGAACACCTTTAGTTATTGAGTTATGATCGAATTAAGTAGAGAAAACCATCAATATTGATATGTTGTGGATTTCCAGATTCTAGCTAGAATGCAATCATAACTCATCTATATCTAGTTACGGATTGTGTATTCTTGCATCATTATAAACAATTTATGTTCAACATTTTTTGCTCCAACACCTTTAGTTATTCAATTATGATCGAATTAAGTACAAAAAACCATCAATATTGATATGTTGTGGATTTTCCGATTCTAGCTAGAATACAATCATAACTGAGCTGTATCTAGTTATGGATTGTGTATTCTTGCATCATTATAGACAGTTCATGTACAACATTTCTTGCTCCAACCACTTTAGTTGTTGAGTTATGATCGACTTTTGTAACGAAAACCATCAATTTTGATATATTGTGGATTTCCAGGTTCTAGCTAGAATACAATCATAATTGAGCTATATCTGGTTATGGATTATGCATTCTTGTATCATTATAAACAATTTATGTACAACATTTTTTGCTCCAACACCTTTAGTTATTGAGTTATGACCTACTTTAGTAACAAAAACCATCAATTTTGGTATATTGTAGATCTGCAGTTTCTAGCTAGGATACAATCATAACTGAGCAATATCTGTTTATAAATTGTGTATCATTATAAACAATTTATGTACAACATTTTTTCCTCCAACACCTTTAGTTATTGAGTTATGGTCCACTTTTGTAACGAAAACCATCAATTTTGTTATGTTGTGGATTTCCAAGTTCTAGCTAGAATACAGTCATAATTGAGCTATGTATGGTTATGGATTGTGTATTTTTGCACCATTATAAACAATTTATGTTGAACATTTTTTGCTCCAACACCTTTAGTTATTGAGTTATGATCCACTTTTGTAACGAAAACCATCAATTTTGATATGTTGTGGATTTCCAGGTTCTAACTAGAATATAGTCATAACTGAGCTATATCTGGTTATGGATTGTGTATGCTTGCATCATTATAAACAATTTATGTACAACATTCTTTGTTTCAACACCTTTAGTTATTGAGTTATGATTGAATTTAGTAATGAAAACCGTCAATTTTGATATGTTGTGGATTTCCAAGTTCTAGCTAGAATATAATCATAACTGAGTTATATCTGGTTATGGATTATGTATTGTTGCGTCATTATGAACAATTTATGTTTAACATTTTTTGTTCCAACACCTTTAGTTATTGAGTTATGATCTACTTTTGTAACGAAAACCATCAATTTTGTTATGTTGTGGATTTCCAGGTTCTAGCTAGAATACAATCATAACTGAGCTATGTCTGGTTATGGATTGTGTATTTTTGCACCATTATAAACAATATATGTTCAACATTTTTGCTCCAACACCTTTAGTTATTGAGTCATGATCTAGTTTAGTAACAAAAACCATCAATTTTGATAAGTTGTGGATTTCCAGGTTCTAACTAGAATATAGTCATAACTGAGCTATATCTGGTTATGGATTGTGTATGCTTGCATCATTATAAACAATTTATGTACAACATTCTTTGTTTCAACACCTTTAGTTATTGAGTTATGATTGAATTTAGTAATGAAAACCGTCAATTTTGATATGTTGTGGATTTCCAAGTTCTAGCTAGAATATAATCATAACTGAGTTATATCTGGTTATGGATTATGTATTGTTGCGTCATTATGAACAATTTATGTTTAACATTTTTTGTTCCAACACCTTTAGTTATTGAGTTATGATCTACTTTTGTAACGAAAACCATCAATTTTGTTATGTTGTGGATTTCCAGGTTCTAGCTAGAATACAATCATAACTGAGCTATGTCTGGTTATGGATTGTGTATTTTTGCACCATTATAAACAATATATGTTCAACATTTTTGCTCCAACACCTTTAGTTATTGAGTCATGATCTAGTTTAGTAACAAAAACCATCAATTTTGATAAGTTGTGGATTTCCAGGTTCTAACTAGAATATAATCATAACTGAGCTATATCTGGTTATGGATTGTGTATGCTTGCATCATTATAAACAATTTATGTACAACATTCTTTGCTTCAACACCTTTAGTTATTGAGTTATGATTGAATTTAGTAACGAAAACCGTCAATTTTGATATGTTGTGGATTTCCAAGTTCTAGCTAGAATACAATCATAACTGAGTTATATCTGGTTATGGATTATGTATTGTTGCGTCATTATGAACAATTTATGTTTAACATTTTTTGCTCCAACACCTTTAGTTATTGAGTTATGGTCCACTTTTGTAACGAAAACCATCAATTTTGTTATGTTGTGGATTTCCAAGTTCTAGCTAGAATACAGTCATAACTGAGCTATGTCTGGTTATGGATTGTGTATTTTTGCACCATTATAAACAATTTATGTTCAACATTTTTTGCTCCAACACCTTTAGTTATTGAGTTATGATCCACTTTTGTAACGAAAACCATCAATTTTGATATGTTGTGGATTTTTAGATTCTGGCTAAAATATAATTATAACTAAGCTATATCTGGTTCTGGATTGTGTATTCTTGCATCATTATAAATAATTTATGTTCAACATTTTTTGCAACATCTTTACTTATTGAGTTATTGTCTACTTTAGTAACGAAAACCATCAATTTTGATATGTTGCGGATTTCCAGGTTCTAACTAGAATATAATCATAACTGAGCTATATCCGGTTATGGATTGTGTATGCTGGTATCATTATAAACAATTTATGTACAACATTCTTTGCCTCAACACCTTTAGTTATTGAGTTATGATTGAATTTAGTAACGAAAACCGTCAATTTTGATATGTTGTGGATTTCCAAGTTCTAGCTAGAATACAATCATAATTGAGTTATATCTGGTTATGGATTATGTATTGTTGCGTCATTATGAACAATTTATGTTTAACATTTTTTGTTCCAACACCTTTAGTTATTGAGGTATGATCTACTTTAGTAACAAAAACCATCAATTTTGGTATATTGTAGATTTGCAGAGTCTAGCATTATAAACAATTTTTGTTCAACATTTAGTGTTTCAACTCCATTAGTTATTGAGTTATGATCGACTTTAGTCAAGAAAACCATCAATTGTGATATGTTGTGGATTTCCAGGTTCTAGCTAGAATACAATCATAACTGAGCTATATCTAGTTATGGATTGTGTATGTTCAACATTTTTTGTTCCAACCCCATTAGTTATTGAGTTATAATCGACTTTAATAACTTTAGCTTGAACATAATTCTATATTTGGGTATAGATAAGGTTGATTAACTTAATGTACGTTCTATAAAACTTGAGGATACCGTTTCTTCTTTGAAAACGTAAAAATTTTATGTTCTACCTTTTATGATTTCCTATAATAGCTTAATGTTATCAATGTAATATAACATAATCGGTTACAGGATTATTTTTTAATGGTGATTAAAAGTATAATCGGTTTAAATAAAATTGGTGGAATATTTGTGAGTTTATTTTTTGAATGCGCCTTGTATAAACAGCAGCCAAAGCGAATTCTTACAACTACCGTTCAGTTTTTCCCTCTCATACCTCTTGTCCGGTCGTTTATCCTTTTCCTCGTTCCTTCTGAGTCTCGTCGTCTTCTCGTTCTCCATCGAAGCGACCCCGTATACATCCCACGCCCCGGACTCCTGCTCCGCTCGCTCTACCCTGCTCTGTTCTCTATGCTCCGCGTTCTGCTGTGATCAATAGAAGAGAGGTCTTCGTCGCAACCCGTCCTCTACTACCACGCACCATTCGACGCCCGCTGCTGCTCTGCCTCCATCGTTTCATTCGTGCTCCTCATTCGTTCTGTTCATTCCGCTGTTTCCTCTCGGTGACGACGGTTGCGTTTTCGGTCCGCTTCTTTGAATTTACAGAAATCTTTTTCAGTCTTAACAGTTTCTCACTATCGGTATTTAACAATAGCTCTTTCTCTCTATCGAAAGAGATATAATCCAAGAGAGGCTGACGTGCGTTCTCAGTGAAAGAGATAAGGGCTGCTTCAGATAAGAAGAAGGATACAAGAAAGAAGGTAAGCGTAAATTTATCTTAATTTATATTGATAACGAAATTTAACATTTTTTTTTAAATATTCTCTTGATTTAGTTATTTTCGGGCGTTATCGCTGTGCCCTTTTCCGCTATTTCTGTTTATGATAAGATATCTCTAACGAAAACGGGCGCTATGATGACATTAATCAGAAAAATAACAGTTTCGAAACGTACTTATTTTTGTTTATATTTTTCATAATTTTTGTGAAATAAATCCATATAAGATTAGTTCATCTTACAAAATATTTCCCTGTTGGATACAATTTTAATTACATTGTGTTTGAGTTCGTTTCAAAAGATTTTTTATGGGGATTACGAAAATTTCGACATTCATTATATACACTGAAAAATAAACTTTACCTTGGCATTCGAGCTGAAACGGAACACATCTGCTTAACGTAACAGTTTAACTCATTAAGTCGTCATTAATCAAAAAGATCGTTTACCATAATTTATAAACATCACATCGATTTTAAGGTTGTTTAGAATAAATCTTTCGCGGGATAAACTTTGGTTGAAACCATCATCATTATTTCAAATGGATTGCAATTTGTCTTTGATAATTATGATTATTAAATATCATCGTGTACCAGATCGAAGCGGACATAATCGGTAGAATACGAATTAGTAATTAGTCAATCAATTAGTACGTAATTACATCGAGAAATACGTGATATCATACATTTTAAATAATGTAAACAAACCGACATAAAAATTTACAAAAATATACAAGAGTCTCTATTTAAAGGTTTTCGCGAAAAAAATATTTATAAAAGCGGGGTGGAATGTAAATTCTTTTTTCTTGTAAATAAAGCGGTTAATAAAATTAGCTTTATTTATTAAAAAATCAATAAAATCAACTTTTTAATTTTAAAATATATCCCAGAATGATGATTGGCACAACTTGAAACCGCATAATTTTGCATAATTATCACAAATATGCTGTAATTTCAAGTGATTTTAAAATTATTTCCTAAATAATTTAATAAATTTAGAACAAAGTTTATTTGAAATAAAATAAATATTAGACTTTTAGCACTAATATGATATATAACATAACATAGTTGCTATATTCAGTCATTAGATATTGGTCATTTTGAATCATGTTGATTTTTGAACATTTCCGGAATCATGGTAATATTAATTAACTTTAAAATTATTTGTTGGGTAAACAAATGAATTTGGAATAATGTTTATTTAAACAAAATCAAATGTAGACTTTTATCGTAAATATGGTGTGCGTCATAAAATGATATCTAGGCGGAGAAGTGAGATATCGTTAATTTTATATCACGACGATTATTAGCAATTTGAAATTGCGGTAATTTCAATTCACTCTTCTGTAGAAAGTAAGTAACTTCGAAGATTGTTTATTTGAAATAACATAAATATTAAACTTTAAGCTCTAAAATGATATCTAACATATCATTATAGTTATGTTCTGTCATTAGATATAGATGATTTTATATCATTATGATTTTTAGAAATTTTTAATTTTGACCGTATATCAATTATATTTAGAGCAGGTTCTTGGATAAACTAATACATTTGGAATAATGTTTATTTGAAACAAAATAAAATATAGACTTTTAGCTTACATATGATATATATTACATAATAATATCTATATTGAGAGGTGAGATATCGTTAATTTAGATAATGATGATTTTTGGTAATTTTTAATTTTTATCGCAATTTCCATTAATTTTAACATTTTCTTCTGCAAAAACTAATAAATTTTGAACAATGTTTATTCGAAATAAAATAAATATTGGACTTTTAGCTCGAAAATGATATACAACACATTATTGCAGCTGTGTTCAGTCATTAGATATAGATCATTTTATATCATTATGATTTTTAAAAATTTTTAATTTTTACCGTATATCAATTATATTTAGAACAGTTTCTTGTACAAACTAATACATTTGGAATGATGTTTATTTGAACAAAACAAAATATGGACTTTTAGCTTAATTATGATATACAATACGTAATGATATCTCGATTGAGAGGTGAGATATCGTTAATTTAGTTAATGACGATTTTTGGTAATTTTCAGTTTTTACCGCCATTTCCATCGATTTTAAGTTTTTCTTCTGCAGAAAGTAACAAATTCCGAACGATGTTTATTTGAAATAAAATAAATATTAGACTTTTAGCTCAAAAATGATATACAACTCATCATTGTAACTATATTCAGTCATTAGATATTGATCATTATATACCATTATGATTTTTAGAAATTTTTGATTTTTACCGTATATCAATTATATTTAGAGCAGTTTCTTGGATAAACTAATACATTTGGAATGATGTTTCTTTGAAACAAAATAAAATATGGACTTTTAGCTTAAATATGATATACAATACATCATGATATTTAGATTGAGAGGTGAGATACCGTTAATTTGGCTAATGACGATTTTTGGTAATTTTCAATTTTTACCGTCCTTTTCATTGATTTTAACATTTCCTTCTGCAGAAACCAACAAACTCCGAGCAATGTTTATTGGAAATAAAATAAATATTAGACTTTTAGCTCAAAAATGATATACAACATATCATTGTAATTATGTTCAGTCATTAGATATTGATGATTTTATATCATTATGATTTTTAGAAATTTTTGATTTTGACCGTATATCAATTATATTTAGAGCAATTTCTTGGATATACTAATAAATTTAGAATAATATTTATTTGAAACAAAATAAAATATAGATTATTAGCTTAAATATGATATACATTACATAATGATATCTGGATTGAGAGGTGAGATATCGTTAATTTAGATAATGACGATTTGTGGTAATTTTCATTTTTTACCGCCATTTCCATCGATTTTAACTTTTTCTTCTGCAAAAAGTAACAAATTCCGAACAATGTTTATTGGAAATAAAATAAATATTAGACTATTAGCTATAAAATGATATCTAACATACCATTATAGCGATGTTTTTTCCATAGATATTGATCATTTTGGATAATGATGATTTTTGAAAATTTTCAATTTTTATCGTAATATCAATTAATTTTAGAATTGTTTCTTGGATAAACTAATAAGTTTGGAATGATGTTTATTTGAAACAAAATAAAATATGGACTTTTAGCTTACATATGATATACATTACATACTGATATCTAGATTGAGAGGTGAGATATCGTTAATTTAGATAATGACGATTTTTGATAATTTTCAATTTTTACTGCAATTTCCATTGATTTTAACATTTTCTTCTTCAGAAACTAATAAATTTCGTACAATGTTTATTAGAAATAAAATAAATATTAGATTTTTAGCTTGAAAATGATATACAACACACCATTGTAACTATGTTCAGTCATTAGATATTGATCATTTTATATCATTATGATTTTTAGAAATTTTTAATTTTGACCGTATATCAATTAATTTAGAGCAGTTTCTTGGATAAACTAATAAATTTAGAATAATATTTATTTGAAACAAAATAAAATATAGATTATTAGCTTAAATATGATATACATTACATAATGATATCTAGATTGAGAGGTGAGATATCGTTAATCTAGATAATGACGATTTTTGGTAATTTTCAATTTTTGAAGCAATTTCCATTGATTTTAATATTTCCTTCTGCAGAAACTAACAAACTCCGAGCAATGTTTATTGGAAATAAAGTAAATATTAGACTTTTAGCTCAAGAATGATATACAACACATCATTGCAGCTATGTTCAGTCATTAGATATTGATCATTTTATATCATTACGTTTAGAGCAGTTTCTTGGATAAACTAATACATTTGGAACAATATGTTTTTGAAATAAAATAAAGCATAGGATTTCACCTTCAATATGAGCTACAATACATAATGATATATATGTTGAGCAGGTCGATATCATTCACTTTATATCATGATAATTTTTGCTAATTTTTAATTTACGGTAACTTTAATTTTTTCAATCTAAAAAATTTAATTGTAAGTTTATATCTATATTTAGTCCTTTATTATTATAAAATTATCATGTTTATAAATAAATTAATCATAATCGTGTTTTTGAACCTTGAATTATATAAAAACAAAAGCGTTTCAGTTATCTTCGTGTTTATTGTTGTCTTAAATGTAAAAGCAATTCAATGTGATCGCTAATAAATCATCGCCACACGACACAAAATTAATTTTATGCGTTCATTTGACGAGAAGTAATAGCACATAGACCATTATATGAGTTAATCAAGCTTTAATTGGACCAATTGCTAATTGGTATTATTTTATGTATGCTGAATTAAATCTTAATTGGTTGGTTGTTAAACTTGGTACTAATTGATGATTTAAAAAACTTTTTGAAATGTATCAAATTTTAGAAGTTAATTTGAAATTTTTTGATTAATCACCTGTACGTCGCCCAATTTTTTTTCATTTAAAATTTATATTAGCTGCATATTTTTGTTTACATTTTGAACTTTCGTGCAACGTTCTATGAGTTCTCGGGAATGAACTGGGGGAGTTCTGGGAAGTCTCTGGGGAACCCTTCCCCGGCATATATATCACCGGACTAACTTCTAAATTAAATAAAAAAACTCCGAGAGGATTTTTTTTTAAAAACCAGTCGTTCGAAACGGCGCGATCTTTTATTCATCTTGTCAAGTTATAATTTAGCAACGTTTCAGCAATTTGCTTTTGTCAACTCGATTCGTTTAGAAACTATGATAAACCACAAAAATATGTTTGCATAATTTTATCGAATTACTGCATCAAAACCAAAAAAACAAAAATGGGAGGTTGGTTTAATTTCGACAGACACGGTATATAGATAAGACATTATCGCAGCTTCCCCGAGGTTAACATTGCCTATCTCCATTTTTCCTACAGCTATCTCTGCGTGGATATCGAATTTCCGTTTGCAACTTTGATAAATTGCTTTTAGGTATCCCACAAAAAAAGGAAAATAAATAAATGTTAGGGATTTAGTGGTGATTTTATAAAGTTTTTAAATCAATTTATTCTTAATTTATTTTGACGTGGAAAGCAACGTCAAAGGTGTTTTAGGCTGGGAAGAGAAATCGAATACTTATTAAATTTCAGTTTGGAGGAGGGATTTATAGGGGTACAATAAACACCGTCCCAGGGGCGGAATTTATAACTTTGCTATCGAAATATATCCCCTTAAGAGCTTTCGGGGATACCACTATCTGGTTTTCTCCCTTGTATTGATCTTTCAGCGAAAACGGTTTTCATCTAAATTGAATTTCAACTTACAATTAACGTCCCCACCAATTTTCTTGACTCCGACAGAATTTATTATTTATCTATCCTCAACTCAACGGGATTATAAATTATACACTCAGCTTGATAATAATAAATCTCGTGCATATCGAATACAGAGAGAGAATGAGATGAGGTCGTAAATTCACAATCCTAAATTATCACATAATAACGATCTCGTGCTTGCCATCCATACATAAAGGATTCCGTCACAAGTTGGATTTTCTAGTAGTAGGACGACGCAGGTTCGAACAGGTCGAAACCTTATCTCATCCGAACATGCAGCACGAAACTCTCTCTCTACTCTGCACGTAAATAACCGGCACGGCAACGTGAAGCTTGCATTGGGGAATCTTCACAAGGTGAGAGTCAGGCCGCCAATTTTGAAACTATCGATGTAAGCCGATTGGCTGGAGCTCTCTCTCCCTACGTTTCGAATATAACTCTGAAAGCCCTTCACGAACTGGAGCGTGAATATAAGCTACTTTTAGCGTTTTATTTTTGGTACCAGCAACAAGGTAAATCAACAAAAACCACTTGTTGAAATGTATTATTAAAATTACTTTCTAGAGAGGGTTTTACTAAAATCTTATTACTTTAAATATTTAGATTTTAGTTTTAAATCGATATATTATCTGATAGGGTTAATGATTTTATAAGATTTGTGTTCATGCTAAACGTTGCATAAAATTTGCATCATAAAGATTAAGATTTCAGCTTTCAAGTGATAAGTCATTTCTTCAATTTCATAAATAAAGTAAGGGCGATTTTTGATTGAGCTATGTTGATGACCTAACGAAGTTTTCACACATTTTTACGTATTATGACACTTTTTGACACACTTTAATAGGTTTTTACCTGTTACGGTATATTTAAAAACATTTGGACACTTGCCCAAAAAGCTGGCCATCACCATGACCTACTTTTTTGTGTGTGTCCTGCTTGATAAACTCCTTCTTTAAACTCCTTGCTTCTTTTATTGGAACTGAGTTACGTCTTACAATGAAGATTCGGAATACTGTTATGGTATCTTTGGTCATACTCGACAACCCAAACCCAATTGTAGAACTTAAATGGAATTTTTCAGGATTTGTGGTCCCTTTGAATGATGGAAGATAGACAAAGAGATCGCTTGAGTGGAATCTAAGAATGGATAACAGAAGTAGAGGAAGTGCTTTCATACGCTAGACTGAAAATTTTAGTGGCTTACCTTGTTCAGGTCTTCTTAACTTCTATGTTAATGTCTTAATTTTTGGTCTGATTATATTTTGAAAGTCTTTGAAGAATTTGACATAACAAATTGGATTGCTTAAAAGCAATGTTTTTGGAGATAGAAGATATTATCTATTGATAGACACACCTACAAAGTAGACATTTGCATAACATTTTTTTTCTTATCATATCACGTGTATTATACATATTTCATCTTAAAGATTAAGATTTCAGCTTTCTAGTGATGTACAAGTCATTTCTTCAATTTAATAAATACAGATAGAACAATTTTTTGTTAAATTTGATGGAGCTTCAGATAAAAAAATAGAACTTGTCCTTAATCGGAATATTTTTCATAAAACTAAGTAAAAAAGGAAAAGTTAAGCTTTCATTTAAGACCATTTGTTTATATCTAGAAATAAATTCAGCATGATTTCCTAAAGTTTATGTTCAGTTTATATGAATTTATCAAAATATTAAAATTTAGAGGTCTAATCCTGAACCTATATTTCCAAACATTTTTCATAAAACCTAATGAGGTATATATCATTTTAAAAAGAAAATATCCAGATTTAATTTAAGATATAAACCATCTCTCTGTACCTAGAAACAAGTTCAGAGTTTTTTTCTAAAGTTTATGTTCAGTTTATATGAATTTATCAAAATATTAAAAATTAGGCTTCTAATTCTTAATCAATATCTCCAAACATTTTTCATAAAACCTAATGAGGTATATATCATTTTAAAAAGAAAACATTCAGCTTTAATTTAAGATATAAACCATTTGTTTATACCTAGAAATAAGTGCAGAATTTTTTTCTAAAGTTTATGTTCAGTTTATATGAATTTATCAAAATATTAAAAATTAGGCTTCTAATTGTTAACCAATATCTCCAAACATTTTTCATAAAACCTAATGAGGTATATATCATTTTAAAAAGAAAACATTCAGCTTTAAATTAAGATATAAACCATTTGTTTATACCTAGAAATAAGTTCAGAATGATTTTCTAAAGTTTATGTTCAGTTTATATGAATTTAACAAAATATAAAATTTAGGCTTCTAATTTTGAACCTATATCTCCAAACATTTTTCATAAAACCTAATGAGGTATATATCATTTTAAAAAGAAAACATTCAGCTTTAATTTAAGATATAAACCATTTGTTTATACCTAGAAATAAGTTCAGAATGATTTTCTAAAGTTTATGTTCAGTTTATATGAAATTAACAAAATATAAAATTTAGGCTTCTAATTTTGAACCTATATCTCCAAACATTTTTCATAAAACCTAATGAAGTATATATCATTTCAAAAATGAAACATTTAACTTTAATTTAAGACATAAACCATTTGTTTATACCTAGAAATAAGTTCAGAATGATTTTCTAAAGTTTATGTTCAGTTTATATGAGTTTATCAAAATATTAAAAATTAGGCTTCTTATTCTTAAGCTATATCTCCAAACGTTTTTTATAAAACCAAAATACGTATATATCATTTAAAAAAGAAAACATTCAGCTTTAATTTAAGATATAAACCATCTCTCTATACCTAGAAATAAGGTCAGAATGATTTTTTAAAGTTTATGTTCAGTTTATATGAATTTATCAAAATATTAAAATTTAGAGTTCTAATCTTGAACTTATATCTCCAAACATTTTTCATAAAACCTAATGAGGTATATATCATTTTAAAAAGAAAACATTCAGCTTTAAATTAAGATATAAACCATTTGTTTATACCTAGAAATAAGTTCAGAATGATTTTTTAAAGTTTATGTTCAGTTTATATGAATTTATCAAAAAATTAAAATTTAGAGTTCTAATCCTGAACCTATATCTTCAAACATTTTTCATAAAACCTAATGAGGTATATATCATTTTAAATAGAAAACATTTAGCTTCAATTTAAGACATAAACCATTTATTTATACCTAGAAATAAGTTCAGAATGATTTTCTAAAGTTTATGTTCAGTTTATATGAATTTATCAAAATATTAAAATTTAGAGTTCTAATTCTGAACCTATATCTCCAAACATTTTTCATAAAACCTAATGAGGAATACATCATTTTAAGAAGAAAACATTTAGCTTTAATTTAATATATAAACCATTTCTCTATACCTAGAAATAAGTTCAGAATGATTGTTTAAAGTTTATGTTCAGTTTATATGAATTTATCAAAATATTAAAATTTAGAGTTCTAATCCTGAACTTATATCTCCAAACATTTTTCATAAAACCTAATGAGGTATATATCATTTTAAAAAGAAAACATTCAGCTTTAAATTAAGATATAATCCATTTGTTTATACCTAGAAATAAGTTCAGAATGATTTTCTAAAGTTTATGTTCAGTTTATATGAATTTAACAAAATATAAAATTTAGGCTTCTAATTTTGAACCTATATCTCCAAACATTTTTCATAAAACCTAATGAGGTATTTATCATTTTAAAAAGAAGACATTCAGCTTTAAATTAAGATATAAGCTATTTGTGTATACCTAGAAATAAGTTCAGAATGATTTTCTAAAGTTCATGTTCAGTTTATATGAATTTATCAAAATATTAAAAATTACGCTTCTAATTCTCAACCAATACCTCCAAACATATTTCATAAAACCTAATGAGGTTCATATCATTTTAAAAAGAAGACATTCAGCTTTAAATTAAGATATAAGCTGTGTATACCTAGAAATAAGTTCAGAATGATTTTCTAAAGTTCATGTTCAGTTTATATGAATTTATCAAAATATTAAAAATTAGGCTTCTAATTCTTAACCAATATCTCCAAACATTTTTCATAAAACCTAATGAAGTATATATCATTTCAAAAATGAAACATTTAACTTTAATTTAAGATATAAGCCATTTCTCTATACCTAGAAGTAAGTTCAGAATGATTTTCTAAAGTTTATGTTCAGTTTATATGAATTTAACAAAATATTAAAAATTAGGGTTCTAATTCTTAACTAATATCTCTAAACATTTTTCATAAAACCTAATGAAGTACATATCATTTCAAAAAGGAAACATTCTTCTTTAATTTATGATGAAAACTATTTCTTTATACCAAGAAATAAATACAGAATGACTTTGAAGTGTTGATAGTTTGAAGTTGTAATTTTTCTGAATGAACTTTTCTTGTCTTGTACTTATGTATACTGAAGAGTTTGTGTAGGGAAACGACCGGATGCATTATCGAGTAGGGCGAGTCAGAGTTTATATGCCGTAAATATCACGAGAGCGAGTTTTTGTTTTGAAGTTTGCTTTGGACAACGGCCACTAAACTCGAATTTTTATCGGTGCACTTCGCGGTCTATTCCTGGTCCGGACACCATTTATATATACACAAACGTTGGTCCGATGGCCCCATTATGTATCTATTTATATTGGCAACGCTCCACCTCAGTTTACTTGTATACTTTTCAGCCCCGCCCGACTCATAACCGAATCCTACACCACCATCTGTTCTACATGTTTCGTCGAAGCTTTTTTACAAAATATAGTTACCTGTATGCGGTATAAAAAGTTAACGAACTGAATCATGGGTGCCAATTGTTCGATTTACAGCCAACAACTCAATTGTCAGATCACATCATGTTTCTGTTTTTTTTGCAATTTTTTTTGTTCGAATGCCATCAACAATAGTGATCAAACAATGAGTTTTCTACAGCGAGAAAAATTCCAAGCGCGCGGGAGTGGATATATAAAGAGAAAGGGGAGAGGTGAAATAAGCACCCCCGCTGATTGCTCTATCAATATCGTCGCTTCTTTGAACCGTGAACATCAAATTGCCAATCATGTTTCCGTAACCCTCTTATAGCCCGAGGTCGAAAGAATTCCCTCCCATAACCATCGAATCAAAAAAATCAATTTACAGATTAATTTAAACGTTCGCCATAAATATGTCATCAACAAATTCTTGTTTTAAATAAAATAACTTTATTTTGAAATGTAATTCATTAAAATAATTTTTCAGTTTGTGGACTAAACCAAGTGTTAAATTTTATAAATTCCTGTTTCCTAATTTCCTGTTTTACCAAATTTTGAGGTTTCTCATCATTTTCGGATATAAGTTATTAATTATGAATGATGGAGAATTACTTTATAAACAAAAACATTTAGAATTAATACATAAAATGTACTGAATAAGAATATTTACCCCATTAATCAGCATTACCAACCCAACTTAAGAAAAATTGAAAATTTTACGTTTTCATTAATTTTCTGTTATAACTCATTAATTATAACTGAAGGAAAAAAACATTTCATACAAAACAGGTCTAGAATTATCCCATAAAACATATGTAATAAGTTACATTAATCCATCGATCAGTAGTACCAACCCAACCCAAAATAATATCAAATTTTGCGGTTTTTGATGATTTTCGGATATAACTTATTAATTATGAATGATGGAGAATTACTTTATAAACAAAAAAGATTTAGAATTAATACATAAAATGTATTGAATAAGAATATTTATTCCATCAATCACCATTACCAACCCAAATTAGAAAAATTGAAAATTTTACGTTTTCATTAATTTTCTTCTATAACTCATTAATTATAACTGATGGAAACAAACATTCCATATAAAAAAGGTCTAGAATTATCACATAAAACATATGTAATAAGTTATATTAATCCATCGATCAGTTGTACCAACCCAACCCAAAAATAAAACTAAACTTTGAGGTTTTTGATGATTTTCGGATATAACTTATTAATTATCAATGATGGAGAGTTACTTTATAAACAAAACAACATTTAGAATTAATACATAAAATGTATTGAATAAGAATATTTACTCCATTAATCAGCATTACCAACTCAACTTAAGTAAAATTGAAAATTTCACATTTTCATTAATTTTCTTCTATAACTCATTAATTATAACTGATGGAAATAAACATTTCATACAAAAAAGGTCTAAAATTATCCCATAAAACATATGTAATAAGTTATATTAATTCATCGATCAGTAGTACCAAACCAACCCAAAAATAAAACTAAATTTTGAGGTTTTTGATGATTTTGGGATATAACTTATTAATTATGAATGATGGAGAATTATTTATTAAACAAAAAGCTTTTAGAATTAACCCACAAAATATAATTATTTATTAGATATAACTTATTAATTTAAAAGTTCGCCATAAATATGTCATAAACAAATTCTTGTTTTAAGTAAAATAACTTTATTTTAAAATGTAATTCATTAAAATAATTTTTCAGTTTGTGGACTAAACCAAGTGTTAAATTTTATAAATGGTGATGTGGTTGTTTTACAACCCGGTAACCATTTCCTTTTTTAACCAAAACTATTTTTCGCTTTGTTCACGGCGTGTTCGTACTAAAGCTTTATTGCAAAATATTAAAGCCACGTTTAAACCCGGATAACACGTGCAAATTAACAGCTGCTATCCCCGGTGTCCCCCAGAGCGGTTAGGATAATGTTTACGACATCGTATATTGAGGTTCCCCTAAATTTTTTTGGATTAAAATAAAACCAAAAAACGAAATTCGCATTTTTTTTAGATTTATTTAGAGTTTATTGTAAAGAAAAAGAAATCGTTTGTGTTTGTAGATATGATAAGATATGTATGAACAAATTAAAGTTTTAGGAACGAAATATAAGTCTGCCGTAGATTTCTGGAATTCTTAACGAACGAACCGAGCTCGTTTAACGTTTGTGTAATTAAGGCTTACGTCTAGTTAATTCGGTCGGGACGAAATTACCGCGCGAGAAGGTCCCTCCATTAAAATGCAAATGTGACCGCTGTTGTAATTATAATTTTCGTGGGAGAAAAAAACTTGCGAGGAGGAATTTGCAAATTAAAAAGTTCGCTAGTTCTATTCATTCACTTGACTTTGAAATCGGGACAACTTAAGTCTCATTTCAGCTATAAATTGCAAACATAACAACATACATACATACATAATATAGATTCGCTTCATTATCAACAAAAGTTTTTTAGATGAAAAATAATATCTGGTTTTGCAGGTGTATCGATTTTGTCCCCTTTGATAACCTGAATATATTTTATTTACATTCATGTAATAAATATCTTTGATGTTGTTTGCATTGCTTGTGGAGTTAATTAATAAATATGATCAGAAATAAATGACAAAGTGTCTCATTTGAACTTAGAACGTCTCCGCACGTTTATTGGACATTTATTGGACATTCACCAACGGCGGCGCCCGTTTGTCCACAAATTCAATTACGGAGACCCTCTTTACGATTATCCATGCTACAAAACCATAAAAAGGGACGCGCATAAGTGTGGCTGGCGCACCACACATACCGTCGCCGTCGCTATCTCACCTCGAATCCATTTAGTAGTAACATAACCTTTATGCCTCTGGATAAAACTGCGCCAAGCAGCTGTAAATTGCGATACAGAACCGCATAACAACGTACATTCCATTTTGTAATTCATTCGATGCTCATCCTAAAACTGTTTTGCCCTTCGGACATTATAGTTTATATTGCCCGTTAATATTTAATAATATGTCGCTAAGATTATCCGGAGTTATTACCATCTTATCTAAGTAGTCTACTCAAGTAGTAAGTTTTATGGATAGTTTCGTATAGAAAATAAAAAAAAAACCTCCCTCTATGGAGTTTTTCTTTTTACTATCTATATCATTATGTATCTTTAGTGAATACATAAAGTAGAGTGGTTAAAATGAAATTTAAAAGGACTCGTTTAATTCTTTTCATAATTTAACAGAAAATGTAACTTTTAAATAGCTATCTCCTCAAATTTGTTTGTTTTTTTTTAAATCTTATACAACTCGTTAAATTTGTATGATTCCAACCCAATTTTTAAAGAAGGTATGAATTTGTATAAATGCATAAAATGCAAAACCGTAAATTTAGCTCATTTTAAACATTTTATAGTTCAACATGCCGTAACTTCTTTGTCTTGGCAAATGTAATAATTTGATATGATTTATTGAAATCTACATTCATTTTAGTGTAAATGCTGTAAAATTTCATTAGTCCAACTTTATTTTTGGATACGTTACGATGTTTTAATTGAAACTCAACCTAAATTTGATCCATTTTTGGTTATATTCCAATTTAACTCTTGGTAACTCTTTTAATGGATCGGCAGATTAATGAATCTGCATTATTTCTTACATAACTCGTAAAATTTGTATGATTCCAACATAGATTTCAAAGAAGATATGAATTTTTATGTATTATCCTAAATTTAGCTCATTTTGAACATTTTCTAACTGAACTCGTCATAACTTCTTTGTCGTGGCAGATGTAATAATTTAGCAAGATTTATTGAAATCTACATTCATTTTAGTGTAAATACTGAAAATGTCATTATTCCAACTTGATTTTTGGATACGTTACGATTTTTTAATTGAAACTCAACCTCAATTCAATCCATTTTTGGTTATGTTTCAATTTAACTCCTGATAACATTTTTAAACGGCTTCCAATTCGGTATAATTTATTGAAATCTACATTTATTTTAGTGTAAATACTGAAAATGTCATTATTCCAACTTGATTTTTGGATACGTTACGAGTTTTTAATTGAAACTCAACCTAAATTTGATCCATTTTTGATTAAATTTTAATTTAACTTTTAATAAGTTTTTCAAATGGCTTCCTCCATCAATTTCGTATGTTTTCCCAAAATCCGCATTCTTTCTTATACAGCTCGTGAAACTTTTATGATTCCATCACAATTTTCAACCAAGTTATGAATTTTTTACAATTAAAAACCTCTGATTTAACTCATTTTGAACATTTTCCAATTCAGCTCGTCATAACTTCTTTGTTTTAGCAGATGTCATAATTTGGTATGATTTATTGAAATCTACATTTATTTTAGTGTAAATACTGAAAATGTCATTATTCCAACTTGATTTTTAGATACGTTACAAGTTTTGAATTGAAACTCAACCTAAACTTGATCCATTTTTGATTAAATTTCAATTTAACTCTTAATAACTTTTTCAAATGGCTTCCTCCATCAATTTCGCATGTTTTCCCAAAATCCGCATTCTTTCTTATACAACTGATGAAACTTATATGATTCCATCACAATTTTCAACGAAGTTATGAATTTTTTACAATCAAAAACCTCTTATTTAACTCATTTTGAACATTTTCAAATTCAGCTCGTTATAACTTCTTTGTCTTAGCAGATGTCATAATTTGGTATGATTTATTGAAATCTACATTTATTTTAGCGTAAACAGTGAACATTTCATTATTAAAACTTAATTTTTGGATACGTTACGAGTTTTTAATTGAAACTCAACCTAAACTTGATCCATTTTTGATTAAATTTCAATTTAACTCTTAATAACTTTTTCAAATGGCTTCCTCCATCAATTTCGCATGTTTTCCCAAAATCCGCATTCTTTCTTATATAACTGGTAAAACTTGTATGATTCCATCACAATTTTCAACGAAATTATGAATTTTTTACAATCAAAAACCTCATTTAACTCATTTTGATCATTTTCTAACTCAACTCGCCATAACTTCTTTGTCGTGGCAGATGTCATAATTTGGTATGATTTATTGAAATCTACATTTATTTTAGTGTAAACACTGAACATTTCATTATTCCAACTTGATTTTTGGATACGTGACGAATTTTTAATTAAAACTCAACCTAAATTTGGTCCATTTTTGATTAAATTTCAATTTAACTATTAATAACTTTTTCAAATGGTTTCCTCCATCAATTTCGCATGTTTTCTCAAAATCCGCATTCTTTCTTATACAACTGGTGAAACTTGTATCATTCCATCACAATTTTCAACGAAGTTATGAATTTTTTACAATCAAAAACCTCTAATTTAACTAATTTTGAATATTTTCCAATTCAGCTCGTCATAACTTCCTTGTCTTAGCAGATGTAATAATTTGGTATGATTTATTGAAATCTACATTTATTTTAGTGTAAATACTGAACATTTCATTATTCCAACTTAATTTTTGGATACGTTACGAGTTTTTAATTAAAACTCAACCTAAATTTGGTCCATTTTTGATTAAATTTCAATTTAATTCTTAATAACTTTTCCAAATGGCTTCTTCCATCAATTTCGCATGTTTTCCCAAAATCCGCATTATTTCTTATACAACTCGTGAAACTTGTATGATTCCATCACAATTTTCAACGAAGTTATGAATTTTTTATAATCAAAAACCTCTAATTTAACTTATTTTGATCATTTTCTAACTCAACTCGCCATAACTTCTTTGTCGTGGCAGATGTAATAATTTGGTATGATTTATTGAAATCTACATTCAATTTAGTGTAAATACTGAAAGTTTTATTATTCCAACCTGATTTTTGAACTGAATTTTTGAAACTCAATCTAAATGTGATCCATTGTTGATTATATTTCATTTTAACTCTTAACAACTTTTTTAAATGGCTTCCATCACCAATTTCGCATGTTTTCCCAAAATATACATTATTTCTTATATAACTTATAAAATTTGTATGATCCCAAAACAATTTGATATCCCAATACAATAATATGCAAATAGTTTATGTCTGAAATGCAATACTTTGAGAATTAATACTTAAATTAACAACCTAAGTTAATTCATAATTACAATCTTGTTCTATAAATGAAACGATACGTTCATTAAGCTTTTCGACTCCCCATTCCATACAGCATTGTAAAATATAAATCGAAGACTCAGCACGAACTGAGATGGAGGAAACAATTAGCGAAAATCCGGTGTCACGTCGGGCTAATCGTCAGCAGTTAACGAAAAATCAATACGTACAGCACTGAAAAGCTCCAGCAAGAGTCGTTAAAAATGCATAGCGCCGCCGACAACGGAGAAAATAAACATGGCAGGACACGTCTCTGTTTGGCCATCGTCGACCGATAGTTTGTTTGATTTAACGCGCAGACGACGCTTGTTTGAATAATCACCAAGTGGAGTTTTCTAACGCCAACGAAACGTTTCAATTTGGACAAGTTCGTTTTAAATCGAAAACGTATTGAAAGGGCTCCAATCCCATTGCGATTTGGTTTAGCAGTAATAAATATTAATGAATTACGTTTCGTGGACTACTAACTGGAGTTTACTCGAGAGTTAGTTTAAGCTTTTCGTAGATAATTTAAGGATGTGGGAAATTGCAAATTTCATTCCGGTGATTTGTTTTACGAGCAGTTTACATAACTTCAAATTGAAAATTTAACCAAATTGATCTGGTTACATTAAGCTAGAACGGAAAATAACTTGAAACGTGTAAAATCGTGACGGGACAATTTTTAAACCTTTTACGAGACACAATAGCCGTGGCGTAAGTTACACCAACCCCTCCTCTTCTTCTTCCACTAAAGTGTAACGCTTCCGCATAAAAGCTTTCTCCTTGTCTCGCTGAAGAATGTTCAGCATGCGGAGTTCCGTGAAGTAGGGAAGCTGCCAACGTTGAGAAAAACGACCGTGCGAGACACAAGAAAAATATCCCCGCCATTTTAACGCAATCTCCGCCGTAATTGTTGTGTTTCCTACGTGTTACCACGCCCGAAAGCAACGAATTTGCCATCTCCCCTTTCATTATTTATCTCTGAAAAAAAATTGCTACATAAAAAAATAAAATAAAATGGGATCGCTGAAATTCAAGTTTGGGAAGCGTTTAATCCGGATAATTTGCGCTTGTTACCCAAAAGTTTTCAACTAAAACCGAAATCGTCTCACTAATCTTCTTTCACGTGTAAAGGCGTGACCTTTTCACACAAGCAGCAGCAGGAACAAGTAGCAGCACCGGTAGTTGAAAGCAAACTTTAGCGCGCGCGACGCAGAACAATGGAACCGTGTCAGCCGGATACTGAACATATATCTTGAACGGAGGCGGAAAACCCAGCGGCCGTTACTAGTTGACGTGTTTTATTGCGCCACTCTCGAGACATTTAAATTTTAAAGCACCCATCTGAAGTGCAGTTTTGGTCTGTACTTCGGACAGCACTCATCGATCGTTTGGAACAACGTAAAACACGGGGAGGGTTTTCGCTTAAGAGCGACCCTTTTTCAGATGATTTAAAACGTTGTTTACGTTTAGACATTTATTTATGGTCACATATGAATTTTTTTTCTTGGCAATTTACATTTAATTTATGTTAACAATAAATTAATAGTAAGTAGTTACAAAGTAAATTAAATTAGAGAAGAGTAAAACCTCAATATAACCGATTAATACCATCAGAACCATCAACAACTTGCGAACAAAGACGAATTCATCAAATTTTGATATTTTCGAGTTTCATTATTCCAACTTGATTTTTAGATACGTTACGATGTTTTAATTAACCTAAATGTGATCCATTTTTGATTATATTTCAATTTAAGTCTTGATAACTTTTTTAAATGGCTTCCTTCACCAATTTCGTATGTTTCCCTAAAATCTGCATTATTTCTTATATAACTCGTAAAATTTGTATGATTCCAAAACAATTTTTAAAGAAGTTATGAGTTTTTGTGCATTCAAAAACCCTAAATATAGCTCCTTTTGAACATTTTTTAACTCAACTCACCATAACTTCTTTGTCTTGGCAGATGTAATAATTTGGTATGATTTATTGAAATCTACATTCAATTTAGTGTAAATGCTGTTAATTTCATTATTCCAACTTGATTTTTGGATACGTTATGATGTTTTAATTGAAACTCTACCTAAATGTGATCCATTTTTGATTATATTTCAATTTAACTCTTAATAACTTTTTTAAATGGCTTCCATCACCAATTTCGCATGTTTTCCCAAAATTTACATTATATCTTATATAACTTGTAAAATTTGTATGATTCCAAAACAATTTAATATCCCAATAAAATAATAATACCATCAGAACCATCAACAACTTGCAAACAAAAACGAATTCATCAAATTTTTATATTTTCGTATTTTTCTCGATATTGACGCATCGAAGAGCAAAAGTGCAAGAGAGCAATATTGTTTAGATTAAAATTTGCTACAACTTTTGTTGTAAAAACTTTTTTATAACATACTCCGATTCCCGAATGTTACCTTTAATAACTCGAAAAAGCAACAAATTTATCAAATTTTCATATTTTCGTATTTTTCTCGATATTGACGCATCTAAGAGCAAAAGTGCAAGAAAGCAATACTGTTTAGATTAAAATTTACTACAACTTTTGTTCTAAAAACTTTTTTATAACATACTCCGATTCCCGAATGTTACCTTTAATAACTCGAAAAAGCAACAAATTTATCAAATTTTCATATTTTCGTATTTTTCTCCATATTGACGCATTTGAGATCAAAAGTGCAAGAGAACAATATTGTTTAGATTGTAATTTGCTACAACTTTTGTTCTAAAAACTTTTTTATAACCTACTCCGATTCCCGAACGTTATTTTTAATAACTCGAAAACGCAACAAATTCATCAAATTTTCCTATTTTCGTATTTTTCTCGATATTGACGCATCTAAGAGCAAAAGTGCAAGAGAGCAATATTGTTTAGATTAAAGTTTGCTACACTTTTGTTCTAAAAACTTTTTTATAACATACTCCGATTTCCGAATGTTACCTTTAATAACTCGAAAAAGCAACAAATTTATCAAATTTTCATATTTTCGTATTTTTCTCGATATTGACGCATCTAAGAGCAAAAGTGCAAGAAAGCAATACTGTTTAGATTAAAAATTACTACAACTTTTGTTCTAAAAACTTTTTTATAACATACTCCGATTCCCGAATGTTACCTTTAATAACTCGAAAAAGCAACAAATTTATCAAATTTTCATATTTTCGTATTTTTCTCGGTATTGACGCATCTGAGATTAAAAGTGCAAGAGAACAATATTGTTTAGATTGTAATTTGCTATAACTTTTGTTCTAAAAACTTTTTTATAACGTTCTCCGATTCCCGAATGTTACCTATAATAACTCTAAAAAGCAACAAATTGGTCAAATTCTCATATTTTCGTATTTTTCTCGATATTGGCGCGTCTAATAGGAAAAATGCACGAGAACAGTATTGTTTAGATTGAAATTTGTTACAACTTTTGTTCTAAAAACTTTTTTGTAACATGCTCCCGAATGTTACCTTTAACACGTTGACTGCCGCAATAGTCACTAAAAGTCTATTCATTCTGGCCGGAACATTTTAAAATTAAATAGGCATGAGAATCAACTGGTGCTTCTCGTGGCTGTTGTGGAAATTGTGCCGTGCATCAAGTTACGCTACTCATGACAGTCAACGTGTTAAACTCGAAAAAGCAAGAAATTCATCAAATTTTCATATTTTTGTATTTTTCTCGATATTGACGCATCTAAGATCAAAAGTGCAAGAGAACAATATTGTTTAGATTGTAATTTGCTACAACTTTTGTTCTAAAAACTTTTTTATAACGTGCTCCGATTCCCGAATGTTACCTTTAATAACTCCAAAAAGCAACAAATTGGTCAAACTCTCATATTTTCGTATTTTTCTCGATATTGACGCATCTAATGGAAAAAATGCACGAGAACAGTATTGTTTAGATTGAAATTTGCTACAACTTTTGTTCTAAAAACTTTTTTGTAACATGCTCCTGAATGTTACCTTTAACACGTTGACTGCCGCAATAGTCACTAAAAGTCTATCCATTCTGGCCGGAACATTTTAAAATTAAATAGGTATGAGAATCAACTGGTGCTTCTCGTGGCTGTTGTGGAAATTGTGCCGTGCATCAAGTAACGCTACTCATGGCAGTCAACGTGTTAAACTCGAAACAGCAAGAAATTCATCAAATTTTCATATTTTCGTATTTTTCTCGATATTGACGCATCTACGAGCAAAAGTGCAAGAAAACAATACTGTTTAGATTAAAATTTGCTACAGCTTTTGTTCTAAAAACTTTTTTATAACATGCTTCGATTCCCGATGTTACCTTTAATAACTTGAAAAAGCAAGAAATTCATAAAATTTTCATATTTTCATATTTTTCTCGATATTGACGCATCTAAGAGCAAAAGTACAAGAAAACAATACTGTTTAGATTAAAATTTGCTACAGCTTTTGTTCTAAAAACTTTTTTATAACATGCTTCGATTCCCGATGTTACCTTTAATAACTCGAAAAAGCAACAAATTCATCAAATTTTCATATATTCGTATCATTCTCGATATTGACGCATCTAAGAGGAAAAGTGCAAGAGAACAATATTGTTTATTTTAAAATTTACTATAACTTTTGTTCTAAAAACTTTTTTATAATATGCTGCGATTCCCGAATGTTACTTTTAATATCTCGAAAAAGCAACAAATTCATCAAATTTGCATATTTTCGTATTTTTCTCGATATTGACGCATCTAAAAGCAAAAGTGCAAGAGAGCAATATTGTTTACATTCAAATTTGCTACAACTTTTGTTCTAAAAACTATTTTATAACATGCTTCGATTCCCGAATGTTACCTTTAATAACTCAAAAAAGCAACAAATTTATCAAATTTTCATGTTTTCGTGTTTTTCACTATATTGACGCATCTAAGAGCAAAAGTGCAAGAGAACAATAGTGTTTAGATTAAAATTTGCTACAACTTTTGTTCAGAAAACTTTTTCATAAAATACTCCGATTCCCGAATATTACGTTTAATAACTCGGTAAGCAACAAATTCATAAAATTTTCATATTTTCGTATTTTTCTCGATATTGACGTATCTAAGAACAAAAGAGCAAAAAAACAATATTATTCAGAATAAAATTTGCTATAACTTTTGTTCTAAAAACTATTTTATAACGTGCTTCTATTCCAGAATGTTACCTTTAATAACTTGAAAAAGCAACAAGTTCATCAAATATTCATATTTTCGTATTTTTCTCGATATTGACACATCTAAGAGCAAAAGTGCAAGAGAACAATATTGTTTAGATTAAAATTTGCAACAACTTTTGTTCTAAAAACTTTTTTATAACATGCCCCGATTCCCGAATGTTACTTTTAATACTTGAAAAAGCAACAAATTCATCAAATTTTCGTATTTTTCTCGACATTGACGCATCTAAAAGCAAAAGTGCAACAGAGCAATATTGTTTAGATTAAAAACTTTTTTATAATAATTAGATCAGGGAGTTTGATCCATGTTGACCAGTTATTTTTTATGTAAAATAAATTCAATAAAAAGCAATACTTCTTCTGGTCTTTTTCAATTTATTGTCTAACCGGTTTCGGCTTACGCCATCATCAGAGACATTAGAAATATAGATTAAATTTTAGCAACTTATTTTCTATTTAGTTGTTCATGTAAACGGCTTCACAAAGGTATACAAGTTAAAATTATAAATTTGAATACATTAAAACTCACGTTAAAAGTTAAAATTTACACGTTAAAATATAAAACAATACTATAAAACTTGGATTGACGGGCACTAATGGGATGTATACATAAAAGAGACTATTTTCTCTTTAAAAGAACAATATTGTTCAGATTACAATTTGCTACAACTTTTGTTCTAAAAACTATTTTATAACATGCTTCGATTCCCGAATGTTACCTTTAATAACTCGAAAAAGCAACAAATTCATCAAATTTTCATATTTTTCTCGATAGTGACATATCTAAGAGCAAAAGTGCAAGACAACAATATTGTTTAGATTAAAATTTTCTACAACTTTTGTTCTAAAAACTTTTTTATAACACGCTCCGGTTCCCGAATGTTATCTTTAATAACTCGAAAAAGCAACAAATTCATCAAATTTTCATATTTTTGTCGATATTGACGCATCTAAGAGCAAAAGTGCAAGATAACAATATTGTTTAGATTAAAATTTGCTACAACTTTTGTGCTAAAACTTTTTTTGTAATATATTCCTATTCCCGAGTGTTACCATATATAATTTGAAAAAGCAATAAATTCATAAGATTTTCATACATTCATATTTTTCTGGATATCTATGCATGAGCAAAAGTGCAAGAGAGTATGATGTTAAGAATAAAATTAGCTACAACTTTTGTTTTAAATGTTCTTTTGTAACATGCTCCGATTTTCGAGTGTTACCACTAACAACTTGTAACTAAATTTTCCGGAAAATTTAAATGCGATAAACAAATTTTTGTGCCAGATTATTTGGGTTAACAAAAAATAAAAATCGCAAACATTCAAACCAATTCTGGCTTTGTATTTAAACCTACTGATTTATTACGGCACCTACCGATTTTTTACCATTAATTATTCTACCGATACTTCGCCAGCATAGGTTGGCAGCGCTGGTTCTATTTTTTTTTTTTGAAAACGCACGGCTACAGCCGAAACATTCTAGTTCTAGGTCTAGTGTTAGTTCTAGTTTTAGTTCAATGAAAAATATACAACAATTTAACGCTGAATAACAACTAAAACTAGAACTACCATCGTTGATTTATACGTCGTGTAAACAACTTGGGGAATACCCCGAGTTTATCTATGAACATGGAATAGAGCAACTAGGGGAATAACCCGAGTTGGAATCCGTTATATGGAGGTTTTACTGAATTGATAAAACGAAAGTAAGAGATAAAAAGATTTGAAAACGAAATTTACATTATTGCCTTGGAAAGAAGGAATAGTGCCAATACAGAAAGATTTACGGTAGTTGAAATTCGGCAGATTCAGCATGAAAAACGACCACGACCCTTAGTAGTTGAAATACGAGGCGTGAGCATTATAAATGCAAATAGTGGACGACAGCAGGCGCCTGGCCTCGAGCGTTTTATTTTCACTAAATGAATAAACTCCGGCCCATTTACGAACGAAAACTTCTTTGTACGTCCAACTTTTAATATATTCATGCCTTGTTGGTTCTCGATTTTTTTATTTCGGGGTTGGTGCTTTGTCGAAGTTTACTTCATCGTCATTGGACGACAGGGGTGTACTAGGTAGCGGCGCTGTGCAATAAAGTATTGATTTTGCAGGACGAACGCATCACTCGCTGGGTTATCTTTGATTCAAACTGGAACCCTTTTGCTCTGGTTCGTGTGGTTTTTCCATCATGGTTCGTGACCCTTTTCAATGTCACGTAACCGTGTAAATTTTCTCTTGAAATCCAATTAAAATTAACGAGAATCTATTTTTGTGATTCATGTATCGATGAGTGTTATAAATTGTAACTTTTTAAGAAAGAAATTTTATTAACGAGTTCAAAAAGAAGCCACACAAATAATATTTCTGTATGGGAAACAGATGTAGAATGTCGTTGGAGGGTGTGAACTTAGTGAAAGATATATGGTTTAATATATTATCACCGCGTGAACAAAACTTTCTGGGGGTTCTTCAACATTTCTTTCGGATGGTTTACCGCGCTTAATCTTTATGTGAAAACTTTTCTCTTATTGTATATCGACTTATTGTTAGCTCATGTCTAATATTTTCAAACTTTTTCGACACTTTCATTGAAAATTAATTTAATTAAGTTTTCGAAATGTTGTGAAATTTAGTTTTGCTGCAAAATTACACAAAACGTAACCTCTAAAAAATGTTGCAAGTTAAATGAAAGTTATATGACACATAGAGCAACCACCAGTAAAAACTTTCAGATAGAAGTATCTGCTCAAACAAGTAAAGCAGCAATTATATAACAACAAACGTTGTAGCAGAAAATGCAACCACGAAAAAGCTTTTCAGGACTAGTTAAATAAGAACTCTAAGAGGCATATTCTACACTTTAACAGACAAATAATCAACTGACATGTGGCATTGAGGACATTTTTAGATGGACGAGAAAGCGAAGAAGAGGTTGGAGAGTCCATGTTGACAAAATGGACCGTCGAAGTACTGAAAAGAAAGCTGGACATCAACATAGCAAGATGAACCAAAAGTCCTAAATTAAAGAGAAGAAGAAAAACATTGCTTCAATATAAACCTCAGCAGAGTACGTCCATAAGATGTCCTCATAAGATGTCAAAAACGAACAGACGCCTTCCAGAAAAATAAATACTACTGGCCTCACTTCCGATGGTACCTCATGGGATGTGATTTCACTAAAATTAAATGCGGAATACTAGGTTCTGCTAGTAGAAGATAAGATACTGCTTCAAGGGATTAAATATTGATGGCAGAATATGAGTTAACTCTTGAAGAGGACTACTATCCGTGCCAAAAGTCAAGGCCCTCACTTTAGAGATCGATATCTTTGTAACCGAACGCGGTAAAAAGAAAACCGCTGATCCGAAAATCTTCAAATTAACATATGTTATGTAGAAATGTTCAGTGATTACAACAAACTTTGCCGCAATTATTTTTATAGAGCGGTTGCAAAGATATCGACCTTTAAAGTGAGGGGCTTTGACCTTTGGCACCGATAGTAGATATACCTTCCAAATGACTAGATTCTCCTTACAGAGGATTAGATATGGTTGGCATAAGACTACATCTTCCTTACAGAGGACTAAGGATTGCTGGTGCCAGTTCTGGTACTATTTTCGGTGATGTAATGCCACTAAAATTTAATGCAGAATATTAAGTTTTGTTGGTAGTAGACTATATAGAGTTGGTATAACATAAGACATTGTTTCTAGTGATTTGATAGTGATGGAAGAAAATTAGCTACTTCTTGAAGAGGACTAGCTTCTCTTTGCAGATTACTAGATATTGCTTACAGATAGCTAGATATTGCTAACAGAATATTAAATCTTCCTTATTCGATGATGCGATATCACTAATGCAATTTAATGCAAAATACTAGTTTCTGCTGGTAAAAGACTAGATACTGTTAGTAGAAAACTAGATTGTGTTAACAGAACACTAAAAACTGGTTGCAGATGATTAGATATTGCATGTAGAGGGCTAGTTACTGCTGGCAGAAGCTTAAATTTCTGTTTTAGACTACTAGACACTGCTAATACCACTTTTGATACCACTTTCGATGATATAATTTCAGTAAAATTTCCCTATTAAAAAATACTAGATACTGCGAGCAGAAGATTAGGTACTAGTTGTGGATGACTAGATACTGATAGCAAAAAATTAGATATTTCTCCCAGATGATTAGATACTGCTAACAGAAGACTAGATACTGTTAGTAGAAAAGTAGACACTGCTGGCTGAAGACTAAATACTGTTAAATAGAAGACTAAACCTTTGTTATAGACGACTAAACATGCTTGTACCACTTCTGGTGCTACATTTTTAGGGAAAACCTGCTGCAAATGCACTACAAAATCTGCTCTTCGTGAATTTTCGGCTTTGCGGTCGATTTTGGTTGCAAAAAATCTTCGTTTTCTATCTGTCCAGGCAAATTTCATTAAACACGTCACTAATTGGGGTTCCGGGTAAAGATTTCATCTGTTGCAGAAAAAAATTTAAGACAAAACACTAGTTTTTGGTGGTAAAAGACTAGATACAGCTAGTGGAAAACTAGATTGTGTTGGCAGAACACTAAAAACTGCTTGCAAGTGACTAGATATTGCGTTTATAGGAATTCACTGTTTCAGACTACTAAACACGGCTAGTACCACTTTTGATACCACTTCCGATGATATGATTTCAATAAAATTTAATATCTATTAATTTATTATATACGTTGGTGGTCCATAATAAAAAATACTAGTTTCTGGTGGTAAAATGTTGCCGGGATACTAGATAGTGCTACCAGAAGATTAGATACTGCTTGCAGAAAACTACCAGAAAACTAGATACTGTTAGTAAAAAAGCAGACACTGCTTGCTGAAGACTAAATTCTGCTGGAAGAAGACTAAATCTTTGTTATAAAAGACTAAACATGCTTGTACCATTTCTGGTACTACTTTAGGGGAAAATCCGCTGCAAATGCACTACAAAATGTACTCTCCGTGCATGTTCGGCTTTGCGGTCGATTTTGGTTGAAAAAAAAGTCTTCGTTTTCTATCTTTCCAAGCAAATTTCGTAAAATGTTTTTTTTTTCTCCATGTGTCGTTCCGTCAGTTGATATGAATCCATATTCCTTTTTTGGATTTTGCCCATTTAATGTAATCGAACTGAAATTACTTGTCGAGTAATGTTGGTTTGTCGGCTATTTGCTCTTGCGTCTTATTGGACAGTTTTTAGGAATTTCTAACAGCTTTTCTATCCTACCAAATACTCGGTTGATTGGCTCAAACCTGTGCCTCCCAACTAGAAATATTAACTCCATCGCAGCTGTACGTTGTAAAACTTAATTTTTAACCAGTACATCAAGTTTGGACTACATGACTATTGTTGTTTTGACTAGAGCACAAAATAGACGACAATACAAAAACTGTACCACCTAGCGTATCCAACAATGCTTATCTTAGTTCTGTTGACCTTGTTCCTATTATACCTTTAGTCCAAACAAAAATATTGGAATTCTGCAATCGGTTGTGACACAATCAAAATTATATAAATTTATCTAGTGTACATGAAACCCGTCACTAATTGGGGTTCTGGGTAAAGATTTCATCTGTTGTAAAAAAAAAATTTACTAGATACAGCTGGTGGAAAACTAGATTGTGTTGGCAGAACACTAAAAATTGCTAGCAGGTGATTAGATATTACATGTAGAGGACTTCAGTGTTTCAGACTATTAAACACCGCTAGTACCACTTTTGATACCAGTTCCGATGATATGATTTCAATAAAATTTAATACTTATTAATTTATTATATACGTTGGTGGTCCATATTAACAAATACTAGCTTCTGGTGGTAAAATGTTGCTAGAATACTAGATAGTGCTACCAGAAGATTAGATACTGCTTGCAGATGTCTAGATATTGATGGCAGAAAACATTTGATACCACTTCCGATGATATGATTTCAATAAAATTGAATATATATTAATTTATTATATACGTTGGTGGTCCATATTAAAAAATACTAGCTTCTGGTGGTAAAATGTTGCTAGAGTACTAGATAGTGCTACCGGAATATTAGGTACTGCTTGCAGATGACTAGATATTGATGGCAGAAAACTAGATACTGTTAATAAAAAAGTAGACAGTGCTTGCTGAAGACGAAATTCTGCTGGTAGAAGACTTTGCAGTCGATTTTGGTTGCAAAAAGTCTTCATTTTCTATCTTTCCAAGCAAATTTCGTATGATTCCGCTTCTCCATGTGCAATCCATATTCCTTTTTTGGATTTTACAAATTTAATCTAATAGGACTGAAATTACTTGTCGATTAATGTTAGTTTGTCGGCTAACTGCTCTTGTGTTTTTTTGGACAATTTTTAGGAATTTCTGTAAAACTCAAGTTTTTGAAATTTTTACATAACAGCTTTTCTATCCTACCAAATACTCGGTCGACTGGCCCAAACCTGTGCCTCTTAACTAGAAATATTAGCTCCATCTGAGCTATGCGTTGTAAAACTTAATTTTTAACAAGTATATCAAGTTTGGACTACATGAATATTGTTGTTTTGACTGGAGCACAAAATAGACGACAATGAAAAAACTGTATTACCTAGCGTATCCAACAATGCTCATCTTAGTTCTGTTGACCTTCCTACTATATCTTTAGTCCAAACATAAAATATTGGAATTCGAGAATCCATCGTGACACAATTAAAATTGTATAAGTGTGCATAAAACCCATCACTAATTGGGGTTCTGGTTAAACATTTCATCTGTTGTAGATCAAAGTTCCATTCCGGCAGAGTTCGCCAAAGGGAATAAGTGTCCTGATGATCAGAGCTGTTGTAAGAGTACTCCACATCTTGCTTTGACTCGTATAAGCACTTGGAAGTACCAAGCCTCTTTAACTATAAAGGATAATTGCATAATTTCATGCGCTTGCGTGAATTCACGATTAAATCAATCTTAAATGCAATAATTTTTAATATTTAAATAAAAGTGTAATTTTTATTACATACGACAGTTTATCACATGCAGTAAATTCAAGTGGCAACAATACATTGTATACATGAAACGCAATGGTCTGTAAGTAAACGGTCTCTCGAATTGACTGATGGTCATATGGTCTTGTTTGATGTCCCCATTTTCGTCGTCACTGCCATCATCAGCGATATCCCTCACCGTACAAATAACACATTCCCACGCCCAATCTGTAATTTCGAAACCCGTCAATCAATCGTGAGATAGTCGGAATGTGATTGAGTGAATCTCTCTTGAAATTGAACTACTCGATAATGAGCAACGAACGAGCCACAGAGAAAGCGAATCGAAACTCGGTTAGGTACCATTTGAAATGTACGGGGAGTTTGGGTAGGAGGTGGTTAGGTGGTGGTAGGAGGGCGCGTTTGAGAGACTATCTATAACACGCAATTCCAATTTAAACCTTGTTTACTACGGCGAGGTCAAATCGCTGAAAACTTATTCGTCGACCTTTTCTCAAAAAGTTTTGTCAAACTGAACACGTTCGTATACTTTTTAGGTGTTGTTAACCTAAATTCATTTGTTTTCGTGGTACATAACAGCGTACGGTTTTCTTTTGAGTCACAAATCACGTTCCTACATTGAATTATTCAATTTCGTTAGAGAATTTTAAATAATTTATGTAATTTTTTTTTTTATTTTTAGATGAAGTGGTTGGTGTTATTCGTCATGACGATTTTCTTCGTCAGCTTTGCGGTTGCAGATGGTGAAATCTGGGAAGAAGATGATCACGAGATTCTTATTCGAAACGAAAGGGGAGCCAAAAATACTGGTAAGAGTAAGTGATCATACATTTTTTTTTATTTCTTTTATTTTTATCATCAAATTCTTTTTATTTGTTGTTTTGGTACTTTTTCATTTGAGATATTTTAGTCTTTTGTATGATACATGTGGCGTTTGGGTCATTAATTAAATGATTCTATCGGAGCCGAACAAATATGCAAATTGGAAAGGTAAACGCTTTAGGGCGGTGGGGTCGAGAGAAATCCGAACTATGGAAAATGGGAATTTCGTTGATGAAAGCGCGAACAATATTAATAAAACAAATTCTCTCTAGCGCGAAGGGCGGTGGCGATGGCAGCAGCATTCTATCGTATTTGCCGCGCGCCCTCTGGCAGAGGCATCAGTAAAATAATAACACGGGTACAATCTATGAATGTTTTACGAATAATTATTATTTTGGGGGGTTGGGAATATTCGGTTTATCTGGGACAGACATTGGAAATTGCTTATCGATTTTAGCTTTTGTAATAGGATGAACAAATACTTTTTTTAAGGTGTTATCTGGAAACAAAAAAAATATTTATTAAACATGGAGTTATCTTTAATGATCACTAATTTTGTAGAAAAGTTTAGTCTGCGTTTGCAAATCGAGAAACTGGTTACTACGATATCATATACAAACAATTCCTCTAAATCTTGGCTTTCAGCTCACTACACAGCATAACTACTATTTGGTTTGAGCAAGTTTACTACCAGAAACTGTAACGATAAGCAGCTTTGGGTCAACATACGATATTACAGGGATTAATCACGTCTACTTAATGCGAGACAAAGTCAGAACTGTCGTATCTGGGAATAAAGGAGAAGATGAGAAACGATGAACAAGTAGCGCAAAAGTGTTTGTGTCAAACCTCAAATGACTCATTTACATGGTCAAACAGAGAATTAGGTGATGTGTCGAGGAAAAGACTTCGCCTATTGTAGATAAGTATTTTAGACATGTTGAAAGAGGTTTATTGATGTTTTTGTGCAACATGAATGGGTGTTTTTGAAGAAAATGATGACTATATCAAAGACAAAGAAATAGTAGAGCATATTTATGCAACAATTTTAGAGGCAGTCATATTAGATACTAGAAATTTTATTATCAAGAATTGCATGGTTACCTTCAGTGAGTGCCTGTTCTAAGAGGCAGTACTATTCCACATCTTGCTTCAATAGTGATGATATTGAAAGCTTCACCTCTTCCATCTGGTTCATATATCTAGTCTTGAGCCATCCTCTAAGTCTTTCTTTGATCGCCGCCTGCTTAGTCCATGGCAAGCAGCAGATTGTTTATAAATTTGACGATATATTCAAAATTACGAATATCTGTCGTAGGATCTTTCTTCCGACTGTTGCTACCTGTTGCTATCTTTTGTCGTTTTTTGGACATTATCCGGGTTTCGAATCCCTACCTTAGAACTAGGAACATTAAGGTTTTATGTATTTGACATTTTGTTTTTCTTGTCAAAGTGACACATGTTAATTGGGTCATTAGACCTTAGTAAGGTTTGTTTGCTAGAAATGCAGAAATCAGCCCAGGTATACAAATCGCTCTAGACTTTCGATGTTATTCTTTTCTATGGCCAAGTTTTGCAAATATCTTCTCGATAGGTTTGCATATAGTTTTCGTTTTATTTGACAAATCGTCTGCAAAAGTCAGTATTTTTAAGCTTTTTTCGATAATTGTGCCTCTCGTGTTGATATCCATATCATCATTACTTATTCTGAATCTTGATGTTGTTTCTTATCGATGTTAAATTCTTTCCTCCTTTATACTCTGTACTCCTTCTCCGTTTCTTTGTTTCTACACTAATGCAGTTTACTACTGGTTTCTTTCATTCCGTCACTCTTCGTCATGCCAATTCATTGGACTGCTCACTGGTTTCTTTCAAATCCTAGACCTTCTTGTACTGCCTAACAGATAATATTTCTACTATATGACTCACCATCAGGTAGTGGTTAGATGTTAGCACCTGGCTTACTTTTAACCTATACTATGTCATATTTGGTGTTTTGCACGTGGTTATCTAGGGATACCCACGTTCCCTTATTTCTTTGCACTCAAACCATATGCTTGAAATGTCCATATTATGGAAGACTTATTACTTTATTGTTTTAGTAAATTGTTAATTTATTACTTTAGTGCCATTGTTATAGGATTCATTGGGTAGGTTGTTTATGGCCTGCACAATATGAACATGTGTGTATATAAGACTTTAATTAAAAAATCATCCATTAAGCCTCCTCGTGCATAAATACCTTGAAATCTTTTCAGTCGTTTTATTCTATTGTTTATAAAAAAGCCAGTGCCCAGTGTGCGTTTAAGTGAGCTACAGCTATAAAAAATTATATGACTTCCCTTCTTAAGCGTTCAAGATACCCATTAATCTTATATCTTGTATTGCGATGACATCAAGTGCATATTTATCAGATTCTCTTAATGATAGCCCGCCTTTCTCTCTTTGAACTTTTAAGACTCGTCTTCTTTTTCCAGTGGTAGGTAGTTGGAAAAAAAAATGGGTAATAGTTGGTACAAAATCATTTATGGATATTATTTTTAGGTCTTATAATGAACAATTTTTATCAACATCAATTCACCCAACAATTTTAATTTTGAAGTTATAAACCTCTTTATTGTTATAATTATCAAATTTGAACTATTTGGGATTTTAAATCTGCTTGGTTCCGAGTTATAATATCTTATGAATTACGTTTTATTGATACATTATAAACAATTTTCATCAACAACATATTCTTCTAACATTTTTAATTCTCGAGTTATTTCTGTCCAAAAAAGTCAAATTTGAATAAAATTATTTTTACACAAGTTTTTATAAATTATTTTGAACAATGTTACTAAATATTTTTATAATTCCCGTCCAACGTTTTCTTTTTTTACATTTTGACGTTTTTGTTGTTATATTCGTTAAACTTGAAATGTTTGGGACATTAAATCCGCGTCGTGGAAAATAATCATAAATGAGTCGAAACATCGACCGTGGATTATGTTTTGCAAGTTCTGTATAAACATTTTTTATTCATAATATTTTCTCTTAACGTTTTTAGATTTCGTTTTAGATTTAAACAAACATTATTATCCAAAAACGTGATTTTAGAGATTTTATAGAGTATAACTGAAAAAGCAGGGTGGTTAGAAAGAAATCGTTTGTGGATTATGTTTTTGTGATTAATTATGAACAATTTGTATTAATATCAATCTCACCCACAATTTTTAATGTCTGAGTTAAAAGCTTTTTTGTTGCTAAATGCGTCAAATTTGAACCATTTGGGATTTTAATATGCTAAATTGGTAATAATCATAATTGGATTATAACTACTTATAAATAACGTTTTATTGATTCATTGCAAGTAATTTTCATCCCCTATACCATCCTCTAACATTTTTAATTTCCGATATATAATAAGAAATTGTATCCAAAAATGTCAATTTAGAGATTTTAAGATTTTTAGGTTTATAATTAAAAATACAGGATGGTTAGAAAGAAATCGTTTGTGGATTATGTTTTTGTGATTAATTATGAACAATTTTTATAAATATCAATCTCACCCACAATTTTTAATTTCTGAGTTAAAACCTATTTTGTTGCTAAATACGTCAAATTTGAAGCATTTGGGATTTTAATCTACTAAATTGATAATAATCATAATTGGATTATAATTACCTATAAATAACGTTTTATTGATTCATTGCAAGTAATTTTCATCCCCTATATCATCCTCTAACATTTTTAGTTTCCGAGATATAAGAAGAAAAAATATCCAAAAATGTTAAATTAGAGGTTTTGAGATTTTATGGTTTATAACTAAAAATACAGGATGGTTAGAAAGAAATCGTTTGTGGATTATGTTTTTGTGATTAATTATGAACAATTTTTATTAACATCAATCTCACCCACAATTTTTAATTTTTGAATTAAAAGCTATTTTGTTGCTAAATGCGTCAAATTTAATCCATTTGGGATTTTAACCTGCTAAATTGGTAGTAATCATAATTGGATTATAATTACTTGTAAATAACGTTTTATTGATTAATTGCAAGTAATTTTCATCCACTATATCATCCTCTAACATTTTTAGTTTCCGAGATATAATAAGAAATAGTATCCAAAAATGTCAATTTAGAGATTTTAAGATTTTTAGGTTTATAATTAAAAATACAGAATGGTTAGAAAGAAATCTTTTGTGGGTTATGTTTTTGTGATTAATTATGAACAATTTTTGTTAATATCAATCTCACCCACAATGTTTAATTTCTGAATTAAAAGCTATTTTGTTGCTAAATGCGTCAATTTTAATCCATTTGGGATTTTAACCTGCTAAATTGGTAGTAAAATCATAATTGGATTATAATTACTTGTAAATAACGTTTTATTGATTAATTGCAAGTAATTTTCATCCGCTATATCATTCGTTAACATTTTTACTTTCCGAGATATAATAAGAAATTGTATCCAAAAATGTCAATTTAGAGATTTTAAGATTTTTAGGTTTATAATTAAAAATACAGAAAGGTTAAAAAGAAATCTTTTGTGGATTATGTTTTTGTGATTAATTATGAACAATTTTTGTTAATATCAATCTCACCCTTAATGTTTAATTTCTGAGTTAAAAGCTATTTTGTTGCTAAATGTATCAAACTGAAACATTTAGGATTTTAATCTGCTAAATTGATAATAATCATAATTGGATTATAATTACTTGTAAATAACATTTTATTGATTCATTGCAAGTAATTTTGATCCGCTATATCATCCGCTAAGATTTTTAGTTTCCGAGGTATAATAAAAAATGATATCCAAAAATGTCAATTTAGAGATTTTAAGATTTTATAGATTATAACTAAAAAAAACAAGATAGTTGGAACAAAATCGTTTTTGGATTTTGTTTTTGTGATTTATTATGAACAATTTTTATTAATATCAATCTCACCCACAATTTTTAATTTCTAAGTTAAAAGCTATTTTGTTGCTAATTGCGTCAAATTTGAAGCATATGGGATTAAAATCTGCTACATTGGTAATAATAATAATTGGATTATAATTGCTTGTAAATATTGTTTTATTGATTCATTGCAAATAATTTTCATTAACAATATTATCCCCTCCCATTTTTGGGTTTCGAGTTATAACAAAAAATGTTGTCCAAAAATATCATTTTAGAGACTTTAAGACTTTATGGTTTATAACTAAAAATGTAAGTTGTTTAGAAACAAATCGTTTATGGATTATGTTGTTGTGATTAATTACGAACAATTTTTATTAATGTCATTCTCCTCCACAACTTTTAAATTTTGAGTTAAAAACTATTTCGTTGTTAAATGCTTCAAATTTGAAATATTTGGGATTTTAAATTTGTTAGGTTGGTAATAATAATAATTGGATTAAAATCACTTGTAAATATTGTTTTATTGATTCATTGCAAATAATTTTCATTAACAATATTATCCCCTCCCATTTTTGGGTTTCGAGTTATAACAAAAAATGTTGTCCAAAAATATCATTTTAGAGACTTTAAGACTTTATGGTTTATAACTAAAAATGTAAGTTGTTTCGAAAGAAATCGTTTATGGATTATGTTGTTCTGATTAATTAGGAACAATTTTTATTAATGTCATTCTCCTCCACAACTTTTAAATTTTGAGTTAAAAACTATTTCGTTGTTAAATGCTTCAAATTTGAAATATTTGGGATTTTAAATCTGTTAGGTTGGTAATAATAATAATTGGATTAAAATCACTTGTAAATATTGTTTTATTGATTCATTGCAAATAATTTTCATTTACAATATTATCCCCTCCCATTTTTGGGTTTCGAGTTATAACAAAAAATTTTATCCAAGAATATCATTTTAGAGGCTTTAAGATTTTATGGTTTATAACTAAAAATGTAAGTTGTTTAGAAAGAAATTGTTTATGGATTATTTTGTTGTGATTAATTACGAACAATTTTTATTAATGTCATTCTCCTCCACAACTTTTAAATTTTGAGTTAAAAACTATTTCGTTGTTAAATGCTTCAAATTTGAAATATTTGGCATTTTAAATCTGCTGGGTTGGTAATAATAATAATTGGATTAAAATCACTTGTAAATATTGTTTTATTGATTCATTGCAAATAATTTTCATTAACAATATTATCCCCTCCCATTTTTGGATTTCGAGTTATAACAAAAAATTTTATCCAAGAATATCATTTTAGAGACTTTAAGACTTTATGGTTTATAACTAAAAATGTAAGTTGTTTAGAAAGAAATCGTTTATGGATTATGTTGTTGTGATTAATTACGAACAATTTTTATTAATGTCATTCTCCTCCACAACTTTTAAATTTTGAGTTACAAACTATTTCGTTGTTAAATGCTTCAAATTTGAAATATTTGGGATTTTAAATCTCTTAGGTTGGTAATAATAATAATTGGATTAAAATCACTTATAAATATCGTTTTATTGATTCATTGCAAATAATTTTCATCAACAATATTATCCTCTCCCATTTTTGGGTTTCGAGTTAAAAACTATTTCGTAGTTAATGCTTCAAATTTGAAATATTTGGGATTTTAAATCTGTTAGGTTGGTAATAATAATAATTGGATTAAAATCACTTATAAATATCGTTTTATTGATTCATTGTAAATAATTTTCATTAACAATATTATCCCCTCCCATTTTTAGTTCTCGAGTTATAACAAGAAATGTTATCCAAAAATATCATTTTAGAGACTTTAAGACTTTATGGTTTATAACTAAAAATGTAAGTTGTTTGGAAAGAAATCGTTTATGGATTATGTTGTTGTGATTAATTACGAACAATTTTTATTAATGTCATTCTCCTCCACAACTTTTAAATTTTGAGTTTAAAACTATTTCGTTGTTAAATGGTTCAAATTTGATATATTTGGAATTTTAAATCTGTTAGGTTGGTAATAATAATAATTGGATTAAAATCACTTATAAATATCGTTTTATTGATTCATTGCAAATAATTTTCATTAACAATATTATCTCCTCCCGTTTTTAGTTCTCGAGTTATAACAAAAAATGTTATCCAAAAATATCATTTTAGAGACTTTAAGACTTTATGGTTTATAACTAAAAATGTAAGTTGTTTGGAAAGAAATCGTTTATGGATTATGTTGTTGTGATTAATTACGAACAATTTTTATTAATGTCATTCTCCTCCACAACTTTTAAATTTTGAGTTAAAAACTATTTCGTTGTTAAATGCTTCAAATTTGAAATATTTGGCATTTTAAATCTGCTGGGTTGGTAATAATAATAATTGGATTAAAATCACTTGTAAATATTATTTTATTGATTCATTGCAAATAATTTTCATTAACAATATTATCCCCTCCCATTTTTAGTTCTTGAGTTATAACAAAAAATGTTATCCAAAAATATCATTTTAGAGACTTTAAGACTTTATGGTTTATAACTAAAAATGTAGGTTGTTTAGAAAGAAATCGTTTATGGATTATTTTGTTGTGATTAATTACGAACAATTTTTATTAATGTCATTCTCCTCCACAACTTTTAAATTTTGAGTTAAAAACTATTTCGTTGTTAAATGCTTCAAATTTGAAATATTTGGGATTTTAAATCTCTTAGGTTGGTAATAATAATAATTGGATTAAAATCACTTGTAAATATTGTTTTATTGATTTATTGCAAATAATTTTCATTAACAATATTATCCCCTCCCATTTTTGGGTTTCGAGTTATAACAAAAAATTTTATCCAAGAATATCATTTTAGAGACTTTAAGATTTTATGGTTTATAACTAAAAATATAAGTTGTTTAGAAAGAAATCGTTTATGGATTATGTTGTTGTGATTAATTACGAACAATTTTTATTAATGTCATTCTCCTCCACAAGTTTTAAATTTTGAGTTTAAAACTATTTCGTTGTTAAATGGTTCAAATTTGATATATTTGGAATTTTAAATCTGTTAGGTTGGTAATAATAATAATTTGATTAAAATCACTTGTAAATATTGTTTTATTGATTCATTGCAAATAATTTTCATTGACAATATTATCCCCTCTCATTTTTAGTTCTCGAGTTATAACAAAAAATTGTATCCAAAAATATCATTTTAGAGACTTTAAGACTTTATGGTTTATAACTAAAAATGTAAGTTGTTTAGAAAGAAATCGTTTATGGATTATGTTGTTGTGATTAATTACGAACAATTTTTATTAGTCATTCTCATCAACAATGTTTAATTTTTGAGTTAAAAGCAATTTACTTGTTAAATGCGTCAAATTTGACTTATTTTGGATTTTTAATCTCAATGTTGCTGTTATAATCTGAAGTACGTTATAGATTTTGTGAGTAGTCGATTTATTGTTCGGGTGAGAATGTGTTGATGTCCAATTTCCTACCCTTTCGATGGCGGTGCCATCTCGTTAACTGCGAATGTGACATCCATTGTGAACAAGCACCACCGTGGAGCCCATTGTTCTTCGCCAATTCCAATCTCACACAGTTCTCTCATTACGTCCTTTGTTTCTAAAGCGATCTCAATAATTGCAACAACGACCTCGAAGCTCTTTAAATCTTCTACCTAAAACTGATCGATAAATCCAACCCAGCCCGATAATAATAATTGGAATTTCTTGCATGTTGAGAAACCGTTAGTGTTTCTTTGCACAGAAATTTCGTGTACCGGAAGGAAATAAAAACACGATTGTTGTTATTTTTTTTTCATTACGATATCCTCACACCTTACCTGTTTGTATTGCCTCGTAGAATTTTAATAGAAAAATTTACATCAGCACACAGCAGCGACGATGGCGAGAAGCGCGAAGTACTATTTTGCGTGCTTGAATATTAAATGCAATTGCAGGATGCAAAGAAAAAAAAAAGAGAAAAGGGTCACACTTTTCTCTTTCCTCCTTGTAATTTATTACTTTTTAATTACACCCACTGCGTATTAAAACCAGAAATAACGAACTAAATTTTCTTTGTTTTGTGAAATTCGCAAAATCATTTCGAAAAATCATTTCAGCTTTTAGTATACAACGAGAATGAAATAAAATAGAAAGATATTAAATGATTCTGCAAATCACGGAATTCTCGACGAACCAAGCTCTGTAAGAGTTCGTTATAAATTTTTTTAGCCATCCCATGCGCATATTTCCGCATTTTTTTTTGTAGGAGAGCTTTCCACATCGAATTTTAATACAGAGAGCGTTAGATGGTTAATGCGGCGTTCTATATGCAAATTCCTCCCTTCTATGGCGCCGAAAAAATGTCGCCTGTAACCGTTAACGCAATTGAGGCTTTTTGAAGAAATAAATTAATTGAGAAAAAATTTACCCCATTTCTTTATAACACAATTTAAGTGTGGCAAAATTTTCGTAGTAACTCCACCTCGAAACATATAGAAAATATCCAGATGTACAACTTCCAGAGGGCGAACTGAGTAAAATTGAAAGAAAACTCGAGTGAGAAACGACACCATCATATATCTTCGCAGAAAATGGTAGAATGCGGGTAGGTAAACGATCACTTAGAATTGAATATCTTTATGGGACTATCTTGGTAATATCAGTAATAGACAGCTGTCGATATGAAAAGATCTTTTTAGATCGAAAAGTCGTTATAAGGTGCTATATTTCGTTTCCATTCATATTTTACGTTCAATTTCTTTTTTGGAAAAACGTTCAAAAACGATCTCGTTATTTAAATGGTTTTCCTCGGTGATGGAATTCTAGGTATTCGTAATTAATACTTAAAACATAAAACAATCAGTATAACTCAAGTTAATTTTGCAGCTTTGAGCAATACAGATGATTGTGTCAATACAAAATACACATCTCGGCGATTTTTTTAATTAAATTCTTATTGAGGTTAACTTGATAAAAATCCAGTTTACAACATCGTATCTCAAAAACGAATTAAGATATCAACAGGAAATAAAAACCATTTTAACGCAAATTTAATGATTAATTGTGGTGTTGAAAATCATTTCATTATTTTCATTAATATTGATGTGGTGATTTTTTAAATTCATCTGTGCATGCCTACTTATAATTAATAATACTAATTTTAAAGTAATGATATCTCAGAAAGTAATTGGGATATCAAGATCATTGTATTACCATTTTAGAGCCAATTTAATCTAATTTCAATGCACCAAAGATAATTCTTTCGTTCCTATAAATCTCGAAGTTACGTTTTTTTTTAATTAAACGTTGCGATTATTGAGGTTAAGTTGATAAAAAAGCAATTTACAATATCGTATCACAAGAACGATTGATGATATGTTAATGAAACAAAAACCATTTTAATGCAAATTTAATATGCATTTAATGTGTTAAACATCATTAAATTATTCCTATAAGTTTTGACGTGGCGATTTTTTATATTTATCTTTGCCCTCCTGTTTGTGACAGGTTATGATTGTTAATATCAATGTTGGAAACATCATATCTCAGAAAATAATTGGGGTATCACCATGATTTTGTTATCACTTTATAGCCAATTTAATCTAGTTTTATCATACCAAAGATATTTCCTTCGTTTCCATAAATCTCGAAAATACAATTGTTTTTAACTAAACTGTGGAATTATTGAGGTTAAGTTGATAAAAACGCAATTAACAACATCGTATCTCAAGAACGATTGATGATATGTTAATGAACCAAAAACCATTTTAATGCAAATTTAATAAGCATTCAATGTGTTGATCATCATTAAATTATTCCTATAAGTTTTGACGTGGCGATTTTTTATATTTATCTTTGTCCTTCTGTTTGTGACAGGTTATGATTATTAATACCAATTTTGAAAACATCATATCTCAGAAAATAATTGGGATATCACCACGATTTTGTTATCACTTTATAGCCAATTTAATCTAGTTTTATGATACCAAAGATAATTCCTTCGTTTCCATAAATCTCGAAGATACAATTGTTTTTAACTAAACTGTGGAATTATTGAGGTTGAGTTGATAAAAATGTAATTAATAACATCGTATCTCAAGAACAAATGAAGATATCTTAATGAGACAAAAACCATTTTAAAGCAAATTTAATAACCATTCAACGTGTAGAATATTATTAAATTATTTTTATAAGTTTTGACGTGACGGTATTTTATATTCATCTCCGCATATCCACTTTGGACAGGCTATGAGTGTTAAAACTTATATTAAAAGAATGATATCAAGATGATTTTATTACCATTTTAGAGCCAATTTAATCTAGTTTCAATACACCAAAAATAAATCTTTCGTTTATATAAACCTCGGTGATACGATTTTTTTAATAAATTTCTGTAATTATAGGGGTTAAGATGATAAAAATGCAATTTATAACATTGTATCTCAAGAACGAATTAAGATACCTTAATGAAACAAAAACCATTTTAAAGCAAATTTAATAAGCATTCAATGTGTATAATATCATTAAATTATTTCTATAAGTTTTGACGTGACGGTATTTAATATTCATCTCTGCATATCTACTTTTGACAGGCTATGATTGTTAATCCTAATTTTAAAGGAATGATATCTCTGAAAGTAATTGGGATATCAAGATCATTTTATTACCATATTTGAGCCAATTTAATCTAGTTTTAATGCACCAAAGATAATTCTTTCGTTCCTATAAATCTCGAAGATACGATTTTTTTAATTAAACGTTGCGATTATTGAGGTTAAGTTGATAAAAATGTTATTTAGAACATCGTATCTCAAGAATGAATTGAGATATTTTAATGAAACAAAAACCACAATAAAGCAAATTTAATAAACATTAAATGTGTTGAATATCATTAATTTGTTTCTATAAATTTTGACGTGGTGATTTTTTATATTCATCTCTGCTATCTACTTTTGACAGGCTATGATTATTAATACTAATTCTAAAAGCATAGCAGAGATGAATATAAAAAATCAAAAAATCGTATCACTGAGTAATAAAATGATCTTGATATCCCAATTACTTTCTGAGATATCATTCCTTTAAAATTAGTATTAACAATTATAGCCTGTCAAAAGTAGATATGCAGAGATGAATATAAAATATCGCCACGTCAAAACTTATAGAAATAATTTAATGATATTCAACACATTGAATGCTTATTAAATTTGCATTAAAATAGTTTTTCTTTTATTAAGATATCTTAATTCGTTCTTGAGATACGATGTTGCAAATTGCATTTTTATCAACTTAACCTCTATATTACAGATTTTAATTAAAAAAAATCGTATCACCGAGATTTATAGAAACGAATGAAGCCGTACCATTAGAACTGTTTTATTTGGACTGCGTCGAATATCGTTGTTTGTGGATCTAGTTTAGCCTTGCTAGTTGCTCTTCTCCAGAAATCCATTTCAACTACCAGCAGCCGGTTCTCTATTTGTTTATTTAATTGCCAGGTTTCGCATCCGTACAACGCCACGGGTATGAAGATAGTGGAATATAGTTGTTATCTTCATTTTTTGAGATCTTTTTTGACCAAAAAAGGGACTTTATGGGTTTTGTTATGTTTTTGCCCCGTTGTAGTCGGGTTCGTATTTTTGCTTCACATTTTCCACTGTGGTCCATCTTAGTTCCAAGGTAAGTGCACTCTTCGCATCCTTCAATTAAAGTATTATCGTTTAGCACCAGATCTTTTGCTTCGCCACGCAAAGATATTGTGTTTTTTTGGTTACATTCGTAACTAAGCCCATATTGCCATATATTCAAGGTGTTCTTCGCCCAGGGCTACACGACCACAAGGTCGTCAGCAAAATGTAGGTTTTACAGCGTTTCTTTCTTCAAAAGCAATCTGCATATATATGTTGAATACTAGAGGTGACATTTGATTACAAAGAAATTGTAGTTGAAATCAAAGGGTATATACAGAGAGATATAAGATTTATCTCATCGACGTATAATTTTTTACAAGCAATCCCATGATATTCTATAATAATTAGATCAAAGGGATAGAATTTGTGATTGAGTGTCGCAGTACATCTCCCTAATAATTACAGTGATGGGTGGTTGGGGTGCGTTTGCGGTTTAGACTGTATGCCATGTAACAGACACTCCTGCATAATTTGAAATACACACGCTACAAAACGAATATCGTATCTATCGAATCTCGTACCCTTCAGAGAGGGATATCACATTTTGTGAATTTTAAACGACAACAAACAAACCGACAAACAAGCAAACGAGCTTCAAATTGTCGAGTAACAAAGCCAATTATTTCGAATCGATGTTTTATATCTGTGCAATACACGGAATGTTTTAACGCAATTAAATTTTGTATTCATAAATAATTCGCTTTCGTGTTAATTATAATTAATAATTATTTAATCGTATATTTTATTCATTTAACGTTACGTGACGTTCAAAAAATTACCTCTCGTTCTTTATGCCTTAAAAATGATCGTCTTATCGCAAGAGTTTGCGGGGTCGAGGTACTATTAATTGACGCTCAAAGCGACGGTATGAAAGTTTGGATGAATGGTCCACATTACCTTTATAAATCGCCTGCTAAAATTGGCACAAGTTCCGCTTAGAGATTTCAGAGTTCAAACGAAAAAGAGAAATAATTCGACTAAGTAACGATACTGAAAAGAAAGAAATAAATAAACTCCTAATTGGCTAATTTCGAGTACTATTTAGTAAAAACAAATTGAAAACGACGACTCCAAACGGAAAATAAGATAAATAGGGGTTCGTTCCCATCCCGTTCTTTGTCTGTTCTGCTTAGGGATTTGTCTCTCAATAGATCACAATCCGGGAGGGTAAACAGCAATGCCTCTTTTCGGATTTTGTGCTTTTCAACTTTGAACCCAGTAACAATACGATCGATTTTAACCATTTCGACTATCCGATTTCAAAAGATTTAACGTGTTTACCTAAGCAAATTTCATGATTTATTTTACTAAAATGCGAATAATAATAAAGATAATTAATTAAAAGATCTGTTGTTAAGGTTCGTTTTCCTCCATCTAAGGTAATTTTGAAATTTAATTAACCCGGACAAACACGACGGACGGTTTTTAATAGATTTTCCAGACAATTCCTATAGTAGAGTGGAAAATTGATTCACTGTGGTCATTTTGGACGGAGATTGCACGGAAAACTGCAGATTAGCAGGGGAAGAAAACGAACGCAAAGCGTTGTAGGTGCATCGATCGTTATAATAAATTCCAAGTACATAGACTCCTTTACCATCTCAGAACCCCCGAAGCTGTCTAATAACGTTCGTCCCCACTTTAATTACGTGCTAAGCTCATCGTTGATGTTGGTAATTTACGGGAAAACCTGTCGCCCTACCATGCTTAACGACGTATTTATTAAAGATATTAAAGCTATGAAATCTTTTTTCTCGAGATGACTTTTATTTAATTCAAGTTGTATACACGCAATTTTAATTCGCTCAATATCAATTCAATTCACTCAAGAATTCGTAACCCGTAATTAATTAACTTGGGGAGGATGTTTTGTCTCGACGCAGTCACCTGTATTGCTCAAACCTGTGGAATTAACGCGAGTGGAATGTCTATAAGTCACCTTCCATAATTTCATTGAATTAAGCACTAATTACGAATGCCTAAGATTCCACCACCGAGCAAAGTCATTTAAATAACGTCGTCGTTTTTGAACGTTCTACCAACAATAGAATTTGAAAGAAAAACATAAATTTGCAGAGTTTAATTAAAAAAATCGTTTTGCCCAGATTTATGGGAACAAAGGAATTATTTTTGGTGCATTGAAAATGGATTAAATTTGCTATTAAGTGATGATAAAATGATCTTGATATCCTAATTACTTTCTGAGATACGAGTTTTTCAAAATTGGTATTAATAAGCATAAACTGTCTAATGTTATAGATATACAGAGATGAATAAAAAATTTATAGAAATGATTTAATGATATTCAACACATTGAATGTTTATTAAATTTGCTTTATTGTGGTTTATGTTTCATTAAGATATCTCAATTCATTCTTGAGATACGATGTTCTAAATAACAATTTTATTAACTTAACCTCAATAATCGCAACGTTTAATTAAAAAAATCGTATCTTCGAGATTTATAGTAACGAAAGAATTATCTTTGGTGCATTGAAAATAGATTAAATTGGCTCTAAAATGATAATAAAATGATCTTGATATTCCAATTACTTTCTGAGATATCAATTTATTCCCATTTTACATCGTATCTCAAGAATGAATTGAGATATCTTAATGAAACAAATGCCACAATAAAGCAAATTTAATAAACATTAAATGTGTTCAATATCATTAAGTTGTTTTTATAAATTTTGACGTGGTGATTTTTTATATTCATCTCTGCATATCTACCTTTGACAGGCTGTGAATATTAATACTAATTTTTAAGGTATGATATCTCAGAAAGTAATTGGGATATCAAGATCATTTTATTACCATTTTTTAGCCAATTTAATCTAGTTTCAACACACCAAGAACAAATCTTTCGTTTATATAAACCTCGGCGATACGATTTTTTTAATTAAACTCTGTAATTATAGAGGTTAAGTTGATAAAAATGCAATTTACAACATCGTATCTCAAGAACGAATTAAGATATCTTAATGAAACAAAAACTATTTTAATACAAATTTAATAAGCATTCAATGTGATGAATATCATTAAATTGTTTTATAAATTTTGACGTGGTGATTTTTTATATTCATCTCTGCATATCTACCTTTGACAGGCTGTGAATATTAATACTAATTTTTAAGGTATGATATCTCAGAAAGTAATTGGGATATCAAGATCATTCTATTACCATTTTTTAGCCAATTTAATCTAGTTTCAACACACCAAGAATAAATCTTTCGTTTATATAAACCTCGGTGATGCGATTTTTTTAATTAAACTCTGTAATTATAGAGGTTAAGTTGATAAAAATGCAATTTACAACATCGTATCTCAAGAACGAATTAAGATATCTTAATGAAACAAAAACTATTTTAATACAAATTTAATAAGCATTCAATGTGTTGAATATCATTTCATTATTTCTATTAATATTGATGTGGTGATTTTTTAAATTCATCTCTGCAAGCATACTTATGATTAATAATACTAATACTGAAAAAATCATAGCTCACAAAGTAATTTAGATATCAAGTTTATTTAAAAAATTTGATATAGTTTCGATACACCAAAGATAATTGCTTCGTTCCTATAAATCTCGAAGATCCGATTTTTTATTTAAACGTTGCTCAAACGTTATTGAGATTAAGTTGATAAAAATGTTATTTACAACATCGTATCTCAAAAACGAATTAAGATATCACAATGAAACAAAAACCATTTTAATGCAAATTTAATAAGTATTTAGTGTGTTGAATATCATTAAATTGTTACTATAAATTTTGAAGTGGTGATTTTTTATTCATCTTTGTACATCTACTTATGACAGGTTATAATTATAAATACCAATTTTGAAAAAATCATATCTTAAAATGTAATTGGGATATCAAGATCATTTAGATATCACTTTATAGCAAATTCAATCTAGTTTCAACACACCAAAAATAAATTCTTCGTTCCTATAAATCTCGATGATACGAATTTTTAACTTAAATCCTGCCATTATTAAGGTTATGTTGATATTAGTGCAATTTACAACATCGTATCTCAAATACGAATTACGATATCATAATGAAACAAACATCATTCTAAAGCAAATTTAATAAGCATTCAATGTGTTGAATATCATTAAATTATTTCTATTCATTCTGACATGGCGATTGTTTATATCCATCTTTGTGCATCTACTTATGGCAGGTTATGGTTATAAACAAAAATTTTTAAAATATATCACAAAAAGTAATTGGGATATCAAGATCATTCGAACGTCACTTTATAGCAAATTTAATCTAGTTTTAACACACCAAAAATAAACTTTTCGTTGCTATAAATCTCGGTGATACGATTTTTTTAATTAAACTCTGTAATTATAGAGGTTAAATTGATAAAAATGCAATTTACAACATCGTATCTCAAGAACGAATTAAGATATTATAATGAAACAAAAACCATTTTAATGCAAATTTAATAAGCATTCAATGTGTTGAATATCATCAAATTATTTCTGTAAATTTTGACGTGGTAATTTTTAAATTCATTTCTACTTTGACCGGTTATGATTATTAACACCAGTTTTAAAAAAATCATATCTCACAAAGTAATTGGGATATCAACATCATTTGAATATCACTTTATAGCAAATTTAATCCAGTTTAGACACACCAAAAATAAATCCTTCGTTCCTATAAATCTCGACGATACGATTTTTTAATTTAAATCCTTCCATTATTAAGGTTATGTTGATATTAATACAATTTACAACATCGTATCTCAAAAACGAATTAAGATATCTTAATGAAACAAAAACCATTTTAAAGCAAATTTAATAAGCATTCGATGCCATTAAATTATTTCTATAAATTTTGACGTGGTGATTTTTTATACCCATCTTTGCACATCTACTTGTGACAAGTTATGATTATAAATACCAATTTTGAAAAAAAAAAATCATATCTCAAAAAGTAATTGGGATATCAAGATCATTTGAACGTCATTTTATAGCAAATTTTATCTAATTTCAACACACTAAAAATAAACCCTTCGTTCCTATAAATTTCGGTGATACGATTTTTTTAATTAAACTCTGTAATAAAATTATAGAGGCTAAATTGTTCCATTTACAACATCGTATCTCAAGAACATTCAATGTGTTGAACATTATTAAATTATTTTTATAAATTTTGACGTGTTAGGAAAGATGTTAGGAAAGAAAGTTAAAATCTTATTAAATAAGTACTCCTTAGACTCTCTTCAGTGTCAGGAACTTCGCAAACCATGACAGATTTTCCAACCACACCTAAATAGCTGTGAATTTTGAGTCTGAATTAGGTAATGGAGGTGCTACACTACTCTTAAAAAACTTTTTATTTTAAAACTAAATAGCGTGGTTCAAACAAAACAAACCCCCCCATTTCAATCCATCAATATTTGATGTAACCCAGATGTTTTGTGAGGGTTTTACATTCCCCTCGATGACAAAAGAAGGGGGATGATGTGCGAACGCACAAAAGGAATTTCAAGTTTTACCAGATCGTTTTGGAGGATTTTATCACAAAGGGAATAAAGTTGTAAAGTTTTCCCTCCTACAAAAATGTTTTCACACCTAAAAAACCGACAATATTTTAGGAATACCAAAAAGAAAGTCTGTTTCTATATTGAAATATTAACGTTAAAAAAAATCGACAATTCTAAACTCGGGATTCGATTTGCCTCCACCCTCTTAACGCACGGCATTCACCTGCGAATAAGGCGTTTCTCGAAGCTTTTTAAGCTCGCACGTCTGGCGGGCGCCCCAACCCGTCATAAAACTTATGCACATAACTTTGCATGGCATTATTCAAAATATCTATTCACCTCCTAACCCCGCATACATATTCATTCAGGGGACGAAACGGTGAGAGGCGTTAGACGTAGGGGAGCCCTATTGCAAATCCTTAGATTGCCATAAGTACTTAAATGCGACGAGCTTTACGCTCTTTTCTTAGCGCCACCTTTTAATTCATGAGTCTTAACACCTTAATAGTTTTAAATCCTTAATAAATATATTAAAAAAAAATTTTTATTATTTATGAACATTCCATAATTGATTTTAAAAAAGATCAAATATCGTGTCTTTTTGAAGGCGCATTCGCCACTTCCCGGTTCGGAAATCTATATTGTTGGAAAACCTTTCCACGGATGACAAATAAAAACGGAAATGATACCCGTTAAAACCATAACGGTGTCGCGAAACGTTCCGGTATATTTTCCTGAAAGCTTTTACGCTGAGCGAGGGGTAAAGGAAGTGGTGGTGGTGGTTGGAGCAATCGATGTACGGAACGTGGGAAGATAACGTACTGGGGGATTTTGTGGCGTAGCAAATTTCCCTTAAGAGATGTACGCGGGACAATGCCCTGAGCTTTATCTACATTTTCGAGAGGTCGCGTAGATTATTCTCGGTATTATATATTGTGTGTTGTAATGATGATATATTTCTTATTAAGCAAAGTGTTTTTTTAAAGGCTTATTTGGATAACATGGCCAATCTTCTTTTTATATGAAAATTGGTGATTTTCGATGTTGGACACCATTTAGTTCTATGCTTTTGGATTGGTTAATTTCTCCAGAGTCGTAGTTCATCAACAGAACTTGCTACGTTTTCTGGTAACTTTTTATAAGGATAAACTATCATTAGGCAACACGTTTTGCCTTATGCCAAAAATGTAAACATTCATATTCTCTTTAGATGAGGCGTGTTCAATTGAATCTCGAACCGCTTAAGGAAATAACTTTTTCTATTTGGATACAAATTTAGAAGCACGTTTCATCTCCACCATAAACTTGTATGGGGTCTTTAATGACTTCTACTAACTTTGGTTGCATAAAATAAGAGTTAATATCTTCTGAAGTCAAAGTATCACGTGCTCTTTAAGCGATTTGGGGGTGCTTTTTAAGAAAGTTCGTAGCCAACCATCACCGAGATAATTCTAAATGTTTTACGAAGTTTTGTGATTAACATTCAGCTTGAATAAACACAAATACACGCAAACACTTACATACAAATAGACATAGAGACCCAAATAGTCCACGATACAGTACTAACATACAAAGACCTACACCGATCGCACTGATAGACCTATTGACTTGATGGAATTAAAAGCATCTTTGGGCCTGCTATATATGGCAAGCAAACAAAAATAATTATCAAAATGCAGAAAATTTGTTGAAACAAAGACAAGTTAACTTTTGTATCATCTGTAATCTTTCCAAACACTATAATCTTTTTGCATATACATATATACTGCTATAGATGAAAAATCTTTGGACCGCTTGCACTCAAACTTTGTACTCGTATGGGATACAAGTTAAAATCTTACAGAATTCAGGTTGGCAGAATTACTTTTGCGAGAATATGGACAAACGATCGAAACCGAGGAAAAATAAGCATCAATTACCTCTGGCGCTAACAGAACAGAACATTTAAAAGAAATGAACCCTGGTTTCTTGTATACCTCGCAATATATTAATTCGCACTAGACTTATTGTCATTTCGACACTCCCAAACCAAAACGACATACACGCCAAAATGGTCACAAAAAAGAGGGAGTTGAAGGAGAGGGAGGCTGAGATAATTAAGGAGTTGAAAGAGGAAAATGAGGTATGGAGATACTTAAAGAGGATGAGGAAGAGGAGAGATGAAGTCACCAGAGATATACAGATGACGGAATTGAGAACCTACTTCATAGTTATATAAAAGGATGGTGAGCAATTATAGAGGGATCACCCTGTTGGACACTATATTTAAAATATATGCAAAGGTACTGCTGGGGAGAATGGAAGAGGAAATGGAGAGGGGGAGTTGTTGCCGGATTGACAATATATACATATTGAAACACTTGACAGATAGGGACTTGAACAAGAAGGGAAAATTGTATGCATTGTTCATAGACCTGAAGGCGGGATCTTTTTTAAGGTGGATACAGAGAAGATGTTGCATAACTTCGTAGGGTGATTTCTGCATCGAAATTAGCAAAAAAAATCCGGTCAACATAGGTGCAATTCCTAACCGTTTTCGAGATATGGGACAACTTAATTAACTGAGATTACTATCTTACTTCTACAATAGTCCTTATTCAAGACATCATGATACTCATTCTAGATTATTTTTAAACTTATTATCTTACTGTAGTTAAGAAAGATCTTGGATATGGTACTGAGTAATGGTGGAACGGATATCCGGCAACTATCCAGTATCCGGCCTATCCGGCCATTTTTTAAAATCCAATGAACTAAAAACTTTTAGTTTTTGGGAAAACAATATTTGAAGTTTTGATAAAATTTCGCTATAAAATTCATTTCTTGACGGATCCTTGTGGAAATATCACTAATTATTAATTATAGTATCCTATTTGTAATGCAAAAAGCCGTTTTGAAAAATCACTTTCAGTTCTTGAGAAATAAATTTTTGAAATAATCGACAACTTTTTCGAATTTTGCAATTTTCGCCAATTATGTTTTAAAAATTCGTATAAAATCCAGTTCTTGGAATATGAGTATGAAAATGTCCCAGAGTGTTAATAAAAATGTCCTCTTTCCAATGAACCAACACGTTTTGAAAAATAACTTTTAGTTTTTGAGAAAACAATATTTGAAGTTTTGATAAAATTTTCGATGTTGCAATTTTTATCGATAATTTTCAAAATTCGCTATAAAATTAATTTCTTGAGAATTTATCCTTGTGGAAATATCACCAATTATTAATTATAGTATCTTATTTTTAATGCAAAAAGCCGTTTTGAAAAATCACTTTCAGTTCTTGAGAAAAAAATTTTTGAAATAATCGACAACTTTTTCGAATTTTGCAATTTTCGCCAATTATGTTTTAAAAATTCGTATAAAATCCATTTCTTGGAATATGAAAATGAAAATGCCCCAAAGTGTTAATAAAAGTGTCCTCTTTTCAATGAACCAACCCATTTTGAAAAATAACTTTTAGTTTTTGAGAAAACAATATTTGAAGTTTTGATAAAATTTTCGATGTTGCAATTTTCATCGATAATTTTCAAAATTCGCTATAAAATTTATTTCTTGAAGGACCCTTGTGGAAATATCATCAATTATTAATTATAGTATCCTATTTTTAATGCAAAAAGCCGTTTTGAACAATCACTTTTAGTTCTTGAGAAATAATGTTTTGAAATGATCGATTTCGAATTTTGCAATTTGCGCCAATTAAGTTTTAAAAATTTGTATAAAATCCATTTCTTGGAATATGAGTATGAAAATTTCCCAAAGTGTTAATAAAAGTGTCCTCTTTTCAATGAACCAACCCGTTTTGAAAAATAACTTTTAGTTTTTGAGAAAACAATATTTGAAGTTTTGATAGAATTTTCGATGTTGCAATTTTCATCGATAATTTTCAAAATTCGCTATAAAATTTATTTCTTGAAGGACCCTTGTGGAAATATCATCAATTATTAATTATAGTATCCTATTTTTAATGCAAAAAGCCGTTTTGAACAATCACTTTTAGTTCTTGAGAAATAATGTTTTGAAATGATCGATTTCGAATTTTGCAATTTGCGCCAATTAAGTTTTAAAAATTTGTATAAAATCCATTTCTTGGAATATGAGTATGAAAATTTCCCAAAGTGTTAATAAAAGCGTCCTCTTTCCAATGAACCAACACGTTTTAAAAAATATCTTTTAGTTTTTGAGAAAGCAATATTTGAAGTTTTGATCAAATTTTCGATGTAGCAATTTTCATCGATAACTTTCAAAATTCGCTATAAAATAAATTTTTTAAAGGATCATTGTGGAAATATCACCAATTATTAATTATAGTATCCTATTTTTAATGCAAAAAGCCGTTTGGAAAAATCACTTTTAGTTCTTGAGAAATAAATTTTTGAAATAATCGACAACTTTTTCGAATTTTATAGTTTTCGCCGATTAAGTTTTAAAAATTCATATAAAATGCATTTCTTGGAATATGAGTATGAAAATTTCTCAAAGTGTTAATAAAAGTGTCCTCTTTCCAATGAACCAACACGTTTTACAAAATAACTTTTAGTTTTTGAGAAAACAATATTTGAAGTTTTGATAAAATTTTCGATGTTGCAATTTTCATCGATAATTTTCAAAAATCGCTATAAAATTCATTTCTTGAAGGATCCTTGTGGAAATATCGTCAATTATTAATAAAAATATTCTCTTTTTAATGCAAAAAGCTGTTTTGAAAAATCACTTTTAGTTCTTGAGAAATAAATTTTTGAAATAATCGAAAATTTTTTCGAATTTTGCAATTTTCGCCGATTAAGTTTTAAAAATTCGTATAAAATCAAGTTCTTGGAATATGAGTACGAAAATATCCCAAAGTGTTAATAAAAATGTCCTCTATCCAATGAACCAACACGTTTTGAAAAATAACTTTTAAGTTTTGAGAAAACAATATTTGAAGTTTTGATAAAATTTTCGATGTTGCAATTTTCATCGATAATTTTCAAAATTCGCTATAAAATAAATTTTTTAAAGGATCATTGTGGAAATATCACCAATTATTAATTATAGTATCCTATTTTTAATGCAAAAAGCCGTTTTGAAAAATCACTTTTAGTTCTTGAGAAATAAATTTTTGAAATAATCGACAACTTTTTCGAATTTTACAGTTTTCGCCGATTAAGTTTTAAAAATTCGTATAAAATGCATTTCTTGGAATATGAGTATGAAAATTTCTCAAAGTGTTAATAAAAGTGTCCTATTTCCAATGAACCAACACGTTTTACAAAATAACTTTTAGTTTTTGAGAAAACAATATTTGAAGTTTTGATAAAATTTTCGATGTTGCAATTTTCATCGATTATTTTCAAAATTAGCTATAAAATTAATTTCTTGAAGGATCCTTGTGGAAATATCACCAATTATTAATAAAAGTATTCTCTTTTTAATGCAAAAAGCTGTTTTGAAAAATCATTTTTAGTTCTTGAGAAATAAATTTTTGAAATAATCGAAAATTTTTTAAATTTTGCAATTTTCGCCGATTAAGTTTTAAAAATTTGTATAAAATCCAGTTCTTGGAATATGAGTATGAAAATATCCCAAAGTGTTAATAAGAGAGTCCTCTTTCCAATGAACCAACACGTTTTGAAAAATAACTTTTAGTTTTTGAGAAAACAATATTTGAAGTTTTGATAAAATTTTCGATGTTGCAATTTTCATCGATACTAGTATTGAGCAATCTCATTTTCGTATTTCTTGCATCCGTTCTAAACTTTAAACGAAACTACAAGAAATCGCAGCTAATTTTAGATCTTATTTTTGCATCACACTATCCATTAGTTTAACCCTAATTTATCATTGAACACTATTTTTGATACTCTAGGTTCCACTGCAAATCACTCCAAACGTTGCTGTTGATGTTGAGCCGAAAGTTGTGTAAATAAAAAATTCATTGATGACTTCTTTGCTGGTACTTTTAGTTCTTGCGGATTGCAGAATTTATTTTTTTGCACAGTTCCGAAGAGTAATTTGCTTGGTAAGTAAAAACTCTGCAAGAGAGACATATTCACCTTAAAAATTTTACTTCTCTAGGTAATTTTCTGTGTAAATTTGCTTGTTATAAAGGTACCATGTCTTTATGTTTTGACCCCAATTCTTTATTCTACATCAAGCTAGATTTGACTTTATAAATTGTTGAAATAGCAATTTCGCCCAAAAATTCATCTGCAAGGATTTCCTTTGTTTCGAAAAAATTACATATTATGTACATAATTATCCAATATGCGAACGTCGAAAAATAATTTTTAATTACATTTACCATTCGATGCGTTCGTGTATACCAGAATTAACCAAATTTCCCAAAGCCACTCTCGATCGAAACTGTCCGTTTTGTTGTCGCGTAATTAAATAACGTCCTCCGCCCCCGCTATTTCGTTATTAATTTACCCCCGTCGGGTGTCGAAGACCCAACCCCCCCGACTCATCGTCGTGGACCGTTACGTTTTGTGCTATTCCCAACGAACAAAGCGGGTATTGTTCGGTTACGACGCTGTTCTAACACACAAAGTGTCACATTACGTCTCGCCACAATGTGCGGGTCACGTTATGAGTTTGGCGTTACTTAACTCCTTAACACAGTCTATTTTTAGACATCGTTTTATGATGTTAATGCATTATAAAAATTCATTTAAACTTTGCCCGAATTTGATACAAAGCAGCGTTACATTGATTAAAACGTGAGTATCTTGCTAAAATGTTACACTTGACGAATCAAAGCGCCATAGAAACATCCCAACCAATTAAAAAAAGGGTTTTATTGAAAAACAGGATGAAAAAACGTGGGGTAAAAAAAAGTAATCACAACGCGTGTAATAAAAATAAACGATATGGAGGGGCAGCGAACCACAAACCAAAATTAATTACTCTATATTTTATTTTAACATTATAGTACGGAAATGAAGGGTACCAGTTCATTTCCTCTCATCCTTACATTCGCAAACAACGCCGCTTTAATTTAGAAGTTTTCCGTGTGTGTGCCCTTTTAGCCGGTCGTCGGTCGTAATACGATTCTTTTGATAGAAACTGGTGGGGTAAAATTCGAACTGACATCAAAAGCAGCACAAATCCCCCAGACTTCTCCCTTTCGCGTAAAACTGCTGCGTATGTCGACAACTCACTGAATGGAGAACCGTTATTACTCCAAAATTCTATTACGGCCATACAAAAGCATAGGAGGATATTGCTTTCTAAAACGCAAATGTAGAAAAGGCAACATAAAAATATAGTGTAACGTAGAAATTTTATTTTAATTTGTAACTAAATCGAAGTGATTTTATTAAAAAGAAAATTGAATTTTAACGTTTTAAAACGATCAAAACAAAATTTACTAACAACTCGTCTATTTTTAAAGATAAAGATTTCATGTTTAAGTATTCATTTGAAGGATTATATTTCATTTAGTATTTTAAATTAATTGAGCTCTTTAAACGGCTTGAGATAAAATTTTACTTCTCTCCCGTTTTTATTGAAATACCTTCAATTAAATTTTAATTGCTATAAATTGTATTCATTCGAAATTTTAAAGTGGCAAGAAAAGAGTCATCGCAAAAACCGTTTCGTTGTTGTTGAGTTTTGATACAATAATGTCATTATGGTCTATCCGGTCATTATGGTTATAATTTGTGAAGTGATACCCTATATTGCCACATTATTGCGATATTTGAATAAAAACGAAATTAATAAGAAAGTTAATAAGATATGTCTGATATGCTGATTTAACTAACGAAGCAACTCTAAAAAGCAACTCACTTTAATTAATAATTGGTGATATTTCCACAAGCATCCTTCAAGAAATTAATTTTATAGCGAATTTTGAAAATTATCGATGACAAACAATTGCAACATCGAAAATTTTATAAAAACTTCAAATATTGTTTTCTCAAAAACTAAAAGGTATTTTTCAAAACGTGTTGCTTCATTGGAAAGAGAATACTCTTATTAACACTTTGGGAAATTTTTATACTCATATTCCAAGAAATGGATTTTATACGAATTTTTAAAACTTAATCAGCGAAAATGGCAAAATTCAAAAAAAAATTCGATCATTTCAAAAATTTATTTCTCAAAAACTAAAAGCGATTTTTCAAAACGGCTTTTAGCATTAAAAAGAGGATACTTTAATTAATAATTGGTGATATTTCCACAAGGATCCTTCAAGAAATTAATTTTATAGCGAATTTTGAAAATTATCGATCAAAATTGCAACATCAAAAATTTTATCGAAACTTCAAACATTGTTTTCTCAAAAACTAAAAGTTATTTTTCGAAACGTGTTGGTTCATTGGAAAGAGAACACTCTTATTAACACTTTGGGAAATTTTCATACTCATATTCCAAGAAATGGATTTTATACGAATTTTTAAAACTTAATCGGCGAAAATTTCAAAATTCGAAAAAATTGTCGATTATTTCAAAAATTTATTTCTCAAGAACTAAAAGTGATTTTTCAAAACGACTTGTTGCATTAAAAAGAGGATACTTTAATTCATAAATGGTGATATTTCCACAAGGATCCTTCAAGAAATTAATTTTATAGCGAATTTTGAAAATTATCAATGAAAATTGCAACATCGAAAATGTTATCAAAACTTCAAATATTGTTTTCTCAAAAACTAAAAGTTATTTTTCAAAACGTGTTGGTTCATTGGAAAGAGAACACTCTTATTAACACTTTGGGAAATTTTCATACTCATATTGCAAGAAATGGATTTTATACAAATTTTTAAAACTTAATCGGCGAAAATGGCAAAATTCAAAAAAAAATTCGATCATTTCAAAAATTTATTTCTCAAGAACTAAAAGTGATTTTTCAAAACGGCTTGTTGCATTAAAAAGAGGATGCTTTAATTAATAATTGGTGATATTTCCACAAGGATCCTTCAAGAAATTCATTTTATAGCGAATTTTGAAAGTTATCGATGAAAATTGCAGCATCGAAAATTTTATCAAAACTTCACATATTGTTTTCTCATAAACTAAAGTTATTTTTCAAAACGTGTTAGTTCATTGGAAAGAGAACACTCTTATTAACACTTTGGGAAATTTTCATATTCATATTCCAAAAAATCGATTTTACACGAATTATTAAAACTTAATCGGCGAAAATCGCAAAATTTTAAAATATTGTCGATCATTTTAAAAATTTATTTCTGAAAAACTAAAAGCGATTTTTCAAAACGGCTTTTAGCATTAAAAAGAGGATACTTTAATTAATAATTGGTGATATTTCCACAAGCATCCTTCAAGAAATTAATTTTATAGCGAATTATATTCAAATATTGTTTTCTTAAAAACTAAAAGTTATTTTTCAAAACGTGTTGGTTCATTGGAATGAGAACACTCTTATTAACACTTTGGGAAATTTTCATACTCATATTCCAAGAAATGGATTTTATACGAATTTTTAAAACTTAATCGGCGAAAATGGCAAAATTCAAACAAAATTCGATTATTTCAAAAATTTATTTCTCAAAAACTAAAAGCGATTTTTCAAAACGGCTTCTTGCATTAAAAAGAGGATACTTTAATTCATAATTGGTGATATTTCCACAAGCATCCTTCAAGAAATTAATTTTATAGCGAATTTTGAAAATTATCGATGAAAATTGCAACATCGAAAATGTTATCAAAACTTCAAATATTGTTTTCTCAAAAACTAAAAGTTATTTTTCAAAACGTGTTGGTTCATTGGAACGAGAACACTCTTATTAACACTTTGGGAAATTTTCATACTTATATTCCAAGAAGTGGATTTTATACGAATCTTTAAAACTTAATCGGCGAAAATTGCAAAATTTGAAAAAATTGTCGATCATTTTAAAAATTTATTTCTCAAAAACTAAAAGTGATTTTTCAAAACGGCTTTTTGCATTAAAAAGAGGATACTTTAATTAATAATTGATGATATTTCCACAAGGATCCTTCAAGAAATTAATTTTATAGCGAATTTTGAAGATTATCGATGATAATTGCAACATCGAAAATTTTATCGAAACTTCAAATATTGTTATCTTAAAAACTAAAAGTTATTTTTAAAAACGTGTTGGTTCATTTCATTTAAATGCTGATGGTTTAGAATGTTTAGACAGTTTTAATAATAAGACTGGTATATTTCTGATACTATTGGTGTATTGGGGCACTTGTGAAATAAATCACCCTCGGTTGGCAAAACAGCTTTTAAAGATACCTGCTTCATCCGCCCAACTGGAGAGAATATTTTCTATTTGGGGTGGCATACATACATCAAAGTGAAATCGTTTGACATTTGAAAGATCGACGAAGCTCATGTATATATATTATACATTCAAGTTAGGTGATGACCTCGAAACTAGTAATTAAAGTAATGAAGACGACGAATAGAGATCGTACCTTCGTACTTAAACTGACTAATAATTAACAATTTTGAAAATAAATAGGAATAATAAATAATTCATATGTATAATAACTCACAAATAACTCAATTTCAAACAAACTTGTTTTTGAAGAAGATACATGGCATCCAAAACACCAAACGCTTTTTTAAAAAACGTACGCCTATACCATGAAGTTTCTAGTATTAGTTCTAGTGTAAGTTTCATTTTACGTGTGATTGTCTACATTATATCATTGTCTACGTATACCGTAAACATTGTTGCCGTAAACAATAAGTGTCTTCTACACAAAATCTACACATAGTCTATGTGTCATTCTCTACTCGGCACATCACTGCCCCTTTTTCTAAGCAAAACTTTTCCTTTGCAAAACTACCCAATGCTTGTACTATTAAGCTATGTTACATTTTAGGTGGGACAATGTATAGTAATTTCGTAACTATGGTTACTGCATTCATATATTGCGAGTTATATGAAATTCCCGGTATAGATTCAACTGAGATGTTTGCTGTTTGTTGGCAGGATCGACGCAATTTTCTGTCCATCATATCCCAGACATGTCCATTAAACTGTAAATTTTGCCTCTAGGTCGTCTGATCCGTAAACGTCCGTCAGAATTCCATAAGCAAAATCGGGATTCGTTGCTGAAGACGATAGTTTCCCATTCATGTTCCCAATGTTATCGGTTTTGGCTCCACTGCAGTCTGGCATCTTTATGTTGTTGAGTCATAGGAAGACGAAAATAAGGACGATATGAACGTAACCCAAATGTGCGTACTCGACGATAAATCGTACTCATAGGCACTCTACGACCAATTGCTCGTATCCAATTGATTGCAACATCATGCGTTGGTTCTACTGGGTCTTCTATTGCACTTCGCCTTAACAGCCGATCTTCGCGTGTTGCTGTCACTCTAGGACGTCCACTGCCTCTACGACGGGTTTCTAAGCGTTCTTCGTGCCAATCCATCCAAGTCCGTCTGATAGTGGCGTGAGGTCGGCCCATGCGTCTGCCAATTTCCCGAAAGCTTAAATCAGCCTCATGCATCCCGATAATTCGTCTTCTTTCGAAGGGCTTAAGATGGCGAAAATTTGCACGTCTTCGAACTCGTGGCATTTTTGAGAAATTAACTTTACTAATGCAATGAGAACAATCACAAACAAACGGCGAACTACTCCGAAAAATACTATTCAACAACACGCAATTTACCTACTCCTACGGGGTGGTTCATTTCTTTTAAAAAGCAGAATAGTTAATTTTTGATCTTGTTTTTGTTCTTCAGGTTAATATTCTTAGCGGAATTATTTTCTGTGGAATTTCGAGGAAAAAAGATATTTTAAATTCTCAATACATATTTATGTTTCATTTTAAACCCATTAGGTATTTAATCAATATAACTGATCCACAATTTAATTAGCCCGGAACGTTCGAATAATTACTCGGTCTCGTGAGCATTTAATTTTTGTGCCTTCGTCACGCTTTTAATCTCGCGCGGGGGCGGCTTAGACGACGACACTTTAATTTCCCTTATTACACGCCGGCAATAGCTCTACATCGGGGGGAAGGAGACGAAATGAACGAGAAGGGAGAGAGAGAAAAGAAAGTATTAAAACGCGCCACATCAGTTCAAACTTGGCGGCGGTAAACTTGGTATTTCTCTTCGTGGTGCAACCAACACGAGCGGCAGTGTCGGTGACGGCTCGTCCGGGTAGGTACCACAGTTCGTATCGATCCTCATTTTCTCGCGCGGAAAATTGAAATTGCGCTAACGGGAAATGACCGAGAAATTCTGGGAAAATCTGAATAGACAGATTTTCACCGTGATATAGAAACCATCATTGCAAGTATGCAACCAATATCACAGTATTCGTATTACAATACTAGTACTGTGATATTGGTTGCATATTTGCAATGATGACATCGGGTACGATAATTAATTAAGACACTGTATATCAATTTCATAGAAATGATAAAAATTCATTAGATGATCTTTCACGATTTATATTTGTTGCAACTTCCTATTACGTTATTTCAACATTTGGGAACCAGCTGGTGTTCGGTAGCGTAAATTTCAATTGGTAATAAATCCGGGGGTCGATTTCGAGAGGCGTTACGGTCAAAAGGTCGCGGTGTGGAACGTTATTAAAAACGGTTTTGGTCGACGAAAGCCCATAAATCGAGTTCCGAGCTAAAGCTTTAATGCAGGAACAACGAAGTCTACTTATTGCTCGGATTTCGAATCCGTTGTTTTATTACATCGAGAACGAACCGCTTCCGGTCAATTCCAATATGTAACCAACTGTTGTATTGATAACGACTTCTCACAAAGCACAATTTCCGATAGATATAATTCCAAATTTTTTTAGTTTTCGATATTATTATATGTGACGTGATATTGCGTTGAATTGTGGTTAACTGGTTTTATTGCGACCTCGTAACCCGTTGATTGTGCTGAGCTCTACTTTAGAGTACCGACGTTGGAGACAAGGGAGAGTTATGCTTAACGCTTTGCAGATTAACTACTACTGTGCATCAAAGCTTAATTAAGCGGCATCTAATTTATGATTATGAAAGCTCCTCCACTGTTTCAATTAAGCGACCGTAAATGATTTGTGTACGATCTTATTACTTAATCGATAATATTTTACTTCAACATTGTTAACATTCGCCTCTTTATACTCGAGAATCTCTCCTCTTAAATTTCTTGCCCGTTTTTATGCTCGGTCAGAGATGTTTACAATTCAATACGGCACGCTGCGTTCCGAGTACCGGACAAAAGGGTACAAAAAAAAAGATACAAGAAGAAAAAACGCACGGGCAATAATAAAACGAGAGGGCAACGGCAGAAACTTTGAGAGCACGTTGTAGTACCGACAAGGAACTTCTTAGGGAACCTATCCAAGCTTTTGTCTGCTTGGGTACAAGTTGATCTTGCAGAAAACGACTGCTGCTTGAAAGAGGAGAATTCTCGGCCCCGCGGCGACGACTACGAAAAGTTTAAATTCTCCAAGACGAAAACACCAATTTACGTTCGGACCACTTTGTTTTACTTAAAAGTTAACACCTGTTTGCTTTGATAGTTTTAGTTATGTTTTGTTCGTTGATGACAATTGTTAACTAACTTTAACAAAGTTCGACATAATTAACTTAAACATAACTAAAATTTTTAATATTTTTTATTTAGATAATAATGTCACGTAGTAATAATAATTACTACGAACTAAATACCATGACGGATTTTGATTAAACAAATTTAACAAAGGGTATTATACCTGCGTTACATCCCTATATAGTAGGATTCGTTAAATCTCGTAATTTCTCCTATTCATTCTATTTTACCTTTATGTTTTGAAACAAAGACAATAGCTACCGGGGTTGTCCATTGTTGATTCATTGTGATGTTCTGCTAGAAACTAAAGAGAAAAAATTCGCTGTTAACAATAGCAACTGTAATTTAAGCCCTGGATTATATACGAAGTGATCATTTTATTATGTTGAAAAATGAAGCTTTGGTAATTTTTTTAAATTCGTCGATTTTTATTTAAATTTGGATTTCGAAATATCGGTTTATAGAAAGATTAAGTCGAAAGTGGCTGGAATATTTACTCAATCAGAGATATTCAGAGATGAGTCGATTCTAGAAAATTTTGAGGAAGGAAAAACAAAAATACACAAGATCTTGAGCAAAATAAGGTGAATAACGAAGGTATTCCTGATGTTACAAAGACATCCGATAAAGTTATGAGGCTGGAAAGTTCTGCAAAACCACACTCGTTGCGAACACCAGTGCATCAGTTACAAAATACTAACATCCGATGTCTAAATTGACTGCAGAAACTTGCAATGACACTTATAATAATAACAATAATAATAGGACTTTATTGTGTTTAATTTTTTAGAAAATGTCATGGTAAAACATTTAGAAATATTAAGTGCTCAACACAAATCAGGTTTTCTTGCAAGCGTTCATAATCGCTGAGTTCCCCAACAGCAGAGAATAACTTCAAATCATCAGCAAATAGCAGCTTCTCACAATCCAAGATCTCGGTTACGTCATTAATAAAAGCCAGCAACAGCAATGGACCAAGGTTGGATCCCTGGGGAACCCCTGAAGTTGGAGAAAATCCTCCAGAAGTGAAGCCGCCATAATTAACAAACTGCTGCCGACCTAGCAAATAATCCTAATAATAACTTAATCCAAAGTTACTCAGCTTTTTTAATAAGATAAGAAAGTCGAAATCCGAGATACACAGCATCTACCTGCACTCTAGCGTGGATTACATCAGCAACAAATTGGACGAAGCATGTCAGATTGGTGACAGTAGATCGATCACAAACAAATCCGTGTTGGGTTGGGCTTATGCACTTGTTTAAATGATATGAGATGTGCTTGAAAAGAACGCTCTCAAAAGTCTTCGAGAAACCACACAGCAGCGATACAGGTCTGTATTTCACAATCTCAGCAGGGTTGCCCTTCTTCAAAATTGGGCAGACGTATGACTCTTTCCATAACGACGGAAAGGTAAAAGTAGACAGGACCACATTGAAAATCGGTAAATTCAGTAAAAAACTCGGTATCCCATCAACTCCAGCAGTAAGAGTATTCTTTGTACGCTTCAACGCATCCTCAACCTCCTCCAAGCAGAAGTTCTCCACTGACAAACAAAGACTATGATCGGGGAAATCAGACCCCACAAAAACAGGATCAGATTGAATATAAACGGACTTAAAATAATCAGCAAAAGCATCCACAATACTTCGACCCGAAGTGAACTCCAGGTTTCCATTCGTCATAAGACCTGGGATGCGTTTCGTCACCGAACATAGGCTCATAAAGTATTGGGATCAGAAATCAAAGATCGCTCAACATCGTTCATGTATGCATTATATGCATCGGTAATGAGGTGTTTCGATAGAAATCTGTAACGTTTAAATTCATTCAGGCAATACTCCTTCATGTGAATACCAAGCTGGCCAACGACGATTCGTAAAATCTCTCACAGTTTTAGACACTGCTAAATCAAAAACATCGTGTAGCTTGTTATAAAGAAGCCGGCATGTATCATCTACTCCTCCAATACCACCAAGGTCCCACCAATTCACCTCACCCACCATCCGATACAACAAAGGATAGTCTGCACGCTTAAACTTATAGGTGGGTAGGCCACGATGCTTAAACATAGAAACCTGGGGAGCATAATCTAAAACAACCACTAAAGCGGGATGATAGGATTCCTCAGCAAGCAACGGATCGAGATGGCGAGTGACTGCGCAGTTCATATTGGCAAAGATCAGATCAAGTAAACGATCGTTGGTGTTCACAATTGAATTGTACTGACGAAAATCATAGAAATGTCGGAAATTTTGTATAGGAAGGTACATTAAAATCACCAAGAAGAACAACAAACGAATTAAACGTGTCAAAAATAGTTCAAATGCATCAAAAGTGACAGAAGGTGGTATATATAAAGCAAATACATATATTATTTTCCCACGTACACCCTGAATCTTGACTCCTACCACATCAAAGTTTAAAGTCTACATACAGCCCGGAAAATGATAATATCTAAGCTCCCGAAATGTAATTCAATGAAAGTCTGCATACAGTCCTAAAAAAATATATATCAGTGTCCGTTATAGCTCAATATAAATACCGGAAGTTTATATCTCGAGTGATATTGGAATTAAACGTATCATGTTTGGGCTCATTTTGAATGACATGATGCATTTATATCAAAAAATAAGCAGTGTTAGTTCTAGTTTTACACTAACTAGAACTAACACTGTATATAGAACTAGAATCATTCGGGTTTAGCCGTCTTTAGAGACTTGCGGCTAAACCCAAATGATGAGGTATAGTGTTAGTTCTATGTACTAACAGTGCTAGTGTTAGTTCTAGTTTTAATTATTATACTGCGCTAGACCAAGAAGTAGAACTAGCATAATTTTATGCTTGTCTAAATCAATAACAACTAGTTTTTAGACAGCCCATGTTGCTCAAAATGACTGAAAACTAGTTGATAGTCATTAAAAACTTGTCTAAATGTATAAGAACTAGTTTATAGCAAGTCCAAGTTGCTCAGAACGACTGAAACCTGCACCAACATTATCCAAAATTGGTTTATACGTAGCAAAATTGTTCAAAATGATTAGAAATAAGTGCATAGCTATCTCATGTTGTTCAAAATCATTGAGAACTGGTTGAGCATAATTTCATACTTGTCTAAATGATTAACAGCTAGTTTTTAAACAATTCATGTTGCTCAAAATGACTGAAAACTAGTTGATAATCATTAAAAACTTGTCTAAATGTATAAGGACTAGTTTATAGCAAGTCCAAGTTCACCTAGTTTTCCACTAGCACAATCACTAGAGCTAACACAAGACCTAGAACTAGAATAATTCGGGTTTAGCAGTCTGGAGAGACGTGCGACTAAGCCCGAATGTTTCTAGTTCTAGGTCTAATGTTACTTCTAGAGACGGCTATCCAGAATCGTAAAAACGAGTTCTAATAGATTTTTTCACGTAGAATCCAATGGTGCACGTAGAATTTTTCTAGTCATCACGATTTTAGAGTTATATAGAGTTAAGTATTTTAGAAGTTGAGTATTCAGTATTTGAGAAAAATTCTACGTGTACCATTGGATTCCACGTGAAAAAATTTTTTACTAAGTTTCCGGATAGCCGAGATACAGGAGGTGTCTGAAAATCGTAAATTTCAAACACTCCCTGTATATCAAAAACGAAGAGGGCTATGAAAATTTGGTTTGCGCCATTGTAAGTTTCACAAAAAAGTAGGTCAGGTTCGCGAAAGCCGCAACTTTCTATCTTTCATAATAACTGAGATACCTTGCAAACCCATCGCAATTTGGACACCCTGTACGTAGTTGGCGATCTTTCTCTTCTACTTTTCCTTGGACTATTAATTTTTTTCAAGTTATCTCCATAACTTTCTCGAGCTTTTTCACTGTAGATATGTGTCTATCTGTCCAGGGAATACGTATCATTCAACGCTAGCACTACATCTCGAAAGCCCCACTTCTTTTTCTATCGGCTTCTATGATAGTTCAGGAGTGTATACCGTATACGAATAAGATATGGATCTTCGTCATGTTGGTCATAGTAACTTTAGCCACCGATTACAGAACTCGTTGCCGGCGCCTGTCTTTCATCTCGAGCTCTTTCAGTATAGATATGTGTCTATCTGTCCAGGAAATACGTAGTATTCAATGCTAGCAGCACATCTCAAAAGTCTCACTTCTTTTTCTATCGGCTTCTTTGATAGTCCAGGATTGTATACCCTATAGGAATAAGATATGGATCTTTAGCTAACAATTACCTAAGGAATAAATTATTCCTTCAACCTGAAACAAATCTGAAGGTAAAGAGACTAGTACTCATAAAAAAATAAAAGGGCGACCTGTCTTGAAAAAAAATCCATTACATTCTGGCTTGGTACAAGGTTTAGTACTTGGACCAGAAATCTGCTACATATTTTACGATGACGTATTAAGAATACCAAGTAGTAGAGGACGTAGAAACATCTTAGGAAAGAGGAAGGAAGTCTACTGTCAATTTGGATTGTAGAGCTGGTACCAACCCAACAAAATGCTGTGGCGTTGGCAAACATCTTTGTACATACATAGCTCTACTATTTTTGCTGTGTTTTCGTTCATAACCCTTTTATTACTACATTATAATGCCTGCAAGAGTAGATCATCAAGCATGAAAGAGATTGGCGGGAAAGCTGCGTAAAAGGGTGGAAGATGAAGTAGCAGAGTACGTATGAAACATCTTAGGAAGAGAAAGGAAGTTTAGGCTCAATTTGGACTGTAGAATCATTGAGGAATGTCAAAAAACATGTGATGCGGTGAAACCTTTGATAATGATTTTGCATTGGCAAATACAGGGTGATTCACATAAGAACCGCCACACAGAGCAGGGACATGTAGAGGACAATAAATTAAGATGATTTTACGTAACTCACCTCTATACTAAGTTGTACATCTGAGGAGTTATAGGCCTTCAAAGTTGGCTCTTAAATTTTTAAAAAGTTCAATATCTTTGTAATACATTAAGCTAGAAAAACCAAATTTGGTATACGTTATGAGTGTACCAAGGGTATTAATTGGTAGCAAATTGAACTCAATTGAGGCATTTCATAGGGTTGATTAAGGGTGATGGTACCTTAAATTTTGACATATTTTTGTAACCTTTGGCGGATTTAATATATTACTACTAAATTTCATGTGGAATTTAATTCTAAAACTTTTCTTACTCGTATTATTTTTTAAAAAACTTTGTCGTTTTCATAAAAAACTTAAATAACTAAAGACACGTATTCGTAATGTTACTTAAAATAAGAGAAAATTTAGTAGTTGGCTATGAAATTGTACGTCAAACTTGACAAATAGGTTATAAAGTTATTTGACAACAAGGTTTTCTCCATCTTTTCTCCATCACCTTTCATTCTTGAGTTATCATCGATTTTAACACCAACAGTACCCAATTTTGACATTTTGGGGATTTTCTCTTTATCACCTGAAAATCATTACATCTAAACTAAATTTGTTTATGGATGATGTCTTCTTAGTTGACAATAAACAACTTATTCCTAAAAAACTTTTCTCCATCACCCTTCATCCTTAAGTTATGATCAATTTTAATACCAAAAGTACTCAATTTTGATATTTCGGTGATTTTCTGTTTATCATTAGAAAATCATTATAACTAAACCAAATCTGTTTATGAGTAATGTCCTTTTAGTTCATAATAAACAATTTATTTAAAACAAACTTTTCTGCATCACCTTTAATTTTTGAGTTATGATCTATTTTAATACCAAAAGTACTCAATTTTAACATTTTGGTGATTTTTTCTTTATCACTAGTAAATCGTTATAACTAAACCAAATCTGTTTATGGATGATGTCTTTTTAGTTCATAATAAACAATTTATTTCAAAAAAACTTTCCTCCATCACAATTAATTTTTGAGTAATAATCGATTTTGATAACAAAAGTACTTAATTTTGACATTATGGGGATTTTTTCTTTATCACTAAAATCATTACATTTAAACAAAATCTGTTCATCAATAATATCTTTTTAGGTCATAATAAACAATTTATTCCTAAAAAACTTTTCGCCATCACCTTTCATTTTTGAGTTATGATCGATTTTAAAACCAAAAGTACTCAATTTTGACATTTTGGGGATTTTTTATTTATCATTAGAAAATCATTATAACTAAACCAAATCTGTTTATGGATGATGTCTTTTTAGTTCATAATAAACAATTTATTTCAAAAAAACTTTCCTCCATCACAATTAATTTTTGAGTAATAATCGATTTTGATAACAAAAGTACTCAATTTTGACATTATGGGGATTTTTTCTTTATCACTAAAATCATTACATCTAAACAAAATCTGTTCATCAATAATATCTTTTTAGGTCATAATAAACAATTTATTCCTAAAAAACTTTTCGCCATCACCTTTCATTTTTGAGTTATGATCGATTTTAAAACCAAAAGTACTCAATTTTGATATTTCGGTGATTTTCTGTTTATCATTAGAAAATCATTATAACTAAACCAAATCTGTTTATGAGTAATGTCCTTTTAGTTCATAATAAACAATTTATTTAAAACAAACTTTTCTGCATCACCTTTAATTTTTGAGTTATGATCTATTTTAATACCAAAAGTACTCAATTTTAACATTTTGGTGATTTTTTCTTTATCACTAGTAAATCGTTATAACTAAACCAAATCTGTTTATGGATGATGTCTTTTTAGTTCATAATAAACAATTTATTTCAAAAAAACTTTCCTCCATCACAATTAATTTTTGAGTAATAATCGATTTTGATAACAAAAGTACTTAATTTTGACATTATGGGGATTTTTTCTTTATCACTAAAATCATTACATTTAAACAAAATCTGTTCATCAATAATATCTTTTTAGGTCATAATAAACAATTTATTCCTAAAAAACTTTTCGCCATCACCTTTCATTTTTGAGTTATGATCGATTTTAAAACCAAAAGTACTCAATTTTGACATTTTGGGGATTTTTTATTTATCATTAGAAAATCATTATAACTAAACCAAATCTGTTTATGGATGATGTCTTTTTAGTTCATAATAAACAATTTATTTCAAAAAAACTTTCCTCCATCACAATTAATTTTTGAGTAATAATCGATTTTGATAACAAAAGTACTCAATTTTGACATTATGGGGATTTTTTCTTTATCACTAAAATCATTACATCTAAACAAAATCTGTTCATCAATAATATCTTTTTAGGTCATAATAAACAATTTATTCCTAAAAAACTTTTCGCCATCACCTTTCATTTTTGAGTTATGATCGATTTTAAAACCAAAAGTACTCAATTTTGACATTTTGGGGATTTTTTCTTTATCATTAGAAAATCATTATAACTAAACCAAATCTGTTTATGGATGATGTCTTTTTAGTTCATAATAAACAATTTATTTCAAAAAAACTTTCCTCCATCACAATTAATTTTTGAGTAATAATCGATTTTGATAACAAAAGTACTCAATTTTGACATTATGGGGATTTTTTCTTTATCACTAAAATCATTACATCTAAACAAAATCTGTTCATCAATAATATCTTTTTAGGTCATAATAAACAATTTATTCCTAAAAAACTTTTCGCCATCACCTTTCATTTTTGAGTTATGATCGATTTTAAAACCAAAAGTACTCAATTTTGACATTTTGGGGATTTTTTCTTTATCATTAGAAAATCATTATAACTAAACCAAATCTGTTTATGGATGATGTCTTCTTAGTTGACAATTTATTTATTTATTTATTACATTCGGGATGCATACAGGGTTGACCCCCAATAAACACAATAAACAACTTATTCCTAAAAAACTTTTCTCCATCACCTTTCATCCTTAAGTTATGATCAATTTTAATACCAAAAGTACTCAATTTTGATATTTCGGTGATTTTCTGTTTATCATTAGAAAATCATTATAACTAAACCAAATCTGTTTATGAGTAATGTCCTTTTAGTTCATAATAAACAATTTATTTCAAATAAACTTTTCTCCATCACCTTTAATTTTTGAGTTATGATCTATTTTAATACCAAAAGTACTCAATTTTAACATTTTGGTGATTTTTTCTTTATCACTAGTAAATCATTATAACTAAACCAAATCTGTTTATGGATGATGTCTTTTTAGTTCATAATAAACAATTTATTTCAAAAAAACTTTCCTCCATCACAATTAATTTTTGAGTAATAATCGATTTTGATAACAAAAGTACTCAATTTTGACATTATGGGGATTTTTTCTTTATCACTAAAATCATTACATTTAAACAAAATCTGTTCATCAATAATATCTTTTTAGGTCATAATAAACAATTTATTCCTAAAAAACTTTTCGCCATCACCTTTCATTTTTGAGTTATGATCGACTTTAAAACCAAAAGTACTCAATTTTGACATTTTGGGGATTTTTTCTTTATCATTAGAAAATCATTATAACTAAACCAAATCTGTTTATGGATGATGTCTTTTTAGTTCATAATAAACAATTTATTTCAAAAAAATTTTCCTCCATCACAATTAATTTTTGAGTAATAATCGATTTTGATAACAAAAGTACTCAATTTTGACATTATGGGGATTTTTTCTTTATCACTAAAATCATTACATTTAAACAAAATCTGTTCATCAATAATATCTTTTTAGGTCATAATAAACAATTTATTCCTAAAAAACTTTTCGCCATCACCTTTCATTTTTGAGTTATGATCGATTTTAAAACCAAAAGTACTCAATTTTGACATTTTGGGGATTTTTTCTTTATCATTAGAAAATCATTATAACTAAACTAAATCTGTTTATGGATGATGTCTTTTTAGTTCATAATAAACAATTTATTTCAAAAAAACTTTCCTCCATCACAATTAATTTTTGAGTAATAATCGATTTTGATAACAAAAGTACTCAATTTTTACATTATGGAGATTTTTTCTTTATCACTAAAATCATTACATCGAAACAAAATCTGTTCATCAATAATATCTTTTTAGGTCATAATAAACAATTTATTCCTAAAAAACTTTTCGCCATCACCTTTCATTTTTGAGTTATGATCGATTTTAAAACCAAAAGTACTCAATTTTGACATTTTGGGGATTTTTTCTTTATCATTAGAAAATCATTATAACTAAACCAAATCGGTTTATGGATGATGTCTTTTTAGTTCATAATAAACAATTTATTTCAAAAAAACTTTCCTCCATCACAATTAATTTTTGAGTAATAATCGATTTTGATAACAAAAGTACTCAATTTTGACATTATGGGGATTTTTTCTTTATCACTAAAATCATTACATCTAAACAAAATCTGTTCATCAATAATATCTTTTTAGGTCATAATAAACAATTTATTCCTAAAAAACTTTTCGCCATCACCTTTCATTTTTGAGTTATGATCGATTTTAAAACCAAAAGTACTCAATTTTGACATTTTGGGGATTTTTTCTTTATCATTAGAAAATCATTATAACTAAACCAAATCTGTTTATGGATGATGTCTTTTTAGTTCATAATAAACAATTTATTTCAAAAAAACTTTCCTCCATCACAATTAATTTTTGAGTAATAATCGATTTTGATAACAAAAGTACTGAATTTTGACATTATGGGGATTTTTTCTTTATCACTAAAATCATTACATTTAAACAAAATCTGTTCATCAATAATATCTTTTTAGGTCATAATAAACAATTTATTCCTAAAAAACTTTTCGCCATCACCTTTCATTTTTGAGTTATGATCGACTTTAAAACCAAAAGTACTCAATTTTGACATTTTGGGGATTTTTTCTTTATCATTAGAAAATCATTATAACTAAACCAAATCTGTTTATGGATGATGTCTTTTTAGTTCATAATAAACAATTTATTTCAAAAAAACTTTCCTCCATCACAATTAATTTTTGAGTAATAATCGATTTTGATAACAAAAGTACTGAATTTTGACATTATGGGGATTTTTTCTTTATCACTAAAATCATTACATTTAAACAAAATCTGTTCATCAATAATATCTTTTTAGGTCATAATAAACAATTTATTCCTAAAAAACTTTTCGCCATCACCTTTCATTCTTGAGTTATGATCGATTTTAAAACCAAAAGTATTCAATTTTGACATTTTGGGGATTTTCTCTTTATTACTAGAAAATCATTATGCCTAAACCAAATTTATTTATGGGTGATGTCTTTTTAGTTCATAATAAACAATTTATTCCTAAAAAACTTTTCGCCATCACCTTTCATTCTTGAGTTATGATCGATTTTAAAACCAAAAGTACTCAATTTTGACATTTTGGGGATTTTCTCTTTATCACTAGAAAATCATTATGCCTAAACTAAATTTGTTTGTATTACGAAGATATTCAATGTTTTAAAAATTTAAGACCCAACTTTGAAGACCTATAACTCCTCAGGGGTACAACTTAGTATAGAGATAGGTTGCGTTAAATCGTCTTAATTTATTGTCCTCTACATGTCCCTGCTCTGTGTCGGTTCTTATGTGAATCACCCTGTATATGCAGTATTATTTTTGCAGATTTTTCGTTCATAACCCATTTATTACTACATTATTACTTATTTTCTTCAAGTATCTTTTTTTGCTGCTTTCCTCTTGATTAACCCGTTTATGCCCGAATTCCCGAAGCCCGAACTTTTCCACTCTACATTCTGAAACCGTGGAATCATACGTGCTGATCATCAGAACTATTCTATTATTATGCCAGCTTGTAACGATTAGTTTATTGGCAACATCTGTATAATAGTAATAGAAATTTCTGTCCTTTCTTTCTACCACTTTTGAATGCATTATGGGGCACTTTTCAATTCTGTTGTATTTGATAGTTCCCGGACATCCATATTTTTTTCCTGTAAATGACTTACTACAACATTTTGGTACAACAGAGTCTCTCTTCTACACCAAATGCTGGTTCCTTTATAGTTGGTTTTCTTACTTTTTTTGTGGTTGTCGCATTTTCTTCTTTATCCGCTGAAGTACCAGCTACATTTTCTCTCGTCGGTTTTTTTTTCTTGGTATGGTTCAAATTGCATCAAATACCCAAGAGGTTCGTGAGATACCATATCTTGTGACTGTATCGTATCGGCAAAGGTTCCAAAGTATATTTTCGTCAACACTGAGCGTTTTGAGAGTCTTTCAGAGTTCTGAGTATTTCAAAAATTTTGAATTAAGCATTTGCATCAATTCTCGTAGTTTTGCAAATTTGTCGCTCGGAGGAAGGTTATTAGTAGAATTGAAGATATTGCAAAATTTTGTTTCTAGCTCCCACCTCATTCTACATCTAGGAATTGCACAATAGACAGATAATAGTAGTTCATTGGAAACTCGGAAATTAAGTTCACCCTTTTGTGTGCATATAACGTCGTCTTTTCTATCAAAAATGATGTAATACTAACATCAAGAAAAAGCTCAACGCATTCCACCGGATCAGAAGGAATGGGTGCTGATTGCATCAGTTTCTGACAAAGTTCGGAAACCCAGGAATAAGATCGGATTTTTGCCAGTTTCTTTTTTTCGGTAAATTCTTTTGTATTTTTGACAAAAGTTCGTTGTCACTATTTGACTCTTCGTCAGTGTCACTATCACCAATTGTTAAAATCCTTGATTTTTAATAATTTTTTGAAATCATCGATATTAAATGACATGATTCATACATGTGATTTTAAACAACGTGATCTTAGCTTTAATTTAATATAAAAATTACATTTTGAAATAAACCTTGTGTGTTTTTTTTACGAACACGAAATTAAAACGACCGCAAAAAAAATATTTTACTCCCTGTTTCAAACTTTATCTATGAAACTTCTGCATGTCGAGAATAAAAATGGAAACAAAATCACTGGCGTAAATTTACAACAATTTATACAATCCCATTAGTTTATGCGTATGTTTCGATTTTTTTGCTAGTTTATTTAATGCTGTTGCTGCGTTTGTCGGGTATCATATTTATTTATTTTTTTTTTGTTAAAAAATCACGTCCAACTTGTTACATCCAAACGGACGCGCAAATCAGATTTTAGTTAGAATCGTGTCGGAGTATTCGAAGTGAACGAACGTGTTTCGTGAACGAGTTTCCCGTATAAGACGAAAGTGAGTTATTTGTTAAAATAAAACTCCACGTGAGTAACTTATCTCAAATACAAAACGACGGGCCCTCTACAAATTTAATAATTGGTAGTTAGATCGAATTGTCACCCTTCGGGGTGGTTTTATTAATAGACAATGTCTGCGAGCCAAAAACGTTCTCGAGACCAGTTATCCCCTCCCGTAAGCGAGGTCACTAAACGATACAACTGGTGCCCACCAGACAAACTAGTTACACAAAACCGATATTATCCGTTATCAACAAATGAAGATTCTATGGATATAATAACTCAGGATAGTCAGAACGAAGATAATGAATCAAAAAATAACAATGGTAGTACGAGTAATAAGGGTAGTTCATCAAAATCGAATGATAGTAAAAAAAGCGGAGATGAGCCGCAATCAAATATACTAAAAATTCCACCTATATTCTTACGCAACGCTACTAACCACAATGAAATAATAAATGACATAAAAGCACTAACAACTGAAACGTTTACTACCGCATATAAAAATACTTACCTCAAAATTAATTTAACAAACGCTAATGATTATCGAACCCTTACGAAGTACTACAAAGAGAATAAAGTAGAATATCACACCTTCCAAGACCCAAATAACAAACCATTATCAGTAGTAATCAGAAACGTACCCATTTCTTTAACTGACAAAGAAATAGAAGATGAATTAAAAATTAAAAAATTACCTATAATCAAAGTAACCCGACTTTTGAACAAAAGTAAGCACCCAATGCCTTTATGCGCGGTGGAACTAACAGCCACAGATAACGCAAAAGAAATATTTAATGTCAATGAAATATTTAAGGCAATAGTTACGGTAGAACCCCGCAAAAGGTCATCACATATCCCACAATGTCACAACTGCCAGAGATATGGCCACACAAAAAATTATTGCGCTCTACAACCAAGGTGTGTTAAATGTGGCGAAGGACACTCATATATTAATTGTAAAAAGAAAGCTCCAGAACCACCTAAATGCGCGAATTGCGGAGATGAACATCCTTCGAATTATAGAGGATGTAAAACTCATAAAGAAATTCAAGAACAACACAACCGATATAACCTCAGACGTCAACAAAATGTAAACCACGATCAACAGAATCAAAGCAACAAACAATATCCACCACGTACCACCCATTCTTCTTACGCAACAGCTACAAAAACGCAACCCTTTTCATGCAATAACAACAATTTAAATTCCACCGAAGAAACAAATAACAACCTATTGAGTAACCTTCCCAATCCCTCAGCCCTGTCAGATACCATCCTAAATTTCCTAAAAAACCTTATTACTCCACTTATCCTTAAGTTAAAATCTTTTATTATCAATGAACTAATCCCAAACATCCTCAATGCCTAAATTAGCCAGGTCACTCAATGACATCAACATTTTAAATTTCAACATTAATGGGATCAAATTACAAAAAAATCTATTGGCTGCTTTTCTAGCAAGATATAAGATAGACATCGCATGTATCACAGAAACTCACCTAGCAGACAGAGAGCTACTTTCAATGGGGGGTTATAGTATATATCGAAAAGATCGTCCATCAAGAGCAGCAGCAGGTGGTGTTGCTATCTTTATTAAAAACTGTCTGCTTCATTCGGAATGGCTGCTTCCTGAGACAAAATCAGTCGAAACTGTAGGAATTACTGTTAATCTCGAAAATAAAACTAAGTTAAGAATTATATGTGCTTATAAACAGCCAAATGTCAAACTAGATAAAAAAGACTTTGAAATAATGTTTAACTCATCAATACCAACCATAGTAATAGGAGATTTAAATAGTAAAAACCAAATTTGGGGATGCAGAGCCAACAATCCTAGCGGTCAAATCCTAAACAACATCCTTACTGATGTAGGGTTACTCATCCACGCACCTGATGAATACACCTATTACCCATATAGAAATGATCATCAACCAGATATCTTAGACGTACTAGTTACGAAACTGATATCATTGCCTATTGAACAAACAGTAATCCACGAATTAAATTCAGATCATCTACCGATTATAATAACAATAGCTAGTAAACCTAAATTTAAAAGTATCAGGCCCAGGTTAATATATGGAATAGTGGATTGGGAACAATTCAGAGAAGAAGTAGTAAAAGTAAGAATACCGATAAACAATATAATAACGCCTTCTGACATAGACAATAACTTGAGGATTCTTACCAATAAAATATGTACATCTGTACGTAGTAGCTTCAAGCCCACCAAAACATCTACTAATCCTAATCACTACATTCCTCCATCTTACATTATTCAACTGATTAAACAAAAAAGTCGTGTAAGAAGAGAATGGCAGAGAACACGTGATCCAGCTATTAAAAGAGAACTTAACTATTTAACTCACCAAATTACTAACGAACTAAATAAACATCGAATAGATACTTACAATAATTTAATAGAAAATATTAAGACGAATGATCCGGGAATGTGGAAAACAACGAAAAGAATTATCAAAAAAAGCGAACCTATGCCAACATTAACTTATCAAGGAAATAGTTACAGTACAGATGCTGAGAAAGCCACAGGTTTTTCAAACTATCTAGAGAAAACATTCACTCCACAATTCTCAAAAGCTAGCTTTTCATTCACAAATAAAATTCGGCAGCATGTAGAAACTAATCTTCCTGTTAACAATAGTACCATAGATCATGTAACACCAGAAGAACTGCAAACGCTTATCAAAAAGTTACCAATTAAAAAAGCTCCTGGCCACGACCTCATTCCCAATGCTGTGATAAAAAATCTACCGAATAAGACTTTAAATATATTAAGTTCCATCTTCAATATATGTATGAATATGGGATATTTTCCTAAAACATGGAAAGAGGCTGAAATATTAATGTTTAAGAAACCCGGGAAAAATAAACGAAATCTTGAAAACTATAGACCAATTAGCTTGCTTCCAACCTTGGGTAAACTTTTCGAAAAACTGATTTTTGAACGCTTACGACCCAAAATCACAATCATACCTAACATCCAATATGGTTTTACACCTGGTCACTCAACAGTACATCAGCTAACAAGAGTAGTCGAGATAATAGAAAGAGGGTACGAAAATAAACAGTACACAACAGCTGCGTTCTTAGACATATCTAAAGCCTTTGATTCAGTATGGCTATATGGCTTAATCTATAAGGTCCTGAAAACTAACATTCCGGAATACCTTAAAGCATTAATTTACTCATTTCTTGAAGATAGAAAATTTTGCGTTAGAGTGAATGCTTATACATCGGAATCAAAACCCATCAAGTCAGGAGTTCCACAGGGCAGCGTTCTCTCACCTCTTCTATTTAATATCTGCTTACATGATATTCCAATTCACGAAAATGAGCAAAAAGCATTATTTGCAGACGACATCGTTATCATAACGCAAAATGAAAACCAGGAACAATCTATCAAAGATCTGCAAATTTCAATTAATGAAATTAATAAGTGGCTGTCAACATGGTGTTTCCACTTAAATCCCAGTAAGTGTGAGGCCAAGATATTCACTCTTAGACAAGTCAAAAATCCCACGATGATAACAATAGATGATCATCATTTAAATTGGAATCCGAAAGATAGCGCAGTTAAATATCTGGGTGTTTACTTGGACCAAAGGCTCACATGGAAGTACCATATTAACAAAAAACTAAACGAAGCATACGTCAGATTACACGAACTATACCCTATCATTAATAGAAGATCAAAATTAAAAATTGAATGTGCAGTGCTACTTTATAAATCATTAATAAGACCTATAGTAACATATGCATGCCCAGTTTGGAGTTCATCAGCTAAAGCAAACATCAACAAAATCCAAATTCTGCAAAACAAAATATTAAGAATAGCTGTAGATGCACCGTGGTTTGTGCGGAATTCGCAAATACATGAAGAATTGCATATAGAAACGATCAATGAACATATTAACAAAACAACGAGGAAATATCTGGAAAATTTGCAAAAGTGTCCAAGTGCACGCAGCCATCACCTGGGAGAGCTAGGAATCCATACTCGACTAAAAAGAAAACTTCCCCAAGACAACCTGGCAGAAGAAGATATTCTAATAAACAGTGAATAGTTTCAGGAAGACATTTGTTTCCCACGTATCATTGTGAAACCACCTTATTATATTATAAAAACCATGAAAGAACATTGTAATGTTGAGCTGGTTATTGTTGATATTAAAAAAAAAAAAAAAAAAAAAAAAGATTTTAGTTAAATCGCATTTTCAAATTTTAATTAAAACGAATTTTCTAAAGTTTAATTTCACAAAATTTATCAACTAGATAGTGGATGATATTTAATTATATGCACCCTCCCTAAATTTTCTAAAATTACGAAATCCCTTCCCGTTAACAATAGGCGGGTGTTCTTATAGCTACGGGGTAAGCAAAACGATGCAAAACCTGGAGCCACAAATCGTTCGCTCTTTAATTAATTAACGTTAGGGTTGGAACGGGGGTGGTGATGGTGGTTTAGTTGCAAACTCTCTGCGCTTGCTTTTGCTTGTACCCGCTTTAGCGAAGTCCCCGGTTTTTTGTGAGCACGTCATTCCCCAGGAACTTTAGAGAGTGATTACGTTGTCTCCCAAGTGACATAGCTCTAATGTGTAATTTGTACGTGCAGTCTACGACATTTGTTATCCATACGACTTCATAAATAGGTCGTTAAACGAAAGTTTGAGAATTAGATGTTCTATTTGTGAAAATAACTGATTTCTGATCTCAATTAAGGACCATTATCTTCTCTTTATCTGTCTTGGAAGGCCACGAAGTTCCTTCGAACATGTGATTTATCGGGAAAATTCCTCCTTTACAACATTCCAAACTTAGTCCCGAACTAGTGCTGCCAAACACAGAAACCCAGAGTATGCTAAATAGTTGAATTCTATTCTCTACGAAATACCACGTGGAGATTTCTTTATTTTCAAATTCCAAGAGATTTTCTATTTCCATCTTTATAAATGGTGCTTTGACACGGTATCTATCGTTGTATAAATATTCAGAATTAAATGGAAAAGGGGTTATACTCTTGCACGAAACTAAGATTCCCAAAAAGTTTGTTGATCAAGAGCTTAAAGCTCCGCCCCGAGAGGAAATCGAATAAACTTCTTAAATTTCCAGAAGTTATCCGGAGAAAACAGGAAATTTGATAAAGCTGGAACATCGATCCGATGAGATGAGAAGATCCGAAAGGGGAAAGTTTCGTTTTGCTGCACGCCGCGGAGAAGTACTTATTAGTTTCCATTGGTTCAAAACTCTCGTTAATCCGAATATTTTCTACAAGTTTACTGATCACTTTTATTATTACTTTTCACCACTTTTTTTTTTATAATATACAAAAACGCCAAATAAATCGCAATAAAGAACTTTCAAAAGACACAAATTCTTTAGAACATGATGATTAAATTTGTTCGGGAATTCCTACGGAAGTGCATCACAAAATGAAACTTTGAAAGTTTAAACGTGTATAGAAATATATCTTTGACAGGAACACAAAGAACGTTTGACTTTAAAATGCAATTGTAATGATCTAATTTGGTACAATGGAATCGTCCCTTCCTTTGAAGTATTCTTTATTAGTAATATTTCAAGCAATGCATTCCAATGAAAAGGAATTCTTTGTTGAATGGTTTGATTTAAATTTATATATAAAAAGTGTGATAATTTAAAAAAATCACTCAGATCATGATTAGGAGGTAAGAGGCTCTATTTTTAGATAAAGTATAAAAATAATGAGACTTGATATAAAAAGTTTCCAGAGAAAATTGTTTATAGCAAAACATGTTCGTTTGGGTTAAATCAGAAATGGAATGATTTTTATAAAATCACTCAGACCTTAGTTATGGGAGTTAAGAAATAATTTATACTTTAAATTAAAGCTAAGAGGCTGAATTTTTATATAAACGATAAATATAATGGGACTTAATATAAAAAGTTTCCAGAAAAAATGGTTTATAGCAAAACAAATTCGTTTAGGTTATGTCAGAAATGGAATGATTTTTATAAAATCACTCAGAGCTTATTTATGGGAGTTAGGAAATGATTTATACTTTAAATTAAAACTAAGAGACTCTATTTTTAGATCAAATATAAAAATAATGAGAGTTGATATAAAAAGTTTCCAGAAAAAATTGTTTATATAATCATGTTCGTTTGGGTTATGTCAAAAATGGAATGATTTTTATAAAATCACTCAGACCTTATTTATAGGAGTTAGAAAGTGATTTACACTTTAAATTAAAGCTAAGAAACTGTATTTTTAGATAAGAGATAAAAATAATAGGACTTAATATAAAAAGTTTCCAGAGAAAATGGTTTATAGCAAAACATGTTCATTTGGGTTATTTCAGAAATGGAATGATTTTTATAAAATCACTCTAACCTTATTTATAGGAGTTAAGAAGTGATTTATACATTAAATTAAAGCTAAGAGGCTCTACTTTTAGATAAAGTATAAAAATAATGAGACTTGATATAAAAAGTTTTCAGAAAAAATGATTTCCAGCAAAACATGTTCGTTTGGGTTATTTCAGAAATGGAATGAATTTTATAAAATCACTCAGACCTTATTTATAGGAGTTAAGAAGTGATTTATACTTTAGATTAAAGCTAAGAGGCTCTACTTTTAGATAAACTATAAAAATAATGAGACTTGATATAAAAAGTTTCCAAAAAAATTGGTTTATAGCACAACATGTTTGTTTGGGTTAGATCAGAAATGGAATGATTTTTATAAAATCACTCAGACCTTATTTATAGGAGTTAAGAAGTGATTTATACTTTAAATTAAAGCTAAGAGATTCTACTTTTAGATAAAGTATAAAAATAATGAGACTTGGTATAAAAAGTTTCCAGAAAGAATTGTTTATAACAAAACATGTTCGTTTGGGTTAAATCAGAAATGGAATGATTTTTATAAAATCACTCAGACCTTATTTATAGGAGTTAGAAACTGATTTATACTTTAAATTAAAGCTAAGAGATTCTACTTTTAGATAAAGTATAAAAATAATGAGACTTGGTATAAAAAGTTTCCAGAAAAAAGTGTTTATAACAAAACATGTTCGTTTGGGTTAAATCAGAAATGGAATGATTTTTATAAAATCACTCAGACCTTATTTATAGGAGTTAGAAAGTGATTTATACTTTAAATTAAAGCTAAGAGGCTGCATTTTTACATAAACGATAAAAATAATAGGACTTAATATAAAAAGTTTCCAGAAAAAATTGTTTATAGCAAAACATGTTCGTTTGGGTTAAATCAGAAATAGAATGATTTTTATAAAATCACTCAAACCTTATTTATAGGAGTTAGAAACTGATTTATACCTTAAATTAAAGCTAAGAGGCTCTATTTTTAGATAAAGTATAAAAATAATGAGACTTCATATAAAAATTTTCCCAGGAAAAATTGTTTATAGCAAAACATGTTCGTTTGGGTTAAATCAGAAATGGAATGATTTTTATAAAATCACTCAGACCTTATTTATAGGAGTTAGAAAGTGATTTATACTTTAAATTAAAGCTATGAGGCTGCATTTTTACATAAACGATAAAAATAATAGGACTTAATATAAAAAGTTTCCAGAAAAAATTGTTTATAGCAAAACCTGTTCGTTTGGGTTGTCAGTAATTGAATGATTTTTATAGAACCACTCAGACCTTCTTTATAGGAGTTAGAAAGTGATTTATACTTTAAATTAAAGCTAAGAGGCTCAAATTTTAGATAAAGTATAAAAACAATGAGACTTGATATAAAAAGTTTCCAGAAAAAATTGTTTATATAATCATGTTCATTTGGGTTATGTCAAAAATAGAATGATTTTTATAAAATCACTCAGACCTTATTTATAGGAGTTAGAAAGTGATTTACACTTTAAATTAAAGCTAAGAAGCTGTATTTTTAGATAAGAGATAAAAATAATAGGACTTAATATAAAAAGTTTCCAGAGAAAATTGTTTATAGCAAAACATGTTCATTTGGGTTATTTCAGAAATGGAATGATTTTTATAAAATCACTCTAACCTTATTTATAGGAGTTAAGAAGTGATTTATACATTAAATTAAAGCTAAGAGGCTCTACTTTTAGATAAAGTATAAAAATAATGAGACTTGATATAAAAAGTTTCCAAAAAAATTGGTTTATAGCACAACATGTTTGTTTGGGTTATATCAGAAATGGAATGATTTTTATAAAATCACTCAGACCTTATTTATAGGAGTTAGAAACTGATTTATATTTTAAATTAAAGCTAAGAGATTCTACTTTCAGATAAAGTATAAAAATAATGAGACTTGGTATAAAAAGTTTCCAAAAAAATTGGTTTATAGCACAACATGTTCGTTTGGGTTAAATCAGAAATGGAATGATTTTTATAGAATCACTCAGACCTTATTTATAGGAGTTAGAAACTGATTTATATTTTAAATTAAAGCTAAGAGATTCTACTTTTAGATAAAGTATAAAAATAATGAGACTTGGTATAAAAAGTTTCCAAAAAAATTGGTTTATAGCACAACATGTTCGTTTGGGTTAAATCAGAAATAGAATGATTTTTATAAAATCACTCAGACCTTATTTATAGGAGTTAGAAACTGATTTCTACCTTAAATTAAAGCTAAGAGGCTCTATTTTTAGATAAAGTATAAAAATAATTAGACTTCATATAAAAAGTTTCCAGAAAAAATTGTTTATAGCAAAACATGTTCGTTTGGGTTAAATCAGAAATGGAATGATTTTTATAAAATCACTCAGACCTTATTTATAGGAGTTAGAAAGTGATTTATACTTTAAATTAAAGCTAAGAGGCTGCATTTTTACATAAACGATAAAAATAATAGGACTTAATATAAAAAGTTTCCAGAAAAAATTGTTTATAGCAAAACATGTTCGTTTGGGTTGTCAGTAATTGAATGATTTTTATAGAACCACTCAGACCTTATTTATAGGAGTTAGAAACTGATTTATACTTTAAATTAAAGCTAAGAGGCTCAAATTTTAGATAAAGTATAAAAACAATGAGACTTGATATAAAAATTTTCCAGGAAAAATTGTTTATAGCAAAACATGCTCGTTTGGGTTAAATCAGAAATGGAATGATTTTTATATAATCACTCAGACCTTATTTATAGGAGTTAGAAACTGATTTATACTTTAAATTAAAGCTAACAGGCTCTACTTTTAGATAAAGTATAAAAATAATGAGTCTTGATATAAAACGTTTACAGAAAAAGATGGTTTACAGCAAAACATGTTCGGTTGGGTTATGTCAGAAATTGAATAATTTTTATAAAATCACTCAAACCTTATTTATAGGAGTTAGAAAGTGATTTACACTTTAAATTAAAGCTAAGAAGCTGTATTTTTAGATAAGGGATAAAAATGATAGGACTTAATATAAAAAGTTTGCAGAAAAAATTGTTTATATAATCATGTTCGTTTGGGTTATGTCAAAAATGGAATGATTTTTATAAAATCACTCAGACCTTATTTATAAGAGTTAGAAAGTGATTTACACTTTAAATTAAAGCTAAGAAGCTGTATTTTTAGATAAGAGATAAAAATAATAGGACTTAATATAATAAGTTTCCAGAGAAAATTGTTTATAGCAAAACATGTTCGTTTGGGTTAAATCAGAAATGGAATGATTTTTATAAAATCACTCAGATCTTATTTATAGGAGTTAAGAAGTGATTTATACTTTAAATTAAACCTAACAGGCTCTACTTTTAGATAAAGTATAAAAATAATGAGACTTGATATAAAAAGTTTCCCGAAAAAATTGTTTATAGCAAAACATGTTCGTTTGGATTAAATCAGAAATGGAATGATTTTTATAAAATCACTCAGACCTTATTTATAGGAGTTAGAAACTGATTTATACCTTAAATTAAAGCTAAGAGGTTCTATTTTTAGATAAAGTATAAAAATAATGAGACTTCATATAAAAAGTTTGCAGAAAAAATTGTTTATAGCAAAACATGTTCGTTTAGGTTATTTCAGAAATTGAATGATTTTTATAAAATCACTCAGACCTTATTTATAGGAGTTAGAAACTGATTTATACTTTAAATTAAAGCTAAGAGATTTTACTTTTAGATAAAGTATAAAAATAATGAGACTTGATATAAAAAGTTTCCAGAAAGAATGGTTTACAGCAAAACATGTTCGTTTGGGTTATGTCAGAAATGGAATAATTTTTATAAAATCACTCAAACCTTATTTATAGGAGTTAAGAAGTGATTTATACTTTAAATTAAACCTAACAGGCTCTACTTTTAGATAAAGTATAAAAATAATGGGACTTAATATAAAAAGTTTCCAGAAAAAATTGTTTATAGCAAAACCTGTTCGTTTGGGTTATTTCAGAAATGGAATGATTTTTATAAAATCACTCAAACTTTATTTATAGGAGTTAAGAAGTGATTTATACATTAAATTAAAGCTAAGAGGCTCTACTTTTAGATAAAGTATAAAAATAATGAGACTTGATATAAAAAGTTTCCAGAAAAAAGGTTTACAGCAAAACATGTTCGTTTGGGTTATATCAGAAATGGAATAATTTTAATAAAATCACTCAGACCTTATTTAAAGGAGTTAGAAAGTGATTTATACTTTAAATTAATGCTAAGAGGCTCTACTTTTAGATAAAGTATAAAAATAACGAGACTAGATATAAAAAGTTTCCAGAAAAAATGGTTTACAGCAAAACATGTTCGTTTAGGTTATGTCAGAAATGCAATAATTTTTATAAAATCACTCAGACCATATTTATGGGAACTAAGAAGTGATTTATACTTTAAAGTAAAGCTAAGAGTCTCTATTTTTAGATAAGATATAAAAATAATGAGACTTAATATAAAAAGTTTCCAGAGAAAATTGTTTACAGCAAAACATGTTCAGAGTTAGGAAGTGATTTATGTTTTAAATTAAAGCAAAAAGACTCTATTTTTAGACAACATATAAAAATAATGGGATTTGATCGATAATGTGTACCTTATTTGAAGCGAGTGCTTAAATTCGGTTACAGAACGTGTTACATCAAAGACACGACATAAAATCAGTTCTCTATCAAAGTGCTTGTTTAAACAAGTTACTACATTCACTGTCCTTGGTAGAGATCTGCTCCAATTTACTCTATGCCATTGGTTTACATAAATATCCCGTAATCTGACAGAGATGGATTAATCGTGTATTACGTACCAAATTAGAACAAGAAGTGTTTATTCATCTTGCTAATGTTATTAGTTATTACTAAAAATGATTTGGCGATACTACGATTTTAATTTCATTAATAATAATCGCTGTAATTGGAAATACCATGTTGTTTTTTAGCACTATAATAATTTCACCTATAACTCGTAAATCTCTATTTGGGGAACCCGCAGTCTCCATAGTACCATTAATAATAATTTAGCGTTTCGGGTGAGTCGAAAAAACGAGATTGGGCGGGCACGTTTCTGAAAATCGAAGTGCCCCCCCTCTTCCCGGTTGCGAAGACAACGTTTTAATTAAGTGCAGCTCTTATCGCAATTTGCGACCGTTCTTGTTTTGCCCCTAAAAAGAACGTTGAGAGTGGTAGAGACATTAATCAAATCCAATGACGCCCGAACTGATAAGAACGGTAGCGGTCTCGAAGTTCCGATTTCCATGGAAACTGGGCCGAAAAATTCGAAGGGAAATTCGAAGTGAAATGCGAAGAGAACTCTATCCACGTAACAAGAATTAACATAACTAATCGATTTATTCTTTTTTATGGGCTAGATTTAAATCTCAATATTTTTAAGAAAAAAATAATAAAATTGAATTTTGAATGTAAAGGTATTATAAATATAAAAGTTAAAAGTATTAGTTTTAAGTATAAAAAATGTGTTAAGTTTAAAAAATCACTCAGATTTTATTTATAAGAGTAAGGAAGTGATTTATATCTTGAAGAACAGCAAAAATGATATTCATTCTGACATTACTAATATGGTTATGAAGAAGTTGTTCTGATTAGCAATCATGCGTTTTTGCATCATTATGAACAATTTATATGCGCAATATTTTATCCTATCACTTTTCAATTTCTTAATTACCATAGACTTTAATGAGGAAAAATATCAATTTTGATGTTTTAAGCATTTCCACTTTTTACTTCAAACATGGTTATAACTAAGGTCGACCTGGTTATGGATTATGTTTTTTTGGTTTATTATAAATAAATTATTAGCAAAATATTTTTCTGCATCGTTTTTAGTTTTTGAGTTATCTTCATTATTATAGTCAGTCTTTAGTGACGAAAATCATCAATTTTGATATTTTGGGGTTTTCTACTTTCTAACTAGAATATGGTTATAAAAAAGTTGTTCTGATTATCAATCATGCGTTTTTGCATCATTATGAACAATTTATATGCACCATATTTTATCCTATCAGTTTTAATTTCTTAATTACCATAGACTTTAATGACGAAAAATATCAATTTTGATGTTTTAAGCATTTCCACTTTTTACTTCGAACGTGGTTATAACAAAGGTCGACCTGCTTATGGATTATGTTTTTTTGGTTTATTATAAACAAATTATTAGCAAAATATTTTTCTCCATCCCTTTTAGTTTTTGAGTTATCTTCATTATTATAGTCAGTCTTTAGCGACAAAAATCATCAATTTTGATATTTTGAGGATTTCTACTTTCTAACTAGAATATAGTTATAAAAAAGTTGATCTGATTATCAATCATGCATCTTTGCATCATTATTAACAATTTATACGCACAATATTTTATCCTATCACTTTTAATTTCTTAATTACCATAGACTTTAATAACGAAAAATATCAATTTTGATGTTTTAAGCATTTCCACTTTTTACTTCGAACAAGGTTATAACAAAGGTCGACCTGCTTATGGATTATGTTTTTTTGGTTTGTTATAAACAAATTATTAGCAAAATATTTTTCTCCATCGCTTTTAGTTTTTGAGTTATCTTCATTATTATAGTCACTCTTTAGCGACGAAAATCATCAATTTTGATATTTTGGGGATTTCTAGTTTCTAACTAGAACATGGTTATAAAAAAGTTGTTCTGATTATCAATAATGCGTTTTTACATCATTATGAACAATTTATATCCACAATATTTTATCCTATCACTTTTAATTTCTTAATTACCATAGACTATAATGACGAAAAATATCAATTTTGATGTTTTAAGCATTTCCCCTTTTTACTTCGAACATGGTTATAACTAAAGTCGACCTAGTTATGGATTATGTTTTTTTGGTTTATTATAAACAATTTATTAGCAAAATATTTTTCTCCATCGCTTTTAGTTTTTGAGTTATCTTCATTATTATAGTCAGTCTTTAGCGACGAAAAACATCAATTTTGATATTTTGGGGTTTTCTACTTTCTAACTAGAATATGGTTATAAAAAAGTTGATCTGATTATCAATCATGCGTTTTTGCATCATTATTAACAATTTATACGCACAATATTTTATCCTATCACTTTTAATTTCTTAATTACCATAGACTTTAATAACAAAAAATACCAATTTTGATGTTTTAAGCATTTCCACTTTTTACTTCGAACATGGTTATAACTAAGGTCGATCTGGTTATGGATTATGTTTTTTTGGTTTATTATAAATAAATTATTAGCAAACTATTTTTCTCCATCGCTTTTAGTTTTTGAGTTATCTTCATTATTATAGTCAGTCTTTAGCGACGAAAAACATCAATTTTGATATTTTGGGCATTTCTACTTTCTAACTAGAATATGGTTATAAAAAAGTTGTTCCGATTATCAACCATGCGTTTTTGCATCATTATGAACAATTTATATGCACAATATTTTATCCTATCACTTTAAATTTCTTAATTACCATAGACTTAAATGACGAAAAATATCAATTTTGATGTTTTAAGCATTTCCACTTTTTACTTCGAACAAGGTTATAACTAAGGTCGACCTGGTTATGGATTATGTTTTTTTGGTTTATTATAAACAAATTATTAGCAAAATATTTTTCTCCATCGCTTTTAGTTTTTGAGTTATCTTCATTATTATAGTCAGTCTTTAGCGACGAAAAACATCAATTTTGATATTTTGGGGATTTCTACTTTCTAACTAGAATATGGTTATAAAAAAGTTGTTCTGATTACCAATCTTGCGTTTTTGCATCATTATGAACAATTTATATGCACCATATTTTATCCTATCAGTTTTAATTTCTTAATTACCATAGACTTTAATGACGAAAAATATCAATTTTGATGTTTTAAGCATTTCCACTTTTTACTTCGAACAAGGTTATAACTAAGGTCAACCTGGTTATGGATTATGTTTTTTTGGTTTATTATACACAAATTATTAGCAAAATATTTTTCTCCATCGCTTTTAGTTTTTGAGTTATCTTCATTATTATAGTCAGTCTTTAGCGACGAAAATCATCAGTTTTGATATTTTGGGGATTTCTAATTTCTAACTAGAATCTGGTTACAAAGAAGTTGTTCTGATTATCAATTATGCGTTTTTGCATCATTATGAACAATTTATATGCACAATATTTTATCCTATCTCTTTTAATTTCTTAATTACCATAGACTTTAATGACGAAAAATATCAATTTTGGTGTTTTAAGCATTTTCACTTTTTACTTCGAACAAGGTTATAACTAAGGTCGACCTGCTTATGGATTATGTTTTTTTGGTTTATTATAAACAAATTATTAGCAAAATATTTTTCTCCATCGCTTTTAGTTTTTGAGTTATCTTCATTATTATAGTCAGTCTTTAGCGACAAAAATCATCAATTTTGATATTTTGAGGATTTCTACTTTCTAACTAGAATATAGTTATAAAAAAGTTGATCTGATTATCAATCATGCATCTTTGCATCATTATTAACAATTTATACGCACAATATTTTATCCTATCACTTTTAATTTCTTAATTACCATAGACTTTAATAACGAAAAATATCAATTTTGATGTTTTAAGCATTTCCACTTTTTACTTCGAACAAGGTTATAACTAAGGTCAACCTGGTTATGGATTATGTTTTTTTGGTTTATTATAAACAAATTATTAGCAAAATATTTTTCTCCATCTCTTTTAGTTTTTGAGTTATCTTCATTATTATAGTCAGTCTTTATCGACGAAAAACACCAATTTTGATATTTTGGGAATTTCTACTTTCTAACTAGAATATGGTTATAAAAAAGTTGTTCTGATTACCAATAATACGTTTTTGCATCATTATTAACAGTTTATATCCACAATATTTTATCCTATCACTTTTAATTTCTTAATTACCACAGACTTTAATGACGAAAAATATCAATTTTGATGTTTTAAGCATTTTCCACTTTTTGTTGCATATTTTTATTTAATTAAAAGTAGAACTAATACTAAGTACCTCAAGTTTAGCCGTCTTCAGAGACGCACGCGCAAACTAACAACATTACAAAACAAGAATAGGCTAAGTTAAGCATTTGCTAATTCAAAGTGTGAAATAATAGTGACGTCACGAACGGGCCTTCGTATTAGTTCGTTATACCGAGGTTTTACTGTAATAATATAATTGTGATCAAGCTTTATATCGTGGTTGATTTTTTAAGAAAAAGGGGAGATTTCTTTTGAGTTGCCACCGTCGCATTTTACCCCTGGGGGGATACATTTCCGTCTTAATTTGGGGGCACACAAAAAGGATTTTATGCGAGCACAAAACGAAGCTGACGGCGGTATTCAAAGCCTACTTCGGTGGTGTTCGTTCGAATGGAAATGTAGTAGAATACAGCAACGGGGGCGGTAATTTATCATTTTCCGGGACTGAGTAATCCCGGGGCCCTGGCGGTAGTTATTTCAAAAATGAACCGCCGGTGCACGAAAAATGGAATAAAAATAACAGCGGCGGCGCCCTCCCCGTCCGGATTTGCCCGGAGCCGCAACGCGCTATTTTGTGATTTAAACTACGGGACAATTTAATGAACCGGTGGGAAATTTATGGCACCGTTCCGATCTCCACATCGCAATTTCCATTTCGAAAGGAATACGAAATTACAGGGCAGCGGGATTATAAAAATAAGAACAAAATCTGTTTGATATTTGAAACATGACGTAAATTGATTGTTAAAATAAGCTTTTTATTTTTAAATTATTCAAATATCATTCGCAGACATCGAATTTCCGAATGAATACAATACTCCATCAGCTGTCAAAATATAATCAAACGTCACCGTAGACAAAAGCTCCTTACACCCCACCGAATCTACGAGGAGTTTCACCCTCGCCCCCGCGATTTCTCTTCGAAAATTGAATATTTATAATTCCCCTTACTCACTAATGGTATTCGAGCAGAACGAGGAAGAAAAATAAAATGATATGTCGCCTCGTCGGGAAAATATTTTCATCCCTTTCACTGCAAAATGGAATTTCTATAAATTGGATATTTTTAATCCGATTTTTAAATCGGAAATTTCTCAATTTACCAATGATTCCATTTTCATCGTTTCCATAAAACTTAAATTAACTCAACTTTTGATTATTAAAGAAATATTTATTTCTTTTTTGTTTCTCTTTTTTCAGAACAATGTCGATACACGAAAGGAGACTGGTCCGAGTGCGACCAGAAGACGAACATGCGGTCGAGGACACTTACTCTTAAAAAGGGTGATCAGAAGACGTGCGAGCCGACGAAGACGATGCAGAAAAAATGCAGGAAAGGTACGTGTTGTGTAATGCGGCAATCTGCAAGCGAAAGGCGCGCACTGTGCTCGTGACGGGAATAATTCCATTTCTGCTTTGTAATCCAACTGAAACCGTCGACGCAGACATTTAATTTGAGACCTTGTATAAGGAATACATATAAACCTTGACGTTTCTATGTTGTTTATTAGAAATGTTGATTTTCTACCATCATAATAATCAATCATAAAAGAGTTAAAATTGTCACACACAATGATTTATAGTACAAAACTGTGTTTTAAAGATTAGATTAGATACCGGAAGTGTCAACAATATCGTCATATAATAACAACATCGTTAAATATTATTTACTAACCAGTTAAAAGTATTTTTTAACATAATCAGGGATGATGTCGAGGGATATTGAATAAAGGAAAATGATGATGACGAATTCTAGGGATGATACTAACATTTAGATTCAATGTTGAAGGAAGCTAAGTGATTAGGATGAGGTTGAAAGATGTCAATATTGGTTAGATGTTGATTTAGTTGCAGCGATGTTGAAGAATTCCATATGATTTTGAAAGTTGTCATCTACGATATTGAATACAGTTAGGTACAATGTTGAAAATGTTAGAGATGGTTTGAAAAATATGAGGTTGTTGTTGAAATGTCACTAAAAGTACTAATAAAAATGAGAGTTTATCCTAAAAATAGTTAAAAACTAATAAAATAGTAAAAGTGGAGAGAAATAAATGTTGTACTTTACCGATGATAGTATTTATTGTTATTTTTTGGTTTCTACCGGTTTCGGCTTGACGCCATCCTCAGGAAATCACGTTATATGATTTCTTTTCTATTACTAAACATAACATTAACTGCTTAACGTTCAAATCACTAAAATTAAACTTTTATATAAACCCACGCTGTTTTTAGTGTTTGTGGGTAATTTTAGTCGCGAAAGTCTGTGGAGAGAAATAAATGTTGTACTTCGAAAGTCTTCAGACCTTCCGAAACCGGAGAAACCAAAAAATAACAATAAATACTATCATCGTTAAAGTACAACATTTATTTTTCTCCACTTTTATTAAACACACGGTGATAAAAAGGAATCAAGCAAATATAAACATTATAAAATAGTGTTGAGGAAGGTTATGGACGATGCTTAAAAAAATCTTGAGTAATGTTCGTGGCGAATTTACAAGTGTTTAAGTAGAAAATTGAAAGACGTTATTGATGATTCTGAAACTAGTTAGAGATGTTAATGAATTAGAGACTGTGTTAAGGCAGACCATGGGTGGACAGATGGCATAGACCATAATAATCGAAGACACATCCAGTACCACAACTGTAATATATTGAGCAGTTTTACCACCTCAGTTTATCCTAAAGGCAAAAATGCTGTAATTCATGTCTTTTTAACACTTTGACAGGTTATAAGTCAAAAATTAGACGTGATAGAAGAAAGCTTTTTGTACCAAAAACTTTTCATGTTAACCCAGCAAACATTCTTAATACACAATTATAACATATCACGCAGTATTGCCAACTTAACTTAGTCTAAAAGCGAAAATGATGTACTAATTCATGTTTTTAACACTATGGCAGGTTATAAGTCAAAAATTAGAAGTGATAGAAGAAAGCGTTTTGTACCAAAAACCTTTCATGTTAACCCAGCAAACATTCTTAATTCACAATTATAACATACCAAGCAGTATTGCCAACTTAACTTAGCCTAAAAGCAAAAATGCTGTAATTCATGTTTTTAACACTATTACTGGTTATAAGTAAAAAATTAGAGAAGATAGAAGATAGCTTTTTGTATTAAAAATCTTCTATGTTAACCTAACACACATTCTTGATACACAATTATACCATATCACGCAATATTGCCAACTCAGCTTAGTCTAAAAGCAAAAATGCTGTTATTCACGTTGTTAACACTATGACAGGTTATAAGTCAAAAATTAGAAGAGATAGAAGAAAGCTTTTTGTAACAAAAACCTTCCATGTTAACCTAGCAAACATTCTTAATTCACAATTATAACATACCAAGCAGTATTCCCAACTTGGCTTAGCCTAAAAGCAAACATTTTGTTATTTACGTTTTTAACACTATGACAGGTTATAAGTCAAAAATTAGTAGAGATAGAACAAAGCTTTTTGTACCAAAAACCTTTCATGTTAACCTAGTAAACATTCTTAATACACAATTATAACACATCAAGCAGTATTGCCAACATAGCTTAGCGTAAAAGCAAAAATGCTGTAATTCATGTTTTTCGAACAGAATGATAGGTTATAAGTAAAAAATTAAAGAAGATAGAAGAAAGCTTTTTCAACTAAAAATCTTCCATGTTAACCTAGCAAATATTCTTAATACACAATTACAACATATCAAGCAGTATTGCCAACTCAGCTTAGCCTAAAACCAAAAAATGATGTTATTAATGTTTTTAACAATACGACAGGTTATAAGTCAAAAATTAGAAGAGATGAAACAAAGCTTTTTGTACCAAAAACCTTTCATGATAACTCAGCAAACATTCTTAATTCACAATTATAACATACCAAGCAGTATTGCCAATTCAGCTTAGTCTAAAAGCGAAAATGATGTAATTCTTGTTTTTAACACTATAACAGTCAAAAAATAGAGAAGAGAGAAAAAAGCTTTTTGTACCAAAAATCTTCCATGTTAACCTAGCAAACATTCTTAATACACAATTATAACATATCAAGCAGTATTGCCAACTTAACTTAGCCTAAAAGCGAAAACGCTGTAATTCGTGTTTTTAACACTATGACTGGTTATAAGTTAAAAATTAGAAGAGATAGAAGAAAGGTTTTTGTATATAAAATCTTCCATGTTAAATTAGCAAACATTCTTAATACACAATTACAACATATCACGTAGTATTGCCAACTTAACTTATCCTAAAAGCGGAAATGTTTTAATTCATGTTTTTAACACTATGACTGGTTATAAGTAAAAAATTAGAGGAGATAGAAGAAAGGTTTTTGTACCAAAAATCTTCCATGTTAACCTAACAAACATTCTTAACACACAATTATAACATATCAATCAGTATTGCCAACTTAGCTTAGCGTAAAAGCAAAAATGCTATAATTTATGTTTTTCTAACAATGCGACAGGTAATAAGTCAAAAATTAAAAGAGATAGAAGAGATCTTTTTGTACCAAAAACATTCCATATTAACCTAGGAAACATTCTTCATACACAATTATAACCCACGAGTAATTTTATGAACCCAAATTTACCTACATGTACGAAATACTGTAATTTATATCTTTTTAACAGTATCATAGGTTGTAAGTCAAAAATTAGAAGAGATAGAAGAATGCTTTTTGTACCAAAAACATACCATGTTACCTCAGGAACTTTTCTTGACACACAATTATAACATATCAAGCAAAATTGCCACCTCATCTCGATCTAAAAGCAAAAATGCTGTAATTCATGTTTATCTAACAATGTGATAGATTATAAGTCAAAAATTAAAAGAGAAGAGAACTTTTTGTACCAAAAACATTCCATATTAACCTAGGAAAGATTCATAATACACAATTATAACCCACGAGCAATTTTATTAACCCAAATTTACCTACATGCACGAAATGCTGTAATCTGTCTGTTTAACAGTATCATAGGTTGTAAGTCAAAAATTAGAAGAGATATAAGAAACCTTTTTGTACCAAAAGCATATCATGTTACCCCAGGAACTATTCTTTTTTATTACACAATTATAGCTCGTCGAGCAGTTTTAGCAACTCAGCTAAACCAAAATCCAAAAATCAAGCAATTTTAGATTTATAACAGTGTTACAGTTACAACTCAAAAATCCAAAGAGATAGAATAAATCTTTGTGTACGAGAAACATTTTATATCAACTAAGAAAACAACCTAGCTGAACCTAATAGTAAACATTGTGTAATTTCATGTTTTTTTAACATCACAACAGTTTACAAACTGAAAGCAAAAAGAAATAAAAGAAGCTTCATGTACAAAAAACATTTCTAGTTTTACCAACTTTGCAAAATCTAAAAGCAAAAACTAGGAGAGATAAAAAAAAGCTTCTTGTACTTAAAACATGTCTAGTTCATTAACTCAAAAACTTATAACTTTTTTAAGTTTCATCTTTTCTTATTAATTATTTATTTATCTTCTTTAAAATAATAACACAAAGATAAACCTAAATGATTTTATGAATTTCCTCGTTAACCTTCTCATTTACCTTGAGCGACATCAAACGAATTACTTTTTGAGTCGACCGTGATTCACGGAATACGTAATGTGGCCGTGTTTGCTCTACGCCCTGATTAAAAGAGAATCGTTTCTCGTTTTTGCACTGCGCTGGGGACAAGTTCGTGATTTAAAACTCCCTCTTGGTCGACGACACCCTCCCCGCCTCCTCCCTGTGGAAAGAGGGCGACGGCGATTAAATTGAAATGCGAACTTGTTTTCCGGAAATCTATTAGATGGGTAGGTTTAACGTTTAGAGAAACAATTCCCACAACAAAGTAATTAATATGTTGTAAATTTCCGTTGATAAAGCAGTAAATATTCATCAGAAATTTCAATCCTGGCTGTATTGATTGAGGGAGGGTTACAAAAACAATCAGAAAGTTGTTACGTCGAGTTGAAACAAGCTTGTTTCTAGTTACTACATCAATAATGGTCGAGAGAACGCTTGTAAACGGATTTCAATAGAGACATTTGTGCCATTTACAAACTACCCTTCCATTGTTGATTCCGCAAACTGCTTAATCTCTTATTCCATCTCTCTTCCTCTTCAAATTAACCTTTGTGCGTTAATGGCTCTCAATGTGTTGATACGAATTCCATTATTAAACATACTAATTTAACGGTGTAGTAAAATCTCGATATAACGGATTAATACGAGGAATATAGTGTCTGTTATTGTCAAAAGTCAATCATTTTAATGCATATAAATTTGGACAGCTATATACACAAATAGCTACACAATAAAGCTAGAAATAAAGTTTTTTTTAGTGTCGTCAAAGAAATTAAATTTACAGTTTCCTGTAAATTACTAAAATTTATTCTAAAAATTTATATAAAATTTACTTTATTTTCTAATATGTAACATTCTAACATATTAAACTTTTCGTAATTTTCGTAATACATCTTAAAAAACAGGATTTTTAATTTGACACTTCCGAAAATTTTTGAATACAAACAAAGTTGCAATGTTTATTTGAATTAAAAAAATAAAGTCCCTAGATTTACAAAGTACTGCGGTTCATGACGTCTGTTTTCGAGCCAAAATGGCGGTTTGACAACTTGTCACTGCTTCTCGCCACTTATTTACAAAAATATTGCCGTCTTGTTGGCTTTGGAGTTGCAAAAATAGCAGTAAGAAGGGCTTTCGACTCTTAAGAGTACCACGAGAAAAAAGAAAGGAGTTTTGGCGTAATGTTATCAATAGAACGACATAGCTTTAAATTTCCCGCTTGACTTTCGAGCCAAAATGGCGGCAAACCGCGGTACTTTATAAAAAAATATATATGAGCGCCATCTATCAATAATTTATTAAGTCATTTAATAATAATATTAAATATTAATAAAAAATGTGAAATAATGCAATCTATTCCAACTTTTGTGTAAAACAAATATAAATTAAATAGTTCAACAAATGTATTTGTTTCAAATATCAGAAATATGTTTTTTAATTTTTAGTTATAATTTACAGGAAACTGTAAATTTAATTTCTTTGAGGATACTAAAAAAAGTTTATTTTTTGCTTTATTCTAAAACAATAAGAAATAGACCTGTCAAACCCTATATTTTTGTAATCAGAAAAAAATAACGAATTTAATAAGCGAATAATCAGTGGTTGTTTCCATTTAAAAAAACGAAGATTGTCTTGATATCTCAAAATCTAAAACCGACGTCATGAAATTCTCTGTAAAAAAGTGTCCCTATAATGTCTTAGTTATAATACTCCACCTATAATAATAACCAAGATAATTGCACTTGTTGGTTTTACGATATTTTCAATTTTGGCCTCTAGAGGAGAAACAAAAAACGATAGCGCTATGAGGTTTTCGGCATTACCAGTTTCTCGAAAAACGAGATCATGACATGTCAGCTACTTTTTTTCTAACAGTTATAGCTTCCGAGTTAGCCTATTCGGACATCGAATTTGAACCATCCTGTATAGCTAGAAGGCCCGTTCGTGACGTCAGTGCTGAATTACAACTAAAACTAGAACTAACACTAGATCTAGAACTAGAAAGTTTTGGAATGTTTCTAGTTCTAAGTCTAGTATTCATTCTAGTTTTATACTAGCACTGTTTCTATGTAGAACTAACATTATACCTGGAACTATACTCTGTTTTTAAACCAGGAGGAGTATTTTAAATTTGTCACCAGATTGATCTTGCACGTGATTGGTTGAATGCGAGGAAGGTTCACACACAGGCAATTTTAAATTTTGATTTTGAATTTGAAAGTTAGGTTATTGATAATTCGACAGTTTTGTGTCATTGCTGTAAATTTTTTTTAAACCCTTTTGCGTCTTCAATTTAATTGAGTGAAATCTGTTCTTTTTAGAACAAGGTATGGATCGTGACCCTAATAGTTGTTCACAACAAATTTCACAATAATAAGTAAATAAATAAATAATAATAATTATTAATTTATATTTACCGCCAAAATATCTAGTGATATTTTCTAGTGTAAATCTGACTTTCGCGTTTACTCCTCCTGGTTTAAAAACAGAGTATAGAATCATTTGGGTTTAGCCGCACGTCTCTAAAGACGGCTAAACCCGAATGGTTCTAGTTCTAGATATAGTATTAGTTCTAGTGACAGTGCAAGTGTAAAACTAGAACTAACACTATACCTGGAACTAGAATCATTTGGGTTTAGCCGCACGTCTCTAAAGACGGCTAAACCTGAATGATTCTAGTTCTAGGTAGAGTGTTAGTTCTAGTTTTACACTAGCACTATTACCAGAACTAACACAAGACTTAGAACTAGAACCATTCGCTTTTCGCCGTCTTGAGAGACGTGGGGCTAAACCCGAATGTTTCTAGTTCTAGGTCTAGTGTTAGTTCTAGTTTTATAATAGCACTGTTCCTATGTAGAACTAACACTATACCTAGAACTATAATCATTCGCGTTTATCCGCACGTCTCTAAAGACCGCTAAACCTGAATGATTCTAGTTCTAGGTATAGTGTTAGTTCTAGTTTTACACTAGCACTGTTACTATGTAGAACTAACACTATACCTGGAACTAGAATCATTTGAGTTTAGCCGCACGTCTCTAAAGACGGCTGAGGACGCACGGCTAAACCCAAAACTTTCTAGTACTAGGTCTAGTGTTAGTTCTAGTTTTACACTAGCACTATTACTATGTAGAACTAACACGATACCTGGAACTAGAATCATTTGGGTTTAGCCGCACGTCTCTAAAGACGGCTAAACCCGAATGATTCTAGTTCTAGATAGAGTCTTAGTTCTAGTGACAGTGCAAGTGTAAAACTAGAACTAACACTATACCTGGAACTAGAATCAGTTGGGTTTAGCCGCACGTCTTTAAAGATGGCTAAACCTGAATGATTCTAGTTCGAGGTAGAGTGTTAGTTCTAGTTTTATACTAGCACTATTACCAGAACTACCACAAGACTTAGAACTAGAACCATTCGGGTTTAGCTGTCTTGAGAGACATGGGGCTAAACCCGAATGTTTCTAGTTCTAGGTCGAGTGTTAGTTCTAGTTTTACACTAGCACTACCACTAGAACTAACATTACACCTAGAACTCGAAACATTTGAGTTTAGTTGTACGTCTCTTAAGACGGCTAAACCCAAATGATTCTAGTTCTACTATATAATCTAATATATGTACTTTTCTAATACGTATATTTAACCTTTCAACTACTTTAATAAAAATATACGACAATCTAGCGCTGTATAACAATTAAAACTAGAACTAACATTATTACTATGTAGAACTAACACTATACCTGGAACTAGAACCATTTGGGTTTAACCGCACGTCTCTAAAGACGGCTAAACCCGAACGATTCTAGTTCCAGGTCTAGTGTTAGTTCTAGTTTTACACTAGCACTGTTACTATGTAGAACTAACCCGATACCTGGAACTAGAATCATTTGAGTTTAGCCGCACGTCTCTAAAGACGGCTAAACCCGAATGATTCTAGTTCTAGATAGAGTGTTAGTTCTAGTGACAGTGCAAGTGTAAAACTAGAACTAACACTATACCGAGAATTATAATCATTCCCGTTTAGCTGCACGTCTCAACGGCTAAACGGCTAAACCTGAATGATTCTAGTTCTAGGTAGAGTGTTATTTCTAGTTTTACACTAGCACTATTACTAGAACTAACACAAGACTTAAAACTAGAACCATTCGGGTTTAGCCATCTTGAGAGACGTGGGGCTAAACCCGAATGTTTCTAGTTCTAGGTCTAGTATTAGTTCTAGTTAGTTTTACTCTAGCACTGTTCCTATATAGAACTAGTTCTAGATAGAGTGTTAGTTCTAGTGACAGTGCAAGTGTAAAACTAGAACTAACACCATACCAAGAACTATAATCATTCGCGTTTACCGGACGTCTCTAAAGACGGCTAAACCTGAATGATTCTAGTTCTAGGTAGAGTGTTAGTTCTAGTTTTACACTAGCACTATTACCAGAACTAACACAACTGTCATTTAAACTAACGCTAGACCCAGAACTAGAATCATTCGGGTTTAACCGTACGTCTTTTAAGCCGGTTAAACCCGAATGTTTCTAGTTCTAGGTCTAGAGTTAATTCTACTTTTAGTTCAATACAACAAAGATTTGTAGACAAAATGTTACCTGTAAAGTATCTAAAAGATGATGATTTAACTTTCTACTTTTTGTTAGGCGATAATCGTTCCGTAAATTTCGCCACGATCAACGATATTCTGGGTAAATGTTTTACTAAAAGTTTTATGAATTCTGCGAAGAAAGTATAAAGTCTTAAAATAGGTTTTCTGTTTCCGGTCTCGCTATAAAAATAATCGTGACTAAGTTTTTAAAACAATGGGGAATTAAAAAACTTTAATATTTTTGAAAGAATTTTTATTAATTTATTAAGAAGCTTTTATTAAATAGGTATATTGCCGTAGACTTTTTAATATCCGGATAAATATTAAAATGTTGAAGCTAGAAAATTGAAATTTGCAGTTTTTCAATTTAAAATTAAATTTCATCTTGGTAATAGCATTTACCGAGAGTCTAATTTCCGCGGTGGAGTTCTCAAACCGAAAAAAGAAAAGAATATTAAACTAGGAAAGAAAAGAAACTTTGGAAAGCGTCATCTGTTTAAGAAATTATGTAAACCCGAAACAAGACTGCAAAAAAAAAGACTTTTTAAAATGGGTTTTTAAAAGAAAACCAAGTTGGGAATTTTTCACATTATCGTCTGCAGTGGCGCGACTCGTTCTTTTCATGCAGGGGCGGGGTTCGAAAATGGCCTCAACCGGAAACTTTTCCAATAAAGCCGGTTGCCATCTACTTTTAAAACTGATCGACATTAAATTTTGATATTAAAATACCTCGCGCCGAAACTTGCGGAAAAATGTGGTCGGCAAGTTTAAATTTTCCCCACAGCTGAAGCCATTTACGTCGGATTAAATTTATTTTCTAATAAATTAAGTTACAATTTAGGAAATATCTTGTAGAAAATGAAAAATTCTTGGAAATGCTTCTAAATATACTTTAGTAAATTTCAGTTTATTATGATCGTTAATAAATTTTTAAGGCGATGATGAGCACAATTTTAAAAACATCGTCAAGATAATGTTTATCAAAATTATGAAATAATTCTTGCATTAAATTAAAGCTTAAATGTTCTTCTTTAAGGAAATATCAAAGTTGTTATTTTGAGATGGAAAAGATTTTTTTAAAAAATGTTTTAACATAACGATGTTTTTCAGGATTTTGGTGAATCACACAAAAAATGATTAGATTCAAAAACCCGTGGAAGCTTTATTTTTTAATATTAGAAAATGATTTTTATATCAAATTAAAGCTTAAACTTTTCTCTTTAAGAAAATGTATAACTCATCGCTTTGATTTGAAACTAATCTCATTAAAATTATTTTAAAAATAACGATGCAAATTTTGATTAAAACCGAAATAACTAAAAAATGGTAAATTCGAAAAATTTCATATTTGAAGATTGAGAAATGGTATATTAAAGTTTGAATATTCTTTTTTAATAAATATTAAAGATATTGACTCGGTTTGAAAGAATTTTTATAAAAGGAGTTTGACAATAGATGCATTTTAAGATTAAAATTGAGTAGGAATGTTAAAATAAAAAAAAAATCACCAAGATAATATTCTTTTAGGTTAAGGGATGATTCTTGTAACAAATTAAAGCTTAAATCTTCTTCTTTCAGGAAATATAAAAGTTGTTATTTTGAGATGGAAAAGATTTTGTAAAAAAAATTGTTAAGACAACGATGTTTTTGAGGATTTTGGTGAATCACAAAAAAAATGATAACATTCAAAATATCCTGGAATTTTTATATCAAATTAAAGCTTAAACTTTTCTCTTTAAGAAAATGTACAACTCATCGCTTTGATTTGAAACTAATCTTATTAAAATAATTTTATAGAAAGCGATGCAAATTTAGGTTTAAACCGAAATTACTAAAAAATGGTAAATTCGAAAAATTTCTTATTTGAAGATTGAGAAATGGTATATTAAAGTTTGTATATTCTTTTTTAATAAATATTAAAGATATTGTCGCTGTTTGAATGATTTTTTATGAAAGGAGTTTGACAAGAGATGCATTTTATGATTAAAATTGAGTAGGAATGTTAAAATAATAAAAAATCGCCAAGATAATATTCTTTCAGGTTAAGGGGTAATTCTTGTAACAAATTAAAGCTTAAATTTGCTTCTTTCAGGAAATATAAAAGTTGTTATTTTGAGATGGAAAAGATTTTGTAAAAAAAATTGTTAAGGCAACGATGTTTTTGAGGATTTTAGTGAATCACAAAAAAAGTGATAAAATTCAAAAAATCGTGGAAGCCTTATTTTTAAATATTATAAAATGATTTTTATATCAAATTAAAGCTTAAACTTTTCTCTTTAAGAAAATGTATAACTCATCGCTTTGATTTGCAACTAACCTCATTAAAATAATTTTAAAAACAACGATGTAAATTTAGATTAAAATTGAAATAACTAAAAAATGGTAAATTCGAATAATTTCATATTTGAAGATTGAAAATGGTAAATTAAAGGTTGTATATTCTTTTTTAATAAATATTAAAGATATTATCTCGGTTTGAAAGAATTTTTATAAAAGGAGTTTGACAATAGAAGCATTTTAAGATTAAAATTGAGTAAGACTGTTAAAATTTAAAAAACATCTCCAAGATAATATTCTTTCAGGTTAATAGATAATTCTTCCAACAAATTAAAGCTTAAATCTGCTTCTTTCAGGAAATATAAAAATTGTTATTTTGAGATGGAAAACATTTTGTAAAAAAAATTGTTAAGACAACGATGTTTTTGAGGATTTTGGTGAATCACTAAAAAAAATGATAAAATTCAAAAAATCGTGGATGCCTTATTTTTAAATATTATAAAATGATTTTTATATCAAATTAAAGCTTAAACTTTTCTCTTTAAGAAAATGTATAACTTATCGCTTTGATTTGAACCTAATCTCATTAAAATCAGTTTAAAGCTAACGATGCAAATTTAGGTTTAAACCGAAATAACTAAAAAATGGTAAATTCGAAAAATTTCATATTTGAAGGTTGAGAAATGGTAAATTAAAGGTTGTATGTTCGTTTTCAATAAATATTAAAGATATTATCTCGGTTTGAAAGAATTTTTATAAAAGGAGTTTAACAATAGATGCATTTTAAGATTAAAATTGAGTAAGAATGTTAAAATTTAAAAAAAATCGCCAAGATAATATTCTTTCAGGTTAAGGGATGATTCTTGTAACAAATTAAAGCTTCAACTTTTTTCTTTCAGAAAATGTATAACTCATCGCTTTGATTAGAAACTAATCTCATTAAAATCATTTTAAAGCCAACGATGCAAAGTTAGGTTTAAACTGAAATAACTAAAAAATGGTAAATTCGAAAATTTTCATATTTGAAGATTGAGAAATGATAAATTAAAGGTTGTATGTTCTTTTTTAATAAATATTAAAGATATTGTCGCTGTTTGAATGATTTTTTATAAAAGGAGTTTGACAAGAGATGCATTTTAAGATTAAAATTGAGTAGAAATGTTAAAATAAAAAAAAAACGCCAAGATAATATTCTTTCAGGTTAAGGGATGATTCTTGTAACAAATTAAAGCTTAAATCTGCTTCTTTCAGGAAATATAAAAGTTGTTATTTTGAGATGGAAAAGATTTTGTAAAAAAAATTGTTAAGACAACGATGTTTTTGAGGATTTTGGTGAATCACAAAAAAAATGATAACATTCAAAATATCCTGGAATTTTTATATCAAATTAAAGCTTAAACTTTTCTCTTTTAGAAAAGGTATAACTCATCGCTTTGATTTGAAACTAATCTCATTATAATAAGTTTAAAGACAACGATGCAAATTTAGATTAAAACCGAAATAACCAAAAAATGGTAAATTCGAAAAATTTCATATTGGAAGATTGAAAAATAGTATATTAAAGTTTGTATATTCTGTTTTAATAAATGTTAAGGATATTGTCTAGGTTTGAAAGAATTTTTATAAAAGCAGTTTGACAATAGATGCATTTTAAGATTAAAATTGAGTAGGAATGTTAAAATAAAAAAAAATTGCCAAGATAATATTCTTTCAGGTTAACGGATAATTCTTGCAACAAATTAAAGCTTAAATCTTCTTCTTTCAGAAAATATAAGAGGTTTTATTTTGGTATTAAAAAGATTTTATAAAAAAAAATTTTAAGATAATGATGTTTTTGAGGATTTTGGTGAATCACAAAAACATGATAAAATTCAAAAAATCGTGGATGTCTTATTTTTAAACATTATAATATAATTTTTATGTCAAATTAAAGCTTAAACTTTTCTCTTTAAGAAAATGTATAACTTATCGCTTTGATTTGAACCTAATCTCATTAAAATCATTTTAAAGCCAACGATGCAAAGTTAGGTTTAAACCGAAATAACTAAAAAATGGTAAATTCAAATAATTTCGTATTTGAAGATTGAGAAACGGTAAATTAAAGGTTGTGTTCTTTTTTAATAAATATTAAAGATATTGTCGCTGTTTGAATGATTTTTTATAAAAGGAGTTTGACAAGACATGCATTTTAAGATTAAAATTGAGTAAGAATGTTATAATTTAAAAAAAATCGCCTAGATATAGATAATTCTTGCAACAAATTAAAGCCTAAATCTTCTTCCTTCAGAAAATATAAGAGTTTTTATTTTGGCATTAAACAAATATTGTAAAAAAATTTTTAAGACAACGATGCTTTTGATGATTTTGGTGAATCACAAAAAAAATGATAAAATTCAAAAAATCGTGGAAGACTCACTTTTAAATATTATAAAATGATTTTTATATCAAATTAAAGCTTAAACTTTTCTCTTTCAGAAAATGTACAACTCATCGCTTTGATTTGAAACTAATCTAATTAAAATAATTTTATAGAAAGCGATGCAAATTTAGGTTTAAACCGAAATAACTAAAAAATGGTAACTTCGAAAAATTTCATATTTGAAGATGGAGAAATGGTATATTAAAGTTTGAATATTCTTTTTTAATAAATATTAAAGATATTGACTCGGTTTGAAAGAATTTTTATAAAAGGAGTTGACAATAGATGCATTTTAAGATTAAAATTGAGTAAGATGTTAAATTTAAAAAAAAATCGCCAAGATAATATTCTCTAAGGTTAAGGGATCATTTTTGCAACAAATTAAAGCTTAAATCTTCTTCTTTTAGAAAATATAAGAGTTTTTATTTTAGCATTAAAAAGATTTTGTAAAAAAAATTAGTAAGATAACGATGTTTTTGAGGATGTTGGTGAATCACAAAGAAAAATGATAAAATTCAAAAAATCGTGGAAACCTTATTTTTAAATATTATAAAATGATTTTTATATCAAATTAAAGCTTAAACTTTCCTCTTTAAGAAAACATATAACTTGTCGCTTCGATTTGAAACTAACCTCCTCAAATAAATTTTAATAGCAATAGTGCAAAATTTGATTTAAATCTAAACAACTAAAAAATGATTCTTGACATCCTCCTAATATTGGGGAGTTTCAGCATTTATTTTTTATTAAAAATTAATGTAATTGCTCGATTTGATCCAATCAAATCCAAAAAGTAGATTTAAGAAAAATATGCTCCAACAACAAAATTTATTTAACATCGTCGAATCCTAATCTTATTCGACTTACGATTGGCTATTACAGAACTGGTTGAAAACTCTTCACGTTTCGTCAATAACTCGACCACCCGGGTCACGTTTAACTAGAGCACGTTGAACGCATTGATCTTATCATTGATCAATGATAAACGACGTTTTCGCATAATATACGTCTAGAGTAGGAGGAGGGGGCGTCGTGATAGATAGGAAAGACGTCTTGTGGGATTCCATGAACTACCACAAAAATAAAAGAAGCAAGATAAACTTCGTAACCCGCCAAGATACCCGATTTTTCCCCAATCGTTTTTTTATTTTAAAATTGGACTAAAAATTAGTTTGTTGTAAATTACAAGTTGATCCTTTTGTTCTGAACAAGAGGTTCAAAACAAAGGTTGCGTCTCATATTTCTGTTTTCGAGGAAAGTTCTTTGGTCTATAAATTAAATCTTGATGACGGGTTCAAACTGTAAATCAGACATTCACCACGGGACTCTTGCAGTCAAAACATTTTGAGGCCGTTTATCCCATTAGTTCCCGAGTTTATTCTGCCTAGCTTATTTTGCACAGCTTATTCTACTCAGCGTATTTAAAGGCTTTTTGCGCTAATTACCCGGTCTGCGGTCTCTTGACGACTGGCACGCCATCTATACACAACAACTAAGGCCCCAACTGTGTAATTAGGATTGTTTGCATATTTTCTGATATATTTTCTCGTTAACTAAAACAACTTTTATTTATACATTCTGAAAGAGTGTAAAATATAAAAAATTTATAAATTCTTTCCTCCTTCCTATTGAATAATACATTTCCAAAAAGGGATGGAAGTGAAGAAAAAAAACCGAAATCTTATAGTCTTTCAAAACACATAAATCGCACGTAATCTCCGCCAGATGTCTGCCTAGAAATTTACGGTTTCCGCGCAGAATAAACACCTCAGATTTATTCCCAAACCCTCGTTCGTAACTCGTAATGGCCGTTTAATTGCCTCCGTATTTACAGTTTTTTTATGTAAACAAGATTTTTTACTGAAATTAAAGGTGTGCAAACGTTAGAGTTTCTAGTTAATTACTGATCTTTGTCTCTTTGATTTAAGTTTTACTTAAAATACCCTTTTTTTTTCTTTTTAAAGCTTGTCGATACGAGCGTGGAGCTTGGGGCGAATGCGTTCAAAATCAGATGAGCAGAAAGGACAAATTGAAACCGAACAGTGACCCATCGTGCGAACAAAACAGGCAAATTACGAAAAAATGTAACGGATCCAAACCGACAAAAGGTAAAGGTAAAAGTACGTATCGCTTTTTTTATTATTTTTTTCATATTATGGTAATATAGATTCGATCATTTTAGATTTATGTTTATCATAAGGGTTTTAATTAGTTTTATAGCTACCATTATTTCTTCTTATTTGAAACTATTCTCATTTTCAACTTCATCCATTGATTTATTTACTAATTCATCATCATAAAACTTTTACTAAGGTGTATTTGAAATAACTGAATTATTTCTGTCCCTGCATGAAACATAAAATTTTTACAATTTACATACAATTTTTTATTAATAAATAAATTTTTTTGTACGTACTCAACTAAATCATATATTTAAATAATTCAATTTAAACATACAGAATTATTAAATTTAAGTTGATATATTTACGGCAAAAAAAATCTATTAGTTAAATATGGAAATTTACAATTCGCATTTAAAACATTTTTCATTTTCAACCTTTTTGTCAACTTTCCACGATTGATAAATCAATATCTGAAAAAGTAGTTGGAATATTGTGATGGTATAAAAAGCATTTCAAAGCAAATTTCATCTATTTTTAGTCTGCCATAAATAATTGATTAATTTCTATAAACCTGGTTGAAATGATTTTTTGAATCAGTTTCTGTTTATTCGATATTTTATAAAATTTAAAAAAACGTATCTTAAAAACTAGATACGATATCATAATGAGATAAAAAGTATTTTAAAGCAAATTTAACATAGATTTAGTGTGCCTAAAATAATTTTTTTGTTTTCATAAATTTCATTATTATGATCTTTAATATTCGAAATTGCACGTTTGATAAACGTTGTAGTCATATCAATAGGGATGAAAGATATCGTATCTCAAAAAGTAGTTGGAATATCATAATGATATAAACAACATTTTAAAGCAAATTTAATCTAGTTTTAGTCTGCTATAAATAATTCATTAATTTCTATAAATCTGGTTAATATGATTTTTTGAATCACTTTCTGTTTGATTCGATATTTTATAAAATTTAAAAAAACGGATCTTAAAAACTAGATACGATATCATAATGAGATAAAAAGTATTTTAAAGCAAATTTAACATAGATTTAGTGTGCCGAAAATAATTTCTTAGTTTTCATAAATCTCGTTATTATGATCTTTAATATTCGAAATTGCACGTTTGATAAACGTTGTTGTCATATCAATAGGGATGAAAGATATCGTATCTCAAAAAGTAGTTGGAATATCATAATGATATAAACAACATTTTAAAGCAAATTTAATCTAGTTTTAGTCTGCCATAAATAATTGATTAATTTTTATAAACCTGGTTGATATGATTTTTTGAATCACTTTCTGCTTGATTCGATATTTTATGAAATTTAAAAAATCGTATCTCAAAAACTAGATGCGATATCATAATGAAATACAAAGGATTTTAAAGCAAATTTAACATAGATTTAGTGTGCAGAAAATAATTTCTTAATTTTCATAAATCTCGTTATTAAGATCTTTAATATTCGAAGTTGCACGTTCGATAAATATTGTTGCGACATCAATAGGAATGACAGATGTCGTATCTTAAAAAGTAGTTGAAATATCATAATGATATAAACAACATTTTAAAGCAAATTTAGTCTAGTTTTAGTCTGCTATAAATAATTCATTAATTTCTATAAATTTGGTTAATATGATTTTTTGAATCACTTTCTGTTTAATTCGATATTTTATGAAATTTAAAAAATCGTATCTCAAAAACTAGATGCGATATCATAATTAAATACAAAGGATTTTAAAGCAAATTTAACATAGATTTAGTGTGCCGAAAATAATTTCTTAGTTTTCATAAATCTCGTTATTACGATCTTTAATATTCGAAATTGCACGTTTGATAAACGTTGTTGTGATATCAATAGGGATGAAAGATATCGTATCTCAAAAAGTAGTTGGAATATCATAATGATATAAACAACATTTTAAAGCAAATTTAATCTAGTTTTAGTCTGCTATAAATAATTCATTAATTTCTATAAATCTGGTTAATATGATTTTTTGAATCACTTTCTGTTTGATTCGATATTTTATGAAATTAAAAAAAATCGTATCTCAAAAACTAGATGCGATATCATAATGAAATACAAAGCATTTTAAAGCAAAATTAACATAGATTTAGTGTGCCGAAAACAATTTCTTAGTTTTCATAAATCTCGTTATTATGATCTTTAATATTCGAAATTGCACGTTTGATAAACGTTGTTGTGATATCAATAGGAATCAAAGAGATCGTATCTCAAAAAGTAATTGGAATATCATAATGATATAAACAACATTTTAAAGCAAATTTAATCTAGTTTTAGTCTGCCATAAATAATTGATTAATTTCTATAAACCTGGTTGATATGATTTTTTGAGTCACTTTCTGTTTGATTCGATATTTTATGAAATTTAAAAAATCGTATCTCAAAAACTAGATGCGATATCATAATGAAATACAAAGCATTTTAAAGCAAATTTAACATAGATTTAGTGCGCTGAAAATAATTTCTTAGTTTTCATAAATCTCATTATTATGATCTTTAATATTCGAAATTGCACGTTTGATAAACGTTGTTGTCGTATCAATAGGGATGAAAGATATCGTATCTGAAAAAGTAGTTGGAATATCATAATGATATAAACAACATTTTAAAGCAAATTTAATCTAGTTTTAGTCTGCTATAAATAATTCATTAATTTCTATAAATCTGGTTAATATGATTTTTTGAATCACTTTCTGTTTGATTCGATATTTTATGAAATTTAAAAAATCGTATCTCAAAAACTAGATGCGATATCATAATGAGATAAAAAGTATTTTAAAGCAAATTTAACATAGATTTAGTGTGCCGAAAATAGTTTCTTAGTTTTCATAAGTTGAAATTGCACGTTTGATAAATGTTGTAATATCAATAGGAATGAAAGATATCGTATCTCAAAAAGTAGTTGGAATATCATAATGATATAAACAGCATTTTAAAGCAAATTTGATCTAATTTTAGTCTGCCATAAATAATTGATTAATTTTTATAAACCTGGTTGATATGATTTTTTGAATCACTTTCTGTTTAATAGAAAATAGTTTCTTAGTTTTCATAAATCTCGTTATAATGATTTTTAAAGTTCAATTTTGCACTTTCGATAACTATTAATGCTGTTTTGTCAATAAAGATTTAAAATATCGTATCTCAAAAACTAGGTAATGTATCATAATGAGATAAAAAGCATTTTAAAGCAAATTTAACATAGATTTAGTATGCCGAAAACAATTTTTTAGTTTTCAAAAATCTCGTTTTTATGATTTTTAATATTCAATATTGCACGTTTGATAAATATTAATGTTATATCGATAGGGGTAAAAGATATCGTATCTCAGAAACTAGTTGGAATATCATTTTGAATAGATAATTTTAATGCAAATTTAATTTAGTTTTATTTAAGCTGACAAGTATTCGTCAGCAGTATTTGATACGAATAGTCAATACATACATACATAATCGGTGAACGAATAGTCATATTGATGGAGATGGTATGGAGAGATAGATATTTTTGTGGAAGTAACTATAATTCACTTCGGAGGAGGTATGGCCACCATTGATGATGGATAGTATATTTGCTTCCACACAGTGGTATAGTCTAGATGGCTCACCTAATGGACCACTGTAAGCAACAGGTGCTGTTGACTACCGAAATGGTTAAGCAATGATGGCCCACTGTCTCTGAACATACCACTCCGCTGTTAGCTGCGTGTGATGGCGCCCTTTGATGTTTGGTGCCCAACCGCTCCCAAAGCCATTCTTTACCATTACCATCACCATTATCCACCACTTATGGCCACTTCAGACCATCACCCCTCTACATAATGGCGATGGTTCGCAGTGGTCCATGATAAGCCATAGTGAGGACGGGCCATAAAGTGATAGTGTGAACCCGTTGCATGAGCCAACTTCCCCTAAGTCATTAGATTTTGGCTGGCAGATCATTTAAAAATGCATCAAAAATTATGGATAAATGTAATAGGAGCTGCGAGTTACGAAAACCAAAATTAAGTAAAGCCATATAATCTAAAACGATGTTAGTAACTTACTCGAACTGTCTAAGAGCGATTTTATGAAAACTGTAAAGAAATAAGTGGTGAAGATAAGTAGGCCGTGAAGATGATGGTCGCTGCAGCTCAATCAATTCTAGCTTATGCCGGGTTTATACAGAATTTAAGATTTACAGAATCGCAACCTTAAGAAACAAAATATTACTGGTTTTTGTGTTGTTATTTTCTACCAATATCTTATCTTTATGTTCAGAACATTTTTTATCGTATATATATCGGTAGTTCTCAACAATTTTAATTATTTTTCCATCGAATTCACTCATTTTGTTGGCACAGAAATAAACAACAGTTGAGGTTAGGTTATAACGCGCTATTTACACCGGCCCAAGGTCTATAGAATATAGAACATAAGGTTACCTAATTCCCTATGCCTCTGTAGTATCGACTATTACCCCGCAGATTGACGTCACTGGTTCGATACAGTCAGAGTAAAAGACAACCTATACGTGCCTATACTGTGGTACAGTCTATATAAAATATTTAAACCTCGCATCGTGTTGTGTTGTTAATAGAATCAGCTACGTCACTGACCCACCTTGCCCCTTAGAGGAGGAAAATCGGCATTGGGTAACCTTATGTTCTATAGACCTTGCACCGGCCGATTATTGGATACAGCTGATTGAGGTCATCTTGCGCATGTGTGACGCTGTAAATTTAGAAAAGTTGTTCAACTTTATGTTTACAGCAGAATCTTACAGCTTTATATACACGATACATGGGGTTTCAATACATTTAACTCTTACAGCTAAATATAAACCCGGCTTTAGTCGCTTAGCCTCATCAACCTCAAAGACGTCAGAGAATTTCCACTCTTATCCGTAATTCAAGGAAGCAAGTCATTCTCTTGCTGTAGTTCACACCAAAATAGACCTCACAGATTTTAGTTGTATGTCTCAAGCTCATCACCAACCGGCGAAGAGCTTTCTCACTTCAGGCGGTACTTCGCTCACCACAGTCTAGACAGCAGTCTGACTTCTTTGTCTATCCAGCAGCCTCCCTGGGTGACCATAATTACACACTTTCTACTAAAAGTTAGATAGGGAGCTTCGGAAATATAACGTTTACTTAATCTATAAACTAACTTTAATTATTAGGTGGGCCATAATGTACAGGGTGGTTCAAATTCGATGTCCGAATAGGCTATCTGAGAAACTATAAGAGTTAGAAAAAAAGTAGCTTACATGTCTTGATCTCTTTTTTTAAATAAGTTCCAATGTCGAAAACCTCAAAGCGTTATCGTCTTTTGTTTTTCCCCGAGAGGCCAAAATTGAAAATATCGTAAAACCAGCAAGTGCAATTATCTTGGTTATTATTATAGGTAGAGTATTATAACTAAGACATTACATGGACACTTTTTTACAGAGTGTTTGATGACATAGTCAAAAAAATTTTGTTGGTTTTAGATTTTGAAATATTATGATAATTTTCGTTTTTTAAAGTGGAAACAACCACTTCGCTTACTAAATTCGTTATTTTTTTCTGATTACAAAAATATACGGTTCGGCAGGTCTATTAGAATAAAGCTAACAATAAACTTTCTTTTTAGTGTCGTCGAAGAAATTAAATTTACAGTTTCCTGTAAATTACGATACTATAACCAAAAATTAAAAAAGCATATTTCTCCAATCCAAAACAATGCAATCCATTAAATATTTCCGTATTAACAGTTGGTAATATAAAGATAATTATTTGTTTTTAAACACCAAAAGTTGTACTCTTATTTAATTGTTAACTTTTTAGATTTTATCTACCGCCCCGTAATTTACAGGAAACTGTAAATAAATACTATATTTTTGTAATCAGAAAAAAATAACGAATTTAATAAGCGAATAATGAGTAGTTGTTTCCATTTAAAAAAACGAAGATTGTTATAATATCTCAAAATCTAAAATCGAAAATTTTTTTTTGACTACGTCATCAAATTCTCTGTAAAAAAAGTGTTCCTATAATGTTTTAATTGTAATACTCCACCTATAATAATAACCAAGATAATTGCTGGTTTACGCTTTTATCAATTTTGACCTCTAGGGGAAAAACAAAAGATGATAGCGCTTTGAGATTTTCGACATTGGAATTTATTTAAAAAAAGAGATCGAGATATACAGAGTGTCACACAAAAAACCCCCCAACCTGTAACTCTGTTATTTACATTCCGATTTTCATGAGCCAGGAATCAAATAAAAAGGTTTGATGAATACTATCATTCATGCTACAAATAAACTTTTTCCAACGCCATCTTCAATTTCAAACGATTATCAACTTTTGATTTTCAAATTGCTTAGTATGTTTTTCTTCACGCTATTGGATAGAGATTCTTTTTCTGAATCCATTAATGTACAACACATCAACATTAATTGTAATTGTAGCATAGAAAAACATTAAAATAGTTTCCTAACATTCTCTTAAAGTTACTTGTGTTATACTGTAGTGTGCCATGAAATAAATAAAAAAAAACAACTTATAAGTATCATTTACAACTGCTTCGGGCATTGATATAACATTTAATGACTGTTATCAGTTTTGCGTGTTATTTTTTCCATGGCACACTACAGTATTACAGAAGTGACCAAGACAATGTTCGGAAAATGTTTTAATTGTTTTTCTCTGCAAAAATTACAATTAATGTTATGCATTGTACGTTAATGGGTTCAGAAAAAAATCTCTATCCAATAACGTGAAGAAAAATATACCGCACAATTTGAAAATCAAAAGTTGATAATCGCTTGAAATTGAAGAGGGCATTGGAAAAAGTTTATTTGTAGCATGTAGATCAGAATATAAATGACAGAGTTACAGCTTGGGGCGTTTTTTGCGTGACACCCTGTATATACTACTTTTTTTCTAACTCTTATAGTTTCCGAGATAGCCTATTCGGACATCGAATTTGAACCACCCTGTACTTTGACTTTAAGATGATGACAAAGTGATTTTTCCATGTGCAGAGAGTCCGTACTTTCCATGTGTAAACTTCTAATCATAAATCCTTTTCCAAAGTTTTGACAATTCTAGAGCGGTTAAATACCTCAAAGTATTCTTCTGGCTTTCGACTCTTGGTAACTAATTGTAAGTAACAATCTAAATGTAACGTTTCAAAACAATTACTATTAGCTAATTAAACTGTAATAAGAATAAACCCACTTTTGAAAATTAAAATATGCTAATAAAACAAGTTTTGGAACCAAAAAATAAAACACTTTGTTCACAATGTTAGAGTTTCCATTAGGAAACTTCTTGTCCTCAATAATTAGTTTAGCAAAGTTTTGTTGAGCCCCACAGGGAAAACCAAGAAATTTCGTTCAACTTGTTAAAAATCGAGACCGAACAGTCGTCATCTAAAAGCTTTACTTCACTCAAAACTGACTTTAAGTCTAAATCCACCTTGAAATACCGAACGAGCGATTATAAATAAAATTGAAACGCAACGATCGTAACTATTCTATATGGCTTAGTACTTTTTCTTTTTCAAACCTTATGAGGTTTTCAAGAAAACGATTCAAGATACCTTTTACCGTATTTGAACTCGTCTCTAGTTCGATTTTTTACATCGAATTTATCTTCAATACAAGTAGCCTTATAATAACAGTATTAAAAGTCATGATACATTTTGTATAGAAAGAGATTTTTTATCTCATCAACATTTTATTTCCCTTTGTCTCCAATATGGGGATCTATTTTTGAGAAGAGCAGACGGCCTAATTGGAGAATTTTTATTTTCGAGTAAAAAAAAGAATAAAAGAGGAAAAATAGTCGGTTCGTTTGTCACGCGTTCGGACAGCTGCGAAATTATTTATAGCTGAGTTTTGCGCGTGCGTTTTCCTACGCGGTTCTGTGTTTTTGGTTCGCTCCGTTCTAAATTGTAAATGGAACGACCGCTTTGATTAATAACTCGAACTGAACATTTTACCCCGTTCGGTAGAGACGCGCTTTATCCCCCTCGTTGAAACGAGTTTAATTAATTCGTTCGTCTACGAGTGGAAGTTGACATAGAAATCGAAAATAAATCTTGTGGAAGACGAACAAGGATGTTGAAATAAAAAAGAACGCGAACGAGAATACCCCGAAAGTTTCTCCAATCTTTCTTGGGGTTGTGGTTTATGTAAATAATCACGATAAAACGATTTTCTTACTCGTTTTGTTTTAACATCGAAATCGTTATCCAATTTGATTAATGTTACAAAAAGATATTTGTTTTTAGAAATTTGTTACTAAGAAAAAGTTAATAAATTAATTGATTAAAAAAAGTTTTTAATATTTTTATAAATTTATTGATGCAGTAAATCCTGAAAAGCGGGGTCAATTTTTATGCTTTGATTAGCGTAACTGGCGATAATTTACAGTTCAAATTAATGGTGAGCTGGGGTTAAAAATTTTCCCTGCGACGACGATTAAACTATCAAAATAAAAAAAAACCCAATTGATTTACAACCGTCGCTAATTAAGCTGCAACAAATTTGACATTCTGTAAAATGTTTCAGCAATTAATTACAGATGGATTGGTAAATTCGTGATTATACCGAATATATCGAAAATATATTGAAATTTATTTTACTATACTTTGGTTTGTATTAACATTCCGACTTTGTCATCAACTTTATTGAAACCAATATTTAAATAGTTTATAAATAAAACATAAATGGTATTTCGTTATAACGTTACACGAGTATATGGCATTCTAAAATATTTCGAATTTAATTAATAAAAGGTAAAAAAAGAAGCTTTAATTAAACATTATTGAATTGCAAATGGTTATTTATATGTATGTAAATTTCAAAAAAATTGTCAGGTTAATTTAAGATGTTTTTGGAGAAGAACAAAGATGGAAGCTCAATATTTACTGAAAAGAATTCTTAATCCTTTTTTTGTTAGACCATGAAATTGCATATCTTAATTGTTAATTAAGAGAGATACAAATTTTTAAACATTGGAATAACAATAAAACTAATTATAGATTAGATTGATTGAGGTGTTTTTATAAAAGAACGAAAAAAGATGGGAGCTTGAAACTTTGTAAAAAGGATTCTTGAATCTTCTTTTATAACACCAAGAAATCGCATATCTTTATTATAAACCGTTCTTGAGATACGAATTTTTAAAACTTGGAATAGCAAGAATGTAGATTATAAGTTAGGTTGACTTAAGATGTCTTTGTAGAAGAACGAAAAGAAATACAAGCTTAAAATTTAGTAACAAGAATTCTTAAACCTTATTTTCTTACTGCAAGAAGTTGAGTATCTTAATTGCTAACCGTTCTTGAGATACAAATTTTTTAAAATTGGTATAGCACTGACTTAAGTAATAGATTAGATTGATTTAAGATGTCTTTATAGAAGAACGAAAAAAGATGGAACCTTAAAATTTGGCTCAAGGTATTACTATAACTTATTTTATAACCCGAAGAAATTTCATATCTCAATTCTAAACAGCTCTTAAGATACGAATTTTTGAAACTCGGAACAACAAATATATAGAAAATTTTTTAGGTAGACTTAAGATGTCTTTAAAAAACAACGTAAAAAGATGGAACCTTAAAACTTTGTAGAAAGGGTTCTTGAATCTTCTTTTATAACACCAAGAAATCGCATATCTTAATTGTAAACCGTTCTTGAGAAACGAATTTTTGAAACTTGAAATAGCAACAACGTAGATTATAAGTTAGGTTGACTTAAAATGTCTTTGTAGAAAAACGAAAAGAAAGAGAAGCTTAAAATTTAGTGACAAGAATTCTTAAACCTTGTTTACTTGCTGTAAGAAATTGCGTATCTTAATTGTTAACCGTTCTTGAGATACAAATTTTTAAAAATTGGTGTAACACTGACTTAAGTAATAGATTAGGTTGAATTAAGATGTCTTTATAGAAGAACGAAAAAAGATGGAACCTTAAAATTTGGCACAAAGTATTCTTATATCTTATTTTATAACCCGAAGAAATTTCATATCTCAATTCCAAACTGTTCTTAAGATACGAATTTTTGAATCTTGGAATAATAAAAATATAGAAAATAGGTTAGGTAGACTTAAGATATCTTTAAAAAACAACGTAAAGAGGTGGAACCTTAAAACTTTGTAGAAAGGGTTCTTGAATCTTCTTTTATAACACCAAGAAATCGCATATCTTAATTGTAAACCGTTCTTGAGATACGAATTTTTGAAACTTGGCATAGCAAAATCATAAATTATAAGTTAGGTTGATTTAAGATGTCTTTGTAGAAGAACGAAAAGAAATAGATACTTAAAATTTAGTAACAAGAATTCTTAAACCTTGTTTTCTTACTGCAAGAAATTGAGTATCTTAATTCCTAACCGTTCTTGAGATACAAATTTTTTTAAATTGGTATAACACTGACTTAAGTAATAGATTAGATTGATTTAAGATGTCTTTATAGAAGAAAGAAAAAAAGATGGAACCTTAAAATTTGGCACAAAGTATTCCTATACCTTATTTTATAACCCGTAGAAATTTCATATCTCAATTCTAAACAGTTCTTAAGATACGAATTTTTGAAACTGGGAATAACAAAAATATAGAAAATAGGTTAGGTAGACTTAAGATGTCTTTAAAAAACAACGTAAAAAGATGGAACCTTAAAACTTTATAAAAAGGATTCTTAAATCTTCTTTTATAACACCAAGAAATCGCATATCTTAATTGTAAACCGTTCTTGAGATACGAATTTTTGAAACTTGGAATAGCAATATCATAAATTATAAGTTAGGTTGACTTAAGATGTCTTTGTAGAAGAACGAAAAGAAATAGATACTTAAAATTTAGTAACAAGAATTCTTAAACCTTGTTTTCTTACTGTAAGAAATTGCGTATCTTAATTCATAACCGTTCTTGAGATACAAATTTTTAAAAATTGGTATAACACTGAGTTAAATAATAGATTAGATTGATTTAAGATGTCTTTATAGAAGAACGAAGAAAGATGGAACCTTAAAATTTGGCTCAAAGTATTACTATAACTTATTTTATAACCCGAAGAAATTTCATATCTCAATTCTAAACAGTTCTTAAGATAGGAATTTTTGAAACTTGGAATAACAAAAATATAGCAAATACATTAGGTAGATTTAAGACGTCTTTAATAAACAACGTATAAAGATGGAACCTTAAAACTTTGTAGAAAGGGTTCTTGAATCTTCTTTTATAACACCAAGAAATCGCATATCTTTATTATAAACCGTTCTTGAGAAACGACTTTTTGAAACTTGAAATAGCAACAACGTAGATTATAAGTTAGGTTGACTTAAATGTCTTTGTAGTAAAACAAAAAGAAATAGAAGCTTAAAATTTAGTAACAAGAATTCTTAAACCTTGTTTTCTTACTGTAAGAAATTACGTATCTTAATTCTTAACCGTTCTTGAGATACAAATTTTTAAAAATTGGTATAACATAGAGTTAAGTAATAAATTAGGTTGATTTAAGATGTCTTTATAGAAGAACGAAAAAAGATGGAACCTTAAAATTTGGCACAAAGTTTTCCTATATCTTTTTTTATAACCCGAAGAAATTTCATATCTCAAGTCTAAACAGTTCTTAAGATACAAATTTTTGGAACTTGGAATAATTAAAATATAGAAAATAGGGTAGGTAGATTTAAGATGTCTTTAAAAAACAACGTAAAAAGATGGAACCTTAAAACTTTGTAGAAAGGGTTCTTGAATCTTCTTTTATAACACCAAGAAATCGCATATCTTTATTATAAACCGTTCTTGAGATACGAATTTTTGAAACTTGGAATAGCAAGAATGTAGATTATAAGTTAGGTTGACTTAAGATGTCTTTGTAGAAGAACGAAAAGAAATAGAAGCTTAAAATTTAGTAACAAGAATTCTTAAACCTTCTTTTCTTACTGTAAGAAATTGCGTATCTTAATCAGTGATGGGCGCTGGGTAAATACCTGGCGGGTAGGTATTTCTAAAATGGGTATTTATCCGGGTATTTACCCCGGCCCAGGGTAAATACCCAAACAGTGGGTATAAAAGTGATACCAGTAAAAATATATCGATTCCAATAAAAATGAAGAGGAAGACGAGGAATTGTCAACAATCAAAGACGAATCTGCCGTAATTTAGATTAGATCAAGTTATTATGATTATTATCACCAAGCAGCCCTCTGCGTCCATTGTTGGACATAGACCTTCCCTATTCTATGCTGTTTGAATCCAATTGTTGGTCATTCTTTTGACGTCCACTTCGTCTGTTCGCTCGCGGTCTTCACTCGAGCAACCGTTTTGTCCACTGCTCATTCTTGATTCGCATCACATGACCGTTCTTCTTCATAGGTCTTCATTTCGTATGTAGTCCCTCAGAGTTAGACCTAGGATCGACCTCTCCATCTATCTTTGCGCTACTTGGACCCTCCTGGCAGTGGTTATCGTTAATGTTAAAGTTTCGGAGCCTTATGTCATAACCGGAAACAAGCATTGATTGAAAGCCTTTCTTAGCCTTTTCTCTTGAAGATGTCTCTAAGATTCTTCTGTTTAGTTCGCTTGTTTGATTATCTCTCGATACACGAACCTCATAGCCAAGATCAATCTCATTATTTGATTGATTTCTCCTTGTTGATATTTAGCACGACTCTTGCACACACCTCCTTTAAGTCGTTCATCATTAGTTTAATCTCTCCAAGGCTATCCGATATAAGAACTATATAGTCCGCGTAGCGCAAATTATTTAAGCATATGCAATCAATGTTTATGCCTTTTTGGGTCCAATCCAGTTGTTTAAATGCACTCTGAGGACTGTGATGAACAATTTGAGTTCAACAGTGTCCCGCCTTGTTTTGCTCACAATCAGTACTTTACTATATACTTTTACTCTCTTCAGTACTTTCATGCAATTTTACCGTCATTGTAGCATTCTTGTAGATGTTATAAATAAGTTTGGTATGTCGATAAGTGACTCTACATTTTTGAAGTGCTTGCAGAACTGCCATCAACTCAATTTAAATTAAATTTACAAAATACCCACGAGTATATATCCAGGATATTTACCCTTAAAAATAAATACCCGGGTATTTAACAACACTGATCTTAATTGTTAACCGTTCTTGAGATATAAATTTTTAAATATTGATATTACACTAACTTAAGTAAGAGATTACATTGATTTAAAATGTCTTTATAGAAGAACGAAAAAAAATGGAACCTTAAAATTTGGCACAAAGTTTTCCTATACTTCATTTTATAACCCGAAGAAATTTCATATCTCAATTCTAAACAGTTCTTAAGATACGAATTTTTGAAACTTGGATTAACAAACATAGAATATTAGTTAGGTAGATTTGAGATGTCTTTAAAAAACAGCATAAAGAGATGGAACTTTAAAACTTCACAAAAAGGGTTCTTGAATCTTTCTTTATAATACCAACAATTCGCATATCTTAAATGTAAACCGTTCTTGAGATACGAATTTTTGAAACTTGGAATAGCAAATACATAGATTACAAGTTAGGTTGACTTAAAATGTCTTTGTAGAAAAACGAAAAGAAAGAGAAGCTTAAAATTTGATAACAAGAATTCTTAAACCTTATTTTCTTACTATAAGAAATTATGTATCTTAATTCTTAACCGTTCTTGAGATACAAATTTTTAAAAATTGGTATAACATAGAGTTAAGTAATAGATTAGGTTGATTTAAGATGTCTTTATAGAAGAACGATAAGAGATGGAACCTTAAAATTTGGCACAAAGCTTTACTGTACCTTATTTTATAACCCGAAGAAATATCATATCTCAATTCTAAACAGTTCTTAAGATACGAATTTTTGAAACTTTGGAGTAACAAAAATATAGAAAATAGGTTAGGTAGATTTAAGACGTGTTTAAAAACAACGTATAAAGATGGAACCTTAAAACTTTGTAGAAAGCGTTCTTGAATCTTCTTTTATAACACCAAGAAATCGCATATCTTAATTGTAAACCGTTCTTGAGATATGATTTTTTGAAACTTAGAATACCAAAAACATAGATTATAAGTTAGGTTGACTTTAGATGTCTTTAAAAAATATCGTGGAAAGATACAACCTTAAAACTTTGTAAAAAGGATTCTTAAATCTTCTTTTATAACAACAAGAAATCGCATATCTTAATTGTAAACCGTTCTTGAGATACGAATTTTTGAAACTTGGAATAGCAAAAACATAGATTATAAGTTAGGTTGACTTAAGATGTCTTTGTAGAAGAACGAAATGAAATAGAGGCTTATTAAAGTATTATAAGTATTCCTATGCCTTATTTTATAACCTGAAGAAATTTTATATCTCAATTCTAAACATTTCTTAAGATACGAATTTTTGAAACTTGGAATAATAAAAATACTTATAGAAAATACGAAAAGAAATAGAAGCTTAAAATTTAGTAACAAGAATTCTTAAATCTTGTTTTCTTACTGCAAGAAATTGCATAACTTAATTGTTAACATTTCTTGAGATACAAATTTTTAAAAATTGGTGTAACACTGACTTAAGTAATAGATTAGGTTGATTTAAGATGTCTTTATAGAAGAACGAAAAAAGATGAAATCTTAAAATTTGGCACAAAGTATTCCTATACCTTATTTTATAACTCGAATCTAAACAGTTCTTAAGATACGAATTTTTGAAACTAGGAATAACAAAAATATAGAAAATAGGTTCGGTAGACTTAAGATGTCTTTAAAAAACAACGTAAAGAGGTGGAACCTTAAAACTTTGTAGAAAGGGTTCTTGAATCTTCTTTTATAACACCAAGAAATCGCATATCTTTATTATAAACCGTTCTTGAGATACGAATTTTTGAAACTTAGAATAGCAAAAACGCTGACTTAAGTAAAAGATTAGGTTGATTTAAGATGTGTTTATAGAAGAACGGAAGAAGATGGAATGTTGAAATTCTTTAATAACCCTAAAAAATTGTATATCTCAATTGTAAACGGTTCTTAAGATATAAATTTAAAAAATTGATATAACATTGATATAAAAATAAGTTAGGTTAATTTATGATATCTGTACAGAAGAACGAAAATAGATGGAAGCTGTAAATTTTGCGATAAGTATTCTTAATTCTTCTTTTATAACGTCAATAAATTTTATATCTCTACTCCAAACAGTTCTTGATATATGAAATTTTTAAAATTGCCGTAATAAAAACAACTTAAAATAGGTTATCTTGGAATAAAATATTTTTATGGAAAAATTAAGAAGAATTAGAAACTTAAATTTTATAATCTTTATAAATATGGTTTCTAAACAGTTCTTGAGATATGATTTTTTTGAAATTGTGGTAATAAAAATACCGAAAATACCTATTGATAAGATATTTTTTTAGAAAAATTTTAAAATTTTATGACAAGAACTCTCAATTCCTCTTTTATAATCTCAATAAATTTGGTATCTTAACTCATGACAGTTTTTGAGATATGAATTTTTAAAAATGTTATTGTAAATCTTCGTGTTAAAATCATCAATAATGATGTAAAAAATGAAATTGAATAAAGACAAAATCTATGTATAATTTTGGAAAAATGTAAATAACCTCGTCGTGTTTTGTATTTGAAACTACCTCGTACCATAATAAATATTTATCTTTTAAAACATCGATCGGCGCGATGCGGCATTGTCCTCCCCCATGGATTGGAGAGTTGTTCCGGAGCTTTGCATTGTAAATAGAAATGTCCATCAAATAAGCGAATAATGAAACATTAAAAGGCATAAATCCGAAAATTCCATTACCGTCGGACTTCTCCGGAAATCATTTGTGTTCGGAGCAAATCCGGTCGGGAAGTTTCTTCGGAACGAAAAATCTGTACCAGGCACCAGAGAAAATCCCCCGGATATCTCGCGATGGTAAATGATTTCTCCTCCGAGATGACACCCCGAGGTGTCGGAAAGCTCGGGATTTAAGCTTTTATATAAATCTATCTAAATCGTTTTTAACAATTATAATAATATTTATCATGTTTACTTTAGGTACGTGTTGTGTATATAAAATAAAAGAATATATATAAGAGAAACGATTCAAGTTTAGTGTTTAAAGTCTGGGTATTGTTTGATATCCCGATTAAACGACAGATGGTTTTGTGCAGATGGCGCGTTCAGAAAGCACAGGCATGTTGTAGTAAAACAAAAGCTTTAACCCAACAATTCGAAAAGCCCGTCGTCTGGGTCTAAGTTCGTCCCCGGGTACGTGACGTGCAAGTATGCTATGAAAGCACAACCACGCCAACTTGATGTTGTCGTTGAGCAAACATCGCCGTCGTCGCCTGCATTTCGCGACGCAAATGCAAAGATAATACTGATTACACAGTATAATTTTCAGGGTTGTATGTATGTATGCGTGCGTCCTCAGCATCAACGCAACCGACCCGAAAAGAGATTATAATGAGTTTAAATGCAAAACATTTTTATGCAAATTAAAAAAAATTGATTTTAACTTTACCATTTCTTTTTCAGCTCAACGTCGCAATCGCCAGTAGATGATGACGTCGTCATTAAAAATCGCATAAAAGCAGATTTCGAAGTACTTCATTAGTTATTTCATAAAAAAAGTGTCATCATTCTCCCCCCAAAAACATACAAAATAACACAAAAATAACATAATATGTATACACCCCATTAAAAGCAAGAATAATACCTAACAAAAAAAGTGGGTAAAATGTATCCCTTCAAAATCTCATTTCCCGAAATCTACTTTATACCAAAAAAAAATCAGCCCACATAAACCTACCACTACATAACACATTCTCTGTCATTATGACGGCGCAAATTGCCAAATACATCGACTCATTGAAACTAAAACAGTAGTTTCTCTTGCTGTGCAATTCGCGCCACTAATGTATTATAGATGTTCGTTGTAGATTGTACAATATAGAAACAAAACATTATCATCGGACTCTATTTGGTGTCTAAAACGCGGGCGATGTGTTTAATTAACTAAAACTACAAAACACACTTCATTAACCGATTCTACTAACTCTCTCTATTAATTAAAAATTAATTGTGTCGTTGTTATTATTGCCGCGATTCGCTAAAGAAAAAGAAAAATCAACAAAAAAAAAATAATAAATAGAGACCGAGTAATCAATAAAATAATCGATCGATAGCCGAAAAACAACGTTTTAACGGATGCACTCTTAATCGAAAAACACTATTACTTACTTACTACCGTAATAAATGTAATTTCTAATGATAAATTTGCGTAAATTTTTTAAATAATCTTTTTGCGCTACTCTATGTCCAAAGGCCTTCTAAAAAAAATGAGAAATACTTAAAAAACGGTTGATTTGTATAATTTATTTATCGTTTTTTTTTGTAATTGTTTATACCCCCTCTTTTTTTATTTTCTAGTTTCTTTTTCTTATTTTGTAATTGATTTAATATCGATAATAATAAAAATAAAACGTGAATGTGGAGTTATATCATAATATCACTGTATTTGTCGAAGTAAGACTTTCAATAAAAACGTTTTAACATTGTTGTGTTTTATTTATTAAATTCACAAATAAACACATACATGTTATTTTTAAACATTTACATTTTAAATTCATTATTGGATGAGACGTCAATATGCAGCAAAGTATAAGTTACCAACAAAATAGGTAAGTCTCTTTTTAACTACTATTAGAGAGGTTGCTATTGAGATAGTTAATTTTTGAATATTCTATACAAAAAATAATTTCATATTTTGACGTTTCTGTACCAAGATTAAAGTCTGAAAACGCACGGCTACACCCGAAACTTTCTAGGTCTAGTGGTAGTTCTAGTTTTATTGTTTGTTGTTATGCAGTGTTAGACCAAAAACTGGAACGATTCGGGTTTAGCCGTCTTAAGAGACGTTCGGCTAAACACAAATGTTTCTAGTTCTAGATCTAATATTAGTTCTAGTGACAGTGCAAGTGTAAAACTAACACTATAACTACAACCAGAATCATTCCGTCTTTAGCTGTCTTTACAGACGGGCTAAACCCGAATGTTGTGATGAAAATTAGAACAAACACTCGAAGAAGAAGAAAAACAAATTTTATTCTGTACCCACTACATAAAAAAATAAGAATAACAATAAAAATATCTATATGTGTATAAAACAAAAATAAAAAAGTTAAGGGGTGAGAATAGGGCTACCGACCAAGGTCTTTCTGCCCGTGATTTTTGTAGTCGGCGGCTTGCTTCAGTCTTCTCTGACGGCCAGGAGTTTTTGGAAGAGAAGAGGTGGGTTGTTGCGAGGGTGGAGTAATGGAGTCGATATAAGCGTGTGTTGCAAGGCGTTGGTAGGAAAATTTAGAATGGATTTATCGGACAAAGATTGAAGACGGGTATGGATAGGGGGTATATCGGTAAGTTGGTATAGCAGATTATTGCTAGGGTTAAAGAGGGGATTACGGGGGTTCCTAATTCGGGTGATGGATCTCAGTGCAGATCTTTCCGCTACTTCCAGGTGGTACTTCGTTCTTCTTGGTGCGTTGCTTAGCAGTATTGATCCATATTCTATGATGGGCCTGCATATGGTCTTGTAGATGTGCGAGGCACATGAGGTAGAGATTCCGCGACCGCTGAACGAGAGAGATTTAAAGTGTTTGGCGCGTGTCTTTACTTTCATCTTCACCTTGATTGCATGAGTGGAAAACTTAAGCGTTCTGTCAAGTATTATGCCCAGATACTTACAGGTTGATGAGACGGAGATTGCCGTTGATTGGATTGTAATTGTGGGAGAGGGAGCGCGGGGTGAGAGGAATGGGACAAAAAATTGTGTTTTTATGGGATTGAGTAGGATGCGCCATTTTCGGTACCAATTTTCCGTTTCGTTTATGAGCGTCTGCAGCTTACGGACCGAGGAAGTGATATCCCTACTGTGCGAGACCAATGCTGTGTCGTCGGCATAAAGTAGTGCGTATGCAGTGAGGTTAAAGGCGTCTGGGTTGTCGTTGTAAAGATCGTGGCAGAAAAGATTGTATAGAGAGGGAGAGATAGGCGAACCCTGAGGAAGGCCTTGCTGAGCGGAGAAGCTGTGGGAGAAATGATTTTTCAACTTCACGATGGAGGAGCGATTCGACAGGAATTGGTTTATCAGGGTTAGAAGATAGTATGGCGTTTTTAGCTTATCCAGTTTAAATAGCAATCCTTTGTGCCACACGGAGTCAAAGGCCTTTCGGACGTCCAGAAAAACTGCTGCAGATTTCAGTTTTATAAAACGTGCCGCCTGGAAGTTGGAAACCAGAATAGTTAGTGGCTGGGATGTTGATTTGCCGGATTGGAAGCCAAATTGGTAAGGCGGAATTTTCTTTGATACCGCAGCCAGGAGCTTGTTCTTCAAGTGCGTCTCGAAGAGTTTTCCAATTACGGGGAGCAGTGAGATGGGGCGATAGTTGGCTGGATCAGATAGAGAAGAATCCTTCTTGGGAATACAAGTTATAATAGACGTCTTCCAATCGCGCGGGAAATGCTGAGTCGTAAGGCAAAAGTTAATTATTTTTCTGATAAAGCCATGGATGTTAAGATCTAGACTTCTAAGCAGTTTCCTTGTGATGTTATCATAACCGGGAGCGGTATCTTTTCCCTGTCCAAGAAGAGTAAAATATTCGTCTTCCAACATGAGAGCATCTTCGGGTGTCTCGAACGGTGTCAAAAATGCGGATTCGTACCAATTATCTATAATGTTTTTATTGTGGGGACAAAACGAAACATCCTCGGTAAAGGTGAATACACCTTCTAGGTAGTCAGCGTGTATGTTGACAATCTCTTCAGGGTTGGAGTGCACACCGCCATCGGTAGGATCAATGAGCTCCTCCGTTCCAGGTGTCTTTTGGTATCTTGATAGTTTTCGAATTTCGTGCCAATAGTTTCTTCCTTTACACAGTTTTATTTTGTCACAGGCTTCCATGTACTTTTCCGTTCTGTATTGCTGAATTAGTTTCTGTATCTTTTTGTTGAACTCATTAAACTTCTTTTTCAACTCAGGCACTTCATATACCCTGAAGTCTCGATATAGGCGTCTTTTCTCCTTGATGAGTCTGATAATAAATGGAGGTAGCGGAAAACTGTAGTGTTTGGTGGTTCTGGATGGGCTCGCTTTGTCTATCGACTCCTTAAGACATTTGTTAAACCTTGAGATCGTGTCAACTGTGATTGTCTGATGTGCTTCTATGAAGTCTTTCATTATTGAGTTAACTGTCTCCATGTCGCAAAGCTTATAGTTTTTAATTAAAGTCGGAACAGGTTTAGGTACGTTGGTTGTGACGTTGACATAAACTAAAATGCCCAAGTGATCGGAGCATAAATCCGGAACAACTTCTACCTGTGTAATTAAACTGCGGATGTTTCTTGTGCAGAATAGTAGATCAGGAGTAGAGTTCGGATTGTTTTCCATAACGTACGTGGGAGGAGTCGTGATTTGTACGAAATTGGACATATTCAGGAAATGTCTTATGTGTTTCCTTTTGGTTGGATTCGGATTGAAGTCACCAATTATGAGACATTTGTCGTGCAGTGAGGCCATGTTAAATATGGATTCTTCAATTTTACTAAACGGGTGGATATAAATTAAGAAAACATGTATTAAGTCTGTCCCGATAGTGATACAAAAATGAAGTGCATTATTTAATGGAGAGTTGATTGCGGGGGGGTTGGATTTTCTCAATTGTATCGCGGGGTGGCCCATAGCCACCGCTCCTCCTCTGACTCCTCTATTTATAATATTGCCGTGATTTTGGATTGACGTCCAGTTTCTAAATGTGATGGAAGACTTCGATTTTGTTTCCACAAACATTGCGCAACGGATATGATTGTCAATGATGTAGTTTCCGATCAGGTGTGATTTCGGGTGGTAGCTGTTAATGTTTGCGTACAATAATTTTATGCTGGTCATTGTTGATCTTGCGGAATCGAGGATTGGTAGCCGTGGATAGGTTCTGTAGGAGATGGCTTAGAGGTGTCCTGAAGATCAATCATGATAACGTACATGTAACTTCCAGAAAATGCGACAATCGTATCGATTTGGTAGTTTTCTACAAATTTCCGTTTGAGGGAATTGATAAGCTCTTGACGATCGCGTGGTTTGGGTGAGTTAATTTTTGAGAGGTAGGTATCAATAATGTGGTCGTGAATGGTGATTGGTTTATGTATGCGTGTTTCTTTTGTTTTTGTAGAAATTTGGTCAGATTTTTTATTAGCCGATTTTATTCTAACGTTAGGGACTCCTCGAATGGGAGCTGTGGGGCGGTTCTTGCATTTTAGTGACCAGGCACTGTGTCCCTCCAGGCCGCAGGATTTACATTTCTCAGGTAGCTGTGAGGTGCATTTAGTGGTACTGTGTGGGCCGAGGCATTTTGAGCACTGCACTGTGGCAGTGCATTTGTCTGAGGTATGAGAAAATTCGTCGCATCTACTACACGGGATCGGCATTGGCGGTGGAGCGCGGCTTTCAAACACAGGAAAGTGGTTGTTTTTGAAGAATACTCCTGCTTGCAGAAGCTTTTGATAGGAGTCGACACACCCGGAAATTATCCTAATTTTATAGGTGGGCTTATCTGTGGCTTTAGAGATAATTCTTTTACAGTATCTGTGTGATATATTAAGCGAGTTCAGATGTTCGCTAATTTCTTGATCTGTAATTTCAAGATCAACGGAAGCAATAACTGCAGAGTATGAGGCCGATGGAATTTTTTTAATAGATGGTGTAAAATTTCTTGATTCAGAAAACTCTGAGATGATGTTTTGATTTTTTAGTAGATTAATTGATGGTTTGTTGTGGTTTGGAATTTTCCGATTTAATAATAAAGCCCTCTTTTGTTTTTATTATAATGTCACGTGGATTAAGTGAGTGTTTCGTCCAAATTTCGGACAACTGAATCCTGCTTAGCGGAAGACTTGTTTTTATGAAGAACACCGAGTTGTAGATTTTTGTCTGTTGTTGGTACGTAAGCGGGCGATCAGAGAACCGGTTAGCGGCTGGAGCACGTGGAGTTCGAAAAATTGTTGGTGTTTGCGGTGGATAATTTTTATTTTTAGGTGGATGCGGAACTTTAAATGCGGAATCACTGCCGCTAGTGTTTTGTTTTTTGTGAGGACGATCCGTGTGTGTGTATTTTTTCGGGCGGCCGCGTTTTTTGTTAGGGAGTCCGAACTCACCGTCCGGGTCCTGGTCGGATTCCGAGGCCGAAGCCCCCGAACCTTGCGTTTCCATAGTTGTGATCACACCCCCACAGATAGGAAAATTGTTCACGTAGGTAGTAAACTAAAATTTAATTAAACCACTGCTATTAAACACGCTAAAGCCGAGAAAAGCAAGAGCATGCGTGACTCGTGCAAATGTCTTGAGAAGACTGACAAACACTCGAATTTTGCAATTTTCGCCGATTAATTTTAAAAATTCGTATAAAATCCATTTCTTGGAATATGAATATGAAAATTTCCCAAATTGTTAATAAGAGTGTCCTCTTTGCAATGAACAAACCCGTTTTAAAAAATAGTTTTTAGTTTTTGAGAAAACAATGTTTAAAGTTTTGATAAAATTTTCGATGTTGCAATTTTCATCGATAATTTTCAAAATTCGCTATAAAATTCATTTCTTGAAGGATCCTTGTGGAAATATCACCAATTATTAATTAAAGTATCCTCTTTTTAATGCAACAAGCCGTTTTGAAAAATTACTTTCAGTTCTGGAGAAATAAATTTTTGAAATGATCGACAATTTTCTCGAATTTTGCAATTTTCGCCGATTAAGTCTTAAAAATTCGTATAAAATCCATTTCTTGGAATGTGAATATGAAAATTTCCCAAAGTGTTAATAAGAGTGTCCTCTTTCCAATGAACTAACACGTTTTGAAAAATAACTTTTAGTTTATGAGAAAACAATATTTGAAGTTTTGATAAAATTTTCGATGTTGCAATTTTCATCGATAATTTTCAAAATTCGCTATAAAATTCATTTCTTGAAGGATCCTTGTGGAAATATCACCAATTATTAATTAAAGTATCCTCTTTTTAATGCAACAAGCCGTTTTGAAAAATTACTTTCAGTTCTGGAGAAATAAATTTTTGAAATGATCGACAATTTTCTCGAATTTTGCAATTTTCGCCGATTAAGTCTTAAAAATTCGTATAAAATCCATTTCTTGGAATGTGAATATGAAAATTTCCCAAAGTGTTAATAAGAGTGTCCTCTTTCCAATGAACTAACACGTTTTGAAAAATAACTTTTAGTTTATGAGAAAACAATATTTGAAGTTTTGATAAAATTTTCGATGTTGCAATTTTCATCGATAATTTTCAAAATTCGCTATAAAATTCATTTCTTGAAGGATCCCTGTGGAAATATCACCAATTATTAATTAAAGTATCCTCTTTTTAATGCAACAAGCCGTTTTGAAAAATCACTTTTAGTTCTTGAGAAATAAATTTTTGAAATGATCGACAATTTTCTCGAATTTTGCAATTTTCGCCGATTAAGTCTTAAAAATTCGTATAAAATCCATTTCATGGAATATGAGTATGAAAATTTCCCAAATTGTTAATAAGAGTGTCCTCTTTGCAATGAACAAACCCCTTTTAAAAAATAGTTTTTAGTTTTTGAGAAAACAATGTTTAAAGTTTTGATAAAATTTTCGATGTTGCAATTTTCATCGATAATTTTCAAAATTCGCTATAAAATTCATTTCTTGAATGATCCTTGTGGAAATATCACCAATTATTAATTAAAGTATCCTCTTTTTAATGCAACAAGCCGTTTTGAAAAATTACTTTCAGTTCTGGAGAAATAAATTTTTGAAATGATCGACAATTTTCTCGAATTTTGCAATTTTCGCCGATTAAGTCTTAAAAATTCGTATAAAATCCATTTCTTGGAATGTGAATATGAAAATTTCTCAAAGTGTTAATAAGAGTGTCCTCTTTCCAATGAACTAACACGTTTTGAAAAATAACTTTTAGTTTATGAGAAAACAATATTTGAAGTTTTGATAAAATTTTCGATGTTGCAATTTTCATCGATAATTTTCAAAATTCGTTATAAAATTAATTTCTTGAAGGATCCTTGTGGAAATATCACCAATTATTAATTAAAGTATCCTCTTTTTAATGCAACAAGCCGTTTTGAAAAATTACTTTTAGTTCTTGAGAAATAAATTTTTGAAATGATCGACAATTTTCTCGAATTTTGCAATTTTCGCCGATTAAGTCTTAAAAATTCGTATAAAATCCATTTCATGGAATATGAGTATGAAAATTTCCCAAATTGTTAATAAGAGTGTCCTCTTTGCAATGAACAAACCCCTTTTAAAAAATAGTTTTTAGTTTTTGAGAAAACAATGTTTAAAGTTTTGATAAAATTTTCGATGTTGCAATTTTCATCGATAATTTTCAAAATTCGCTATAAAATTCATTTCTTGAATGATCCTTGTGGAAATATCACCAATTATTAATTAAAGTATCCTCTTTTTAATGCAACAAGCCGTTTTGAAAAATTACTTTCAGTTCTGGAGAAATAAATTTTTGAAATGATCGACAATTTTCTCGAATTTTGCAATTTTCGCCGATTAAGTCTTAAAAATTCGTATAAAATCCATTTCTTGGAATGTGAATATGAAAATTTCTCAAAGTGTTAATAAGAGTGTCCTCTTTCCAATGAACTAACACGTTTTGAAAAATAACTTTTAGTTTATGAGAAAACAATATTTGAAGTTTTGATAAAATTTTCGATGTTGCAATTTTCATCGATAATTTTCAAAATTCGTTATAAAATTAATTTCTTGAAGGATCCTTGTGGAAATATCACCAATTATTAATTAAAGTATCCTCTTTTTAATGCAACAAGCCGTTTTGAAAAATTACTTTCAGTTCTGGAGAAATAAATTTTTGAAATGATCGAAAATTTTCTCGAATTTTGCAATTTTCGCCGATTAAGTCTTAAAAATTCGTATAAAATCCATTTCTTGGAATGTGAATATGAAAATTTCTCAAAGTGTTAATAAGAGTGTCCTCTTTCCAATGAACTAACACGTTTTGAAAAATAACTTTTAGTTTTTGAGAAAACAATATTTGCAGTTTTGATAAAATTGCAATTTTCATCGATAATTTTCAAAATTCGCTATAAAATTCATTTCTTGAAGGATCCTTGTGAAAATATCGCCAATTATTAATTAAAGTGTCCTTTTTTTTAAGTTGCTTCGTTAGTTAAATTAGCACCAAAAAAATTCACTTTGTATCTTGGATCCAAATAAGTGGACATATCTCAGCTTTCTTATTAATATCATTTTTATTCAAATATCGCAATAATGTGGCAATGTAGGGTATCCGGATATCTGGCCGAAGGGGATGCCGAATATCTGGTATCCGGCTTTTCGCAAAATCACTATCCGTTCCATCACTAGTAACTATGGTTAGTACATTCATATATTGCGAGTTATATGAAATTCCCGGTATATGGCAAACACTTTATGGCTCCAAGTACGCTGTAATTTGCGCACATTGTCATGTGTTATCAATTCTACTCCAATTCCATTGCCTTCATTTCAAGACCGTTTCCTCATTGAACTCTAACAATGTGCTGTTCGACGCTCTCTGTCTTTCACGAAAACAATAGAGTAGGACAAATATTCTTTTTCAAGTCAAATACTTCTCTCCTTTTCAATGTATCTACGAGATTGGTATTAAAAGTGAATTATTTGCAAATTTCTGGCAGATCCAACTATTTTTTCTGCCAGTTTCATCATCACATCAATTGGAGCAGCAACTCATAAAGAGGTTGCGGGCTGAAAGTTGAATGTCATATTTACTTGGTGAGGATGAGGATACAATTTAATTACAAGCTCTCACTGAATACAGGACGATGATGATATGATGGAATTTAATTCCACCTTGTTATTTAATCTTATGCCAAAAGAGAATTCTGTGTATGATTCCACTTCATGAGTTAATAGCTCATCATCGAATTATTTATTTTCTGGATAAATGTAAGTGATGTTGCTTTCTTTTCCCAGTTTCTTACTCTCTTTACAACAACAAGCATCAGTGAACAAAAGTATCAACACTCTGTAAATATTTACATAAGAATGAAACAAGGTAAGTTAAGTATCTAAGTCTATCCATACAAAGGAGATCATGGTTTGTACTTATATAGCCAAACTTAACCAATACATCCCAAATTTCTTATATACGCTAGTAAAAAAAACAGTTGTTGATAAGAAGGGAAACTAGAGAAAGCATGCATGAACATAGTAAATCTTTTGTCTGAAATTACGCTTCTAATTAAATCTATGTATTTAGTAATCGACAATCGAGCTAAATCTAAGACTTAATCTGCGTTTCAATACTTTTCGTTAATTCATTAGGACCAACGGGAGTTACACAAAAAAAAACTTGACAGACCTAGGGGGTAGAAGTACCCGCAATCATGTCACTCATTGAGATAAGCAGTGCATAATATAAATTCGAAAAGAGATAATTTGGCATAAGCCGAAAATAAATGAATACATTTGTGCTGATAATTGCACCAACGTTGTTGGTTTATGGTAGCTACCACTTAATAAGATGTGGTTCAAAGTAGCACAAGATTTTCTCAACACTGCAGCTCTTCCTGAGGCCTATAAGACTAATTTGAAAGCTGCGCTGCATGTTTTATTATTTTCATTTATCAGAACCATCAGAAATTAATTTCCTTGGAGTCTGGACGAAAATATCTAATACATGGATGCAAATTCCATGGATAGTTCACTCAGTTGCTGGACCTAAGCCACATCTTCACTCTTCTCAATGTGCTAACACTTTTTTTAACAGAACTAAACGCTGGCAGAAAAGCCAGAAAAGTAATAATTTTTTTATTGTTAGTAAAAATTTGTATCTGGTATTTACGCAAAATCTGCTCGATTTTGCTTTCCTTGCCAATATTGTAACCATGTTATCTTCTTCACAAAAATTTTAGCCAGGTTGTAGTTTAGTCACAGAATATCTTGGATTCACGGTTATTACAAAAATGTTGGTTGCAACAAGCTTACAGTGTTTCTTTATACATGCTTATAAAATAAATTTCTTGAAGGTTTTTTCGTTTTTTTAAGAACTGCTTTCTATACCTATGCGTCTTAATGCCAGGAAAATTTAAACTAACACCTTAAAGAGCTCTATCTTCGAACTGTACTTTGTTATTATGGCAAGTATAGCAATAAAGGTTGATTACGCGATTGTCAAATATAGTTGGTAATCTTTTATTCCTTAATACATCTTTTTAATACTTGAATAACAATTTTGAAGTTCCCAAACTGAGCATAAGTTATTAATAACTAAATTCAATCTGTTTGATGCGTAATGGAAGACTTTGCCTTGGAGTATTTCAAAAATTACTGAATCAATAAATGATCTTATTCTATCATCAAGTACCAGTTTTTGCGAGAAGCAACCTAAGCTGAAGTTGTCGCATGTTAACGAAATGAAGCTTCCAGTACTAGTTTTGCAACGGAGAAAATTTGTAACTTATTTGCCATGTGCAAATTAAACTTCTGACTTTTTTTAAACGTTTGCTCTAAAATAAAAATAAGTGCAATATAGTTACATACTTAACTTCTAGATGGTAGATTACTTCTTTTATGGTCTCATTGGAGACATAAAAGCTTTGTTTTGAAAATGTGGCAGGATTGCTATGTTGGAAGCACTGGCAGAACCCCATAGCTGAATCGCAGTTGGACAACCAGTGTGGACCGTACCTACACTGATTTCAGCATGCTTTGTAGTCCAATGTTCCAGTACATTTTCTGTGGCTTTATAACTAGTTGCTTGCGTTTGGAGAAACTATTTTTTCCATGCGAGGTGTCCATCGCGATGCATATCTAGATATTTGGCATCTTCTTATGGTCGTTGACATGAGAATAAATTTCTCTACGCGTAAAGGTGATATGTTTGGATTTAAGTTCATCGACTCTGATCAACTCTTGAATTATCGGATTTCTAGGGGCAGATATTGCGTCAATGTGGGATGTTAAAACTGTGGTATCATCAGCATATATTGCAACAGTGGTACTTTTCGTTGTTGGCAGATCTAACATATGCAATAGAAACATACTGGGTAAAAGTTTAAGATTGAATAATTTTAGATAATTTTAAAGTAGTAAACAATAACATAATTTTTATTATAAAATAATATTTATTTGTTTCTATTCCTAATGATTATATATTTAAACTAAATATATTCCTTATCATAAAAATGCATCACCACATCCCGTACCCGTTCTTTATAACCATCATTTTTCGGTTCAAAACTCATTTTCTCCACTACATTCATTGCTTCGGAAAGATCATTGTATTCGGGGATTTCTTCAGCTTCCGTCGTCATCATCCTAATTAGAAATAGCGCAACGTTTAACCCATTGACGCAATACTTTTTCCAATGCGCATCGAATACCGATTTTGGATACAATTCGTTGGGATCGCTTCCAAGTTGTTTTATAGTTGCAGTTAATTCATCGTAATAAATGTTTCGGTAATATTCGATGTTGTCTAATTCCGATTTTGAACTTGATGTATAAAAAAAGTGACTAAAATCGGTCACCGGAGATCCATAACGAATTATTTGGTAATCGATGAAACGAATTTCGGTAGGTTTTAAATTGTTTTTGGGATCCTAGAAACAAAAAAACTTATCTACCGAATATGACATCATTTTTAATGATATAATAGTTTGTTTTTATTAGAATATCTCAAGGCTAAACTAATAATCTTAAACAAATACTTACACCGTATTTATACATCATATTGTTACACCAACAATCTCCATGACCGATAACTCCGTATTCATCCATATTTCTACTCGCAAATTTTGTAGTAAAATCTGGCATTGTTTTGATATAATCCTTAAATTTATTTACATATTTTTCATCTTTTATTGAGTCAAAAAAGTTAACCGTATTTTCGGCAAGTTTATTAAAAACTTCGAGATGCAAATCGTTTCGTGAAAAATCCTCGAAAATATCAACAATTTTCGATCGGAATCCATCAAACATTTCCCTCCTTTGATCTTTAAAAGCGAAACTTACTCCGTGTAATTTACCGTACGCTTTTAAAGTGAATTCGATGTGATTTGCGTCCATCGGTACCATCCGGTTCCAAAGTTTGTAACCTTGGTCTTTCAAATTCTCCAAAACGAGCGCTTCTTTGTTACTTTCTAATGTCGTCGCGTAACATTTCGGAGCAAAATCGAATAAATTTAAACCTTTTTCCTTTTGAAAGGCGCAATAAGCCGGATAAATCTCTTCGTAAAATAATACTTCGTTTTTGTACACGTTTTCGATGTGGGTTTGTTCCCGAAATATTTGATTTTCTGGTGATATTTTTGTTATTACACTTAGAACTTCTTGGTTTTGGTCGGTTTTAATTTTTGCGTCGTAGATTACACTTAAATAACCGTCGCCTTTTTTCATTGAATAAGTTATTTCGTATTGCGGATTTGATATGTTTTCATTTTTTGATACTGTGTTTAATAGAGGAATTATGTTTTCGTTATTTGTGTTAGTCATTATTGGATAATGTTGTCTTTATAATAGAGCGACAAAGAACTAAGGCTTGAATAGTTATTGGAGTATATATAGCAGTCTAAATTAGGTGGGGATATATGAATAATACAAAGAGATAGAGATGAAGAAACTAGAAAATTAATATAAGGTTCGATCCCTGGAGAAAAAAACGAAAATTCAAAAAAGAAGTTATTACTTGGTATAAAGCTAAAAGACTCTATTTTAGGACTAGATTAAAAAAAGGTAGAGTTTAATGAGAAAAATCCCTGGAAAAGAATTCTTGAAGAAAAACTTGCAAGTCTAGGTTATGTTGGAAAGTGTCCAAAAAATAAGAAATTTCAAAAAATCGCCTTGAAGTTATTACTAGGTGTAAAGAGATGATTTATATCGCAAATTAAAGCTAAAGGACTCTATTTTATGACTAGATTAAAAAATATAGGGTTTAATAAGAAAAATCCCTGGAAAAAAATTCTTGAAGAAAAAGTTGCAAGTCTAGGTTATGTTGGAAAGTGTCCGAAAAACAAGAAATTTTAAAAAATCGCCTTGAAATTATTACTGGGTGTAAAGAGATGGTTTATGTCGCAAATTAAAGCTAAAGGACTGTATTTTATGACTAGATTAAGAAAAAGTAGGGTTTAATAAGAAAAATCACTGGAAAAAAATTCTTGAAGATAAAGTTGCAAGTCTTGGTTATGTTGGAAAATGTCCGAAAAACAAGACATTTCAAAAAATTGCCTTGAAGTTATTACTAGGTGTAAAAAGATGATTTATATCGCAAATTAAAGTTAAAGGACTCTATTTTAGGACTAGATTAAAAAAAGGTAGAGTTTAATAAGAAAAATCCCTGGAAAAGAATTCTTGAAGAAAAACTTGCAAGCCTAGGTTATGTTGGAAAGTGTCCAAAAAACAAGAAATTTCAAAAAATCGCCTTGAAGTTATTACTAGGTGTAAAGAGATGATTTATATCGCAAATTAAAGCTAAAGGACTCTATTTTATGACTAGATTAAAAAATATAGGGTTTAATAAGAAAAATCCCTGGAAAAAAATTCTTGAAGAAAAAGTTGCAAGTCTAGGTTATGTTGGAAAGTGTCCGAAAAACAAGAAATTTCAAAAAATCGCCTTGAAGTTATTACTAGTTGTAAAGAGATGATTTATATCTTAAATTATAGCTAAAGGACTCTATTCTATGACTAGATTAAAAAAAGGTAGAGTTTAATAAGAAAAATCACTGGAAAAACATTCTTGAAAAAAAAGTTGCAAGTCTAGGTTATGTTGGAAATTGTACGAAAAACAAGAAATTTTAAAAAATCGCCTTGAAGTTATTACTGGGTGTAAAGAGATGGTTTATGTCGCAAATTAAAGCTAAAGGACTCTATTTTATGACTAGATTAAGAAAAAGTAGGGTTTAATAAGAAAAATCACTGCAAAAAAATTCTTGAAGATAAAGTTGCAAATCTAGGTTATGTTGAAAAGTGTCCGAAAAACAAGAAATTTCAAAAAATCGCCTTGAAGTTATTACTAGGTGCACAGAGATGGTTTATGTCGCAAATTAAAGCTAAAGGACTCTATTTTATGACTAGATTAAGAAAAAGTAGGGTTTAATAAGAAAAATTCCTGGAAAAAAATTCTTGAAGAAAAACTTGCAAGTCTAGGTTATGTTGGAAATTGTCCGAAAAGCAAGAAATTTTAAAAAATCACCTTGAAGTTATTACTAGGTGTAAAGAGATGGTTTATGTCGCAAATTATAGCTAAAAGACTCTATTTTATGACTAGATTAAAAAAATGTGGGGTTTAATAAGAAATATCCCTGGAAAAAAATTGTTGAAGAAAATGTTGCTAATTTAGACTATGTTGGACCGCGTCCGAAAAACAAGAAATTTCCAAAAATCACCTTAAAGTTATTACTAGGTGTAAAGAGTTGTTTTATGTCGCAAATTAAAGCTAAAGGACTCTATTTGATGACTAAATTAAAAAAGTATAGAGTTTAATAAGAAAAATCTCTAGAAAAAAATTCTTGATGAAAAAGTTGCAAGTCTAGGTTATGTTGGAAATTGTTCGAAAAGCAAGAAATTTTAAAAAATCGCTTTGAAGTTATTACAAGGTGTAAAAAGATGGCTTATGTCGCAAATTATAGCTAAAAGACTCTATTTTATGACTAGATTAAAAAAATGTAGGGTTTAATAAGAAAAATTTCTGGAAAAAAATTCTTGAAGAAAAAGTTGCAAGTCTAGGTTATGTTGGAAATTGTCCGAAAAGCAAGAAATTTTAAAAAACCGCCTTGAAGTTATTATTAGGTGTAAAGAGATGGTTTATGTCGCAAATTATAGCTAAAAGACTCTATTTTATGACTAGATTAAAAAAATATAGAGTTTAATAAGAAAAATCTCTGGAAAAAAATTCTTGAAGAAAAAGTTGCAAGTCTAGGTTATGTTGGAAATTGTCCGAAAAGCAAGAAATTTTTAAAAATAGCCTTGAAGTTATTACTAGGTGTAAAGAGATGGTTTATGTCGCAAATTATAGCTAAAAGACTCTATTTTATGACTTGATTAAAAAAATGTAGGGTTTAATAAGAAAAATCCCTGGAAAAAAATTCTTGAAGAAAAAGTTGCAAGTCTAGGTTATGTTGGAAATTGTCCGAAAAGCAAGAAATTTTAAAAAATCGCCTTGAAGTTATTACTAGGTGTAAAGAGATGGTTTATGTCGCAAATTATAGCTAAAAGACTCTATTTTATGACTAGATTAAAAAAATGTGGGGTTTAATAAGAAATATCCCTGGAAAAAAATTGTTGAAGAAAATGTTGCTAATTTAGACTATGTTGGACCGCGTCCGAAAAACAAGAAATTTCCAAAAATCACCTTAAAGTTATTACTAGGTGTAAAGAGTTGTTTTATGTCGCAAATTAAAGCTAAAGGACTCTATTTGATGACTAAATTAAAAAAATATAGAGTTTAATAAGAAAAATCTCTAGAAAAAATTCTTGAAGAAAAAGTTGCAAGTCTAGGTTATGTTGGAAATTGTTCGAAAAGCAAGAAATTTTAAAAAATCGCTTTGAAGTTATTACTAGGTGTAAAGAGATGGTTTATGTCGCAAATTATAGCTAAAAGACTCTATTTTATGACTAGATTAAAAAAATGTAGGGTTTAATAAGAAAAATCCCTGGAAAAAAAATTCTGGAAGAAAATGTTGTTAATCTAGACTATGTTGGAACGCGTCCGAAAAACAAGAAATTTAAAGAAATCACCTTGAAGTTATTACTAAGTGTACAGAGATGGTTTATATCGCAAATTAAAGCTTATGGACTCTATTTTATCACTAGATTAAAAAAATATAGAGTTTAATAAGAAAAATCTCTGGAAAAAAATTCTTGAAAAAAAAGTTGCAAGTCTAGGTTATGTTGGAAATTGTCCGAAAAGCAAGAAATTTTAAAAAATCGCCTTGAAGTTATTACTAGGTGTAAAGATATGGTTTATGTCGCAAATTATAGCTAAAAGACTCTATATTATGACTAGATTACAAAAATGTAGGGTTTAATAAGAAAAATTCCTGGAAAAAAATTCTTGAAGAAAATGTTGGAAGTCTAGGTTATGTTGGAAATTGTCCGAAAAGCATGAAATTTTAAGAAATCGCCTTGAAGTTATTATTAGGTGTAAAGAGATGGTTTATGTCGCAAATTATAGCTAAAAGACTCTATTTTATGACTAGATTAAGAAAAAGTAGGATTTAATAAGAAAAATCCCTGAAAAAATATTCTTGAAGAACATGTTGCTGATCTAGACTGTTGGAAAGTATCCATAAAACAAGAAATTTCAAAAAATCGCCTTGAAGTTATTACTAGGTGTAAAGAGATGATTTATATCGCAAATTAAAGTTAAAGGACTCTATTTTAGGACTAGATTAAAAAAATATAGAGTTTAATAAGAAAAATCTCTGGAAAAAATTCTTGAAGAAAAAGTTGCAAGTCTAGGTTATGTTGGAAATTGTCCGAAAAACAAGAAATTTTAAAAAATCGCCTTGAAGGTATTACTAGGTGTAAAAAGATGGTTTATGTCGCAAATTATAGCTAAAAGACTCTATTTTATGACTAGATTAAAAAAATATAGAGTTTAATAAGAAAAATCTCTGGAAAAAAATTCTTGAAGAAAAAGTTACAAGTCTAGGTTCTGTTGGAAATTGTCCGAAAAACAAGAAATTTAAAAAAATCGCCTTGAAGATATTACTAGGTGTATAGAGATGGTTTAAATCGCAAATTATAGCTAAAAGACTCTATTTTATGACTAGATTAAGAAAAAGTAGAGTTTAATAAGAAAAATCACTGGAGAAAAATTCTTGAAGAAAATGTTGCTAATCTAGACTGTTGGAAACTGTCCATAAAACAAGAAATTTAAAAAAATTCGCCTTGAAGTTATTACTAGGTGTAAAGAGATGGTTTATGTCGCAAATTAAAGCTAAAGGACTCTATTTTATGACTAGATTAAAAAAAAGTAGGGTTTAATAAGAAAAATCCCTGGAAAAAAATTCTTGAAGAAAACGTTGCTAATCTATACTATGTTGGAATGCGTCCGAAAAACAAGAAATTTAAAGAAATCACCTTGAAGTTATTATTAGGTGCACAGAGATGGTTTATGTCGCAAATTAGAGCTAAAAGACTATTTTATGACTAGAATAAAAAAAGGAGTATTTGATAAGAAAAATCCTTGGAAAAAAATTCTTGAAGAAAAAATTGCAAGTCTAGATTATGTTGAAAAGCTTAAAAAATTCGTGATATAATTTTACGAGGAGCAAGCTAAAGCTAGAAGACTCAATTTTATGATTAAACTAGAAAATGTTGTATGTAATAAAAAATCACCTTGAAATTATTATTAGATGTTAAGCGATGTTTTGGAGATGTTACAAACTTAATTTCATACAATACTTAAGCTTTAAACAAGATGTAAAGGAGTAAATTGAACATATAGAAACAGCGTAATCTCAGAATGAAGAATAAAGAGATGGTGAGTTGGATGGGGTGTTCCAAAAACGAAAATTCTCTCTAAATTCGTTTCCGGCTTGTATTCCCACGTCGCCGCGCGAACTTTTCAACACGAAAAGTTCCCAATTGGTGTAGAAAATGGGACGAGTTCGCGCTGGTTTAGCACGAACCTGACGGCGTCGTGTTGTGCGACCACATTAGTAAATTACCTGGAAACTGAACGAATTGGAGTGCTTCGGGCGACTCTATCGGTTTCCGGTTCACGTAATGTTGCGATGGTTTTAAGTGGAAAAATAAACATTTTCTGGGTAGTAATAAAAGTAAACTGGTGTTGTATTTTAACATAAAACGAGATACCAAAAAGCTATTTTCCAAATAGACATAATCTATGAAATATATCACAAAAAAGTTTGGGACCAAAAAGTTTTAACTTGAAATTCCCTTATTTAATGAAATAAATTAGCTCTTCTTGTTCACCTTATTAACCCTCATCATCATTCTTTAAACCGGTCCAAAAGAATAATAATCACTTCCACGAAATGGAAACCCCTTTTTTCTTTAATTATTTCAGCTTCTGTAGGCAAGAACAATGAAGGAGGAGAGCTTTTAAAATTTAAATCCACACCAATTATTCAAATTAACCGTTTATTTTAAAATCATCTCTAATAAACTGGAGTGGCCTACACTAAACTTACTCTCTTTTTATTTATAATTTGAAACAATTTGCATCAAAATTTATTTTAAAACTACCGCGCTTCTTTTTAACTTAATATTTAATTAATAGATGGTGCCTCTTTCGTTAATCTTTCTCAACCCCTATAAAAAAACGAGAAAGTTGCGTGTAGACCACTCTACATTTTTTAAATTACTGCACAAACGATTTTCTTCTTTGACGCCCTTCTCTTAACTTTAAAGGAAGTGATTATAACTTTAAAGGACGTCCTCCGTTTTGGCGAGTTTCCGGAAACAATTTCAGAACTTCCTCAAAGGGGGTATTGGATTACAAAGCGAAATTGTCCGTAATTAGATGTATTTATTACAAAAGTTCCCCCTTCATTGCAATAAAACATCCTGAAATTAAACCAGAAAATGAAAAAAAATCATCTGCCATCTATGAGTGAAAAGCTTAAACTACGATAACAACATTTAAGGTGACAGTTAACAATGACGTTTCGTATTTCGTACACGTTAACTCCTTATGATTTTTAAGCATCAAGATATTGATTTTGATATTCTCATTTTTAAGCTTAAAAATGAGTGATGTTAAATGGAAATCGTCGAAACAACGGGGACCATGGTCGATAACGAACCAAAATCAGGCGAAAAAATCCGCGGATAATCATAACCTAAAAAAATCCGAACTAAAATTTAAAGAGGCTACAACAAAATTTCAAGCGGCCGCTGAAAAACACGCGAAAGATTACGATTCTTCATCAGAAGAGGAAGATTTGGAATCAAAAAATGTTATAGGTAAATTATTTTTAACAGTTAAAACAATCTAACCTCAAAATTTTTATTTTAACATCTAGATGGCATCTTTAAATTTTACACCCAAAAAGGTCAAGAAATTGAAAATTTGGGGAGGACTAAAGGATATGTTGAAGATTCATTTATATCGGGGGCAATTACCTGTCTTATTTGCATATCCAGTGTGAAACGAAACGATGAGGTAAAAATATTTTATAAAAATCAAGTTATTTATTTATCTTTATACCAAAAAAAAAATTCAAGAATCATCATGTGGCTTAAAAATCGATGATTTTTTTTCATCAATTTGAAATGACTCAAAAAAACACGTTAAAAAGAAAAAAAATGTATAACATATTGAAAAGTCACATTAAACTTTTGCTGTGACGTCACAAACAATGTTAACCATGCATTTTCCTATTAAATCTAACCTACAAGTTAACACCTAACTTACAAATTGTTTATTTTATAGCAAGGCGCAAAATCAATCTGGTAAACTTAAAAGTTATTTTAACTAAAGTACTATCCCTGCAAAAAGTCAAGGCCCCTCAGTTTAGAGATCAATATCTTCGCAACCGCTCCATAAAAAAAATTGTGACAAAGTTTATTGTAATCACTGAACATTTCTACGCAACATGTAGTAATTTGAAAATTTTTGGATTCACGGTTTTCTTTTTATCGCGAGTTAAATGAAAAAAGTACCCGATTTTTTATGGTACTGGCAACTTTGTCAACTTTACGATTTTTTTTTCTCGAAAGCTACTCGTACGAAAAATTTTGAATTTTGAACAGGTTGTAGTCTCATGTGTTCTTAATGAGTGGCATATTTTATTTTTTCGATATTCCATACAGTTTCGCGGAAAATCGCGGTTTAGTAAGACGCCGTTATGTCGAAAACGGCTGGGTGGGTTTCCTCGCAGATTTGACCAAAATATGTCAAATAATGTCGGTTGTCGGATTCCGTTATCAGTTTTTCAAAATTAGAGGTCCCTAATTTTTTAAAAGCGATTTAATGGAATTACAAATTAAAGAAAACAGAAATGGTGCGTCCCAGACAGGACGTCGCGCCTTATTTCTTTATGTAGGTAAGATAAAGGCGCGACGTACTGTCTGGGACGCACCATCTGTTCCGATTGGACGGACCCTCCTCTCCTCGCATAGCTTATTTCTGTTTCTCTTCAATTTGTCTTTCCATTAAATCGCTCTTAAAAAATTAGGGTGCCCTAATTTTGAAAAACTGATAACGGAATCCGACAACTGACATCATTTGACATATTTTGGTAAAAACATTAAGAACAGATCGGTTTACCACCAGTTCAAATTTGAAATTTTTTCATCAAATAGTTTTGGAGAAGAAAAATCGCAAAGTAGACAAAGTTGCTGGCACTCTCAAAAATCGGGTACTTTTTTCACTTAACTCGCGATAAAAGAAAAACCGCGGAACCGAAAAGTTCCATATTAACATGTGATACGCAGAAACGTTCACTGATTACAATAAACTTTACCGCATTTTTTTCCATCGAGCGGTTACAAAGATATCGATCTCTAAAGTGAGGGGCCTTGACTTTTTGCATAGTAGGTGAGATTACAACATATATGTACAGGGTGGGCAAATTTGGGTGTTAATATAGGCTATCTCAGAAACTATAAGAGATACAAAAAAAGTAGGTGCCATGTCCCGGTCTCTTTTTCCGAAACTAATCCAATCCCGTAAAGACCAAATCTCTATCTTCTTTTGTTTTTAAGTTATAGCCAAAAAGTCAAATTTTAGTGATTTCAAAAAATGCTCATATTTCGTTTATTTTTGAAATTAGAGAAATGGGGTTAATGCATTCTTAAGACACTTTTTTGAGTAGAATATACTGCCGTTGAAAAATTTTTAACATAGCTGATAATTTTTGAGATATAACATAAAGTTGTATTTTTTTAAATACAAACTATACTTTATTATGATGTAACTGAAAAGTATATTTTTAGCTTTCCAATGATGTATCGCACGCATGATGTTTCTGCGGAAAATAAGCGTTATTTTTCAATTTTTAAAATATTAAAGATTAAAATTCAAATTTTTAATTATAGTAGGCGAGGAAAACTCTAAATACTACTTAGTTACTATAGCAACGTGAGTTTACTTGTCATTTCATGAATTTTGCGAAACGAGTTTCCCGTTTAAGAAGCTCCGCATTATCTTTAAATAAAACGATAAAATTAAATATAGAATACATTGGAGTCCGCTTTGAAGATGATACATAAGTCTTCATATCCCCATTCAAACGGTGTTTCAATGGAAAGTCCGCGCCCAGTTTATGATTCATAATTTTCCTCTATCTCACCCAATTTCAAAAGAAAAGATTGCTGATATCAAAAAACTTCTACATCTTATGTTGTGGGGAAAACTGGGAAAATACTACCGAAGATTTCATTCATTGATACCGAACTGTTTTAATCTTACAACCAGTAAGTTGAGTAGAAGAAGATGACAGTTTATGACTCCTTAGTTCCTGAAGTTGTCCATATTTAATTATTCATTAATTAATACATTTTTTGTATTTTTAATAAACAAACTTTAAATGCTAATCATTTTTTATTAGTGAACAAAGTCGGGGATAAGATGCTGAGAAATTTAAATTAACTATTCAAAGTTTTTATTCGTTGGTACAAAACCAACTTATCCTGAATAATGGTACAAAACCAACTTTATTCTGTCCTATTCGTGCAAAACCATATATTATAGCCACTAGGTAGTATTTACTGTCCGGAGCCGCCTACTATAATCAAAATGTTGAACATTAGCGCTTACTATTTTCGAATTGAAAATTACCGCTTATTTTCTGCAAATACACCATACATGCGATACATCATTGGAAAGCTAAAAATATGCTCTGTTCTTTAACATCATAATCAAGTATAGTTTGTATTTAAAAAAACACAACTTTGTGTTGTATCTCAAAAATCATCAAATATATTTAAAACTTTTCAACGGCAGTATATTCCACTTAAAAAAGTGTCTTAAGAACGTATCAACCCCATTCCTATATTTTGATAAATAAACGAAATATGAGCATTTTTTGAAATCACGAAAATTTGACTTTTTGGCTATAACTTAAAAACAAAAGAAGATAGAGGTTTGATGTTTGCGGAATTGAATTAGTCTCGAAAAAAGAGACCGGGACATGGCACCTACTTTTTTCGTATCTCTTATAGTTTCTGAGATAGCCTATAATAACACCCAAATTTGCCCACCCTGTACAGATGAAACACCCTTGTTTTCTTAGATTTTCGATGCATAACGACTGACTACCTGTCGTCACATAGACTGTGTGTCAATAGACTCTGTGTTAATACTAAAACTAACACTAGACCGAACACTAGAAATATTCGGTTTTAGTCGTACGTCTCTCAAGACAGCTAAATCCGAATGATTCTAGGTCTTGTGTTAGTTTTAGTGATAGTGCTAGTGTAAAACTAGGACTAACACTAGACCTAGAGCTAGAAAGTATCGGATGTTTCTATTTTTAATAGTTCTAGGTCTTGTGTTAGTTCAATAAAAATGTACAACATAGTGATATCTTATGTTAACTAGTGCTGCTTAACACTGTCACTAGAGCTAACATAGAAAACTAGAAACATTCAGGTTTAGCCTTCTTGAGAGGCGCACTGCTAAACCCGAATGTTTCTGGTTTTAGGTCTAGTCTTAGTTCTACTTTTCTTTCAATAAAAATATACCACAATCTGACGCTAAATAATATTTAAAACTAGAAGTAATCCTAGAACTAGAATCATTCGGGTTTACCCGTCTTGAGAGACGTGGGGCTAAATCCCAATTTTTCTAGTTTTCGGTCTAGTATTAGTTCTAGTTTTCCACTAAAACTAATACAAGACCTAGAACTAGAAACATTCGGGTTTAGCGACACGTCTCTCAAGACGGCTAAACCCGAATGATTCTAATCTGTTCTAGTAACCCTAGAACTAGAATCATTCGGGTTTACCCGTCCTGAGAGATGTGGGGTTAAATCCCAATTTTTTTTTACATAAATCGTCATCATTTTTACTCTAGTACATGTCGTTACATTTGTTCCCCGAGTCACCGAAACACTCTGTACATGGTAAACAACGACATTTTAGTCGTTAAGCGTCGAAAACCTAAGAAACAACCGTATTTCACCCGAAAATATGCGTTTTAACCAAATGTGTTATGAAAATATATGAGCTTTGTTCGTTGGGACTGCACTACTTGCACTAAGCAGTTTAGTGCAGATGTTGTGTGTTCGTTGGGGATAGTGTACTTTAGTGCAGTTGCACTCATACTGTTCGTTGGGCCATGCGCAGTATAATTTCGTGCAAGTTAGTGCAGATTTTGTTGAACCTGCTTTCGGTTAAGTTCAACAGGTGCAGTGTAACTCAGTGTAACTACAATGGCGGAATATTTGGAAAAAATCAAATTAAAATCAATTATTTATGAATATCACCATGTCCAAATTATTTTATTTTTACCTCTGTGCAATAATTTCTTATGGTTGTCCTCGCGTGCTTGACAACGCTATAAGATTATTATTATTAATTGATCCTACATCACTGTCGGATGAATCGCTACTAAAAAAACATTTTGCGATGATTTCATCATTTTCCGCGACTATTTTGCTGATAATCTCCTGTTCGTCCATTTCAAATACTGTTATACACTTTCTTGATAAAAACGTGTTCGTTGCGACCACGCTTTGCACACTTTTCTACCCTGCACTCAGTTGACATAACCTTGCACTTACTTAAGGTGAATTTAGACATACATGGATTTAGTGGCGCCAGTTCTATTTACACGCCAGTAAACGTTTACACTACATGTGGGAAAACAAAAATAAGTGACACGCCAGTTTCATTTTTAAAGTGTATTAAAGTGTACAGAGTGCAATATGTCGAGTGAACTTTTCGAAGCATGGAAAATAATCGCTAAACTTTTAGTGTGATTTCAGAAGGATGCAGACTTTTCTGATCCATGCATGCATGATTTCAACTTGCATGCCAGTAGATGTTTACACATGCAATTTAATTTTACTGGCGCGCCATTTTTTAATGGCGCCACTTAATCTATGCATGTCTACTCACTATTACTCTAAATTGCACTAAGACGTCATACTAGTGCCATGTCGTGCAGAGTAGGGAAAACCCAACGAACAAAGCTATGGCTAGCACAGTCGATGACGTCACAAAAAGTGACGTCACGTCGAAACTTTAAAGAAATTTTTCGGTAAGTTTTACACTTCTTCGCACTTTGTTTTTATTTGTACACGGCTTACTTGAGTGATTTGCCGTCGATTAAAAAAAAAATTGTCGATTTTTGAACGACATGATGATTCTTGAATTATACCAAAAATATGTTCTAGATTTGGAATTGTTCCGAATGTTACTGCTCATTTCATCTTGAATGTATACAACGTTGGTCAAAAGATAGTATTGTTCAAAAGAAAAACGTTTTAGAAGGTCAAATAATAACTAAACAAATAAAATTAGTATGGTGTTGCCCAAAATGTCGACGTGAATATCTCCCAGAAGACACCCCAACACACTACACATGTTTCTGTACGAAAACGATCAATCCAAAATTTCAATCACTTCTAATTCCACATTCTTGCGGGGAAAAATGCGGAAAACAACTCAAACCGATTTGTGGGCATGAATGTTTATTGTTATGCCACCCCGGACCATGTCCACCATGCCCAATAACAATCTCATCAAAGTGTTATTGTGGATCAAATCCTCCAAAATTACAAAGATGTTGCAATAAAGAATGGTCCTGTGGATCGAAATGTAATAAATTATTAACCTGCGATAAACACAAATGTTCGGAATTATGTCACGCTGGAGATTGTAAACCATGCCCAAAAAAAAGTATACAAAAATGTCTTTGTGGAACATCACAAAAATTGAGGGATTGTTCAACTCCAATTTGGCAATGCGAGAAAATCTGTAATAAAGCGTTAACTTGTGGATTTCATAGTTGCCCAGAAATATGTCATTTTGGTGATTGTGGCGAATGTGAATTGTCGAAAGTTAGGACGTGTCCTTGTGGAAAATCGAATTATAATTTACCATGTACTGAAGAAACTCCTACTTGTGAAGATACTTGTGGGAAATTGTTGGAATGCGAACAACATTTTTGTAATTATAAATGTCATAAAGATAAATGTGGATCTGTAAGTATAATTGTTGTTATAAGAAACGTGAATGATTCATCACTTAAAACTCTATGATGATTTGGAAGTAATACACATAGTGTATATGTGTGTGGCTGTGCTGAAAAATTATCCCCACACAATCTACACATCCACAGTCTTACACCTAAATCGCGCAATCATACATTTTTTCATACCTCTACCCTCCTCCATTAAATACAACGGAATTTTCTCCGTCATTAAGACGTTGCATTTATTATTGTTGTATTGGGAAGATTCCTTTTCCACCTGAGCAACCCCAAAACCCACCTCCAATATTTTCTCCACCATCTTGTGTTGAGATTGTAATGATAAATGATATAAAATAAAGCAGAATAGACTAAAACCCGCTTTTTAAAGTCTCAAGTAAAGGTGAGTAACAAAATTGCTTGTATCTTCAGTGTTCGACTTATACTGTGTGGATTTGGAATTGTATGGAATGTGAATTACTTTTTTGACTACCCTTTGTTGGGTTATATTTTTTATTAAGCTTTCAATGGGATGTTGCTTTGATAGAACATAACAACTGAGTGGTGTTGTGTTGTATTTACATTGTCATTCAACCTACTTCGCTTTTGTTTATACAACTAAAACTGAAACTTAACACACCCCAGTAAACAAAAACCAAGTTTTACAAAACAATAACTTAAATTCTAACAACTAGTTTATCTCTGTATGTTTCAAATTTAACCCTTTCTAATCTTTGCAATGGATCAATTTAATTCTTTTTCACTAGACTATATCATGTGAAATGAAAACGAATGTCAATATGTTTGAGTTAAAGTTTGTCTGTTTAAGATTCCATTATTGATCAAGTCTATAGCACTTCTATTGTCTATCAGCATTGTTGTTTGTATTACTTTACCAATCAACTTTTCCATAAAACTTTTGATATGTAGTACTTCCTTGCAGCATTCGGCCGCCGCAATATACTCTGCTTCTACGGTTGATAACGCAACAATTTTATCCTTTTTTTGGCTGTTTCTCACGTTGTCCAATTGATCAGTCCTTCGTTTAACATTATTACATAACCACTAACACTTGCGCGTATCTGTACAATTTGCATAGTCAGCATCTGTAAATACTAGTAATTTTAAATTTCTTATCCCAGTTTCAAGCGTATATTCGATTCCAAAATCGTTGTTTGTATATGTAGATATTTTAATAATCTTTTTACATTAGTTATATCGCATCTTTTTGTATTTTTAACATATCTAGTAGCAAAGTTTACAGCGAAACTTTTGTCTGGTCTGGTTTTGTTAGTTAAGTATAGAAAATTGCCTACTGCTTCTTGATAAGGAAAGACTTTGTTTAACTCTTCACTATCACTTCGTTTTACATCACTTAGGGCCGGTTTATCAATATCTAGTTAAGACGATTTATCTGTCAATTAAAATTGTAGCTGATAGATAACGTCGACGAGTCGTTTATCCACCCGTAGTTTAGGGTAATCTTATAGATAAATATGACATTTGGATACCCACCAGATTGAAGTACTGGTTAAGGGTTTATCTATTAGATATTGTCAAAAAAATGTGAGCACAAGTTTGGTTGCTTGGTGAAAGGAAATGACAATAAAATTAAAATATAACGTCAAAAATAAATTAAGCTTATAATTGTGGTAATGGATATGCAAGAGAAAGAAAAGATCATCAAATTTTAGTACAGCAGAAAAGAACTTGCTGATGGATTTGGCAAACGAATATAAAAATGTTATAGAAAATAAATAATAATCTAGTAATTAAAAGAAAAAAATAATAATATAATCTAATACAGTATAATCTCGTCTCAATTTTAACCAAGATTGACAAAACTGTCCTTTTTTTAACCGAAATCTAACAAAAAAACGTGGTCGTCCAACTCCTCAAAGTGGTTTCGACTTTTGTCTTTCTTTTTTAATATATGGTCATCGTTTATAATTTAAGAGTTGGACAATATCCTCATCTTTATCGCTGTCTAATAAATATTCATGTAGGAATTCCATTATAAAAGAGATTTTCGAAAACAAAGCAATACCGAAAGCACACAGGAATGATAACCTCCAAAACGTCAGCTGTTTATATCAACTTCATAAACTAAAGTCAATTATTCAAATTTCACCAATTACGTTTCATTTCCGTTTCTAATGTTAACACTCAGGGGTACCATCTATGTTCTATCTCGTAGGTTGCTGCCTGTCGGGTAGAAAGTTGCTGGATAAACGGTTCACTGAGGTTATCTGTTAGGCAAGTTTATCCATGAGTTGCGTATCTAACAGATTTAACTCGATATTGATAAACCGGCTCTTAGACTTAATGAATTATAGTTTTTTTTACTGTTGTCAAGTTTATATTTTTCAAGCACTTGGTTTATATTGTCCTTTTGATAAAGTTTTAACGAGTCTTCATTTAATTTTATATTTTGCTTCGCCCAAGAAATTTTTTTGGTTATTCCCACACTTTTAGTTTAAAATAGTTTTTCAGTTTCTTTATTAAATTGTCGTGTTATCTTTCGATATAATAAGTCACTCGTCTACGTATATGATTAATAAAATTGTTATATCCTCATTTTTAAATACTCTTCCATGTTTTGATGCTTGTCTAAATCATGTAGATATCTTCTTTCAGTTCGCCATACAAAAAAGCCGTTTTTATATCAAATTTTATTATTTTACATACTTCTGCAGCTGCTGTTGCTAAGATTGCTCTAATAGAGCTCATACTTGCTACAGGACTCTTCTATGTGTTCTTTTGGTTGTTCAAAATCTCTTACCACTAATCTGGTTTTATAAATTCCGTCGTCCTTGATCTTGAATACCCATTTATTGCTATTTATCTTTTGTCCCTTAATTTCTTCGCTTTGTACTAATTCCCATATTTGATTCAACTTCAATGACTTCTCATATTGCACCTAACCACTTTTTCTTGTCTTCACCATTTATTGCTTCATCAAATGTCAAGTACACATAGCCCTTCAATTTTACAGGTGGTTTTCTTGTTCTTTGTCCCCTTCTATTATGATTTTCTTCGTCTTCCTTCTGTCTATCTTCTTCCACTTGCTCTTCCTGAGTTATTTCGTTTTCTTCTTCCATTTGTTCAGCAATTTCGTTCCTCATATGATTAACCTCTTGATCTAATCTTAATTCAACTTTCTCAGGTATATCTTCTTGTTTTTTAAAAACAACATCATTAGAAGCCATTTCACTCTATTGCAGGTCAACTTATAGGCATAATCGATGAGTCATTCGCGTTTCTCGTAGTCAGGAGTATATTTTTAATGTAATATAATTAAAAATATTATAAAATTTTTGTAGTGTGTTGAGATAGTAATTAAATCTTGTCGATGCGGATTACATACCAAAGAAATTCCATGCAAAAAGAGGTATTTATGTGAAACTAAATGTAAGCAAATGAAGGATTGTAATAAACATCCATGTAATCGAAAGGTAAATTAAATTATTATATTAATTCATTTTAATAAAATTAAATAATTTGTAGTGCTGCGATGGAAATTGTCCCCCTTGCGAAAAACCTTGTGGTAGAACGCTAAGTTGTGGAAACCATAAATGCGGTTCGGTTTGCCACAGAGGACCATGTTATCCATGCCAATTAACCGAAAAAGTTTTTTGTCGCTGTAACGAAACGTTTATTACTGTTTCTTGTGGACGAAAACACAAAACAAGACCGCCGAGATGCAACAAACTTTGCCAGTAATTATTAAACCTCGCAATAATCTTTTGAGTTAATATAATAAAATTTTTAGAATTCCACCTGATTGTCACCATGTAAAACGAAATGAACATAAATGTCATTTCGGTGATTGTCCGCCTTGTCGTCAAATTTGTGACAAACAACATAATTGCGGACATAAATGTCCTAAAATTTGTCATTCCGCCGTTTTGGTAACGCTAGAAAGTAAAAAAGCGTCGATGCCTTGGGAACAAACCGCACCCCAAGTTGAAATGCAAGCGTTACCATGTCCGGATTGTAAAGTTCCTGTTCCAATAACGTGTTTAGGCGAGCACGAAACTGCTGATTGGCCATGTTCCATCGCGAGACCATCAAGTTGTGGGAGACCATGTGGAAGATTATTATCTTGTGGGAATCATACGTGTACAAAATCTTGTCATACTATTTTAAATGCACCAGATAAAATTAATGTAAATATTAATTTAAAATTTTTTTTTAGTATATAAATTAAAATTTATTTTAGGCTGGTGAAGATTGCGAGAACTGTTACAATCCTTGTACTAAAACTCGTCCTGAGGGGTGCTCACACACATGTCCAAAACCATGTCATCCAGGAAATTGTCCACCTTGTAATCAAATGTTTAGAGTAAAATGTCATTGTGGTCTTAATCAACCTTACGTGGCTTGTAAAGAATGGATTATTGAGGAAAATAAGGAAAAGTTACAAAGTTGTGGTGATCAATGTCCTAATAACGTATGTAATTATTTTCTTTTGAGATTTGATTCTCCAATATGACACACGGCGCACTGAGTCTGCCATTGCCAATAGATATATTTGGGCAAAGATGGCGTTAGTTAGAAGTTATTAATCTTAAAATTTATTATTTACTTTTTTGTAAATCCATATAACTTAATTCAATTGTATCATAGGCTCAAATATTTGCAGAATAACTAACACTAGATCTCGAACTAGAAACAATCTGGTTTGGCCAATGCTAGTTCTAAGTTTAGTGTTAGTGCTACTCTTAGTCCAATAAGGATATATAACAATCTAGCGCTGAATAACAATTAAAACTAGAACTAACATTAGACCTATAACTAGAAAATCTGAAGACGCACAGCTAAAGAACGTAGTTCCAGTTTTATTACAGTAAAACTATACAGTGCTGTGCAAAATAGTAGGTGTGACCGAAGGACAGTAGAATCTAACAGGACTAGTAGCCCACTACGGGTTGGTTGCCCGCATTCTACGTCACACTATGTGCTACGCCCAGTTAACTGTCATAGAGTTCTATGCGTTTGCTGTGTCTTCTTAGAGGTTATATTATAGACATTTGATTTACTTTTGAAGTTAATATGAATACGACTACGATATACGAATAAAAATCCTCTAAAAATACACAGCAAGAACACAATAATAGCTGACTGGGCGTGGCGAATGGTGTGATGTAGTGTGCGGGCACGTTGTTCTGTTAGAGTCTACTCTCCTTGGGTGTGATCTGAATATAGTCTTTAAATGTATTTTAGTTGTAAGAGTAAAACGTTTGTAAGTTGCTTTTGATTGCCCTTTGCTAAAAAGGCTTTCTGCCACATTTATTACAAGATCAATGAAAAGAACTTTTTTATGACTAACCTCTTCATAAACAATATGTACATTATGAACAGCAATCATGAAGAGCCTAAAAAAACTTTCTTCCACCATTTTGTGCTTCTTCGGTCCAAATCATATAATGCAATCATTTGATTAGATATTTATAGGTTGAAAGTACAAATAGGCTTAAAACGTGCCCTATTATGAGTTAAATATATTCCCCAAGTTTCAATTTCCTAACGTTTATGGTTTTTGAGAAAAAAAAATTAAACGAAAATTTTCCACCATTTTTTGGAGGGGTGTAGCTCCCTTAAAATTTACTAAAGAAGTTTGTTGCAGTCATTCAGATACATCCTGTATAATTTACCTTTAGACAATGTTTATAGATACTGAGAAAAATGTATGTAAATATTATTACGTGGAAATAATCCTAAAAACAATAGCAGTACCAGCACACAAACACTCAACTGGTCTGTAAAAATCTGCTGATAGGAGGCACACGTGTTCGTACTCTAAACTAAAGCTGACTCACACATAAAGTGAAGCCAGAAGTACTAACAAATCCCATCCCAGTGTATTTTAAAGCGATATATTAGACTCCAGTATTTTTCAAATATTCTTTGGGATGTATATCCAAGCCCAAAAAATTAATTTTTAATACATTATTATAATTTTTATTATAAAAATGCGTAAATAGACTTGCACCTATTATTTCGCACAGCATTGTATAACAACCTAACACTGAATAACAACTTTAACTAGAACTAACATTAGAACTAGAAATATCTAGAACAGAAGTACGTCTCTTAAGACGGTTAAACCCGAATGTTTCTTGTTCAAGGTTTAGTGTTAGTTCTATTTTTTATTGTTATTCAGCATATCTGAAGACGTACGACTAAACAGGCTTTTATTTCCCTGTTTTATACAGGTGTCCCGAAACTCAACATCAAGCGGGTACCGGGTGAGACGCTAACCCATACCTGTTCTGGTAAAAATAAGAAAAAATTCTATGTCTCTTAGTTAAGTGGTAATAGACATATTTTTGAAAATGTTAAAAATCGTTCCCGTACATCATATCTTTAGGTACTACGGTCAGAAATGTTCGCAATTTAATAGTAATTTTTTTAATAATGTATTCCTCATGAACCATGCTACTATAGCAGTCACAAATCGAACCACAAAAGTCGTTAGTTTTGCAAGAAAAAGTATCAGTTTGATTGAGTTAAGGTTGAAAGTATGAATACAAAAGTATGAATTTTTTAAACAACGTGTTTTTTGCAGAAAAACAGGCAATAATATCTTTTATGATAAGAATAATGGCAAGTGTTGTACCATTTTGGAAACTTGACTAATCAGGCCATCTTTTAAAATTACTTGCCAAGGATGTTGTACTACTCCTTTTTTTAGAAATCGTGTGTCAAACTTGATAAACAAATTCTTTCAACCTTAACTCAATTAAATTAATATATTTTTTTGCAAAACTAACGATTTTTGTTGTTTAATTTGTGACTTCTACAGTAGCATGGTTTATAAGAATACATTATTAAAAAAATCACTATTAAATTGCGAACATTTCTGACTGTAGTACCTAAAGATATGATGTACAGGATGGTTAAAATTAGAAAAAAGTAGCTTACATGTCATGATCTCGTTTTTCGAGAAACTGCTAATGCCGAAAACATCATAGCGCTATCGCTTTTATTTTTCCCTTAGAGGCCAAAATTGAAAATATCGTAAAACCAGCAAGTGCAATTATCTTCGTTATTATTCTAGGTGGAGTATTATAACTAAGACATTATATGGACACTTTTTTACAGAGAATTTGATGACGATTTGATTTTGAGATATGACAATTTTAATTTTTTTAAATGGACTATTTCTTATTGTTTTAGAATAAAGCTAAAAATTAACTTTTTTTATAAAATTTCGTCGACGAAATTAAATTTACAGTTTCCTGTAAGTTACGGGGCGGTAGGTAAAATCTAAAAAGTTAACAATTAAATAAGAAAATAACTTCTGGTATTTAAAAACAAATAATTTTTTAATATGTAACATTCTAACATGTCAAACTTTTCAAAATTTTCGTAAATCATCTTAAAAACAGGATTTTTAAAGTGACACTTCAGAAAATTTTTGAATACAAACAATGTTGCTATGTTTATTTGAATTTTAAAAAAACATATGAGCGCCATCTATCAATAATTTATTAAGTCATTTAATAATAATATTAAATATTAATAAAAAATGTGAAATAACGCAATCTATTCCAACTTATGTGTAAAACATATATAAATTAAATAGTTCAACAAATTATATTTGTTTCAAATATTAGAAATAATGTTTTTTTAATTTTTAGTTATAGTACCGTAATTTACAGGAAACTGTAAATTTAATTTATTCTTCTAAAAGAAAAGTTTATTTTTAGCCTTATTCTAAAACAATAAGAAATAGACCTGTCAAACCCTATATTTTTGTAATCAGAAAAAAATAACGAATTTAATAAGCGAATAATCAGTGGTTAATATCTCAAAACCGAAAAAAATTTTTTGACTTCGTCATCAAATTCTTTCTAAAAAAGTGTCCATATAATGTCTTAGTTATAATACTCCACCTATAATAATAACCAAGATAATTGCACTTGCTGGTTTTACGATATTTTCAATGTTGGCCTCTATAAGGTTTTCGGCATTGGCAGTTTCTCGAAAAACGAGATCATGACATGTAAGTTACTTTTTTTCTAACTTTTATAGTTTCGGAGTTAGGGTATTCGGACATCGAATTTGAACCACCCTGTACAGGACCGATATTTAACGTTTTCAAAAATATGTCTATTACTACTTAACTAAGAGACATGGAATTTTGTTTTCATTTTTACCAGAACAGGTATGGGTTGGCCTCTCACCCGGTGCCCGCTTGACGTTGAGTTTCGGGACAGCTGTATATTCAAAATTTCACAAATATTAATATTTATTAAAATAATTGTTTATTATAGCCTGTCAAAAATATCGAATGTTTGTATTCGTTTACATATATTATTGTTATGTGAAACAGTTAGCCACTATACTCTGTTTTTAAACCAGGAGGAGTAAACGCGAAAGTCAGATTTACACTAGGAAAAATCACCAGAAAATATCACTAGATATTTTGGCGGTAAATTTAAATTAGTAATTATTATTTATTTATTTACTTATTATTCTATTTATTTTCGTTTGTTGTCGACAACACTAAACATACAAATTAACATTAAAATTGTGAGTGTATTTTTTATTTACATTTCATTTATTTCAAAATATAATAAAGAAGGGTTTAAGAACACAAATTTTACAATAATGACCCGAAACTGACGAATTGTCAATAACCTAACCTTCAAATTCAAAATCAAAATTCAAAATTGCCTGTGTGTGAACCTTCCTCGCATTCAACCAATCACGTGCAAGGTCAATCGGGTGACAAATTTAAAATACTCCTCCTGGTTTAAAAACAGAGTATAAAAGATTAAAGAAATTTAAATTGCACGGATTGATAGGTTAAATATTTTTATAATTTGATTTTTAGTATCCTTGCGGTCATCGTTGTCGTTCAAATTGTCATCCAGGTCCTTGCGTTAACAGCGAATTGTGCAAGAAAAAAATTAAAGTAACCTGTCCATGTAAACGAATTAAAAAGGAATTTTCTTGCGAGAATGTTCGAAATGGTTCCGCCGTGGTTAATTGCGACGACGTTTGTAATGAGAAGAAAGCCGAAGCTGAGCAGTTAAAAGCGACGGAAATCGAGCAAATGAAAAAAGAGGAAGCTATAAAAAATCGAAAAGAATTAGAAAAATACGAGAAAATGTTTCATGGGAAAAAGAAGTATAAAGAAAAAAAGGTGCGAAATGAAATCGATGAAAGAGGATTTTTTAGTCGATTTGGGATTCATATTTTTGGGGTTTTAGTAGGTTTAATTGCGTGTTTTTATATGTTTGTAATATTAAAATAAATTAATTTATTTTAAAATTATATTTATTTAAAACTTAATTCAAGTTTTATTTGATCCCTTTTAACAGATTCTTCCTCATAATCTATATTAATTGCATTATCACAGCCACTTATTGCATTCGCCAAATTTTTGGCCAGTTAAAATCTGAGCTTATGATGCAAATAAAGTTAATAGTGTACCAAATAATTAATTAATATTTACCTGTGAATGTACTAATGTTGTATCCAGACAATATAAATGCTTAAGATATACAATGTGAATGTGTTGTTTCTATGATGGAGAAAAATACTCCCCCAAACCTGATTGAACCTGCCTTTTTCTTATAATCTCTTTAAAATGACTTAAACATTTATCTTCAACCATGTTACATATTTTGTTAACATCAGTTTTATTGGGGTGCCATTTTTTAGCTAAAGACTGAAACTCATCCCAGTAATGTATCAATTTTTCAAGGTCATCTGTTGATATGGTTTCTATTTGATTTTGTTCATCTTCCTCTGATGATGAATAGTCTTGTTCTTTTTTAACTTCTAAAATAAGTATACTATAAAGAATGAGTTTACAGTTTGTTAGGGTTTGAAATATCTTTGTGGAAAATTTTTTTATTAAAAGATTGAGATACCTGTTATGAATGTTGATGCTAGTGATATAGGATGTTCTATGATTATGTGTTCAAAACTGCTAGGCTTGTTGATTGATAATGCTAAAAAAAATTAAATATTTTTGAAAATGATTACCAGATTTAATTACTTACGTAATGTCTCTGATGGTGAAGTTATTAAAGGTGAAAGTCGCGACTTTTTACTTAATGGTACATCATCTTCATCCAAAGTGGTGTCCAAAGGATCAATTTCATTAGAAATAGATGAATCAATCGCCTCTTGAGTTGAATCACACAATATTTAATACAACATTTTAATGAATACATGCAAAATTACCTGGTAAATACAATGAAGGTACACAAGTTTTTGTTAAATACATATTTGTAGTTCTATCACTATCAGTAAAATGCCTATGACAAACTCTGTAGGATCTGTACACTCTATTGGGATCTAATGTGAGTAATTTTAGATTTCCAGTAGCTTTAACCCATTCATGATATCTCTCTGACTGCTTTGTTGGATTTGGAAATAAGTGTCGACTAGATTTTTTGTCCTTACACCCAGAAACTGAACATGGATGGTACCCAGCCATAACTACCAAAAAATTCTCCTTGTTTAAGGTTATTTCTAAATAATTTTGTTAGATTTGGATAGATCTGCTTGATGGACTTTTGGAACTAAAATGGTGATTGTAAACTTTCTCATAATAAATTTGTAATAAATCCTTCCATCCACAGGTTGATATAAAATTAATTTTTTTAAATCCAGTGAGTACTTTTTGCTGAGATTAATGAATGTAAATTATTAAAAATTCAATTCGGCGTACTCTAGAAGGTGTTTTAAAAGAAATCGTAGATATTTTAATTAATATTGAGTAAATAGGTTATGTGTACATAACCTAATCTTAACAGGTAGTTACAGCTATCTATATGTTAACATAAAAATGAATATGTTAAAAAAACATACATTTTAACACCTACAAAATAATTCCTCGGTGTGCTATTTGCGTTTCATCAGTTCAAAAAGGGATTTGAGATATTTAAGTAATTTGTTATGATGAAGAAATGTGTCAGTGAGTATGCAACCAGCAGGGTTTTGTTCGAAAATTACAGCGATCTGTAATCGCTTTGTTGAATTTATTAAAAAATTATTTATACTTTTTGTATTTAATTTAAATATTTAACGAATAAATCGTTTATTAATTTATGGATTTACTTTCTTATAAATAAGATATTTAAATAAAACTTATTTAACCAACAGTGATCACGTGATGTGTTATTATAACGCCATCTTATTGATTATTAACCAACAAAATTTGAATTTTAAATTTATTAATTTCAACTAATTAATATCTAATTATTTAATGCTATATTACAGAAGAATAAAATTTTCTAATTGGAAAACGATGTATATACACATATTACATAAATAACACAATACCATTGATATCACGTATGTGACTGATTGTATGTCGAAATCCCCCCGTAAGAGGGCACTAGCGTCTATACTGAAATAATTTAATTAAACTAACAGTAAATTTTGTTATTAATAGTGGGAATGATAAGAGACAGCAATAACAATTATTACCGGTATCATTCGTTTAATTTAAAAAGTATAGATTCCAATTCGTGTTATATTTTTAAATTTGCCGCTAACTTCAATTTTTAAAATTATAAAGTTGAAGTTTGTTCAGAATAATGACAGATGAAAACGTCGTTTTAAAGTGTTTTTTCGGTAAGAATATAATAAAGTAATAATGGTATGATTAAATAATTAGATTATAATTGACATTATAGCTTTGTTTCAGCTAACGTATAAGTTGTTGGAAACTCGTCAGATGCAATCTCACATGTCATATGATGCAGTGATATTCAAATGTGTGGCATTATTTGACACGTGTAATTGCATCTGAGGAATTTCCAACCAGTCGGAACTTTAATTGGAATCACATAGTGGCTCCAAAAAATTTCCAAACAGTTATTCTGTAGTTGAAGCTTTTATATATGTATAAAACCCAATCCAACCTGTATTCTAATGGTTTGGTTCTTAGCTGAATAATTTCAAAATATCCCCAAGAGATGGCGCCACATACATTCAATTTTTAGTATGAGATTTCTTTTAGAGAGTTGCATTTCTACGAAGCTATTTTTTATGGTCTAGTGTTAGTTCTAGGTTTACACTATGACTAGAACTGACACAAGACCTAGAACACGAATCATTCGGGTTTAGCCGTCTTGAGAGACGTGGGGCTAAACCCGAATGTTTCTAGTTCTAGGTCTAGTGTTAGTTCTAGTTTTGGACTATCACTAGAACTAACACAAGACCTAGAACTAGAATCATTCGGGTTTAGCGTGCGATTAGATCCGAATGTTTTTAGTTCTAGGTCTAGTGTTAGTTCTAGTTTTAATTGTTATGCAGCGCTAGATTGTTGTATATTTTTGTTGAACTAGAAGTAGAACTAACACCAGTGCCTGTTCATGGCACTGACTACCAGTCTTTGTTGTAACGTCATCATTTTTCTTCGCTTGACACTCGAAGGGACGCTAGATTTATTATAAAACTGGTGAGTGGTGAGACTTAGGTAATTGGTTATTCTCTTGCATTAACTTCAGTGTACCCAGCCACGCTACCCGATACAGCTGTGTCTTCTATTTGAAGAATAGTAGAACCAACGTGCAGGTTAGCGCTCTGCTACAAAGAATGTGCAGGCTTGTAAACCTGAAAGGGTACTTTGTTGGGCAATAAAGATATATTATTATTATTATTACTAGGCCAACAACTAGAATTATTCGGGTTTAGCCGTACGTCTTTTAAGACGGCTAAACCCAAATGTTTCTAGTTCTAGGACTAATGTTAGTTCTAGTGATAGTGAAAGTGTAAAACTAGAACACTATACCTTCTTCTCACTATACGTTCTTCTTCTCACTTCTTCATTTCGTATTCTCAGGGACAACCCCAACATGAATCTCTCCTGTTTTCTTACAGATGTCTTCGTAGGTGATAGTGTTTTAGCCCCGTATGTTAAGACCGGGAGCACATATTGGTTGAAAACTTTCCGTTTCATGCTAATGTGGATATTCGTCTTAAATATGCCCGCAGTTTTCCAAATTTGCCCGCAATATGCCCAACTTAAGGTTATTCTTCTTGAGAGCTCGCACGTCTGATTGTCTTTACCAATCCGGACTTTGTGGCTAAGGTAAATGGATTTCTCAGTGATTTCGATGTTCTCGTTTTCCACCTTCACAAGTTCGCCAGGTACTACATCTGTTATCATTTTTGTTTTGTTGTAGTTTATTTTCAGTTCTACTTTGCCTTCTTGCGTTGCCTGTTGTAGTAGCTCTTCTAAGATTTTTCGGACTTCTTGCAGGTCTTCTTATATTAAGACTATATCAGTTAAGAATAATACTTGTAAACTAAGTAAAAAACTTCATTTATTGAACTAATTGGTTTTTAACAATATACAAACTAGAAAACCAAAATATTATTCAACTTTACATCACAACTTATTTGATACAATTAAATTCAGATATCCAACTTATAAAGTGCTATTACCTTTGGCATTTATCACCGCCTTTAGTCGATTCGATCAGTTTTTTGGTTACTTGTGGCATAATATTCTGCCATTCTAGACGGCTAAATCCGAATGATTCTAGTTGTACGTCTTGTGTTAGTTCTAATGATAGTGCTGGTGCAATACTAGAACTAACACTAGACCAAGAACTAGAAACATTCGGATTTAGCCACTCGTCTCTCAAGACGGCTAAACCCGAATGATTCTAGTTCTAGGTCTTGTGTTAGTTTTGATGATAGTGCTACTGCAATACTAGAACTAACTCTAGACTGAGAATTAGAAACATTCGGATTTAGCTGCACGTCTCTCAAGACGGCTAAACCCGAATGATTCTAGTTCTAGGCCTTGTGTTAGTTCTAGTGATAGTGCTACTGCAATACTAGAACTAACACTAGACCAAGAACTAGAAACATTCGGATTTAGCCACACGTCTCTCAAGACGGCTAAACCCGAATGATTCTAGTTCTAGGCCTTGTGTTAGTTCTAGTGATAGTGCTACTGCAATACTAGAACTAACACTAGACCAAGAACTAGAAACATTCGGATTTAGCCGCACGTCTCTCAAGACGGCTAAACCCGAATGATTCTAGTTCTAGGTCTTGTGTTAGTTCTAGTGATAGTGCTAGTGCAATACTAGAACTAACACTATATCGAGAAGTAGAAACATTCGGATTTAGCCACACGTCTTTCAAGACGGCTAAACCCGAAGGATTCTAGTTCTAGGTCTTATGTTAGTTCTAGTGATAGTGGTAGTGTAATACAAGAACCAATACTAGACTAGGACTAGAAACATTCGGATTTAGCTGCACGTGTCTCAAGTTGGGTAAACTCCAATGATTCTAGTTCTAGGTCTTGTGTTAGTTCTAGTGATAGTGCTAATGTAAAACTAGAACTAACACTAGACCAAGAACTAGAAACATTCAGGTTTAGCCGCACATCTCTCATGACGGCTAAACCCGAATGATTCTAGTTCTAGGTCTTGTGTTAGTTCTAGTTTTGGTTCAATAAAAATATGCAACATGGTGGTACTTTATGTTAACTAGCGCTGCCTACCACTGTCACTAGAACTGACACTAGCCCTACGATTAGAAATTTTCAGACATGTTGCATGTTATGTGGGACAAAGTAATCTCTGGTTTCTATGGAAATATATTTTTGAATATTTCATTTTAAGTAAAATTCAGTGTATATCATATAACTAAGTGTTGAATAAACCGTATCAAATAAGCTGTGAGCTTGTGTAGCTCAAACTTCAAAATGATACTTTTTTAACATAAAATCATTGATTCATCAACATCAATCTCATTTTTAATCTGAAACCTTTCTATTACAACATCCCTTAATTCTCTTCTATTGCAATGATGCGTGCTTTTCAAGTGTGCTTTAACTCTGGCTTTAAATTTCGCTGCAAAATGACAAGTGTAAAACGGACATAGATATTTCGGTCCAAAATAGTGTCTGCGAGAGTTATGAGCTACCATTTGATTTTTAGTTCTCGAAACGAAATCGCATCCTTCCACTGTGCAATTGAAGATGTGTTGCTTCTTGTGCGCATCCAAAGTTCTCTTGCTTTTATATTTACGTGGGCACAAATCGCAATGAAAAAAAGTGCTTTGCATCAAATCTAAAAGCAAAAAATAAATTTGTTAATAATTAAGAATATTTTGGGCATTTATTATTAATATAATTATTATTGAGTTAAGGGTTGGTTTTTAATATAACACATTTGTGCACCTTACACGTTTATTTAAATTTAATATTAATTATAACTATAATAGTAAAATTAACCCAAATTTCTATTTAATTATTAAGTTTCATTTTTAATAATGTAATACAATTAATTAAAAAATAATTAAATTTTTTTAAATTAATTCAAATTTTTAAGAATGTTCTGTTTTAAACATAATCATTTCGTTTTCGTTATAAAAATTTGAAATGATTGTTTCGTTAACTTCAACCTCTTCTTTCACCTCAAACAACTCAATATTGGCTTCGCGTAGTTGCCATTTTTTCCAGTGGTGCAGGTTTCTCAAGTGTAATTTGACGTTGGTTTTATATTTCCCTTGAAAATTGCAGTTGTACATTGGACATTGATATTTTGGTCTCCAGATGTGCGTGTTGGCGATGTGCGCTCTCATTTTTTGTTTCGTTGGGGAACTGAAATCGCATCCTTCCACTTCGCAAAAATATTTGTGATTCCTCTGGTGTGTGATTAAAGATGTCTTGCTTTTAAACTTACGTTGGCATATGGTGCATTGAAAGGGTGTATCGTCAATCGGCTGATCTGCAAACAAAAAAATAATAAATTATAGTGCATCAAACATTTAGAATTTTATTCTTGTTTGGTAGTAGTATTATATTGAGTGTATTATTTATATCATACTCGTTGGCAGGAAATTTAGTATACTTATTTACAAATCTTCCTTATCCGTTCTGCTATATTAGGTGTACGATGATTTAATATTTATTATTAATTATAAAAATTATTTTATTCTACAACTTTTTACATGTTGTTTTGAATTGTGTATATTTTTCAATTGTTTTTTTTGTTAAATTTTTATAATAAGTCTTGCTTTTAAACTTACGTTTGCATGTAGTCCATTGAATGGGTGTATCGTCAGTCGGATTATCTGCAAACAAAAAAATAATAAATTAAACCGCATACAACATTTAGTAATTATTATTATTATTATTTATATCATATTCATAGGCAGGAGATTTGGAAGATTATTTTAGGAAGCTAAAAGGTGATGTGTAGTTAAAATGAAAACAATAATCATAATGATTTTATTGAAAACTAAAATATAATGCAATATTATTATAGCTATCTTACTTGCATAATAAAGTATCTTGATCAGAGAGTCGATCTTGTACGCAGTACTTAAGACCCAACGGGCTCCTTGATCATCCCAGCGAGTATGGGAAACCTTCCTGTACATGTATGATAACGATTACTAAAGGTATGTGATCGAGGGCTTAACATCCTCGGTAAGTGAAGAGTACTCTTCGTTTTTCTTATTAACATTTATCAATTTCAAATTTCTTACGTACCCTTTGGATTTTTGCAGACACTACACAATAGAAAAAGAAGTAGCTGTTTATAGCAGCGTGAAGTATTGGTGGTTCAGAAGTCATACACAACTTAAATACTAAACCAGTAACTACAGGACTATGCAGAAAAAATTATAGAAGGGTATTCAGCAGGATTCATTGTTCAGCAAATGCTGCAGACTGTCATTAACACTGCGTCCTGAATGAGTTTCCTAAGACCAGTGAAGCTTATAAGATTAATTCAAGCAACATTAAATAATACACAAGTATAGTTTAACATTAAATCAGGCATAGTGGTCCGTGGTGACATAGATCTCGAAAATTGTATATTTTGGAGTGGAACTGGCAAGAGATAGCAGCTAGACTGGGAAATACGAAGAAGCACCACTGACCAATAAAGCTTTCTATAATCCATAAAATTAAATCTAAGGATGCAGATAGGAATATAAGCTTCCAGACCTACAAAACTACTTCCGTCTTTGGGAGGAAGATCCTGAGAACAAGATATCATCAGGAACGAGAGAGACCTAGGAGAAGGCCGAGAGCAAGATGAGAGGACGTGGCGAAGAAGAGCACCAAGGATATGCTTGGACAGATGCTTGGAAATGGACAGAGAGGCTTGGAAGCAAACATTGAGGGAGACCAGAGACCGATAACGGTTTGGGTAACCATTGACGTAATGGTGGCTGAATTTCTTGGGGTTTGTAAAAATGTTAATATACGTTAGATCGTTTGTATCTACGCATAACTTGATTGTACTGGGCTGTTAGGTCACTAAGGTTGAGTGTTATTTTTGGATAACCTAGCAAAATATTTTGTAAGTACCCAGAAAGGTGCGTGTAGGTCGGATGAAAAGTTAGGTAGTAATAGGTAGATAGTAATTATATCAGATAAGAGTTTGATGAAAGAACGAGTGTATAAGCAAGAATACACACCCTTAAATTTAGAGTACTTATTTACAAATCTTCCTTATCAGTTCTGCTATATGGGGTCTAACTAGCAATTCGTAATACACTAAGTTATGGTCTGAGATATAGGTGTTCTTCTTCCTCTTACTTTAAGATATCTATCTTCTTTGTTAATTATTCATGGTGTATGCTGGGAAGTCGAGGTCCAACTTTCATATTATCTTATAGGAGGTCTAGGTAGTCTAAGGCTTCTATACATTCAATTCCATTCTCGCCCCACCTTACAATGTTTGAATGTTGCATATCTCTCTCATATCTTCACTTCTTTTAAGCTCCTACAAGATGTATCGTGTTAATCAACTTAGCGGAGATGAAGTCATCTCCGCTGTTCTGCGGATTCTTTTTCTGGTAGCATTTTCTGCTCTTGGCTCTATTGCGTATGTCATAACAGGTCTTATACATAAATATTGTATAATTTTATTTTATTCATAAAAAATCAAACGTAAATATAACTGTCGTTTATTCAACATAACATCCACCTATTGTTGCACAATTTTCTATACCATGCCTAAATTCTCTAAACACTCAACGACGTAAATTTTCTGTTCTTGAAATGTGAACTACAACTGAGGGATAATACATTTTTTATGGCATTTTTTATTATTGTTTTTCTTCACTCTGATCTAATCTAAAATATGGTGGTTTAATCAATGTAAGGTAGACCTTTCTGAAATTTTGCAGTGCCATAATTTCTCATTCTAAACAACTTTTCTTAATGAAATTTTGCCGTATCATAAACAAAAAACTTACTTCACCTGAACTAAAAATAGTTTTCGCTTCACTATCAAGGCCGAGTTGATTTTCAAAATATGAAAATATACTTAAAATTATCTCCACACCAAGCAGAGCTTAATTTCCCATCCTTAAAATAAAATTCAAAAATTTTGAGGTCATTATACCTATTGTAACATCTATCCTGGGACACACTGTATATGCGGATCTTGTTTTTCTTTCTTTTGCAGTATAGTGTCCCTCAGTAAACATTCAGGTTTAGCCGTCTTGAGAGATGTGCGGCTAAATCCGAATGTTTCTAGTTCTCGGTGTAGTGTTAGTTCTAGTTTTGCACTAACACTATCACTACAACTTACACAAGACCTAGAATCATTCGGGTTTAGGCGTGGGTTTTTTAAGACGGAAACTCAGAGTTATCATAAGGACATCACCTTTTCCAAGCAACATTTTTCCTTTGCAAAACTACCCACTGCCTGTACTATTAAGTTATGTTGCATTTTATGTGGGACAGTGCAAGTGCATAATAGTTTCGTAACTATGATTACTGCATTCATATATTGCTAGTTATATGAAATTCCCCGTATAAAATTGTTTACCAAACTTAAATATACAGGGTGATTCACATAAGAACCGACACAGAGCAGGAACATGTAGAGGTAACTTACCTCTATACTAAGTTGTACATCTAAGGAGTTATAAACCTTCAAACTTGGCTCTTAATTTTTTAAAAAGTTCAATAGCTTCGTAACATATTAAGTTAGTAAAACCAAGTTTGGTATGAAATTATACGTCAAACTTGACAAATAGGTTATAAAGTTATTTGACGACAAGGTTTTATAACCTATTTGTCAAGTTAGACGTACAATTTCACAGCCGACTACTAAATTTTCGATGATTTTAAGTAGCATTAACGAAATACGTGTCTTTAGTTTTTTGAGTTTTTTATAAAAACGACAATGTTTTTTAAAAAATAATAAGAGTAAACAAAGTTTTAGAATTAAATTCTATATGAAATGCGGTAATAATGTATTAAATCCACCAAAAGGTTAAATAAATCTGTCAAAATTTAGGGGACCATCACCCTTAATCAACCCTTTGAAATGCCTCAATTGGTCTCAACTTGCTACCAATTAATACATTTGATACACTCATAACGTATACCAAATTTTTTTTTCTAGCATAAAGTGTTACGAAGATATTCAATGTTTTAAAAATTTAAGACCCAACTTTGAAGGCCTATAACTCCTCAGGGGTACAACTTAGTATAGAGATAAGTTGCGTTAAATCATCTTAATTTATTGCCCTCTACATGTCCCTGCTCTGTGTCGATTCTTATGTCAATCACCCTATATACTGTCAGCGGTTTTTTGAATCAACCTGTATAATCCTATGAGGTCTTAGTACAAATTATTGATTTATATAACATAACCCTTCATAATATATATTCGTAAACGCCTTAATTTGATATATAATATTCTTATATTTTAATTCTTTCATATTAATACAATGTTATTGGAATAGAAATAATACTATTAATTTATTTATTTAATAAATTGATTAAATTTTATTTGACACTTATTCATAATTAAAAATGTATTAATCTTTCTTCCCGATCAATTTAATTGCTTGATAAATATATGTACTTACATTTAAATTTATAAATTAAGTAGAATTGTTTATTAGTAAACAAATAAGTTACAGAAATTAAACTTTTACTGTAATTATAGTTTGGCAATTTAATAATAGATGGCATTATAATAAATGTTGAAAATTTAAATTAATTTATTCTTATAAATAGTAATATTGTTAAACACATCTACGAAAAATGTTCATGCTTCGTATTCAAAATTACTACAATATTTCATAAATTCTGTAATTTTTTATATATAATTATCTAATTATATGAAATTCTAAATAGATAAATCATCCTCCTCATCTTTCTTAGTAGGAAGCAAAGGATCTGGCAAATCATCTTGATAACCTTGAATGACATTTTCTTCTTTAACCACCGTTGTGTTTAAAAAAACTTGTTGTTCGCTAAGCGAAGTATTAATAAATTCGTAATTAACCGGATTTTGCATAACGACAATTCCCGTTGTAACAGGTGGATTTAATGTCAACGGTTGCAAATTAATATACTGTTGCGGTGCAAATTTTGATACATTTGATCCAACGTTTGGTCCAAGATTTGGTGGAAGATTTGGCCCAACATTTGGTCGCACATTTGGTCCAATATTTGATCCAATATTGGGTCCAATATTTGGCCCAACATTTGGTCCAAGATTTGATCCAAGATTTGATCCAACACTTGGCCCAACATTTGGTCCAAGATTTGGTGTAAGAGTTCGAATAAGTTTAGGTACAATTTTCCTTGGCTGATTTTTCATTTGCGATTGTTGCCGTAATTTTTTCATCGAAACGATGATTTCTCTTTCTTCGGCGGACAGTTCTTTGTTTCCTGTATCAGTGGACGCGTGAATATTATAAAAATGCGAATAAAGATGCTGTTTTCGTTTCGCTTTGTAACTGCATTTCGGCATTGGACATGAAAATTTCGGATCTTTTCTGCATTCGTACAATAAGTGACGTTTTAACGTTTGTAGGTGTTTGTACGATTTCAAACAATTTGCACAGAGAAAACCTGAAAAAGAAAATGTTTTAGTAATTATTAAAAAAAATTTATTTACAACATTATTTATCAATTTCCATTTAAAGATTTTTTTAGTAAATATAAAGAGAGGTCATCAATAATGTTTTAGAATTAAAGTTTATTTCATTGAAACAAAATCTTTTATTGCCTCAATTATAACAGTTAAGAGAAAAAAAGTTAATACATTATTTATTTAACACACACAAAATAACATCATAATGTTTTATTTTGATGTCTTAAACAGTGTCTCTTAAAATCCCATTTTCTTTTCGCTTTAAACCCACACGGGCAGATAAATTCCGTTTTTGGGTCACAATCGATTTTCTTGTGCATGTAAAGAGATTTTTGAGTTCGGTATCTTTTTGGACACGATGGACAAGCGTATGGGTACTCTAAAAATTAAAATGTATTAGGAAATTTATTACTTATATTAATTTGTTTTTCTTTATTATTTATTTCTCTGGGAAAGTTATGACAAAAACGATTTTTTTAATTTAATTTTATTTATTGATCATAACTAATCATAAAGGATTATGGAAGTTTGGTATTTGAGCATTTTATGCAGCAGGATAATGCCCGTTGGCCAATTTGAGCCATTCTGCATCTTTTTCTTTGCATGACTTGACATCTTTGCAATAAACTTTTCTGGCAAGTCTCTTGTCCAGCTGATTTTGCAAATGTTTCCTCTTTTCAAAAGTTGTGTAAATCTTTGGAAGTACCAAAGATTTCCTTAATTCAGAACTAATCTCTGTACGCTCAACGCAATACAGGCTTTTTTAAGGTTTTTTTTGCTATGATCGATTGATGGCAATAATCACAGTTAATCAAACTTCAAATCAAGGTTATTACCATCATGAAGCTCCAAAATAATTGTGACATTTTAACAAACTTAACTTTATACCAAAGTATAAGTTCACGAAGCTTAGGAAAGAAGCAGTAAAGTACCAAGTGGAGATAGACATCAATAATGTCAATAATTCAAAAAACAAAAAAAATCTACTTACCAAAACAGCAATCTATATCAAAGACAAATACCTCAATCATGGATGATGGAGGAAATCTTGATGCTTATGGAAAAACGGAAGAAAAGAAGAATCCACCAGCATTACAAAGTTTAAAAAAGTCTAGTAAAGAAAAATTTGTGAAACCAAACGAAAGAAGTTAGACAAGAGATGCTATAAAAGACAAATTTGATACGTTTTATAAGAAGTTGAGACAGGTTACGGGAAGATTCAGAAAGAAACTGTGGGAGAGCTGATTGTGGATAGGGAAGTACATAGAACAACTTTTTTTTCAACGTAAGAAGAGTTCCATCATCCGTTCAGACTGAATCTGGACTTAGTATCATAACAGATGAAGTCTAAGTAATATAATACTGGAAATATCCCAAATGAATGGCTGAGCTTTGAGTTCATATTGCTGCCAAAGAAACATAGCCAAGGAAAACATATTTTACTTCTTCTTATACAGATTCTGTTCTTTCTACAAGTATTATTGCAGCAAAGTGTGATACTTTCGGCTGCTAAACAATGTAAAAAGGCGTTCGACAAAGTATAACACAAAAAGATGATGGAGGTTTTTGAGAACACGGGGATAGACGACAAGGATCTTAGGTTCAGATGGAACTTCTACTGGAACCAGTCAGCTAAAATTAAGATGAATGCAGAAAAGTAGAACACAGCAATCAAAATTCTGCAAGGCTACAGACAGAGCTGCATTCTTTCTCCACTTTTATTCACCCCTACTCATTGTCAGAAGAAGTATGCAAGGAAGCCGTAGAGAATACCAACCTAGGAATACTACTGAGTCACTAGTCAACTCACCAATATTGTGATCAACATACCAATATTGATTAATATTGAACGTAATTCATGAAAATTAAGACCATTCTCAGGAGATAAGATGCAAAATAGAGAAAGCAAGAGCCCTCTTCAACCAGATGGCTAAACTGTTCAAAAGTCATAACCTCAGCATTGATATCAAAAACAGACTTCTCAGATACTATGTTTTCTTGGTGCTTTTTTATGGAGTGGAATCGGGCACTAACCGAGGTAACACGAAGAAGATGAAGCTTTCGAAATGTGGCTCTATAGAACAGTATTGAGGATTGCATGGGTAGAACTAACAGGACAGCGATGGAGCGAATGATGACGGATAAACACCATTAAGAGAAGAAAGCTGGAAATTTGAGATTTAATACCGCCTTCTGAGATCGGTTCTCTATGGGAAAGTGTATGGTAGAAGAAGACTAGGAAGAAAAAGGATATCATGGCTTGAAAATAATTATAGCGTTTTGCATGAGATGGCACATAAAGTTTTCTAATTTTAAGAGTACAGTGGGCTATTATGGCAGATTTCGGTACATTTAGGATAAAGCTTGTGCTTTCTCTTGTTTTCAGATTTATACATAATATACCCAAAATATGAATGCAAAATCAAATAGAAATAGCGGAGGAATTAGAATTAGACGCATTAGCGGCAATATATCTTTTGTCTTTACTTATAATTTGTTTCCATAGGCATCTACGATTAATGAAAACATTGCAAAATCGAGGTTGTATCTTTTTGCAAATATCTCGACAACGATGCGTCTAATCAAAAATTTCTAAGAGTGAAAATAATTTTAGAATGAAATAGGCTTTTAGAATTAGTTGGAAAATTTAAGGGTTTATGGCATAATAACTTAACTACTCTGTTTAACATTGATCACATGGTTCAATTTTTACACGAATCGTTATTATTTTGACTGAAGTATTTGTGATTAAAATTATGTGACAACGACTTACAGAAACAATCTGTATAGGTTTATAATTTCTGATTTTTTCATTGCCACATTATTGCGATATTTGAATAAAAATGAAATTAATGAGAAAGCTGATAAGATATGTCAACTTATTTGGATCCAAGATACAAAATGGACTTTTTGATGCTGATTAACTACCGAAGCAACTCTAAAAAGAGGATACTTTAATTAATAATTCGCGATATTTCCACAAGGATTCTTCAAGAAATCAATTTTATAGCGAATTTTGAAAATTATCGATGAAAATTGTAATTTTATCAAAACTTCAAATATTGTTTTCTCAAAAACTAAAAGTTATTTTTCAAAACGGGTTGGTTCATTGGAAAGAGGACACCTTTATTAACATTTTGGGAAATTTTCATGCTCATATTCCTAGAAATCGATTTTATACGAATTTTTAAATCTTAATCGGCTAAAATTGCAAAATTCGAAAAAATTGTCGTTCATTTCAAAAATTTATTTCTCAAGAACTAAAAGTGATTTTTCAAAACGGCTTGATGCATTAAAAAGAGGATACTTTAATTAATAATTGGTGATATTTCCACAAGGATCCTTCAAGAAATTAATTTTATGGCGAATTTTGAAAATTATCGATAAAAATTGCAATTTTATCAAAACTTCAAATATTGTTTTCTCAAAAACTAAAAGTTATTTTTCAAAACGGGTTGGTTCATTGGAAAGAGGACACTTTTATTAACATTTTAGGAAATTTTCATGCTCATATTCCAAGAAATCGATTTTATAAAATTTTTTAAAGCTTAATCGGCGAAAATTGCAAAATTCGAAAAAATTGTCGATTACTTCAAAAATTTTTTTCTCAAGAACTGAAAGTGATTTTTCAAAACGGCTTTTTGCATGAAAAAGAGGATACTTTAATTAATAATTGGTGATATTTCCACAAGGATCGTTCAAGAAATTAATTTTATAGTGAATTTTGAAAATATCGTAGAAAATTGCAATTTTATCAAAACTTCAAATATTGCTTTCTCAAAAACTAAAAGTTATTTTTCAAAACGTGTTGGTTCATTGGAAAGAAGACACTTTTATTAACACTGTGGGATATTTTCATACACATTTTCCAAGAAATCGATTTTATACGAATTTTTAAAACTTAATCGGCGAAAATTGCAAAATTCGAAAAAATTGTCGATTACTTCAAAAATTTTTTTCTCAAGAACTGAAAGTGATTTTTCAAAATGGCTTTTTGCATGAAAAAGAGGATACTTTAATTAATAATTGGTGATATTTCCACAAGGATCGTTCAAGAAATTAATTTTATGGTGAATTTTGAAAATATCGTAGAAAATTGCAATTTTATCAAAACTTCAAATATTACTTTCTCAAAAACTAAAAGTTATTTTTCAAAACGTGTTGGTTCATTGGAAAGAGGACACTTTTATTAACACTGTGGGATATTTTCATACACATTTTCCAAGAAATCGATTTTATACGAATTTTTAAAACTTAATCGGCGAAAATTGCAAAATTCGAAAAAATTGTCGATTATTTCAAAAATTTATTTCTCAAGAACTAAAAGTGATTTTTCAAAACGGCTTTTTGCGTTAAAAAGAGGATACTTTAATTAATAATTGGTGATATTTCTACAAGGATCCTCCAAGAAATTAATTTTATAGCGAATTTTGAAAATTATCGATGAAAATTGCAATTTTATGAAAACTTCAAATATTGTTTTTTCAAAAACTAAAAGTTATTTTTCAAAACGGGTTGGTTCATTGGAAAGAGGACACTTTTATTAACATTCTGGGTAATTTTCATACTCATATTCCAAGAAATCGATTTTATACGAATTTTTAAATCTTTATCGGCGAAAATTGCAAAATTCTAAAAAGTTTTGATTATTTCAAAAATTTATTTCTCAAGAACTGAAAGTGATTTTTCAAAACGGCTTTTTGCATTAAAAAGAGGATACTTTAATTAATAATTGGTGATATTTCCACAAGGATCCTTCAAGAAATTAATTTTATGGCGAATTTTGAAAATTATCGATGAAAATTGCAATTTTATCAAAATTTCAAATATTGTTTTCTCAAAAACTAAAAGTTATTTTTCAAAACGGGTTGGTTCATTGGAAAGAGGACACTTTTATTAACATTTTGGGAAATTTTCATGCTCATATTCCAGGAAATCGATTTTATAGAAATTTTTAAATCTTAATCGGCTAAAATTGCAAAATTCGAAAAAATTGTTCATTTCAAAAATTTATTTCTCAAGAACTAAAAGTGATTTTTCAAAACGGCTTGTTGCATTAAAAAGTGGATACTTTAATTAATAATTGGTGATATTTCCACAAGGATCCTTCAAGAAATTAATTTTATAGCGAATTTTGAAAATTATCGATGAATATTGCAATTTTATCAAAACTTCAAACATTGTTTTCTCAAAAACTAAAAGTTATTTTTCAAAACGGGTTGGTTCATTGGAAAGAGGACACTTTTATTAACATTTTGGGAAATTTTCATGCTCATATTCCAGGAAATCGATTTTATAGAAATTTTTAAATCTTAATCGGCTAAAATTGCAAAATTCGAAAAAATTGTTCATTTCAAAAATTTATTTCTCAAGAACTAAAAGTGATTTTTCAAAACGGCTTTTTGCATTAAAAAGTGGATACTTTAATTAATAATTGGTGATATTTCCACAAGGATCCTTCAAGAAATTAATTTTATAGCGAATTTTGAAAATTATCGATGAATATTGCAATTTTATCAAAACTTCAAATATTGTTTTCTCAAAAACTAAAAGTTATTTTTCAAAACGGGTTGGTTCATTGGAAAGAGGACACTTTTATTAACATATTGGGAAATTTTCATACTCATATTCCAAGAAATCGATTTTATACGAATTTTTAAAACTTAATTGGCGAAAATTGCAAAATTCAAAAAAATTTTGATTATTTAATAAATTTATTTCTCAAGAACTAAAAGTGATTTTTCAAAACAGCTTTTTGCATTAAAAAGAGGATACTTTAATTAATAATTGGTGATATTTCCACAAGGATCCTTCGAGAAATTAATTTTATAGCGAATTTTGAAAATTATCGATGAAAATTGCAATTTTATCAAAACTTCAAAAAATATTGTTTTCTCAAAAACTAAAAGTTATTTTTCAAAACGAGTTGGTTCATTGGAAAGAGGACACTTTTATTAACATTTTGGGATACCGAATAGTTGTCGGATATCCATTTCAGTAGTTTACAGTTTTGGCGATAATGAAATAATTGGTGATGAAACTATAGAATACTCTCGCAAGTGTCATCACGTTTACAATCTTAATCATTAAGATGTGATATAATACGAAATACTTTTACTTTTAGAAAACGCAAAGTAGTACAGACAAAAAATATATACTCTGAGTTTCATAAAAGTTTATGTAAAAAATTTGGGACAAAAATGTTGAAAAAATTAACAAAAACAAATTCATAATGTTAACTTTAAAAAATTTATTTAACACATACAAAGTATCATCACAACGTTTCATTTCGATGTCTTAAAGAGTGTCTTTTAAAAACCCACTTTCTTTTCGATTTAAACCCACAAGGACAGACGAATTCGGTTTTTGGGTCACAATCGATTTTCTTGTGCATATAAAGAGATTTTTTACTTCGATATCTTTTCGAACACGACGTACAAGCGTATGGATACTCTAAAAAAATAAAATATTTTAGTACAAACTCATTCATTTCAATAAAAGTAATTAATACCAAAATTAATAACAAAAATAATTTCTTTTTTTAATTTATTTATTTCTTAATGTATGTACAGCAAAAACATGTCTATTTAAATTACTACGTCTTTTACTTTTGTATTCACAGCCAGGAATCGAGCAACAATATCGCGGATGTTTTCCACACTCATATTTAACGTGAGCGTTTAATGACGCCAATTTAACGTATTTTCTTCCACAAAATTGACATCTTAACGTTTCATCTGAAAGAAAAAAAAATTGTTATAAAGAAATATTTATTAAATACATTTTTTTTTGATTTTGTAGGAAATAAAAATCTTTTAAATCAAATTAATTAATTTATTACTAAATTAAAAACATTTAACCAATTTAATCATCAGTCTTTATGGTTTAACTTTTATGAAGAAAACTGTTTTTGTTTGTGTTATTGTTGTTATTGTAGTTATTGTTAATATTGTTCATTTTATTTTCTTCTTATTTTTAAATGGTTGAAGGCGATGGTGTTATGTGAGTAACTAAATGTTGATTTAAATGCGATTTGTAGAAAAACTTGCTTGGGCAATATGGACAGAAAATTTGCTTCTCTTTTCCGCATTCTATTTTTATATGACGCCTCAAATTATACACTGATTTATAACTTCTCGGGCAATTTGGGCATGGATGCCGATTTAAATCTGAAAAAAAAAATTATATTAGTAATCTCAAAAAACGATATTTCACAATCAAGTTGTTATTTTTTCTATTGTTAGATACAAAATAAATAATAATTCAATACTTACCTAAAATTTAAGAATTAAATCAAATCAGTTAAAATGAAATATTAAATTGAATCATTTATTCAAGAAATACATATAAGATAAAAACTATAAATAATACAATTTATAATTAAGCTTTAAGTGTCGTATGTGTTATGAGTCCTCAAATGGGCTTTTAACTCCGAATTGTAGAAAAACTTGGATTCGCAAAAGTAACATTGTATCGTTCTGGGTTTACCACATTCAACGCGAAGATGCCGTGATAAATTGCATTTCATAGTGTATCTTCTTGGACAATTTGGGCATTTATACGGTCGCAAATCTGAAATACAATTTAATATTAGCAAATAAATTTGTAACATTTAATATCATCTTGTTATTTCAAACAATAAAAGAAAAACATAAAATAGCACCAAAGACTTTGGGCTCGATTTTAATTAATCGAGATTAAGAGTTATTTAATGTTAAAATAAATCAGTTAAAAGAATTCTTGGAAATTTTAGCTTTATTTATAAAGATTTAAAAATATTTATTTTCTTATATTAACTTATTCACTAGAATATAACTAAGTTTTCTTTACAACGGTGATTATATTATTATAAATCGAAACAGATTAACGCACCAAATTCAAAGCACTTAATCGCGTTGTGCAATTCTAACCTTACTATTATGAGTATGTACGCATTTGGCGCTATAACCTGTAAATTTGTTGGGTGCAAAAGACTTTGGAATCGAGCCAATCACGGTTTAAAACTAAATGGGGTGAAAATCGAGAGTGAACTTTCTCTCAAAGAAGATAAAACTTAATAAATATCTATTTTTGAGTAAAAAGATTAACACTAAATAACTGTTAAAATAACCATTAATAAAATAACCACAGTGTTAATCGTTTCCTTCTTTTACATCTGTTATGTGCTTAATTTAATACTCCAGCTGAAGATGGGCTAAATCCGAAACTAGTCTCTTGTCAATATTTAATAAACATTATCAGAAATAAAGTGTCTCTTTTTTAATCAATACTTATTAATAAATATTAGAAATTAGTGGATCAGGATGATGAATTGGGGATGACAAAGCGGGGAAATGGTACACGAGAACATGAGAATAGTAGATATATGGAGGTAAACATTTTGAAGAATGGAAAATCACCAGGCGGGGATATGTGGGATGAACAGGAAAAGAAGTAATCATTAATTGTTACAAAATACAAGAACAAAGAAAATAGAAAGGATTCAATAATTATTATAGAGGTATAACTTTAATAAGTATAGGAATGAAAATATTACAATACAAACGATCCTGGGCGACGTACAAAGTGGATTTAGAACAGGAAGGAGTGTGCATGACCATATATTTTCCATAATTAAGACAAATAGTACAGAAAACTTCCAAGGAAAAGGAAAAATGGACAGTAAATTAATATGCAGAATGGAAATAATTTACACATAAACTTAAGATGAGCAGAAGAATCTGAAAGAATTTGAAATTTTATGTGATAGTGCAAAATAATCGATTTACTCCATTCAATTGTAATCCGTTAATATAGAAAAACACACCAAAGCACCTTTTTAGGGTGTTATCCTGCTTTAATTGTACTTAGTGACGATTTATTAGGAGACAGCCATTACTTTTTGCGTTTTGTTTATCATGTAGGACCCATTTTTCATCTGCAATGATCAAAACATCGTTCTGTATTGTGCCGCTGAAGCAATAAGTTGCATTTGATGAATCGGTTATCTTTGTTTTCTACTGATAAATTATGTAGAACCCAAACACATGCACTGCTTACTTTATCAATCTGATGTAAATGTTCTTGGATGGTCGACTAAGGTTGGTTAAAAGTATTTGATGGTTCCTCGATCCTCTGACACGGATTTGCTTCCACTTTCTCCATTAATACGATATTGTCGAAAGTTGTTGATTCCTGATCGATACGAATCAGAAAGATAAAAAACACCGGATGCGAATTTAGACCTTTGAAATTCGCCCTGAGTCTCTTAAGACGGCTAAACCTGAATAATTCTAGTTCTAGGTCTTGTGATAGTTCTAGTTTTATACTAGCACTATCACTAGAACTAACACAAGACCTAAAAATAGAATCATTTGGGTTTAGCCGTACGTCTCTCAAGACGGCTGAACCCAAATGATTCTAGTTCTAGGTATTGTGTTAGTTCTAGTTTTACACTAGAACTATCACTAGAACTAACAGAAAACCTAGAACTAGAAATAATCGGGTTTAGCCGTCTTGAGAAACGTTCAGCTAAACCCGAATGTTTCTAGTTCTCGGTCTAGGGTTAGTTCTAGTTTTGCATTAGCACTATCACTAGAACTAACACAAGACCTAGAATTAGAATCATTCGGCTTTAGCCGTGAGTCTCTTAAGACGGCTAAACCTGAATGTTTCTAGTTCTCGGTCTAGTGTTAGTTGCAGTTTTGCACTAGCACTACCACTAGAATTAATACTAGAACTAAAATCATTCGGGTTTAGCCGTGAGTCCCTTAAGACGACTAAACCCGAATGTTTCTAGTTCTTGGTCTAATGTTAGTTCTAGTATTGCACTAGCACTATCACCAGAACTAACACCAGAACTAATACAAGAGTAGTTTAGCCGTCTTGAGAAACGTGCGGCTAAACCCGAATGCTTCTAGTTCTTGCTTTAGTTAGTGTTAGTTCTAGTATTATTCTAGCACTCTTACTACAACTATCGACACTAGACCTAGAATGCCTGTACTATTAAGCTATGTTACATTTTATGTGGGACAGTGCATATAATGCGAATTATATGAAATTCCCGGTATGTACCTTAGACAAAACTTAAGGTGTTTAATGTGGTAATATACAACTGAGAAATGTGGATATTGGGTAAAACATAAAAGAGTAAGATACAAAATAAAATAAGCATACAGAAATAAGAAAGGATTTGGAAATGGCATTAATATTACAGTTTATAAAAGGCAACGCGGGTGGTGGGGACATCAACAGAGAATTGAAAACAAGACAAAGTAGACAAATGTGGGAGGCAAGAGGTGAGAAGAATAGAAAAAGAGGTCTAAACAAATGTGGGATAAAATAACAGCGGCGGTCGTTGCAAAATTGACCCATTGATGGACACTTATCTATATAATAGAAGCATATAATTAGAATTATAGAATTAAGACACACTGTATATTATATTATAATATATGTAATATATTATAATATATTATATACAGGGTGGTTCAGTTTTTAATCGGGAAACTTTACTAGGACGTAGTACTTGCCAAAATAACACAAGTTTTTTTTATGAACATAGGGTCGCAACTCTTTTGTTTTCGAGCTATGAGCTGTCAAAGTTGAGCCAAAAATTTACATTTTATCTTTTATTTCGGGTATGAGTAAACCATAGAATTTGGAATTTTGTATGTATGTACTACTGGTTAATATCTTATTTTCAACCATACCTTAAACTTCCCTAGCGCCCTCTAAGGGGATGAAATTCACAACCCCTTTGATTTTTTTATAACAACTTCTTAACACCGTATAATATTAACATAAAAAAATATGGGTTGTAAAGCTTATTCATTATTGGTACTTTTTTGTGTCTTTAGTTTTCTCCTTAAAGATAATAGTTTTAGCGTAAAAAAATAAAATATGTTAAATTGTACTGTAAAGCGCTGCTATTATTAAAAAAATTTTTTCTTTATAGGTGGTTTATGGTGGCTATTATAGGTTGCACTTACTAGAATTTAGTACTAACTAAATAACACCAATTAATTGTGATTGTCATTAAAAAAAAACATAAATAAGATTAATGCCTGTCTGAACAAATTACGTTGTTTTAAACAATATTAAAAAATTAATACTCTTGCTTAATAACCGTCAAAAATTATTAATAACCAGCAATAATTATGAGGATTCACTGTAAATGAAACTTACAAGTTCTCAGAACCAACTTTTAGAATAATTTTGGCTAAACATGGCGGCACATAGCGGTACATGGCACGATATTTTATTTTTTTACACGGAAACTATTAACTTTAAGGAAAATACTAAAGAGACAAAAAAGTACCACTAAAGAATGAGCTTTACAACCCATATATTTTTATGTTAATATTCCATAGCGTTAAAACGTTGTTATAAAAAAATCAAGGAGGTGGTGAATTTCATCCCCTTTGAGGGTGCTGGGGAAGTTTAAGGTATGGTTGAAAATAAGGTCTTAACCAGTAGTACATACGTACAAAGTTTCAATTTCTACGGTTTACTTACAGCCGAAATACAAAACAAAATGTAAATTTTTTTCTCAACTTTGATCGCTCATAGCTCGAAAACAAAAGAGTTGCGACCCTATGTTTATATAAAAAAATAGTGTTATTTTGGCAAGTACTACATCCTAGTAACCTTTCCCGATTAAAAACTGAATCACCCTGTATATGTATTATAATATATTATACAGTGTGTCTGTAAAGTAACGAATTTAGGCGATAAAATCATTATAGACGGTTTATGGAAAAATCCCTGAAACGGGTCTAAAGATTTAAATTTGTTGCAATTTTTTGGTGTAGATTTCGATTTCCATTTTAAACGAGTTATGACGTCATTCATATTTTTTTCAAATGGCAATCCCCCATTTTTATTACGAAATATGAAAGAGGATGTTTTTCTGAATCTAGTACAGTTAATATTAATATTGGGTACATAAGAAAATTTTCGAGAAAAATTACTGGAAAGTGTAACTACTTCGAATTTTAAACAATTTTCTAAGTGTCAAAAACTGATAGTAAAGCTTGTTGAAGTGTGGTGGCGCGCCATCTTGTTGGAATAACTGCCATTGGAATTCAAGTGGGACAACATTATAATATCGTTTTGAAAAAATTTAAATATCTCCCTCCAGTTAAGATTTCCTCAAAAAGTAAGAATCCTGTACTATTTTGCTCCACACATTGATTTGTTGCGGATATTGGGTGTGGGACTTTCTTGCCCAACGTGGATTTTGGGTAGCAATACCAACAATTTTGTCTATTTACTTATCTACTCAATGTGAATGTTCCCTAGGCGGAAAAAATATGTTTTTGGCAAAATCTTCGTCATCGTAGCAAAATTGTTGTTGGAAAAATTACGACTGATTGCTCGTGAATGAAGTTTACTTTATAGGAATAATATTTTGCGGTTTTTAAAATTTCATGAACCGTTGATTTAGTAATGTCCAAATGCGACTCAATACCCCTGATGGTAACATAAGGATTTTCTTGTCCAGCCAAAACCACTATGTCTATGCTTTTTAAATTTAGTCACACCTAGGCTTACCATACTAATGAGCTAAGCAGGTTTCGTTCAGGAAATGTTGTATTAAGGAGGTCAACTAAGCTTAAGCTCGTTACTAAATCATTTTTTGACACTTACGAAATTGTTTAAATAATTGGTTACCATAGTTACTCATGGCTACTGCTATTTTTTATCATGTCATCAAATTTGAAATAGTTACACTTTAAACCAATATTAATATTAACTGTACTAGATTCAGAAAAACATCCTCTTTCATATTCCGTAATAAAAATGGGGGATTGCCATTTGAAAAAAATATCGATGACGTCATAACTCGTTTAAAAATAGTGGAAAAAGTTGAAATCTACACCAAAAAATTCCATTTCAGGATTTTTTTTATAAACTGTTTATAATGATTTTATCGCTTATATCCACTGTATAAGCAGAGTCCACTCAGTGGCTGGACCTAATCTATGTCTTCATTCCCCTTAATATACTAAATCTTCTGGCAATGAAAGAGCTAGATAAAAGAGCCTCAATAAAAGTAATTATTATTATTGTTGCCGCTCCCCTCCATGATAAACCTTAGTATTGCTCCAAGGTCTTGTTCCTTTATGTCAGTATGTATTAGGCAAACCTTTCCGAAAATTTTGTGTCTTAGGCAGAATTGTTCAGCGGCTCTGACTTGTCCTTGCAAAGTCGACAAGTTTGATTCTCAGCTTGTCCAATGTTGAAGAGGTGGTATTTTAGGGGCATATCGCCGGTCAGAAAAAATTGAGAGTGATCCTAGGTTCTCTTTGCTGAGGCATAAAACCTCGTTGATTTCTTCTTTGAGTTATCATACTCTTCGCCTGTCTGTGGAAGTTTCTGGAAGTTCTTTCCAGTGCAAGGCTACAAAGTTATAATTCCTTTACCTATCACTTAAAAGAAGAACAATTTCCTTCAAAGTATCGTGTAGCATTAAATCTAATGGAATTTGCTTCCTTTGCTAATATTGTAATCATGTATCAAATTCTTCATATAGGGTTTGTATACAATACAATTTGCTATTATCATCACGACAACAATGGAAATTGATTAATATAAGATTAAATATAGCTGAAAACACAAATCTTTCTTTAAGTTTCAAAGTGAGTGGTTCTGTGTAGTTAAGATAGTTTTTTCTGAAAATATGAAGCGAAACTCTAAATTGCAAAAAGTCTCCTTGCTAGACGTCACAAGCAGCCTATTTTCTATAAAATTAGAAAAGCTTATTTCATTTCGGTGTTGTAATCGGAGATCAAGACAAGCAGTGGGTTCTTCATGCATACTGTGTCAGCTGTGCAATATATGATAACCAGTTTTGGGTTGATATGTTATCAACTTAATCAACTAAAATCACTTATTACTTTAGTTCATGTAGCATTACTTGCTACGCCTCGACATCGGCTTAATCACTTACAACCGAGTTGCTGAAATGTACGATGATCAGTTTTGAATTGATGGAGATTTATTATTAAAGTCTAAAATCAAACCTATTTGGTATATATTATTTGTTATATTGTTAGCATCAAACAGCTTTTGAGATAAAATATAATCAATAAATATTCAAATAAAATAGGGATAACGATTGAATTAAAACACAATGCGTGTTTAAAAATCTAGAACGAAAAACTGAGTTACTAGAGGAAAGGTAGATGGAATGATAAAAATGGTTCGGAAATAAAAATGATTTAAATTGATTAAATTATAATTTTTATTAAAAAATACTTTAAGTACTTTCTAAAGACAATCATTACAACTAACAATTACGTCTTGCTACTTTTACGTTTATATCAGAAGGTAAAAATCACTGCGGATAAACATACTGATTTATTTTACATTTTTGCTTATGTCTTAACAAAGAAAAATTATATTTGAAGCGGTGTTTACAATTGTGGCATTCAAAAGATCCCATTTTTCCGCATTCAAATCTTAGATGTCGTTTCATGTTGCTTATCGTCGTGTATCTCTTCGGACATTGCTGGCAAGCATAGGGACGCGTGTCTATCTCACCTGAAAGTAATTTCTGTTAGTCAAAATCTTTTTATTTGTTTACTAAACAACATCAACTGCATTAAAAAAGAAACGAATAAATCGTAATAAAACACGTTCTTTATTTTTTTTTTAAATAACTAATTTTTTCTTTTTTTCTGGTTTATAAATTACACATTTAAAGCATTTTTTTTATTTATGTTTGCTGAACATATGTCCAGTAATCGAGTGTTTATATCTTCCGGTATAGGGACACAACGAACATTTATACATCGGCTCAACACCGCATTCTTTCATTAGGTGTCTTTGTAACGAAGCTTTGTTGTGGTATCTTCTGTCGCATTTATGACACTGTAGTTTTCCGGTACCTCGTTGTTGTTTCCATTTACCTATAAATACGAATTAATGTTATTTTAAAACGATGTTAATTCGTATTAACGTAATTTTTTTAGCAAACCTTTTTTCTTTTTTTTATTCTATGCGCTTTCTTTTAGTTTCTACTACTTTGTTTTAAACAGCTTCTTTTTCTACGATTTGTTAATAGCACATGCCGTTAGTGCTAAAAATATTTAAAAAAAAATAATAATATAAATTAAAAATTAGGAGGTCTAAAAGAGATAAAGAAAAGATGATAATTAAGGTTTTTTTTATTGTTTAGTTTTATTACTTTATCGATTTTAACCATTTAACCAAAATATTGAATGCTAAGAATAATTAAAATTTAAAAAATTTATATTAATTTGTATTAAAACATTTTAAATGAGCTTAAACACGAATTAAAATTTATTGATTAATTTTTGTTTATGTTTTGAAATAAAAATCGTGTTTAAACTTATTTTTTTTATTAATTTTCGATTTCTACAAAATAGTACCCATAACAATAAATAACATTGTTCGATAAAATTTCAATTGTAATGTTTCTTTAATTAATTCTTTTAATACGATTGCTATTTAATGTTTAGATTTTCTAGTTATATATCATTTTAAAAAGGACCCTTTTAGTTTTGATTTGTTTAAAAAAATCGTCTTTTTATCTTTATACTTTAGTCAAGCACGATTTTTTAAACTTTAAATCCATATTTTTTTGCATTAAATTATAATAAAAATAAAACGCTTTTTTAACGAAATTTCTATTGATATAATAAAGTATTATATATCATTTCAAATAGGATAGTTTTATCTTTAATTTGATATAAAACTTATTTCTTTATCTTCATATTTAACTTAGCTTACCACAATTCTTTAAAGTTCAGAGTTAATTTTCTTAATTGTTTTATATATTTTTGATAGCAATTTCTTGGAATGTAATCTAAAATGAAATGTATATATCATATTAAAGAGACCCAGCGCAATTTTAACACAATTTTTTTTCTAAAGTGAGGTTATAATAGGAATTGCCACATTTCTTGCTATATATAATTCAAAGAAGATACTTTTTGCTCTTAATATGATATAAGAATCGTTTCTTTATCTTTAAATTTATGCTTTCCAGAACTTTTTAAATTAATAAACAAAATTGCAACGACAAAAAATTTGTTTTTTTCCAATAATGGTTTGGAATGGAAAAGCAAAACTTTGTAAGGTTATAAAAAAAAGTTTAAGGTTATATCATATCAAATTTTAAGTTTGTTGTGTGAATAGTATTGAAGAAAAAAATATTTCCTTGGCTACATATACAAAAAAAAAATTTTAAATTCAACTGGTTTTTATAAAAAGTCCATTCAACCTAGAAATATAAAATTTGGTGTACCCTAACCTCAAACTATATATCATAACCTCAAAGAGGTTTCTTTTTTGAAATCCAACCCATGTGGGAGAAAAGATTGATTTCCTTTAACCTTATTCTCAAAAACGAGCAAATTGAAATCAATTATTTTTAAAGATTTTTTGTAAAAAAAATTATTAATCTGGGAAAGTTAAAATCTTGGATAATCCAACCTCTAACATTCTTCTATAACCTCAAAGTGTTATATTTCCCAATTCCAAACCGTTTTGGAGAAAAAAATATTTCCTTAGCACCTTTATCAAAAAGCGTCAAATTACATAAGTGCTTTATACATTTTTTTTGTAATAAATGTATTCAACCTGAAGTATAAAATTTGGTGTAACCGAACCTTAAATGGTCTATTATAACCTCCAAAAGGTTTCGTTTTCGAAATGCAGCCCATTTTGGAGAAAAGATTAGTTTTCTTTAACCTTATTCTCAAAAACCATCAATTTGAAATCGACTACTTTCAAATTATTTTTGTAAAAAACCTATTAATCCAGGAAACTTAAAATTTTGGATAATCCAACCTCAAACATTCCTCTATAACACCAAAGAGTTATATTTCTCAATTCCAAACCGTTTTGGAGAAAAAATATATTTCATTAGAATCATTATTAAAAACTTAAATTCAATAGGTGCTTTATAAATTTTTTTGTAATAAATGTATTCAACCTGGAAGTATAAAATTTGGTGTAACCGCACCTTAAATGGTCTATTATAACCTCCAAAAGGTTTCGTTTTCGAAATTCAGCCCATTTCCGAGAAAAGATTGGTTTTCTTTAACCTTATTCTCAAAAACCATCAAATTGAAATCGACTACTTTTAAATTTTTTTTTGTAAAAAACTTATTAATACATGAAACTCAAAATTTTGGATAATCTAACCTCAAACATTCCTCTATAACACCAAAGAGTTATATTTCTCAATTCCAAACCGTTTTGGAGAAAAAATATATTTCATTAGAATCATTATCAAAAAGTGTGAAATTCAATAGGTGCTTTATAAAATTGTTTGTAAAAAATCCATTCAACTTGGAAGTATAAAATTTGGTGTAACCTAACCTCAAATGGTTCATTATAACCTCAAAGAGGATCCTTTTTCGAAATCGTACCTATTTTGGAAAAAATGGGGTTTCTTTAACCTTATGGTTTTTGAGAAACCTTTTGAGAAAAATTTTGAGAAATCAATAATTTTTACAATTTTTTTGTAAAAAACTTGTTAACCTAAGAAACTCAAAATTTTGGATAATCTAACCTCAAACATTCTTCTACAACCTCAAAGAGTTATATTTATCAATTAACAACATTTTTGGAGAAAAAAATATTTCCTTAGCATTGTTATCAATAAACGTCAAATTAAATAGATGTTTTATAAAATTTTTTGTGAAAAATTCATTCAACCTGGAAGTATAAAATTTGGTATAACCTAATCTCAAACGGTCTATTATAACCTCCAAGAGTTTTCGTTCTTAATATGCAGCCCATTTCAGAGAAAAGATGGATTTCCTTTATCTTTATTCTCAAAAATCATCAAATTGAAATCATTTATTTTTGTAAAAAAAAAACTATAAATCCAGAAAACTTAAAATTTTGGGTAATCTAACCTCAAACATTTTTCTATAACCTCAAAGAGTTTCATTTCTCAATTCCTAACCGTTTTTGAGAAAAAAAAAATATTTTCTTAGGTTCATATGAGCATAAGTCAAATTCAATCCGCCACTTTATGATTTTCTTTGTGGAAAACCCGTTCATCCTGGAAGCATAAAATTCGGTGTAACCTAACTTCAAGCAATCTATTATAACCTCAAAGAAGTTTCCTTTTTAAAATATAACCTATTTCTGAAAAAAGACTGACTTTCTTGCATTATGTTCTCAAATACCATGAAATTGATATCAATGATTTAAAAAAAAATTGTGTAAAAACTGTTGTTCCAGGAAACTTAAAACTTGGGGTATTCCAAGTTTTAACATTCTTTAATAACCCCAACGAGTTTTATTATTTAATTCTAAACCGTTTTGAAGAAAACAATATTTCCTCAGCTTTAGTATCAAAAATCGTCAAATTCAACCAACGCTCCATAACATTTTTTGCAAAAAAACTACACAACCGGGAAATATCAAACTTGGTGTAATCTAACCTCAAACGATCTTTTATAACCTCAAAGAGGTTTCCTTTTCTAATCTAATCAATTCCGGGCAAAAGCCTGTTTTAAAAATTTTTCTCCTCAAATTCAATTAGAAAATTATATTTATTTTTTGTGAAAAGGCATTCAAAGTGGAAACTTAAAATTTGGTATAACATAACCTCAAACACTATATTATAACCTCAAAATGGATTTATTTTCAAATTTCAGTTCAGTTCGGAGAAAACAATATTTTTCTTCAATGAATTTTTTATAAAAAAACTGTGTTCAGCCGAGAAACTTAAAGTTTGGGATAATCTAACCTCAAACATTCATTTATAACCTCAAAGAGTTTCAATTCTAATTTTTAAACCGTTTCGGAGAAAAAAATAATTTTTTAGGTTACATTTTACAAAAACGACAAATCCAACCAGATGCTTATAATTTTTTTGTAATAATCCTTGTAATGTGAAAACAAAATTTGGTATAACATAACCTCAAACACTCTATTATAACCTCAAAGAGGTTTTAATTCTGATTAAGCCGGTTTGGAGAAAAACAAATTTTCTGAGGTTCATTTTCAAAAACGTCAAATTCAATAGGTGCCTTATAAAGTTGTTTGTGAAAAATCTTTTCAACTTGGAAGTATATAATTTTGTGGGACCTAACCTCAAACATTCTTTTATAACCTCAAAGAGTTTTAATTCTGACTTCTAAATCGTTTTGGAGAAAAACAGATTTTCTTAGGTTCATTTTCAAAAACATCAAATTCAATAGATGCCTTATAAAGTTGTTTGTGAAAAATCTTTTCAACTTGGAAGTATAAAATTTGGTGGAACCTAACCTCAAACATTCTTTTATAACCTCAAAGAGTTTTAATTCTGATTTCTAAACCGTTATGGAGAAAAACAAATTTTTTAGGTTCATTTTCAAAAAACGTCAGATTCAATAAGTGCCTTATAAAGTTGTTAGTGAAAAATCTATTCAACTTGGAAATATAAAATTATGTGGAACCTAACCTCAAACATTCTTTTATAACCTCAAAGAGTTTTAATTCTGATTTCTAAATCGTTTTGGAGAAAAATAAATTTTCTTAGGTTCATTTTAAAAAAACGTCAAATTCAATAGGTGTTTTGTAATGTTGTTTGCGAAAAATCTATTCAACTTGGAAGTATAAAATTTGGTGGAACCTAACCTCAAACATTCTTTTATAACCTCAAAGAGTTTTAATTCCGATTTCTAAATCGTTTTGGAGAAAAACAAATTTTTTTAGGTTCATTTTCAAAAAACGTCAAATTCAATAGGTGCTTTATAAAAGTGTTTGTGAAAAATCTATTCAACTTGGAAGTATAACATTTGGTAGAACCTAACCTCAAACATTCATTTATAACCTTAAAGAGTTTTAATTCTGATTTTTAAACCGTTTTGGAGAACAACAAATTTTCTTAGATTCATTTTCAAAAACGTCAAATTCAATAGGTGCCTTATAAAGTTGTTTGTGAAAAATCTTTTCAACTTGGAAGTATAAAATTAGGTGGAACCTAACCTCAAACATTCTTTTATAACCTCAAAAAGTTTTAATTCTGAGTTCTCAAACGTTTTGGAGAAAAACCAATTTTTTAGGTTCATTTTCAAAAAACGTCAGATTCAATAGTGCCTTATAAAGTTGTTTGTGAAAAATCTATTCAACTAGGAAGTATAAAATTTTGTGGAACCTAACCTCAAACATTCTTTTATAACCTTAAAAAGTTTTAATTCTGATTTCTAAACCGTTTTGGAGAAAAACAAATTTCTTAGGTTCATTTTCAAAAAATGTCAGATTCAATAGTGCCTTATAAAGTTGTTTGTGAAAAATCTATTTAACTAGGAAGTATAAAATTTTGTGGAACCTAACCTCAAACTTTCTTTTATAACCTCAAAGAGTTTTAATTCTGATTTTTAAACCGTTTTGGAGAACAACAAATTTTCTTAGGTTCATTTTCAAAAAACGTCAAATTCAATAAGTGCCCTATAAAGTTGTTGGTGAAAAATCTATTCAACTTGGAAGTATAAAATTATGTAGAACCTAACCTCAAACATTCATTTATAACCTCAAAGAGTTTTAATTTTAATTTCTAAGCCGTTTTGAAGAAAAATAAATTTTCTTAGGTTCATTTTCAAAAAACGTCAAATTCAATAAGTGCCCTATAAAGTTGTTGGTGAAAAATCTATTCAACTTGGAAGTATAAAATTATGTAGAACCTAACCTCAAACATTCATTTATAACCTCAAAGAGTTTTAATTTTAATTTCTAAGCCGTTTTGAAGAAAAATAAATTTTCTTAGGTTCATTTTCAAAAAACGTCAAATTCAATAAGTGCCCTATAAAGTTGTTGGTGAAAAATCTATTCAACTTGGAAGTATAAAATTTGGTAGAACCAAACCTCAAACATTCTTTTATAACCACGCAGAGTTTTAATTCTGATTTCTAAACCGTTTTGGAGAAAAACAAATTTTCTTAGGTTCATTTTCAAAAAAACTTCAAATTCAATAGGTGCTTTATAAAGTCGTTTGTGAAAAATGTTTTCAACTTGGAAGTATAAAATTTGGTGGAACCTAACCTCAAACATTCTTTTATAACCTCAAAGAGTTTTTAATTCTGATTTCTAAACCGTTTTGGAGAAACACAAATTTTCTTAGGTTCATTTTAAAAAAACGTCAAATTCAATAGGTGCTTTGTAAAGTTGTTTGTGAAAAATCTATTCAACTTGGAAGTATAAAATTTGGTAGAACCTAACCTCAAACATTATTTTATAACCTCAAAGAGTTTTAATTCTGATTTCTAAAACGTTTTAGAGAAAAACAAATTTTTTTAAGTTCATTTTCAAAAAACGTCATATTGTATAGGTGTCTTATAAAGTAGTATCTATTCAACTTGGAAGTATAAAACTTGGTATAACATTACCTCAAACAGTTTATTATAACCTGAAAAATGTTTTATTTTTCAATTCCATTCCATTTCAGAGAAAAAAATATTCGTTGAGCTAAAATATAAAAAACTTTGCAATAAAACATCAACAAAAATTGAAACTTTATCGAACAATGTAAAATACATTATAAATATGTATAAAAAATCTATATTACTCTGCTCGTTCGTATACATTATGTACAGTATACATATGTCTATAATGATTTTCTCTTCTATGCGTTAACTTCCCACAAACGTAACACTTGTATTTCGGTTCAACACCACATTCGTATTTTAAATGTCTTCTTAACAGGCTTACGTATTTGTAGTTTTTCCCACAAAGGTTACAATTGAAACGTTTATCTAAAAAAAATAATAAACAATTTATTAGTTAACATCCACTCAAACAAAAAGTTCGTTTCATTTTTCAATAAGTTTTTTACACCAAATTCCAAAAAAAAATCTTATTTTAGATAGCAACTAAATAAAATAAAAGATTTACTAATCGTGCTTTTATTTTCAAATTAAAAATGTTTTAAAATCATTTAAAAATTTCTTCGAAACAATGAACCATCTTTAAATGTCTTTTATGATTATCTTTTCGTCGCGTCAATTTCCCGCAAAATTGGCATTTATATTTCGGTTCTGATCCGCATTCGTTCATATGCCTTCGCATGTAGTCTCGGTGTTTGAACCATGATCCACAATTAGGACACGAATATTGCCTCAAAGAGTGTAGATCTTAAAAGAAAAGTATTTTAGAATAAATTTAAAAAGAATGGTAATCGAAAAAAATGGAAAAAATAAGAAATAAACTACGACAAAAAAAAACCTTAATCCCAATTAAAATTTCTTTAAAACAAGTCGATTTTGTACAGGTTTTAAAGAATTTTTATTAACTATAATGACGTGTTAAATTGGCACAACTGAATTACTTTGATTAAAATCGATTTAATGATGTCTCGCAATATGTATCTTCAAGTTGGATTTAACTTTTGATCTGTAGGCGCATTGGTAACAAAAAAATTGTGGTTCTTGTCCGCAGATGAATCTCATGTGTTCTTTTAAGCTGCTTTTTCGTTTAAAACGTTTTTTGCATTGCGGGCATTCGTTTGATTCGAAAAATTCTGGAAGGAAGCAAAAAAAAATTATTATTATCATAAAAAAAATACTTTAATAACAAAATTATGTTATTATGATGCAAATAAAAGATTGTTTTATTTTATTAATTCAATTTTGTATTAATATAATAAAAAGTTACAAAAAAATTATTCGAAAAATATTAAAAGATTTCCTTTTTTTTATTTATATAACGTATTTATGTTGTGAAACGAGATGTTTGGCTAAATTCCCTTTTAATTTCGTCTTGTATGAGCATCCTTCAACTACACATTGTAGATGAGCTTCTTTTCCACACTCGAATTTTAAATGGCTGGTTAAACTACTTTTGTATTTGTAGGTTCTTTTACAATTTTGGCATTGAAATCTTATCGTTCTTTTGGATTGCCCTGAAAAAAAAAGAAATTAACACAATAAATAAAATTAAATACAAAAAAATTAAATAAAATAAAATAAATAAATCATTTTTTCTTATCCACATCGAAAGAAAAAATAACAAAACACAATTAAGAAATTTTATTTGATAATTTCATTAAAAACTATAATGATGCTTTAAAAACAAATGTCTTTTCCAGTTCGATTTAACTTTGGTTTTGTAGTCGCAAAAGTTGCATTTGTGTTGGGGTTCTTTTCCGCATTCGTTTTTCATGTGAAGTCGTAAACTGCTTTTTCTTTTGTAACTTCTTCGGCAATTACGACAAGAAAATAATACGTCTCCAAACGCGTCGTCACCTAAAAAATAATTCCATCATTATTCTGTTTGTATTACATCTTTAGATCAACAATTATAATTTAATTACATTAAGTGGATTAAAATTAAAATCAATAAAAAATTAACTAAAAACAATTTAAGAAAGAAATAATATTTATTAGATTAATAAAAAAAGTGCTTACAAAATATTTTTGGATTTTATTAATATGATGTGAATCATAAAAATGTGTTAAAAAATTGTTATAAACAAAATTCTGCCTAATTATAATATTATATTGGTGAATATATTTCAGATTTCATGAGGAATAACGTGGCACATAAAGATTACGATTAACTGAGATTAGCTAAGATTAGCTGTTTTAGTATACAGTGAATTTCACCTAAAATGCAATATACAAAAATATATTTCAATAGAAACTAGGGCGTACCTACTTACTTTGTTCCACATAAAATGCAACATGTCTGAATGTTTCTAGTTGTAGGTCTAACGTTAGTTCTAGCAGATAGTGCTAGTGTTCTAGTTCTAGTTTTATACTAGCAATATCACTAGAACTAACACAAGACCTAGAACTAGAATCATTCGGGTTTAGCCGTCTTGAGAGACGTGCGGCTAAATCTAACACTATCAGTAGAACTAATACAAGACCTAGAACTAGAACCATTTGGGTTTAGCCGCACGTCTCTAAAGACGGCTGAACCAGAATGATTCTTGTTCTAGGTCTTGTGTTAGTTCTAGTTTTACACTAGCACTATCAGTAGAACTAACACAAGACCTAGAACTAGAACCATTTGGGTTTAGCCGCATGTCTTTCAAGACGGCTAAAGCCGAATGATTCTAGAATCATTTGGGTATAGTCGTCTTGAGAGACGTGCAGCTAAATCCGAATGTTTCTAGTTCCTGGTCTAGTGTTAGTTCTAGTATTGCACTAGCACTATCAGTAGAACTAACACAAACCTAGAACTAGAATCATTTGGGTATAGTCATCTTGAGAGACGTGCGGCTAAATCCGAATGTTTCTAGTTCCTGATCTAGTGTTAGTTCTAGTATTGCACTAGCACTATCAGTAGAACTAATACAAGACCTAGAACTAGAATCATTTGGGTATAGTCATCTTGAGAGACGTGCGGCTAAATCCGAATGTTTCTAGTTCCTGATCTAGTGTTAGTTCTAGTATTGCACTAGCACTATCAGTAGAACTAACACTAGACTTAGAACTAGAAACATTCGGGTTTGGCCGCACGTCTCTAAAGACGGCTAAACCCGACTGATTCTTGTTCTAGGTCTTGTGTTAGTTCTAGTTTTACACTAGCACTATCAGTAGAACTAACACAAGACCTAGAACTAGAACCATTTGGGTTTAGCCGCATGTTTTTCAAGACGGCTAAAGCCGAATGATTCTAGAATCATTTGGGTATAGTCGTCTTGAGAGACGTGCAGCTAAATCCGAATGTTTCTAGTTCCTGGTCTAGTGTTAGTTCTAGTATTGCACTAGCACTATCAGTAGAACTAACACAAACCTAGAACTAGAATCATTTGGGTGTAGTCATCTTGAGAGACGTGCGGCTAAATCCGAATGTTTCTAGTTCCTGATCTAGTGTTAGTTCTAGTATTGCACTAGCACTATCAGTAGAACTAATACAAGACCTAGAACTAGAATCATTTGGGTATAGTCATCTTGAGAGACGTGCGGCTAAATCCGAATGTTTCTAGTTCCTGATCTAGTGTTAGTTCTAGTATTGCACTAGCACTATCAGTAGAACTAACACAAACCTAGAACTAGAATCATTTGGGTATAGTCATCTTGAGAGACGTGCGGCTAAATCCGAATGTTTCTAGTTCCTGGTCTAGTGTTAGTTCTAGTATTGCACTAGCACTATCAGTAGAACTAACACAAACCTAGAACTAGAATCATTTGGGTATAGTCATCTTGAGAGACGTGCGGCTAAATCCGAATGTTTCTAGTTCCTGATCTAGTGTTAGTTCTAGTATTGCACTAGCACTATCAGTAGAACTAATACAAGACCTAGAACTAGAATCATTTGGGTATAGTCATCTTGAGAGACGTGCGGCTAAATCCGAATGTTTCTAGTTCCTGATCTAGTGTTAGTTCTAGTATTGCACTAGCACTATCAGTAGAACTAATACAAGACCTAGAACTAGAATCATTTGGGTATAGTCATCTTGAGAGACGTGCGGCTAAATCCGAATGTTTCTAGTTCCTGATCTAGTGTTAGTTCTAGTATTGCACTAGCACTATCAGTAGAACTAACACTAGACTTAGAACTAGAAACATTCGGGTTTAGCCGCACGTCTCTAAAGACGGCTAAACCCGAATGATTCTTGTTCTAGGTCTTGTGTTAGTTCTAGTTTTACACTAGCACTATCAGTAGAACTAACACAAGACCTAGAACTAGAACCATTTGGGTTTAGCCGCACGTCTTTCAAGACGGCTAAAGCCGAATGATTCTAGAATCATTTGGGTATAGTCGTCTTGAGAGACGTGCAGCTAAATCCGAATGTTTCTAGTTCCTGGTCTAGTGTTAGTTCTAGTATTGCACTAGCACTATCAGTAGAACTAACACAAGACCTAGAACTAGAATCATTTGGGTATAGTCATCTTGAGAGACCTGCGGCTAAATCCGAATGTTTCTAGTTCCTGATCTAGTGTTAGTTCTAATATTGCACTAGCACTATCAGTAGAACTAATACAAGACCTAGAACTAGAATCATTCGGATTTAGCCGCACGTTTCTCAAGACGACTAGACGGCCCTTAGTTCTAGTGATAGTCTAGAACTAACATAAGACATTTGGGTTTAGCCGTCTTGAAAGACGTGCGGCTAAACCCAAATGAATCTAGTTCTAGATCTTGTGTTAGTTCTAGTTTTAATTGCCATTCAGCATTAGATTGTGGTATATTTTTATTGAACGAAAAGTTGAACCAGCACTAGACCTAGAACCACAACATTCGGGTTTAGCCGTTAGTCTCTTAAGACCACCGAAAACTCAGGGTTATCATAAGTACCTTTTTCCAAGCAAAAGAGGAATTTTCTTTGCCTTTGGAAAATAACCCAATACTATTCAACTATGTTGCATTTTATGTGAGACAATACAAGTGCATAGTAGTTTCGTAACTATGGTTACTTCATTCATATATTGCGAGTTATATGAATATCCCGGTATAATAGTTATAATAATTGTCACGATGTTTTATTTTCACTCACTAAGAGAATAAAGCCGAAGTCGCTTACGGCCGAGACGCTACAATCGTGCCTCGATCGCAAGCAACCTTGATGTCATAATGATTTACTTATTATCTTTAAACTCAATCATTTCGGGAAAGAATGTTGGATAAGGTTAGTTTTATAAGTACAAATTCTCGATTTTGATAACTGACGGATTAGACAACGCAAGCTATTAAGTAGCTTGGCCTTCTTACGAAGATGCAGAGATAAGAAAATAACCTTCCTCATGATGAAATCGACTCAATAACGCCAGTATAAGCACTAACACGAAAAAGAATTCACAAGACCTTCAGAGATCTGCAACAAAAAAGTGAGAGGTTACTACGATCCACTTCGCACTGACCAATTGTGTGGCTAGAAAAGGCTGGAGCGAGATGGGCAGTATAAGCATGGAGAAGGCCAAACGCGAATTCTGTCTAATCTGTCTAATCTTCGTACTCGAAGTACTTCAATCAGCGAAGCCACCGAAATCAAATCCAACAATTAATGAAAGAATGGCACTGCGGACGATCAAAGAACAAAGAGAATGTGAACGTGGTCATGGACAGGAAAGAATACATGGATTTTTGAATCTAGTCGGCTACAAGAAAATCAAAAACGACTCAAGCGAAAAGTCAGTAAGAAAACTGAAAGTATTGGTGAAATCTACAAACATTCAGTGTGTCAGATATTCTACACATTTTGTGAAAACAATTAAAAGTATGAAACTAGATCCCCAGGATATCCATTTTCCAGAGTACCAGTCAAAGATGCCATGGATGGTTTTTGTCAAAATCTGATTCCGGAGAGCTTACCTAAATATGTTCCAAGGTTTGTGGAGTACCGTTTATCATCGATATATTTTAGCTGGAAGGGAGAATTCTACGAGCAATATGAAGGGACACCCATGGGATTGCCTTTGTCACCAGTCATCGAAAATTTCTACATGGAGATGTTTGAAAAGAGCGTCTTCAAGAGTTCCTGAACTCGCAATACCCCATAATTAAATTTGCCATGGACACGAAAGCTGCAAAAAATAGAACTGGGATTGTATCGGAAGAAAATGCACACTAACAGGTATTTACAGGCTTCATCCCATCACCATCCATAACAGATGAGGAACAGATGTTACTGCAAGCAGTGAGAATATGTGACGGAAAGAATTTGAAGAAAATTTTCTAAAAGATGTACTGTCACCAAACAACGCAAGTAAGACACGGTAATCGCAGCACTCGGATTTATCTGTCTCTCTTGAGATTCAGGTATGAAAAAGCGGATTGTAAAGTGCCATAAGAAGAATGATATCGTGGTTCAATACAGAACGGCCAGGAAAACAGTTATGGGAAGTATTACGTTGGCCAAATTGGACATAACTACGAGTACCGCATCAAGTAGCATGAGAGGAATTTCCGAATGAATAAGATCCAGCAGTCCGGAGTTGCAAAATATTGCCATAAAAAGCAATAGATTTCGATAAGATCAAGGTACTAGACAAACCCAGAAACTACTACCAAAGGATGATGAACATGTTAGTTTTATTTACAAATGTCAATCATCATAGTTTTCTTTTGAAATGTTGATACCGGACTCCGAACATCTGGAACAATATTTAATAATTCAACGCAGATTTTGGCATAGTATACGCCGACGGCATAGATATTATAGAGAGAACAGAAAGTGATGTGAATGAGGCCTTACAAGATTGAAATGGAGGCGGGGAAGATAAATTTTACAAAGACTAAGTGTATGGTGGCAAAACATGGACCTTAGTGTAGAAAGACCAAGAGATATTAAGGAGATTCGAGAGGAAGGTATTTAGAAGAATATCTGGCGAATTGTAGAAGAATTGTATTTTCAATATTGCGGATTAAATTTATCAAATTGCAAAGGTTAAGATGGATTAGCCACGTAGTCAGAATGGACATAAAAAGTACCACAAGAATTAATTTTGATCGTGGACTTGTGGGAAGAGGAGGGAGGCCGGAGAGACGATTTGAGGAAGACCTAAGAGAGCTGAAAGTCAGAGGTTGGAGATGACAGGGTCGTGCTAAACAAATTGGTAAATAACTGTTAAGGTTAAATAAATCATCTCAATAGATTCTTGGTAAGAGATCATAAATGAATATGACTTACCTAATATATCACACACTTTATTAATGATACATTTAGTATGTATAGTTTCCATTATCATTTTGTAGTAAATGAGATCGATGAATCTCACAATATACTTTAAGTAACAATAATTTATATTTTTAGCTTTACTATTTTTTTACTAGTTAAATAAGAAATGAGTAACATTTTCAATCAAAACACACGTTGATAATGAAATAAATTGATTATGCCCAAGGACAGTAGAATCTAACAGGACTGCTACATTCATTGTTGTGACAACCTGCCCGCAATCTACGTCATACCATTTGCCACGCCCAGCTTTATGCGTTTGCTGTGTATTTTTAGAGGTTATATCGTAAACGTATTCATATTATTTTTGAAGTTTTTTTAGACGTATTAATGTCTATCATGTAACCTCTAAATCTCAAAAAACTCACAGCAAACGCATAGCACTCAATGACAGTTAACAGGGCGTGGCAAATAATGTGACGTAGAGTGCGGGCAACCAACCCGCAGTGGGCTACAATAATACAATGCATGTAGCAGTCCTGTTAGATTCTACTGTCCTTGGATTATGCCGGTATACTCAACAAAGTAAGTTTTTAACACATTTTTATGATTCATCTAATAACTATAACATTTCCTTTATACAACTTATACCCTACTGATGCATTCTGCGAAAGTGTTTCGTCAAATTTGATTTGTATTTGGTTCTGTAGGCACACTCCGGACACGAAAATCTCGGAATTTTTCCGCAATCGTATTTCATGTGACTAATAAGGGTTTTTCTTCTGGAATATCCTCTTTGGCAAATGTTACAAAAGAAAGCTTTGGCAAAATTACCTGAAAATACAGAAAAATTATTAATAAATCTGATAAATTTTTATTTTAATTGCGTTAAAAATAGGACAGAAACATAAATAAGTAGTAAAGAAAATTAATAAGTAAAACTAATTGAAATAAAGAAGAATAATATGGACAAAATTGTATATTTATTTTTTAATTAACAAATAATATTTCCCACGAAGAATTTATAAAGTTAATTAATTTTTAAATTTTTAGACGATTATAAACTCTTTGGTTTTGTTAATGCATCTTAATATTAAAATTTTATTCTAATTTATACGCGATTTTATAAAGAATTATGATTTAATTATATCTAAGTAAATAAATGCTTATGTTTAATCAATAAATGTTTGCGTAAATTTCCTTTCCATTTTGTTCTAAATTTACAATTTAAAACGCTGCACACGATAGTTGGCTCTTTTCCACATTCATTTCTTATATGATTATCCAAATTTCTTCTGTACTTGTAAATTCGGTTGCACACTGAACACACAAACATGTTTCCCCTGGTCAGACCTAAAAGACAAAACATTTATTAAACATATTTTGAACCAATCCTTTTCGATATACAAATAAAATCGAATTTAAATAGATAAAATAAACAAGAATAATTTTTTTATTAATATTTAATTCACAACTTTGAACTTATTTCATTATAATAGTAATTAATTAATAATTTATTATTAATCTAATTATTTTTTGCGTTGTCTGAACACGCCATCAAAAGTTTTATGCACACATCCTATATGGTACTTCAAAGATCTTTTTCTTTTCGACGCATAATTACACCCGGATATTGGACAATCAAAAATTGGTTCCTTTCCGCACTCGAATTTTTCGTGGTATTGTAAGGTTCGTTTATGTTTATAACTTTTGTGACAGTTGTTGCAGATGTGGCGACCTGGAACAGAAAAGGAGTGAGATCGTCTAGATACTAGTTTTAACCTACAAACCGATATTTATTATTTTAGTGTGAAAACTTGGAAATAGAAACAAAATTTTTGTAGAAACAACAATTTATTTTCATTCAATTATAATGATAAGAAGTTTATTAAAGTTTAATCTCACTAAAATAAAGCTTTTTTGGCAAATTTTTTTAAAACACCACGAACATTGCTGTACCTCGAACAAAGTTACTTCAACAATAAACCCGACGGGTTGTTCGCACCATCTGGTATTCGTACCCCTCGCTGGTTTTTTTGAAGAAGGAGCTTAACAAAAAGAGTCTGTTGAAATGCCTCTTTCTCTTACCTTTAAATTTTTGGAGCTAGTTCAAAAAAAACTTGAATAATGTTATTGTTCGTGACAAAATTTGGAAAGTTAATTCTTCTTATAAACTCAAAATATTAAATACTAAGTAAATATTTCATGATGATATCATATTTCAATTCGTTGTTGAGATACGATTTCAATCAAACATGCAAGGTTGGATTTAAAAAATCATAACAACGATGTTTATGGAAAATAAGAAATTATTTATGGTGCATTAAATTTTCATTAAATTTGCTTTAAATTGCTTTTTATTTCATAATGATATCTCAATTAGTTCTTGAAATACGAACTTTTTAAATTCTTCATTTTAAATCTAACAATCAAGCATGCAGAGTTGGATTTAAAACATCATAACAACGATGTTTATAGAAAATAAGAAATTATTTATGGTGCATTAAATCTTCATCAAATTTGCTTTAAATTGCTTTCTATTTCATAATGATATCTCAATTCATTTATGAGATACGATGTTTTAAAATTTATATTTTATATCTATAATAATCAAACATGCAGAGTTGGATTTAAAAAATCGTAACAACGATGTTTATGGAAAATAAGAAATTATGTATGGTGCATTAAATCTTAATTAAATTTGCTTTAAATTGCATTTTATTTCATAACTATATCTCAATAAGTTTTTGAGAAACGTAAAGATTAATTACTCTAATATTTATGTATAAGATTATGCAAGGTTCCGTTCAAAAATTCATAAATCTGAAAATTTGAAGAAATGATGTTCAAAGTGTTGAATACTAAATAAATTTGCTTTAAATTGCTTTTTAAATCATGGTAATATCTCAATTCGTTTATGAGATACGATCTTTTAAACTTTATATTTTACATCTATAACAATCAAACATGCAGAGTTGGATTTAAAATAACATAACAACGATGTTTATGGAAAATAAGAAATTATTTATGGCGCATTAAATCTTCATTAAATTTCCTTTAAACTGCTTTCTATTTCGTTACGATATCCCTATTAGTTTTTGAGATACGCAAATGTTAATTACCTTAATATCTATGTTAAAGCTTTTGCAAGGTTGGGTTAAAAAACACACAAATCCGAAAGTTGAAGAATTTAAAAAATCATCTTCTAAGTATTAAATACCAAATAAATTTGCTTTAAATTGCTTTTTATTTCATGATGATATCTCAATTCGTTTATGAGATATGATTTTTTAAAATTTTTATTTTATATCTATAACAATCAAACATGCAGAGTTGGATTCAAAAAATCATAACCACGATGTTTATGGAAAATAAGAAACTATGTATGGTGCATTAAATCTTAATTAAATTTGCTTTAAATTGCATTTTATTTCATAACTATATCTCAATAAGTTTTTGAGAAACGTAAAGATTAATTACTCTAATATTTATGTATAAGATTATGCAAGGTTCCGTTCAAAAATTCATAAATCTGAAAATTTGAAGAAATGATGTTCAAAATGTTGAATACTAAATAAATTTGCTTTAAATTGCTTTTTAAATCATGGTAATATCTCAATTCGTTTATGAGATACGATCTTTTAAACTTTATATTTTATATCTATAACAATCAAACATGCAGAGTTGGATTTAAAATAACATAAAAACGATGTTTATGGAAAATAAGAAATTATTTATGGCGCATTAAATCTTCATTAAATTTGCTTTAAACTGCTTTCTATTTCGTTACGATATCCCTATTAGTTTTTGAGATACGCAAATGTTAATTACCTTAATATCTATGTTAAAGCTTTTGCAAGGTTGGGTTAAAAAACACACAAATCCGAAAGTTGAAGAATTTAAAAAATCATCTTCTAAGTATTAAATACCAAATAAATTTGCTTTAAATTGCTTTTTATTTCATGATGATATCTCAATTCGTTTATGAGATATGATTTTTTAAAATTTTTATTTTATATCTATAACAATCAAACATGCAGAGTTGGATTCAAAAAATCATAACCACGATGTTTATGGAAAATAAGAAACTATGTATGGTGCATTAAATCTTAATTAAATTTGCTTTAAATTGCATTTTATTTCATAACTATATCTCAATAAGTTTTTGAGAAACGTAAAGATTAATTACTCTAATATTTATGTATAAGATTATGCAAGGTTCCGTTCAAAAATTCATAAATCTGAAAATTTGAAGAAATGATGTTCAAAATGTTGAATACTAAATAAATTTGCTTTAAATTGCTTTTTAAATCATGGTAATATCTCAATTCGTTTATGAGATACGATCTTTTAAACTTTATATTTTATATCTATAACAATCAAACATGCAGAGTTGGATTTAAAATAACATAAAAACGATGTTTATGGAAAATAAGAAATTATTTATGGCGCATTAAATCTTCATTAAATTTGCTTTAAACTGCTTTCTATTTCGTTACGATATCCCTATTAGTTTTTGAGATACGCAAATGTTAATTACCTTAATATCTATGTTAAAGCTTATGCAAGGTTGGGTTAAAAAACACACAAATCCGAAAGTTGAAGAATTTAAAAAATCATCTTCTAAGTATTAAATACCAAATAAATTTGCTTTAAATTGCTTTTTATTTCATGATGATATCTCAATTCGTTTATGAGATACGATGTTTTAAAATTTATATTTTATATCTATAATAATCAAACATGCAGAGTTGGATTTAAAAAATCATAACAACGATGTTTATGAAAAATAAGAAATTATTTATGGTGCATTAAATCTTTATTAAATATGCTTTAAGCTGCTTTTTATTTCGTAACGATATCCCTATTGGTTTTTGAGATACGCAAATATTAATTACCTTAACATCTACGTTAAAGGTTATGCAAGGTTGCGTTAAAAACCACATAAATCTAAATGTTGAAGATTTCAAAAAATCGTCTTCTGAGTATTAAATAGCAAATAAATTAGCTTTAAATTGCCTTTTGTTTTACGATGATATCTCAATTCGTTTATGAGATACGATGTTTTAAATCTTACATATTATAGCTATAACGATCAAACATGCAAAGTTGGATTTAAAAAATCATAACAACGATGTTTATGGAAAATAAGAAATTATTTATGGTGCATTAAATCTTTATTAAATTTGCTTTAAACTGCTTTTTATTTCGTAACGATATCCCCATTAGTTTTTGAGATACGCAAATCTTAATTACCTTAATATCTATGTTAAAGATTATGCAAGGTTGAGTTAAAAAACTCATAAATCTGAAAGTTGAAGATTTGAAAAAATCATCGTTTAAGTATTAAATACCCAATAAATTTGCTTTAAATTGCTTTTTGTTTTATGATGATATCTCAATTTGTTCTTGAGATACGATTATTCGAAATAATAATATCTGAAACAATCATATATGTTAGGTTGGGTTTGAAAAATCGTAACGATGAAGTTTATGGAAAATAAGAAATCATTTGAAGTACATTTAATCTTCATCAAATTTGCTTTAAAATGTTCTTTATTTCATGATGATATCTCAATTTGTTCTTGAGATACGATATTTTAAATTTCTATTCCTAAAAATTACAATAATCAATCTTAATGATAATTTCATCATTGATATTTGAGTTCATAGAAACTAACTAATTGACAGAAAAGCGTAGACTGGTTTTGATCTCTTCTGATATGTTTCCATGTTTATCAGTATACATCCTTAATATAAAGTGTGGTTCCAATATAGAATATGCCATTTTTAACTCTGTATAGAGTTACAATCCTGTGAAGTCTGCTCTATCAGAATTAAGGTTTTTTACCTGATTTTTTATCTTATTTTCGATCAAAATTTCAGCACGACGTTCTTGTTTTTTCATATTTCTGTTTCTACACTCCAACTCCTTCCACGGCGTTGGTCTTTCCCTCCTCCTTCTTTGTATTTCCTCTGTTGAGTACCCTAGTCTGATATAATACTCCCATCTTTCTTATTGTTCATACTCCTCCACCCTAGTCTCAATCTCCCGCCAACACTCTACCAAAATCTTAAGGACACTCCTCTGTTCTAGCCCATCTTCGTACTTTATCATCTTCTCCATCTTCAATTCCTCTGTCACTATATATCCCAGTGACTTTCTGCTCAAACCCAAGACCCACCTTCAATACCTCTCCTGTACTATCTTGTTTTCCTTGCAACCCCATATTTAGCTCCATACATTATCACATTCCTCATCATTTCCTCAAACATTAGTTTTCTACTACAAAGCAGCAAACTAAAGCATCTGTTTGTGTGAAAAATTTGAATCTCTGCAACCAAGTAGTTCAGATTTCTTCTTTGTTAAGCCCAAATCCTCAACGAAATCATTTAGCTCGGCTGGAGTAAATACGTTAGGTTTTCAATTTCTGTACATTGAACCTCATCATCAGTTTTTTCCTCTGACACAGATATGTTATTATATGCAATAGTCGATACATCCAGGATAACATTATCATAACGTCTGGTGTCTTAAGAAAAGGAAAATACCTTACTTCCTCCTAGATTTCGTATTTTTTGAGCAATAACCAGTAACACAAATGGTACAAAACTAGCAATCGTTAATGTGATTACTGGATTCATTCCATATCATTGTTATTAATATATTTTTTAACAAATTCCGTTAGGAATATTTTTACAACTGTCATTGTTAAACATCTCTATGATTTACTAACAACTGGCAGGCTGAAGACTAAAGTTGAAAGTGGTAAAACTGATTACTTAAAGCTACAAGAATACTACAAGTCATTTTGTGTAATCATAATCAAACGATAAAGGCCAAAGATGGAGTTAATTATATCATACAATTTTTTTATTGCTTCTTTTCTTTAAATAATTTTATTCTAAAAACAAAGATTATTTAATCGAAAATTTTTATTAAATGAAGTGTAAATTAAATACATAATAAGCATTATTATTATTTCTTTGAATGCATCAACAAATAATGTCTCTTAACATCCCATTTTCGTTTCGCTTTAAAACCACACTCACATGCATATTCGACTTTTCGATTGCAATCTTGCATCTTGTGTTGGTAAAGAGACGTTTTCGTTCGATACCTTTTTGGACATGCAGAACAAGCATATGGATACCCTAAAAAATAAAATGTTTGAACACATTTAATTTATTACATTTAATAAAAAAAAATAATGACGAAGAATTAAATTGGTTTTGGGAGAAAAAAAGATATTAACATATTAATATATATTTATTATTAAAACGTTGTTGAAAAATATCTATGTACTTGGTATAAATGTGTTTTTAAATTTCCTTTCTGCTTAGATCTATATCCGCAATTCTCGATTGGGCAAAGAAATCTCGGCGGTTGTCCGCATTCGTAGTTCAGGTGGAGTTTTAACGATTTGAAGTGTTTGTATGTGTTACCGCATTTATGACAACGAACACGATCTGAAAAGCAAATGTTAAAATTTAATTATAATTAAAATCGTACGAAATGAAAATGCTTAAATAAACATTTTTTTTAAGGCGAGGGAATAATATAATAATAAAAATACATTACTCGGATTAATTAATTAAATTTATTTTTGATAATTATGTCATACAAGAAGAATTATTTTAAATCACCTTTATAATAAATCGTGATAATTAAAAACATTTTAATCCAATTCTGCGCCATGAGCATGTTTATTTTCTAGATGACACTTTAAATGTACTGGTTGCTTTGATCGATAAGAACAGCCGGGAATGGTGCATTTAAATTGTGGTTCGACTCCGCACTCGTATTTTTTATGGCGCCATAACGATCTTTGGTGTTTGTATTGTTTTAGGCACACCATACAAGGATAACCATCTAAAATTAAATTAGTTGTAATTAATTGCAAACAATAAAAAGTTCAGCAAGGTTTATATTCAGATGGTAATTTATATTATTTTATTAATACTCGATCTACAAGTATAACATTGAGATTGGATACAAAATTAATTATGACAGAACATAACAAAATACATAAATAAATAACCTAAAGAAAAGAAACACGATTTATGTGAGATGCAAAATAATTCAAGTGAAACTTATACAATAAGTCTTAAAAATTCAAGTGTTTTAGGAGTATTCCAAACATTACTCAATATTTCACCTATCAACATCATCTCAGACAACTCTCATCATCATCTATGTCACTTCTCTTCATCTCGCTGAACATATGGTATGTTTCAATGTCATCCCTGACATCCCTAAACATCAACCCCAACATTTATCAAAATACTTCCAGACATCTTTCAGATCATCACCTCAGGCATACCTTAATATCATCCCTAGTTCATTTTAACATCATACCCAACATCCCTCAATACGATTTTTAACATCTTTAGCAATACATTGTATCTATATCGTCCCTGAAACATCTCAACATCGTCCCGGATATCCCTTAATCCTTATTATTAGAGATAGCGAAAAACTAAATGCACCACTTGCAAGCTTGATTCTTTCTCTATCTAAAACCGTCTGCCGATAACTTGATACTAAGATCAATAAAAAATGAGGAACAGCGCTATGTACTTAAAATAGCTCAAAATTACCAAACTTCAAGCCCCTGTGCAATTGTCATCAAAACTGTTATCGCAGTCAGAAAGAGGGCTCCTTCAACTATCTTTTTCCGGGTTTTCGTCGGTCAATATCTATCGGCGTCATGCTTAAATCACCCTTAATATACAGTGTGTTAATTAATTATCGTACCCGACGTTATCATTACAAGTATGCAACCAATATCACAGTATTGGTATTGCAATACGCGATTTGCGTATGACGCGTATTCCACTGTGATATTGGTTGCATATTTGCAATGATGACGTCGGGTACGATAATTAATTAAAACACTGTACATTTCCACACGCAAAAACGCTTAATTGCTCTTCCTCTTTCTTATTTGATATGGGGAAAACTATAGAACTATATCTACCTTGTCGAAAATTTTCTGTTCTTTCTACTGGTGTATAACACGCGGAAATCACGCGGCTATACATATAATCTTTGTCACACCTTAACACAATTGCTGGATATCTCGTAATATCGTCCCTAGCACAACTCATCATCTCCGGTATGTTTCAATATTATCCCTGACATCCCTAAACATCAACCCAAGTATTTCTCAAAATTGTTCCAGACATCTTTCAGTATCATCATCTCGGGCATACCTTAATATCATCCCTAGTTCATTTTAACATCGTACCCAAGATCCCTGAATATGATTTTTAACATCTTTAGCAATACATTGTATCTAGATCGTCCCTGAAACATCTCAACATCGTCCCGGATATCCCTTAATCCTTATTATTAGAGATAGCGAAAAACTAAATGCACCATTTGCAAGCTTGATTCTTTCTCTATCTAAAACCGTCTGCCGATAACTTGATACTAAGATCAATAAAAAATGAGGAACAGCGCTATGTACTTAAAATAGCTCAAAATTACCAAACTTCAAGCCCCTGTGCAATTCTTATCAAAACTGTTATCGCAGTCAGAAAGAGGGCTCCTTCAACTATCTTTTTCCGGGTTTTCGTCGGTCAATATCTATCGGCGTCATGCTTACAGTAATGGTATTGCAATACGCGATTTGCGTATGATGGGTATTGCACTGTGATATTGGTTGCATACTTGCAATTATGACGTCGGGTACGATAATTAATTAACACACTGTATGCAACCAATATCACAGTATTGGTATTGCAATACGCGATTTAGTGCAATACCCATCATACGCAAATCGCGTATTGCGTAACCAATACTGTGATATTGGTTGCATACTTGCAATTATGACGTCGGGTACGATAATTAATTAACACACTGTACAGGGTGGTTCAAATTCGATGTCCAAATAGACTAACTCGGAAACTATAAGAGTTAGAAAAAAAGTAGCTTACATGTCATGATCTCGTTTTTCGAGAAACTGCTAATGCCAAAAACCTCATAGCGCTATCGTCTTTTGTTTTTCCCCTAGAGGCCAAAATTGAAAATATCGTAAAACCAATAAGGGCAATTATCTTGGTTATTATTATAGGTGGAGTATTATAACTACGACATTATATGGACACTTTTTTACAGAGAATTTCATGACATAGTCAAAAAAAATTTGTCGGTTTTAGATTTTGAGATATCATGAACATGTCAAAGTTTTCAAAATTTTCGTAATTGATCTTAACAGGACAACAGGAAAATTGTGATAATATCTCAAAATCTAAAACCGACAAAATTTTTTTGACTACGTCATCAAATTCTCTGTAAAAAAGTGTCCATATAATGTCTTAGTTATAATACTCCACCTATAATAATAACCAAGATAATTACATTTGCGGGTTTTACGATATTTTCAATTTTGGCCTCTAGGAGAAAAACAAAAGACAATAGCGCTTTGAGGTTTTCGGCATTAGCAGTTTCTCGAAAAACGAGATCATGACATGTAAGCTATTTTTTTTCTAACTCTTATAGTTTCCGAGTTAGCCTATTCGGACATCGAATTTGAACCACCCTGTACATCCCTACACGCAGAAACGCTTAATTGCTCTTCTTCTAAACAACTTTCTTATTTGATAGGGGGAAAACTTATCAAAAATTTTCTGTTCCTTCTAATGGTGTATAACACGCGGAAATCGTACGTTTTTAGCCAAAAACTACTAAATTCACACGTTTTAGCCCCTTTTAAATCTTGTTCGGGTCGATAACTTTCTTATATGACCAGGAGAAAACTCTAGAACCATATCTATCTTATCGAAAATGTTCATCTTTTCGGACATCTTTTATTATCATTTCAACATCTTCTCGGCTTTACCTTAACATCATCCCTAGCACATCTTAACATCATACTTAACATCCTTCAATATGATTTCAAATTTATGATATCCTTGTTACCATGTTCTTATTCCAGGTCAGCATGCTCGGGCAATTTTCGTATGAGCTAAATGTGGACTTACAAAACTATGAACGTCGGTCGTCTGGATAGGTAAAGTAGATTGATGTTAGCACTTGAGTTGGAGCGGGGCTATTTCGAAAGTCGTTTTTCTTGATTCACGGCTGGCGATGAACGCAATTTTACTCGGCTTCCACGATGTTTCATATTATTGTCATAATTATCATTCGTCCAGAGTTCCAGAGTCGTCAAAATAAAAAGATAAACAAAGAAATGAATATAGAATGAAATCCGAAAAAGAAATGTGTCCCATTGAGTTTTAATATTTCGTCCAGGGGTAAGATATCTTTTCTTGCCTTTTTGAATTTCTTAATATGATTTTTGACATCTCCTATTTATCTTTGGAAAACTTCAATACTGTACCCAATATATCTCAATTGATACTATATTCCTGACTAGCATTTAATACCACCACTGACATTCCTGTCAGTCCATTGTCTCTGGAATACCTCAAAACTCAATGTCGTCCTAGCCATCCTTTAATTTCATCACTGGCCTTGACCTCCAAGAAAATCATCCCAAATTGTTCTCAACATTGTTCCTGACATCCCTAACTAATAGATTTTTAATAAATTTTAACTATAGCTTTGTTCGTTGGGACTGCACTACTTGCACTAAGCAGTTTAGTGCAGATGTTGTGTGTTCGTTGGGGATAGTGCAGCTGCACTCATACTGTTCGCTGAGCCATGCATAGTGCAACTTCGTGCAGCCGGTGCAAGTTAGTGCAGATTTTGTTGCACCTGCTTTCGATTAAGTTCAATAAGTGTAGTGTAATTCAGTGTAACGAAAATGGCGGAATATTTGAAAGCGTGTTTTGTAATAATTAATATTCATATTAAATATTAAGAAATAAAACCTTATAATAATTAATATTAGTTGTATTAGAGAACACAGTACATTCAACCCCAGTAGAAAATGGACACGATAGTAGATAGATAAATGGACAACAGACTATAAATAAGATATTAGTTTGTTTCTTTTTTAGGGTTATTATAAATTATTAGGCAAAGGAAGAATTCCAAATCAGCCCGTCATTGTTAAGGCCAAATTCTTCTCGAACTCTGCAGAAGATAAAATTAAAGCTGTGGGTGAATTTGTAATAAAATTATTATAAAAAGAGAAAATTATTATTATAAAGTTATATATTTTTGACATTAACATAACCTCAACATATTATACACTTTTTTTGATAAAAATCTGTTCGTTGCGACCACGGTTTATACACTTTTCTGACCTGCACTAAGTTGACATGACATTGCACTTACCTACACTTCATTGCACTATGACGTCATACGAGTGCCATGTCGTGCAGTTCCAACGAATAAAGCTAATGTTTAGCTAGCTCTGATTGTTCATGACTCTACTGCGTATAGAAATATCGGAAAGCCAGAGCGTTCATAAGTCGCGTCTCGTGTTCCTTATTATTTGATTGTCTCGCCACATTTTCGTTCGTTTCGTAATAGCGCTTCCGGCGAGTATTTTGCGTCGCCTTATTTCTGGCTCCAATTTCTGCCTGTTAATGGAAATTAAAGATCCGAGATAAACTAAGTCAGGGACGGTTTGGATATGTGGTGGAAAAAGTATTGAAAATTTTGTATGGTATTGCTTCGGAGCATTATCATTAGTTTAGCTTTAGTGAAATTTATTTCCATTATTAATCGGCAGTGCCCATTAAAGGCTCCTATTAGAACTTTTATGTCCTAAAATATTCCCAGGTTTGACAGTGGCGATATTAATAAACACCTTAGCATGTCTCATTCCAGCAGAACTGGTCCAAAGTAGGCGAAGTCTTTCTTTAGCCCACAGTGCAATCCTATATTTGGCCATAGCAAATAATACATCAATTGCTGGTTCAGCAACCCCAGAGTGACCCGGGACCCAGCTCAGAGAAACTCTGTTATCACAACTCAGTGTGTTTACAATCATTCATGTTCTCTTACAATCATTAACCAAAGCCGACACCGTTTTCACGGCTTTGCAGCGCCTGGAGAGCGGCTTGACTGTCTGGTGTCATGTTCTTCACCCCCCTCTCAAGAAGGATTTTAGCACCCATATCAATAGCAAACACTTCCGCCTTGAATACAGTACAGTACGTACCCAGGCTGTAAGCTTGCTTAATTCGAGGTGTCTGGCAGTATACTCTTGTATACTCCGGCAGAGAATTCCGCTCAGGCAGTACAATCTGGTATCGAGCATTAATCACTGAATAGTGATCCCGCTAAATCTGACGGCATTGATAGCACAGTATCAGTGCTTATAATGTCTTCCGCAGCCCATTGGTAGAACATGTCGGAACAGTTTTGAGCATTTTGCTTAAATCTGTAAATGGTTGGGTTGGGTTGTTTTAACCACCTTCTCTATATGCAAATGTAGAGGAGATAGGCCAAGCAGAACCTCCATTGCTAGAGTTGGCGTTGTGCTTATAACACCAGAGATTGCCATCATTGCCCTTTCATCGGTAATTAGCTGGAGCATTTCTGCCAGCTCGATATCACACTTTACTAGTGTACTCGTATCGTCGGAGTAGCCTAGGTTATTTAATTTCTTTCCGACGCCGACGATGAGCACTACCACAGAGGGGTCGTCATAATGCTAAGTTTCTGCTTATCCTAGCTTGTTCTAGAAGGATTTGTTCTTCTAGATAATAATTTAGCCTTTGATCGATTATTCTCAACAAAACTTTGCTAGCATGAGAGATAAGTGTGATAGTTCGGCAATTCTCACATTTTTCTGTAGGCCCAATACAATGTCCACTCCATCGATGCTCTAAGTCCTAGGAAGGACTTAGAGCATCTCCGAAGTGGTATCAACGAGGCCTGGTGCTTTATTCGATTACGATTCTTCTTTATATAAGATATACTCAAGATGCAGTTTTATTGAAAGCCAAAACCTATAACTAAAGAGGATGCTGCGACTCTATGAAGCATTAATTAGGACAGGAATATTGCCATCACTGATAATAAGAAGTAGTGCTTTGCATCACCAAAGCAGAGATCCTTTATGACCAAAACTCATCTCAGAAGCAACATTACTTTTAATTCTCTATAAGTTTCAGGGGCAGTGTAACGTAGATGTTCATTATGTGGATTTCTTAAAAAGAAGTTAGGATTTTGGTGTTATGTCCATATTAGTTACATTAGATAAATGCACCAACTAGCTTAAACATTAATTACATTAACATGCTCATCACTAGAAAAAATCGAAATCAAAAATAATTTGAAAAAAAGAACTAAGCAATAATAACCTTCACTCAATCACCAACATGTTGATCTTCCATTATTATCTTGCCAACATCAAGAAAATTAATTTATGATGAATCTAATAAATAAATAAACCAAAATTTTTATTTTTTTTATTGGCGTCGTTTCTTTAAGTTAAATCTTAGTTAACATCCATGTTTACTTCTTAAGTGACACATTAAATGTACTTTCTGTTTGGATCGATAAGAACAGCCGGGAATGGTACATTTAAATTTTGGTTCGACACCGCACTCGTACTTTTTATGGTGCCATAAAGATCTTTGGTGTTTGTACCGTTTTAGGCACACCATGCAACGATAACCATCTAAAATTAAATTAGCCAAAATCAATAAAATAACAAATAACTAGGCGACAAACACATTCCATCTATACAAATTAATAAACGTTTAGAATCAAAAGAAAATTAAGCTTGATCTTAAAATGTTGAAACGATAAATATTACCTGAAGTATTTGAAATCGGTTCTGAGCATATATAAGTAAATAAGAAATTTTAACAAAATTTTATTTATTTATTCACTTTATAATTTTATTTAGCCGTATTGAAAATATCTAAATAAACTTATTTTAAATCAATTTTTGTAAGAAAATAATAAAAAAAAATGTTTTAATCGAGCATTATTTCCTCTCCATGTTTACTTCTTAGATGATACTTTAAATTTCCTTTTTGTTTCGATCGATAATAACAACCTGGAATGGTACATCTAAATTTTGGTTCGACGCCGCACTCGTACTTTTTATGGTACCATAACGATCTTTGGTGTTTGTACTGTTTAAGGCACACCGTACAAGGATAACCATCTAAAAGTAAATCAGCTATAATTAAATTGTCAAGAAGAATTAATGGGCTTTATTAATTTTAATCGATTCATTTTTTTGAGTGAAATAATAAAATACAAAAACACTTTATTCTAATTTATTAATCAAATTTATTAATTAAAATAATTAATAACATTGAGTTACAAATAAAATCAACTATTATATTTGAAAAAACAAAACAAAACAAAGTGATTATTATAATCTAATCAAAGCTTTACGTATGGATGTTTACTTCTTAGATGGAGCTTTAAGTTCCCTTTATGTTTCGATTGATAGTAACACCCGGGGATTGAACATCTAAACTTTGGTTCGACTCCACACTCATATTTTTTATGGTACCATAACGATCTTTGGTGTTTGTATTGTTTTAGGCACACGATGCAAGGATAACCAACTAAAATTAAATCAGCTATTATTAAATTGCCAAGAAGGGTTAATAAATAAACTTAAAATTTAATCGATTATTCTTTTGGAAAGTAATAAATATGTAATACAAAAACAATTTATTAACCAAATTTATTTATTAAAATAAATAATAACATTGGGTCACAAATATTAATCAACAATTATATTAGAAAAACCACAACAAAATGGCTTTTATGATCTCATCAAGTGTCGATGTCTACTTTTTAAATGAATCTTTAAATTTCCTTTACGTGCCGATTGATAGTCACAACCGGGAATAGTACATCTAAACTTTGGTTCTACCCCACACTCATATTTTTTATGGTACCATAACGATCTTTGGTGTTTGTATTGTTTTAGACACACCATACAAGGATAACCATCTAAAACGACATCAATTATAATAAAACAGTAAACAATAAAGTGGATACGATAAAGCACAATCTTAAATGTTGATAGAATGTTAGCTATCAAAAGACTTTGTATTTTTATTATACATTAAAAAGCTGTTATAGCTTAAAAAACAAAAAATCGTAATCGATTTGTTCTGAGGAAATTATTAATCAAAGAAGCTTCTATATCTTTTGTATAAATTCAGATATATTGATGAATGATATCTTAAAATAAAGCTTAATTAATAAGGATTCCAACGTAATTTTGTTCAAGTTTAATATCCTGAACGTTTTGCAATCAGGTTACTCGAAATAGCTTAAAATGGAGAAAACTACGATCGATTTCATCTTTCGATACTAATTGAGAAAATTAAAATGTTTCAATACGAGATATCTTAAAAGAAAGCTTAATTAATAAGGATTCCAACGTAATTTTGTTCAAGTTTAATATCCTGAACGTTTGAAATCAGGTTGCTCGTAATAGCTTAAAATGGAGAAAAATACGGTCGATTTCATCTTTCGATATTAATTGAGAAAATTAAAATGTTTCAATGCGAAATATCTTAAAAGAATGCTTAATTAATAAGGAATTCAATATAGTACGGTGAGTAATATTTGAATAATTCCAAATCGGCAATGTTGGGTTACAACAACAAGCTTTAATCTGCCAAAACTAAAATTGGACTTCACCTCCCATATCTTCTGGATAAATTAAGACATTTCGATGAATGATATCTTGAAACAAAGCTTAATTAATAAGGATTTCGATGTAATGTATTTTGTTCAAGTTTAATATCCTGAACGTTTGCAATCAGGTTACTCGTAATAGCTCAAAATGGAGAATAATACGGTCGATTTGATCTTTCGATACTAATTGAGAAAATTAAAATGTTTCAAAGCGAAATATCTTAAAAGAAAGCTTAATTAATAAGGAATTCAATATAATACGATGCGTAATATTTAAATTATTCGAAATCGGCAAGGTTGGTTTACTGCAACAAGCTTTAATCTGCCAAAAATAAATTGGACTTCACCTCTCATATCTTCTGGATAAATTAAGACATTTTGATGAATGATATCTTAAAACAAAGCTTAATTAATAAGGGTTCCAACGTAATGTGTTTTGTTCCAGTTTAATATCCTGAACGTTTGCAATCAGGTTACTCGTAATAGCTTAAAATGGAGAAAAATACGGTCGATTTCATCTTTCGATACTAATTGAGAAAATTAAAATGTTTCAATGTGATATATCTTAAAAGAAAGCTTAATTAAAAAGGAATTCAATATAATACGATGTGTTATATTTGAATAATTCGAAATCGGCAAGGTCGGGTTACTGCAACAAGCTTTAATCTGCCAAAACTAAAATTGGACTTCACCTCCAATATCTCCTGGATAAATTAAGACATTTCGATGAATGATATCTTAAAACAAAGCTTAATTAATAAGGATTTCAACGTAATGTGTTTTGTTCAAGTTTAATATCCTGAATATTTGAAATCAGGTTACTCGTAATAGCTTAAAATGGAAAAAAATACGGTCGATTTCATCTTTCGATACTAATTGAAAAAATTAAAATGTTTCAATACAAAATATCTTAAAAAAAGCTTAATTAACAAGGAATTTAATACAATACGATGCGTAATATTTGAATGATTCGAAATCGTCGAGGTCAGGTTACTAGAACAAGCTTTAATCTGCCAAAAATAAATTGGACTTTACCTCCCATATCTTCTGAATAAATTCAGATATTTCGATGAATGATATCTTAAAACAAAGCTTAATTAATAAGGATTTCGACGTAATGTATTTTGTTCAAGTTTAATATCCTGAACGTTTTGCAATCAGGTTACTCGTAATAGCTTAAAATGGAGAAAACCATGATCGATTTAATTTTTCGATACTAATTGGGAAAATGAAAATACTTCAATGCGAAATATCTTAAAAGAAAGATTAATTAAAAAGGAATTCAATATAATACGATGCGTAATATTTGAATAATTCGAAATCGGCAAGGTCGGGTTACTGCATCAAGCTTTAATCTGCTAAAACTAAAATTGGACTTCACCTCCCATATCTTCTGGATAAATTAAGACATTTCGATGAATGATATCTTAAAATAAAGCTTAATTAATAAGGATTTCGACGTAATGTATTTTGTTCAAGTTTAATATCCTGAACGTTTGCAATCAGGTTACTCGTAACAGCTTAAAATGGAAAAAAATACGGTCGATTTCATCTTTCGATACTAATTGAGAAAATTAAAATGTTTCAATGCGAAATATCTTAAAAGAAAGCTTAATTAATAAGGAATTCAATATAGTACGGTGAGTAATATTTGAATAATTCGAAATCGGCAAGGTCGGGTTACTGCAACAAGCTTTAATCTGCAAAAACTAAAATTGGACTTCACCTCCAATATCTCCTGGATAAATTAAGACATTTCGATGAATGATATCTTAAAACAAAGCTTAATTAATAAGAATTTCAACGTAATGTGTTTTGTTCAAGTTTAATATCGTGAACGTTTTGCAATCAGGTTACTCGTAATAGCTTAAAATGGAGAAAACCACGGTTGATTTAATCTTTCGATACTAATTGAGAAAATTAAAGTGTTTCAAAGCGAAATATCTTAAAAGAAAGCTTAATTAATAAGGAATTCAATATAATACGATGCGTAATATTTTAATAACTCGAAATCGGCAAGGTCGGGTTACTGCAACAAGCTTTAATCTGCAAAAACTAAAATTGGACTTCACCACTAATATCTCCTGGATAAATTAAGACATTTCGATGAATGATATCTTAAAACAAAGCTTAATTAATAAGGGTTCCAACGTAATGTATTTTGTTCAAGTTTAATATCCTGAACGTTTGCAATCAGGTTATTCGTAATAGCTTAAAATGGAGCAAAATACGGTCGATTTAATTTTTTGATACTAATTGAGAAAATTAAAATGTTTCAATGCGAAATATCTTAACAGAAAGCTTAATTATAAAGGAATTCAATATAATACGATGCGTAATATTTGAATGATTCGAAATCGGCAAGGTTGGGTTACAGCAACAAGCTTTAGGGCCGCTTTTACCACCTCTAGTTAAACTGGTCGTTAGTCTAACTATCGGATAACGTTTATCTATTAGTTAACTGCGAAACGACTTTTACCATTTCGATCTAACTAATAATAGGCTATCTAATAGGCTATCTAGTAGTTAACGTAAAAATCTAGGGGAATATTATAATGATTGTTGGTGACTACCAAGGTTTATATATTAAAGGTTGTCTAAGTTCCTATACTGCAATACTTTGATTTTAGTTTGTGGCCGAGGGGCAAGAGCAGGAGTGTTTCGTGACGTAAGCGATCACGGATTGCGCACGCAACCTCATATGGCCATATGGTGCTCCATGCATTTGTTTGATTTGAATTGCTTGGCGGTATTATTTTCCACATGTGACGTAATGCGTAGTATGGTTGCGTACGAACCTAGACAACCTTTTATATATAAACCTTGGGTGACTACGTGTAAAAGAGGTACTACAGGTTTCTATCTCCTTTGTAAGTCGGTAATGGTCGGTAATTCGTGGGTAATTCTCATAAACCTGTCAGTTCTGTTAGTGGCATTAACGATCACGAAAAATAAAAACCGCAAATCAGGCCGAAAAGCATATTCGGGGGGCAAATTTTAATCTTGAAGAAATAACACTTTTACTTGACTTGGTGGCGGATCATAAAAATGTCCTCGAAAATAAAAATAGCCACGTTAGCACGTGGAAAATAACGTTTGGGTTTTGCAAACAACAAGGAAAAGTAAAAGTACAAAAAAAAAATTTAATTATTAGCGCTATCAACAAGGTAAATATGGTGGTATAAGCCCCACTACTACCACTCATAGTTAAAGTCTCTGATAGCGTTATCTATCGGATAGCTTAAAAATTGGTCACTACCACTGCATTTATCTTATAGATACCGCTATCCAAGGGATAACTTTTAAAATATCTGTAACCCGTGGATTGGGTGTCGGATAAGTTGCTATCTAAGGGATAACTGCGGATACTTAACCTCGAATAGAATTTATACTAACGTATAAAATTCGAGCGTTTTACTATTTCGGTTAAAATAAGAAAAGTAATATAAACTTAAATAAAAAACTATAAATAATTAACATTAGATAAAATCATCATGGATAATTTCTTCGACATTGGAGATGAAGAACAAATTTTTGAAGAAATCAATGAATTATTTCCTATAAGAAGCGAAAGAATAATAAGGAGTAGAGTTGACCATTTAAATATTCATTTAGATGTTGAATTTATGTGTAGATTTCGTCTCTCGAAAAAATGTTTTCATCACCTTTTGAATCAAATAGAAGATGTAATATAACCTCCATCCATGACGTAAGTAATTTGTTGATTGCTATTATTTAATGTAAAATTCATCAAAATTTTAGTAATAATGCTGTACCTCCTTCAACCCATTTCTTGCTGACTCTTCGATTTTATGCAATAGGTAACATGTTGCTATCCATAGCAGATTTTGCAGGAGTGAGTGTACAATTGGCATCTTCAGTCGTTCATCATGTTAGTTGTACCATTATTGTTTACCATCACATTTTAACATACAATAATACGAGATATACACACTTTTTGCTTTCCTTGCTATGTAACTGCATCACTTTTTTTGTTTTCTATTACGTTTTTATGTTTGATAACAAATTCAAGAAGATGTTTGCATTCTTCTTTGATGAAATTGGTTGTTCGTCACCTTTTCTCAGTCTCCACTTCCAAATTTTAATTTTAAGGTTAGAACAGCTTAGAATATCGTCAAAATACCTAATAGTAGGTCTTTTGACCACATAGAGCTGTCAATTTAACATAATAGACCAAAAAATCCCTAGATTCCTTGGTTATCTCAAGGATTTATTAACTATGAGATAAATGGAGGTGGTAGTACGCACGACCCTGTTATCTACGAGATAAATTGTATCTTATAGATAGCTTAACTGACAGATAGCATTGGTTTGGTAGTAACGGGCCTAAGCCGATTTTTGCGCAAACTATTAGTTAAAGTTAACAACCACTTTAACTAGAGGTGGTAAAAGTGGGCCTTAATCTGCCAAAATTTAAATTGGACTTCACCTCCAATATCTCCTGGATAAATTAAGATATTTCGATGAATGATATCTTAAAATAAAGCTTAATTGATAAGAATTTTAGTAAGAAGTGTCTTTTTTCTATTTGATATCTAAAACGTTCATAAACATGTTATTCATGATTATTGTGTGGCGTGATAATATTCCCAACATTGCAATATGGCACTGCCAATGATTACAAACCTCGTAATTAATCATCACTATCTGAATAGCTACATTAGACCCGATTAGGTTAAACTCACCCACTAAGAAGCCATTGATGCTGCCTCTGGTGCCTCTGGCTCCAATAACAAGAACCTGCGATTTGTCTGGCAGTTAAGAATGTTGTTGGAAGGAATCCCTTGAGTAAGGGGAATGCCCGCCGAAGTAGCTAATCTGGAGTCATTACCAATTTTATAGTAGGACTATTTTCTATGTAAAAGTTACTAGTTTTACGGCACGTTAGTTCTCTCACAAGGAACATGGGAGTGTAAGGAATTTTTAATTTGTCTCTATTCAATTCCTTTCCCCGATTTAATCACACTGGTCTATTTTACTCTTTCATTAAAGTATAAATAATAATATATATATAAGTAATATAACACATTCCAACTAAAACTCGTTATCCCTTTTAAAGTCTACGCGTCCGACACATCGAACTGTCTTTTGGTACGCACTTCTCTACTATCATAAGCATACTGCCCAGATGTTGCCCAGTTCCCGTTTACTTGTCTCAACCCGTCCTGTTGGCGTCTCACTACCAACACACATACAGGACCGAACTCAATTATTTTTTACAGGAGTATTGGGAGTTCTAAGAAAAAAGATCTTCATCACCATTTCTTATTTGGACGTGAACACAGAGATGAAGTCTGATTGCTGTTCTGCATGATTAATGAGTTGCTCTAGAATTGCAAGGAATGCCCTTAAAGTTGAGACACGGTGCGAAACTTAACCAATACAAGCAGAATTTGCATAACTAATACTGTGGTCAGTCTGGTGTTTATGACTCAATTGCAACTACTTAACCGGTTATGTTTGGTTATATGACATATAAACACCCGCTTGTGTCTGGGCAGTAGAATTAAAATTACAAGTCGTGTTAACTGGTTAACTCTCTTAAGGTTGCTAGAATATGTGGTCAAACAAATCACCCTATATCGTTCCGCTCGCAGCGAAATACTGAAAATGAAATAAGGCTTACTGTACGGAAGATGATCCACTCTTGAGACTGGATCCAAGTGAATGAATTCCAGGTGATGTCTTTAAGGTAAAGGATCCTGCGTCTGTAACCTGAAATTTCTCTGTTAAAGACGGGGCAGTTAGGACCAGGAGCTTAATTCGTCGTACTCCTGCAATGGTCTCATACAAGATGCAAACTCAGTAGTGATTTAGTTCTAGTTGTTTAATTTAGTTACGAGGCAATTTGTTGATTTCGCATAGTATACTGTCATATTCACCAGCAGCTCGCATTTTTTGCGGAGTGCGACAATTTGTTTAGTGATGAACAAACCGAGGTTGCAGAGATTTGGGAATGAGGTTCGATAAAAATTCACATCTAAAATCAAGCTTATTACGCAAACTTGACCTGGTGATAACCAATGAAGTGGTTTCAACAAGATCAAGCAGACTAGATGACTACAGACTACACTGCGAAGAGATATGTTAGCCAGGATGGATGCAGTCTTACTAATATTACAACAAATGTCCGCTAAGACCAAAACGAAGTAGCCAAATATCTCGTGCGACAATTTATTTAGTGATAAATGAAGCGAGGTTGTAATCAAAATCAGGCTTATTACGCAAACTTGACCTGGTGATAACCAACGAAGTGGTTCCCAGCGATGTGTCAGTGAATTACAAACGCCTCTTTGGTAGCATATCGTTACAAGCAGCTCAAATACTACGATTTGATGGTAATCATTGACTTACAATGGGCGTTTGAGTAAGTTGGTACACGTTGAACCGCATCTTGTGGTGTCCAAAATAGTTTGACCAGACGGGATGAGGAAGAATCAATAATCTATTTTTATAATTAGCATTAATTCTTATTTAAAAGTAAAGGACTTAGACTTTTCTTTTAAAATATTTGGAGGCAACAAGATCAAGCAGACTAGATGACTACAGACTACATTGCGAAGAGATGTGTTAGCCAGGACGGATGCAGTCTTATTAATATTGCCAAATATCTCGTCATATATAATTAGTGTCCTTATTTACTATCTATCAAAACTTTTTCCAAGGGAATAGGTTTGAAAGCATTAGTAGGGGAAGAAGAACCTGTTGATTCTGAAACATAAACAAAAACATTAATAACATTAAATATAAGCTTAATAACTGCTTGTGAATGATATAGGTAAGTCGTTTATTGAATATGCTTTACGGGCTAACCAGTTTCGTTTTTCGTACACAGAGTTTTTTTGAACTCGTAACATTTTTAAATTTGATTTTAAATGAAAAATTAAAAGACAATATCTCAAGAACGATAAATTAAAACAAATAGATCTTAAAACTCTTCAAGTACTATCTCAAAGCTCCATAATTATCTTCTAAGCAAATTAATCTCTGAAAAAGAACTTGATTAAAGTTTTACCCAGTACAATTTTTGCAAAAGTAACTTACTTGTATTAATTTTCGATAACACGATTATAAAATAATTTTTTTTGCATTTATATCGATTTAAAATATTAAATATTTTAATAAGAAAAAAACATTTTTATTTCGTTTTAATCACATAATCAGAGATTCTTACAAATTGAGATGTAAATAACAAGAAAATTAAATATAAATATTTAAAAAGAAAACAAAATAGTATTGCTGTTAAATTTAAAATTTTAGATCAATTTCGTATGTTTAACCATATGAGATTTTAACATACACTTATGTTTGCATTTATAGTCGCAGTATCCACATTGAAACGTAGGACCTTTATTACATTCATATTTAAGATGTCTGTAAAGACTGCGCTTTGCTTTGTACTGTTTAAAACAAGTTTCACAACTAAACACTTCTGTTGTGGGTCTGATCGAAGCCATTCCTCGAAATCCTAAAAAAAATTTTTATTAAGAACAATAATTTTAAATAAAGTTATTAAGGTATACTAGGGATATAACAAACATTTTAGTCCACTTTTTCCTACAAAAAAAAGTCTAAATATAATCGGTTTAACTCAAAAAAAAATTTGATATAGAATTATTTGAAAATATTTATTATACTTTCTTCGTCTACAATTATATCAAAAACCTTACAATATTTTCTTATTAATTGTTTAATTAATTATATGTTATTCATCAATAGCCGACAAGATTATCCTGTGTTGTCGCGATAAATGCTTTTTTAAATTACATTTATGTGTGAATAAATGTTGACAATAATCGCACTTAAAAGATGGTTTTGTGTCACATTCGTATTTTATGTGTCTGGTTAGAGTTTGCTTGTATTTGTATCGCTTATGACATCTGCTGCAAATAAATCGTTTACTTGATGATAACGTGGTTGGCAATTGGAGTGGGTCACCTGAAAAAAGAGTCTGTTAGAAATGTGTCACATATTATTCTTAATATTAAATTAAAAAAACTTATTATACTTAGGTACATAGTTAATAAATCAAGACTTTTAGGTTATCGATGGCCTAAAAAATGGATTTGCCAAAAACTTGGATATACTAAAATATGCAGCTAAGGATGAAGAGCAGGTTAGTTACCAGCAATCGAATGGAGGGAAGAAAAGTAGGTCAATATCATACACTCTATCATAATACGCAGGATTAATCTGTTTCTTCTTGTAATCAGTAAGATACAAATTTCATAATCTTCGTATATTTTTTATCTAAATTTCAACGATTCCCAAACTAATCCACCAACGAGAAATGTAGTATGGAATCATGAGGCAAACAACATTCACCACAACTTTTAAATCTTGATGATATCGATTCCTATGGTAATCACGTAAAAAATATGTGTTTTGAAATATTTTGAAGCATTTCAAATAGTTCCTGCGTAATTTGGCCTAAATATTAACGTTTAGATCACTAGGTATGAGTTAAAATTTTTGCCATTAATTCCAATGTTTGCCACGAGTTCTGTTTATCTCCCATACATATTAAAAAAAACACTAAAAATACTTGGTAGCATTATGGTGCTGCCTAAGAGACAACAGATGTCATCATTGTAAGTATGCAACCAATATCACAGTATGCGTATTGCAATACGCGATTTGCATATTGGGTTGCATACTTACCCAATATGCAAATCGACGAAATGACCCCTTGGATAAGTATGCAACCCAATATGCAAGTCGCGTATTGCAATACGCATACTGTGATATTGGTTGCATACTTGCAATGATGACGTCGGATAAAATAATTAAGACGGTGTATGTATATTATATGTATATAGGAAAATGAACTGAAAGAAAATAAGTACATGTTAGCCATCGCCAATAGATGGCACACCTAGCATTAATCGACACATATTTCCATTCAATAGATGGCGTGTTAGGAATGGAGATGATAAAGTCCCTAGATTTACAAAGTACCGCGGTTTGACGCCATTTTGGCTAGAAAGTCAAGCGGGAAGATTAAAACTATATCGTTCTATTGATAACATTACGCCAAATTTCCTTTCTTTTTTTCTCACGGTACTCTGAAGAGTCGAAAGTCCTTCTTACTGCTATTTTTGCAACTCCAAAGGCGGCAATATTTTTGTAAATAAGTGGTGAGATGCAGTGACAAACTGTCAAACCGCCATTTTGGCTTGAAAACAGGGTTGCATAAATTTTATCTTGAGCATGGATTTTTTTTATCTTTAATACTTTTGTATACTCTAAATCAATATATTTCCTTATGTTCAAGGCTGACTTTAATTTCAAGAAAAACAAATAAACCACACAAGCTAAAGGTGGTTTAGACAGGTAGGAATCTTCTACTGATTTCCTACAGCATCATTCAGTCCTTCCCAATGAAGAGAGATTTTTTGTGCTAAAGGGAGATTAATGATTTCTATCATCCAGTCGTTATATACTCGATATATTTAGAAGTCATTAAGTTATACTTATTCAAACAGTGCTAAATTGCTGCACTTCGTCTGCAAACAACCTCGACTATTATCTTCCTCGCTTATCAAAGACAGACATTGGCATGAACGCGGGATTCAGAACGTTTTAGATAAAAAGTTTTACTAGAAAACTTGTAGTAAATTTTACTCTTAACAATATTTTTAACAGTACAAATTAAAATTGCAGAGGATCTCACAACAAACAAAATAAATACCAAATGTGGAGTGTAGCACGGAGATACAATCTCTCCAAAATTGTTTATTCTTGCCTTCGAGGAAGCTTTTAAAAGACTAGAACTGTGAACCTGGAACCCGAGTTTACGATATTTTGGTTTTATTAGTACCATTCGATAGAGAATCGTTTGTACCCGTTTCCAAACCGATTCCAAAATACAGCGATTTTTTGATTCTTCAGAATATCGCTGAAAGTCTGTATCTCCGTCATTAATAGAGATATCGCAAAACTGTCGATGGAATTCGATAGATAATCGTTTGTACCCGTTTGTACCACTTTTGTCTTCGTTTGTACCTCAACCGGTTCCAAAATACAGCGATTTTTTGATTTTTCAGAATACCGCTGAAAGTCTGTATCTCCGTTATTAATAGAGATATCGCAAAACGGTCGATGAAATTCGATAGAGAATCGTTTGTACCACATTATTTTGATCTTTTTTTCTTAAAAAATTAGTTAGAATATTAGTACATCAAACTCGTTTTACATTCTGTTCATTACGTGGTGAAATTCTAATTACATTCTCAATATCAGCTATTAATTTAGGAACTGAGACAAAAGTCGAGTCTGGAATAATCCCAAACTTCGGATCCAAAGACAAAAAGTCTTTAACTATAACAGGAACCTCCACATCACTCTTATTAACAAACCTACCATCATTATTCCTCACCATTTTTTCAAATTTACATTGATTCTGAAGTTTATTAAATTTATTGATATTAGTCAACTTAACACTACGAAAAACTTTGTTATAAGAAAATGTAAATCTAAGTTCAAATTCTGTCAAAATGTGTACAGGCAAAACATCAGTTAGCTCGCGACTCAACTCTTTTATGGTATTCTCAATCTTTTTAATATCGAAATGAGTATTTTTAATTTCAAAATTCAAAATTCTCGTTCCCAACCTTAACTGGAAATTAACTATCCTCCTAGTGAGGGGATGATTCATTCATAAGTAGTTGAACGTTCTTCAAGCCATTCAGAAAGTGTGATGGTGAGACAGCATGTCTTCGACACTTCTCGAGAAAAAAGCCTGTTGCTATACCTGGCCAATTTGTTGTTTAAGGTTAACCTTGTCTTCATAAGGGCAGTAGCTCGTGGACCGTAGGACTCATGAATCTCCTCCAAAAATCGCGAAACGCGACCAATTTTTCAAGGATTTCAATAAAACAGCCTCCTTTTTTCTATACCAAGCTTTCGGAATCTTTTTTATTCCTTCGTCAGGGTTACTGAACAAAAGAAAACAAGGCAATGAACAACAAAATTGATCAAAATTGAAAATTAAATTAAAAAAGCAACATGTTGCTTGAGCTGATTAAATCGCTTTACATTTGTAAGTAGATTAATTTAATTTAACCCCGTTTCAATGGTATTAATAAAATTAAAATATCAAAAAGTGGGGTTCCAGCAATTTTTCAAAATTTTTTTATCTCTTTAGGTCCTGAGGTACAAACGATTCTCTACTGAATAGTACTAATACAACCAAAATATCGTAAACTCGGGTTCCAGGTTCACAAAGCTAAAGGGTATCAGTATCGACGTCCAACGCCGAAATCACTTTCGCCCGAACTACGAGAGGTGTTAAGTCAAGATAAGGTAGCGTCGGAAGAAATAGGACTCTCCATGCACATAGGAAAAACAAAAGTATGTCCCCAGAAAAACATAAGGATAGAATTTGGAACTGAGAAATTTACAAAATAAACCAGATGGTTGAAATAACTACTAGTTACTGAAAACTTGGGTTTCATAATTAAAAATCCAAAAGTACCAATAAACCTAAAAAAGGAGAACGAAGTGGAGATGGGCGGGCCATACAGCAAGAAAGTAGTGGTTTAAACAAAATTTAATTGATGAGAATGTACAAGCAGAACAAAGGAAGATCACTCAGGAGATGGGTTGATGACATTAAGGAGAAAGCTAGGAAAAATTGGCTACAACCAGCACAAAACCGAAACGATTAGAAAATAAAAGAAGGGGATATGTCCAGGAGTGGATGAAGAAATGCTAAGAAAGAAGAAGAAGAACTAACATTTTATTGGATTATAAAAAGATTAAAATAGTATATTATTATATGAGCATATAATGAGGGCTATTATTCACGAAGGTTAATAATAATAATAATAAGTTTATTGCCACATAGTTAATACAAGAGAAAAATAATATACAGGGTGTCTCAGCGAGAACGGTCATTAGACGTTTCTGGGGTTCTGGCCAAACAAAAAATTTGCGAATGCAGACTTAAGTATTATCAATTACGTTCTCTTCATCTAAAATATTTTCAGATTTCTAGCACTAACGGTTATACCGGAAGTCGCCACCTACTTTATTTTTTTAAATGGAACACCCCGTATATTTTTACATATTTGGATTTGTCTGTTTTGAAGGTTTATAAATAACTTTACTTTTTGCAATTTGAATCAGCAATTCTCGAGTTATTCGAATTTTTCTAGAAAAATTTGCTCCAGCGGACATTTGTTCAAAAAGTCATAGAACACTCAATTTTTGAGATATCAATTTAGGATTCAGAACATGCTTAAACAACATGATGGAGTATGTTTTGGTGCCGAGAACGGCTGTCTAGATCGTTTGGTCACTTTACTATGATACGTTAACTTTTCGAAATTTGGAAGCACCATAACTTCATTTTTTTAAATGGCACCCCCCATATTTTATTACTTAGTCGTCTTCGGCGTCTCATTTTACATCTTTTATATTCCATATATCCTATGCCTAACATTAATAGTTTGAGAAATAATTAGGGTTTTTTGAAAAATGCTCACATATCATATGGATATTAACCTAGTGTGCCATGGAAAACAAATGTTTAATGACTTATTGATAAACGTCAAAGTCTAATTTAGGTTGTTTGATGCTTGTGAGTCTAAAACCAGTTAAAATGGATATTAATAACGTAAATAATGTTTATACAAATGAAGAAATCAATAATTTATTTTTTGTGCACGAAAAGTGCGACAAAGTTCTTAGTAGAACTTGCAGAATGTTTAATGAAAATTATCCACATTTATCTCCGATGACAAAAGGTAAATTTAGAGGAATAGAAGTAAATTTTTGCATTTTGGACGAATTAATCACTTGTTAAACTAACCAAAAAATGTAGTAGATAATGCAACGAAAGAGGTGAATACCTTGACTTAATTCGACCCAGTCCCAACACCTCAATTCGAGCTGCCAAAGAAGATCTGGGAATCATACTACGAACTTTGTCGCGTTTTTCATGCAAAAAAAATAAATTAAGAATTTCTTGATTTGTATAAATATTACTTTCGTTATTGTTATCGATTTTAACTCGTTTCAGTACTAATATTAAGGGACATAACAGATAATTATTAGCTCACATGCATCAAGTGACGTAAACAAGTGAGTCTTTGACAAGAACTCATTGAGAAGGCTTGTTTTTCATGGCACACTAGGCTAAATATCCATATGATATGTGTGCATTTTTCAAAAAACCCTAATTATCTCCCAAACTATTAATATTAGGTATGGGCCATATGGGATATAAAAGATGTAGAATGAGACAACGAAGACGCCTAAAAAATAAAATATGGGGGGTGCCATTTAAAAAAATGAAGTTATGGTACTTCCAAATTTTGAAAAGTTAACGTGCCATAGTAAAGTGATCAAACGTTCTAGACCGCAGTACTCGGCACCAAAACATACTCCATCACGTTGCTTAAGCATGTTCTCAATCCTAAATTGATAACCCAAAAATTGAGTGTTTCCTGATTTTTTGAAGAAATGTCTGCTGGAGCAGATTATTCTAGAAAAATTCGAATAACTCGAGAACGATCGAATCAAATTGCAAAAAGTAAAGTTATTTATAAACCTTGACAACAGACAAATCCAAATATGTAAAAATATACAGGGTGTTCCATTTAAAAAAATAAAGTTGGTGTCGACTTCCGGTGTAACCGGAAGTGCTAGAAATATGAAAATATTTTAGATGAAGAGAACGTAATTGATAATACTTAAGTCTGCATTCTCAAATTTTTTGTTTGGCCAGAACCCCAGAAACGTCTAATGACCGGTCTCGCTGAGACACCCTGTATATGTATACATAAATGAATAAGTAATGCATGTTGACAAAAGGTCAGTTTATCGCCAAAGGCGATGTCTTCCAAAAGACCCAACCAGCAACGTATGTAAAAAAAAATCAATATGGGCTATATAAATAATTCAACATTTAAGCAAAAAGAAGAAAAAGAGCAAAGAGGAAAAACAACACAACGAGTACAGTTGACAGAGAGGAAGAGAAAGAAAAAGAGGAGAGAAGCAGGCGATATCAATAGTTAGATTCCGATAATTGTAATGATAATAGATAATTCCTTAAGCAGACCTTAAATGTCAGAAAACTACGAGTGTTGCGTATTTCCATTGGTAAACTATTCCAAAGCTTTATAGCCTGCACCGTGAAAGATCCATGATATCTCTCGGTGCGATGAATGGGAAATATGAGTAACGTATCAGACTGTGCTCTAGTAGTGGCATAATTAACCTGAGTGAATAATAGCTCATTATATGCGAGTAGAATACTATACTTTGTCCACGACTATTGAAATTGAATCCATAAATTTATTTTTTAAATAAATTTTTGAATAAAGGTTAAACGTCAATTTGTCAAAATTAAATGTCAGTTTTATAAAACGTCGTTTTCGTTACGAAAATTAATTAATTTATGTTTAAATCATACGAAAAAAGGAATTTGTTTAGGTTTTTTTAATGTCAAACATTTAGAAAATCCTAAAAAATTGAATTAAATTGACGTTTTTTGAACTTTTAACGTTTCAAATAATTATTATTAGTCTGGTCAAGATGGCTATCCGTGGATAATGATTATTATTCACCGCTATTATTCACTCCGTGAAAAATGACTACCATTTTGGTTTAGAAAACTCATTCATAAGGTATATATTATAAGATAGTCGTGGACAAAATAGTATATTATTATATGAGCATATAATGAGGGCTATTATTCACGAAGGTTACGTTTATGTCACGAGCGTAGCGAGTGGCATAATTAACCTGAGTGAATAATAGCTCATTATATGCGAGTAGAATACTATACTTTGTCCACGACTATTGAAATTGATTCCATAAATTTATTTTTTAAATAAATTTTTGAATAAAGGTTAAACGTCAATGTGACACAACTGTAACCAACTTCACAACAATTTGTCAAAATTAAATGTCAGTTTTATAAAACGTCGTTTTCGTTACGAAAATTAATTCATTTATGTTTAAATCATACGAAAAAAGGAATTTGTTTAGGTTCTTTTAATGTCAAACATTTAGAAACTCCTAAAAAATTGAATTAAATTCACGTTTTTTGAACTTTTAACGTTTCAAATAATTATTATTAGTCTGGTTAAGATGGCTACCCGTGGATAATGATTATTATTCACCGCTATTATTCACTCCGTGAAAAATGACTACCATTTTGTTTTAGAAAACTCATTCATAAGGTATATATTATAAGGTAGTCGTGGACAAAAATATTTACCTCTATCTTGACTCCACTTCATCATTATACTCTAACATCCACAGTGCTAAGTTTTATGTACCAAAAATAATCCTTGTCAGCTTCACGTTTGGATACTACTCTATAAGTATAAGAAAAAACACAACAAGATTGTTCTTTTGAGGTAAATCGGGATGAAAAAAAAAATTACAAAGTTTTAATACGATTTATATCATAAAATTAAAAATTATTAAAGTTGAAATTGAACTCTTTTATTGATTACAAAAAATATAGTATCGAAACAGGTACAAAAACGTTATCAAAAATATAAATCTAAATGTTTGTTAAGGACGTGTTTAACTAATCTTTTCATTTTGGAATGTGAAAAATCACAATTGTCCTCTGTCTAAAGTTGAAATTGAACTCTTTTATTGATTACAAAAAATATAGTATCGAAACAGGTACAAAAACGTTATCAAAAATATAAATCTAAATGTTTGTTAAGGACGTGTTTAACTAAACTTTTCATTTTGGAATGTGAAAAATCGCAATTGTCCTCTGGGCATTTCCACTTTCTTATAAAGTCTTTATCCACAACGTACGCGCATCCCACCCCTTTGAAAAGTTTCCGTTTAAAACCTACAACTAAATTTGTACATTTTTTTAAGCTCGCAATAATCAAATATATCTATACTAAAGAGACAGTACTTTCAACGTAACTATTAAAAAACCTACAACAACACAAACATACGTACAACGTAAAACACAGTTTATATTATAAAAATAGCTAAACTTAAAATCTAAATCTAAATCCGAAACGTATAAAAATAAAAAATAATTAACCTCGCATTATTGATAAGACAAAATCACGGCGATGTTTTCGAAGATGTTCCGTCAATGCTTTTTGAGTTTTGGAAACGAGTCTACACATTGGGCATTCAAGTTGATTTGTGGAGCAACCGGCTAACATGTGCTTTCTTAAACTTGTCATATACCAAAAATTTTCGTTACAATAGCTGCAATAGAAGTACATTGTACGCACTAAAAGGAGAAAAGTTTGGTTAATAAAAATTGGAACGATTTTATTTTTTTTTTATTAAATAAAATTTAATATAAAATTTTATAAAAGAGGTTGTTTTAAAAATTAATAAATTAAATAAAAAGTAGTCAAAAATAAATCAAAAATTAAATTTATTTAACGAGTTGGTGGATCTTGTCGCCCATTTCTTGTATAGTCAAATAAAGAACGAGAATCTAACTGGAAAAAAAAAATTTAAACATACGATAATAAGATTAAATTATAATAAAAGAAATTTTTAATTCTTAATTTTTATTAAATTTACATCTTAATATATAAAAAAATTAAAGACTTTTGTAATCTTTATTAATTTTTATTTATTATTTATAATTGATGAGATTTTAAAGTACCAAAAAAATAATCTCTATGTCTACAGGCGATGTGAGAATTTAAATTTCCTTTTCGTTTCGTTTTGAACAAACATCCTGGATATTGACAGAGAAATTGAGGTTCTTTTCCGCATTCGTATCTCAAATGTTGTTGTAATCCACCCACGTATGTGTATCTTTTGTTACAACGAACACATTGGTATTTACGAAAATCTAAAAAAAATATATTGTTAATTTATGTTTTTAAGTAGATCTAAAAATTAATGAAAAGTTTAAGTGTTAATATAAGTATTAGAGAAAAATCTACACTCAATTTTTTTAAATCTATATTTATTATTCAAGTTACAAAACCAAAAATACCAAATATGTTAATTAATATGTTAATAAAAAAACTCAACAAATTTTGTTATATATTTATTATATATTATTACATTTTTTTTTTAATGGCACCCTATATATTTTATTGTAAAATTTGAATCTGTGGATAAAAGTAAAGTGTTTCAAAAAAAAAAAAATTTGCTGTGTGGTTTTGCCAGTACAACGGTAAAACATCTTTTGAAAAAAATTGAAACTTCTTCAGAAACGTTATCTTAAAAAATCCATGATTAGAGGTATAATTTAATAATAAAGACTAAAAAAGAATTTTCTTCTCTAAATAATATATTTATTATACTTTATTTACATGGTACCGGTTTCGACATGTTCACATGTCATCATCAGCCAAATCTACAAAGCATCAGATCATATCTTTAACTTACAGTCGTAAAAAAGGTCACAGCGTAGGGACATACAAAATCACAAGTCCATTCTTATAACCTTATTGCATTTGTGAAGCAGTTTCACATTTTCAACATGTTATGTTCGGTCTCACTCATATGCTTAAATATATTGGAAGTATTCCTGGTTTTGTATTCATATATTCTTTTATATAGCTTCCTACCAGTCTGACCGATGTAAACAGCGGCACAATCATCCGATAGAATAAACACCACTACAGTCTAAAATGTCTTCTTTCTGTTTATGATTGGCCAATATATCGCTGATCTGTCCATTAGACTTGAAACCAACATAAACACCGTATGATTGTAGAATAGACTTAATCTTGCAGTTGATCTTGTTGTATGTCAGTGATTTAAAATTGTCAAATCTCTCTTTATCATAATTATAAAGAGGATTTTGCTTAATGATGCTTTTGAACAGTAGTTTATCGATAGTGTTAGGAGGATAACCATTATTTTTTGCTAAAGTACTAATAAACTTTATTTCTCTGAATTTAGCGGATCTATCTAAAGGATATCTCAACAATCTAGTAATATATGATTGTGAAGCGGGTAATTTATGGCTGCGTTGATGGAAGGAATCGTAAGGAATTATAGTATTTAGGGAAGAAGGTTTTCTGAAAATGTCATAGGCAAAACTGTGGTCACCTTTAAGTATTGTCAAATCTAAATAGTTTAATTTATTTTCATCTTCAAATTATAAGGTAAAATTAAGATTCGTATGAATGTTGTTCATATAATCAAGAAAGTTATCAAGATCAGATCTATTGCCGTTCCAGACACAAAAAACGTCATCCACATATCTGATCCATTTTACAATATATTTGGAATAAGGGTTCAAACGATTAATAATGAAGTTCTTCTCAGTGTGATCTAAATACAAATCAGCCAAAATGCCGGATATTGACAAACCTTTTTATAAATTTTGTCACTAAATCTACAATAGTTCTGTTGAATAATATGATGAAGTATATTAATTAGGTGTGATGTGATTTTATCTTTAAAATGAGTATAAAAAATATCTTCCACAATGTCCAAGGTGTAATTGGTGTCAACTTTAGTGTAGAGATTAACTATGCATGTTTTAATTTTTCGATTAGTTGTATTGTGTTTTTTATTGTATATTTAGGTTGAAAATCAATTTGTTTAAAAATATCGTAGATGAAACAAGTAATTTTAGAAGTGGGTGAATTGTAACATGCAGTTATAGGTCTTATGGGTAGTTTGTCTTTATGAAGTTTAGAAACAATTAACTAACTTAATTTTCCTATCCGCTTCGATACATTGTCTTTAGTTCTTAATTCTTAGAATACTATTTAAGAATGCTCAATCCAGAAGAGATACATCGGGTGACCTGGCTCAATACCTCTGGAAAGAAGTCTAAAAGGTTTCGACATTTCTCCGCCTTTCTCAATTTGATAATAGAATAACGCATAAAAAACAAGAGTTCGTGGAACTGCTTATGTCGGCATTTTCAGAATATCGCTTTCAGAGAATTAATTGGTTAAATTGTTTTAAAATGTAACAGGTAAAACTAAATTTGCATAAAAACTGCTTGGCAACAAACTCTGAATTCATTCCATCGTTTTACATTAAGGCAAAGTGTTTAAACTAAGTCATAAATCATGGATACTCCAAGTGTGGCAGAAAAAGTCGAAATGATTTTTATTTATGGAGAAAGTGGCAGAAAAGTTCCTGATAGTATAGCTTTGTATCGAAAACGTTTTCCTGATCGAAATACGCCTTCGAAAAGTACCTTTTACAGAGTTGTAAATGATTTCACCAGCACTGGAAATGTGGAATCAAGAAAAAGAACTCGGCGAGCAACTGTAACTACGGAAGAAAAGAAAATTGCGGTAAATTGCACTCGACGATTTGCAATTGACGCCGGAATATAGAAGACCAGCATTTTAAGAATATTAAATCGCAACAAGTACCACATTTCATTGCATCAATAGCTTTATGGAGGTGATTTTGAAAATCGATTAATATTTTTTCAATGGGCACAAGAACGAATGCGGTTGGATGTCAATTTCTTTGGTAATGTGCTATTCTCGGATGAGTCTACTTTTACAAAGAAAGGACAATTGAAGGAGCGTTGAAAATCCGAGATGGTTGCGTGAAGTAGAACATCAACGACCTTGGTCGGTCCATACTTTATTGGTGATATGCTGAATGGGGAGAAGTACCAACATTTTTTAGATGACGCCTTACCAACGTTACTTGTAGATTTGAGCAGGGAAGAATGACAAAATATGTGGCTGCAAAATGATGGGTGTCCAGCACATTTTTGGGATTATGCTGGGCGATGGATTGGAAGGGGAGGTCCAATTTCTTGGCCTGCCCGATCACCCGATTTAACACCTCTTGATTTTTTCTTGTGGGGCGTTCTTAAGGATAATGTTTATCGCGAAGTACCGACTACCCCAGAAAACATGACAGAGCGGATAAGAAATGCATGCAGAAATAGTAGCCAAGAAAACATTTTAAGATGTAAAGAAAGTGTTAGTAGAACGGTTAATAAATGTATTGAAGTGGCTGGGGAAATATTTGAACATTTATTATAAATTTTATACTTGTTGTTGATTAATAACATAGTTTAATCATTTTTTTATAAATAAACAATATTTAAAGATGTTTCCCCGTCGTACTGGAAAAACCACACAGTATTTTTTTTTATTTTTATCCATAGATTCAGATTTTGCAATCAAAAACATAGAGTGCCATTTAACAAATTCATATGACCTTGAAAATAAGGTCAAGGTCAAATTTTTTTATCGCCATATGGTTTCCCCCTTCGCACAACTTTCATTTGGTTCATTTTTATGCAAAATGAACCCTTTTCGAGATAATCGCTTGTCTCACGTTAAATGAACCATCCTGTATATAATTTAAAATTCTTCACTCACAGTGTAAACATTTTTGATACTTACAGTAAAAGTAGCGCCATCTATTAAGAGAGAGATGATTTGTAAAATAAATAAAAAAACACATTGTTCAATATTTATTTGTTTTAAATAAAAATTGTTTGCTAAAACTGCGAAATACGATAATTTTTGATTATGAATAAGCCAATTTGGGAAATAATATCAATTTATAAGTAGTACTCACATTTGATGAACATGGCGCTTGAAACCATAAATTTATTTTTTTTTAATACGGTGAAAATCGGTGAATAACTTTGCTTCTCTTACCGTTTTTGAATTACCACTACTGAATCGATTAAATGGGACACTTATATATTAAAAAAAGTATAAATCCACCACCAAAACCACCACACATCTTAACACTATCAAGTGGGAACCCACAATGACGACTGTCATGGCGGCAATGAGGCGAAAAGCTTCGAAAAGATTCCAATCCAATATGGCGGAAAGCTTCCAGAATGTTCTAGAAGCTTCTAGAAGAACGGAAGCGAAGTAATTTTTGAGCGATAAATAAAAAGTTATATAAAAATTAGTAAAATTCTTTTTGTTTTAAACCGTTTTCGAGATAATCGCTTGTCTCACGTTAAATGAACCATCCTGTATATAATTTAAAATTCTTCACTCACAGTGTAAACATTTTTGATACTTACAGTACAAGTAGCGCCATCTATTAAGAGAGATATGATTTATAAAATAAACAAAAACACATTGTTTAATATTTATTTGTTTTAAATAAAAATTGTTGGCTAAAACTGCGAAATACGATAATTTTTGATTACGAATAAGCCAATTTGGGAAATAATATCAATTTATAAGTAGTACTCACATTTGATGAACATGGCGCTTGAAACCATAAATTTATTTTTTTTTAATACGGTGAAAATCGGTGAATAACTTTGCTTCTCTTACCGTTTTTGAATTACCACTACTGAATCGATTAAATGGGGCACTTATATATTAAAAAAAGTATAAATCCACCACCAAAACCACCACACATCTTAACACTATCAAGTGGGAACTCACAATGACGACTGTCATGGCGGCAATGAGGCGAAAAGCTTCGAAAAGATTCTAATCCAATATGGCGGAAAGCTTCTAGAATGTTCTAGAAAGTTTTAGAAGGAAACGAAGTAATTTTTGAGGGATAAATAAAAAGTTATATAAAAATAGACAAAAATTATTTTTGTTTTAAAACGTATACAATTTCTTTCTAAATTAACAATTAATATATGTACTTTTTATGATTTCTTGGAAAATGTAAATACGAAAAACTAAAACTAGAACTAACACTACCACTATTACTAGAACTAACAGTAGACCTAGAACTAGAAACTTTGGGGTCATCTTTTGAAAAAGTGTCTGTCTTTGCGGATTCCATGTGGTACCTTCTTTAGAAACAAGATAGAAGTGGCGAAAAGGTAATTAATAACTAATTAATGTCTAATTATCAATTAAGTTGTTTTGTCAAATCCGGGTGGAGAAGGTTTTGTTGAGTTAACTGGCATCTTACAAGTGCGGCTAGTCTAGTTTAATTTTAGTAAAAATTCTTAGACATCTTCTTTCAGCTTTCTTTATTATTGTCTTGGTTGAAGCATTGTGTTGTTATTTGTCCATAATCAAGCAGCAGTCAACATATACTTTTATAAATATAGAAATGCCTTTATCTTACTATGAAAGTGATCTAAAGTATTTTGCCCATTTTGTCACGTTGTTTTTTTTTTTATGCCCAGATATTTGGTTATTTTTCAGGGTTTTACAATCGATGTAATTGCCGTGATGTGTGGAAGAGCCTCGGATATTGTAGAGTGCGGGACCAGTAGCAGAAATTTGTCCAGATTGTCCAGTACGAGAATTTCCAGCTGCTCCATTTTGAGTAATAGACCCTGGTGCCAAACTATATCGAATGTCCAAGAACAAGGTCGCGGTTTTCCTGTGATGAATTTTAGTAGCTTGAATGTCGTTATGAGGACAATTAAAATGAGTAATAGTATTTTTTTAACTGCCATAATAATAATATAATAATATTATAATGCCATATAATAAATTAATAGTCGATTAATCCTCCTTCTTCACGCTCCGCCACTTTCATTCCATTCTACAAATTACACGTAAAGATGCCTTTCTCACCATCACCATCAAAATTTTCTGGTTTTCTGAAATACTTTTATATGAAGACGACGCTAAACATTATGACATGCAAATCGAACTATTAAAATCAAAACAGTCACGTGCTAAATTCCACCGCCACGAAATATGTAATTTATTACAACCAATTAAAATCAGATGTTAACCGAATTTCGAAGTCTTAGCAATCAATTTTAAGTAAGGTAACAAAGCATAGCATATAAGAATAGTTTATTAAGAATTTAGGTTAAGAATTAAACGACGTTATTATTATCTTAAGTTTTTTATTAGGTTCGTTTAGATTAGCACAAAATAATCTTGTAGATATTGTATCAATGACCGAACAAGGTGCATTACGCCCATTACTTCTAAGTCCATAACGTATTATAGATGAATTTTAGTTCTAGTTTTATACTATCACTAGAACTAACACAAGACTTAGAACTAGAATCATTCAGGTTTAGCCGTCTTGAAAGACGTGCGGCTAAATCCGAATGTTTCTAGTTCTTGGTCTAGTGTTAGTTCTAGTATTACACTAGTGCTATCACTAGAATTAACACAAGACCTAGAACTAGAATCATTCGGGTTTAGCCGTTTTGAAAGACGTGAGGCTAAATCCGAATGTTTCTACTTCTTAGTCTACTATTACACTAGCACTATCACTAGAATTAACACAAGACCTAGAACTAGAATCATTTGGGTTTAGCCGTCTTGAAAAACGTGTGCCTAACCCCAAATGTTTCTAGTTCTAGGTCTAGTGTTAGTTCTAGTTTTACATTATAACTAGAACTAACACAAGATCTAGAACTAGAATCATTTGGGTTTAGCCGTCTTGAAAGACGTGCGGCTAAATCCGAATGTTTCTAATTCTTAGTTTTAGCACTATAACTATAATTAATACAAGACCTAGAACTAGAATCATTCGGGTTTAGCCGTCTTGAAAGACGTGCGGCTAAATCCGAATGTTTCTAGTTCTTGGTCTAGTGTTAGTTCTAGTATTACACTAGTGCTATCACTAGAATTAACACAAGACCTAGAACTAGAATCATTCGCGTTTAGCCGTTTTGAAAGACGTGAGGCTAAATCCGAATGTTTCTACTTCTTAGTCTACTATTACACTAGCACTATCACTAGAATTAACACAAGACCTAGAACTAGAATCATTTGGGTTTAGCCGTCTTGAAAAACGTGTGCCTAACCCCAAATGTTTCTAGTTCTAGGTCTACTGTTAGTTCTAGTTTTACATTATAACTAGAACTAACACAAGATCTAGAACTAGAATCATTCGGGTTTAGCCGTCTTGAAAGACGTGCGGCTAAATCCGAATGTTTCTAATTCTTAGTCTAGTGTTAGTTCTAGTATTACACTAGCACTATAACTAGAATTAATACAAGACCTAGAACTAGAATCATTCGGGTTTAGCCGTCTTGAAAGACGTGCGGCTAAATCCGAATGTTTCTAGTTCTTGGTCTAGTGTTAGTTCTAGTATTACACTAGTGCTATCACTAGAATTAACACAAGACCTAGAACTAGAATCATTCGGGTTTAGCCGTTTTGAAAGACGTGAGGCTAAATCCGAATGTTTCTACTTCTTAGTCTACTATTACACTAGCACTATCACTAGAATTAACACAAGACCTAGAACTAGAATCATTTGGGTTTAGCCGTCTTGAAAAACGTGTGCCTAACCCCAAATGTTTCTAGTTCTAGGTCTAGTGTTAGTTCTAGTTTTACATTATAACTAGAACTAACACAAGATCTAGAACTAGAATCATTCGGGTTTAGCCATCTTGAGAGACGTGCGGCTAAACCCGAATGTTTCTAGTTCTAGGTTTAGAGTTAGTTCTCGTTTTAATTGTTATTCTGCCAATAGAACTAGAAACATTCGAGTTTAGCCGTGCGTTTTTTAAGACGGAATCTCAGAGTAATTATAAGGAGGTCACCTTTTCCAAGCAAAACTTTTCCTTTCCAAAACTACCCAATGCCTGTACTATTAAGCTGTGTTGCATTTTATGTGGGACAGTGCAACTACACAGTAGAGTCATAACTATGGTTACTGCATTCATATATTGCGAGTTATATGAAACTCCCTATATCATTTTAGGAAAATGACGTTTTGTTGAGAGCTTGACGAATTTCTGGAAATCTTGTATAAAGTTTATGTCGAATATTTACGATTTCTTCACAAATTATGAACTAAGATATGTACTTTTCGGTGATAAAGTCCGTTTTCAAAAATCACTTCTACTTTTTGAGATACAATTCTTTTAATATAGACGATTTTTGATCTTACAAGTTTTTTTCTAATTAAATTCAAAAATTTCTTAAAACCCGATTTATTGAAAAATTCTTCATAAACTATCAATTAAAATATCCAATTTCCAATGATGAAGTCTATTTTTAAAAATTACTTATACTCCTTGAGATACAACTTTCTTAATTTAGATGTATCTTCAGTTTGGCAAGTTTTCGGAAATGAAATTTAAAAATTTTTGATCATCTTATTTATTGGAAAATGATTACGATTTCTTCACGAATTGTGAATAAAATATCTGGATAATGGTGAGATCAAATTTTAAAAATCAATTATAGTTTTTAGATACAATTTTTTTTTAACTTAAATGAAAATATTTGATTTTAAAGGTTTTCAGAGATTAAACATAAAAATTCGTCAAAACTCAATTTATTGAAAAATGTTTACGATGTTGTTACAACTTATCAATTAAAATATCTACTTTTTAATGATGAAGTCCGTTTTGAAAAATCACTTTAAATTTCGGAGATATAACTTTATGAACTATTCACAAACAGTTCCAAAACACGAATTACTCAGGTTTCTCCACAATTCCTTAACACTATTACTAGTTTAACGCTTTTATATGGCGTAACCACTAAAACGCATAACAAGAAAGGCACACATTCTCCAAAACTCAATTAAAACAGTGTTAATAGGAACAGTTCATGGAAAATCTTGGTGAAAATTTTAAACTAAAAAATTTATTTGAAAAATATTGTTTTACTTATAACTAACACTACAACTAATACTAAATAACTCCAAATTTCATTATTTAATAAACGAATATTAAATCTTATGATATTATAAGTTAAATAATTCCATGTTTTCGTTAGGATGACTACAAATGATGTGACATTTAAGGCTCGATTTTCTCGTATATCTCTTTCCACATAAATTACAAAAGAATCGCGAAAATCCGTCGCAATCGTAATTTTTGTGCCTGGTCATATTCGCTTTGTATTTGTATCGTTTGTTGCAATTAGAACAAGCGTATTCCGGGTAATCACCTAAAATACACACATATTGAATCCATTTTGAACAATTATAAATTAATCAAACTAAAATAAATAATTAGTTATTTTTAATCGTTTAAAATCGATGAGATAATTAATACAAAATTGATTAGAATTAAGAATTTATTAAAAAAACATATTGTTACAAAAAATGTATCTACATAAAATGTTTATTTTCTATTTTAAACCGTTTAAATAAAACAGTTCGACTTTTTCGTGGGGATGGCTGCAAAGGATGTGACACTTAAGACTGGATTTTTGCGTGTATCTTTTTCCACATAAATTACAAGCGAATCGGGAGAATCCATCGCATTCGTAGTTTTTGTGTCTCGTTAGGTTTGCTTTGTACTTGTATCGTTTGTTGCAGTTAGGACAAGAATATTCCGGGAAGCACCCTAAAATAATATATATTTTAAGTGGTTAAAACAATAAAATTAATAAAGCAAACAGATTTAAATTTACAAATAAAAATAATTTTAAAATCTACTTTGTATTGTAAACTACTAAAACAAAAATAAATTTATTTATATATAATGTATCAATATATTTATTATTTCTTTATCAATTCACAATAAAACATTAATCGAAATTAAACAAATTTAAAAAGATTTAAAACTAAGCATTACATTTAAATGAACAAATTTTTAATTAATTTTAATTCAGTCATCTTTCCTAATAATTTAACCTAATATTAATTAATCATTAACGAAGATTCCTCCAAATCGTTCTTTTTCAAAGTGCATCCTCCGATTAAGTGCCGTTTTAGCGTGTGCTTATATCTGAACTGTTTGTAACAATTTGGACAAGGAAATTGTGGTTCAACGAAACATTCACTTTTTAAATGTCGTATTAAATTTCCTCGGTGAGCATAAGATCGTTCGCATCTCGTACACGCGTATCTTTTACCTAAAAATATATTTTTGTTAATTTCGTCCAATAATAAAGTTAAATATATATAATTAAATTAAAAATAATAAAAAATAAATGATGTTGTTAGTATTTTTTTTTTCTACGATTTATATGGAAATAAAAAAATAATTAATGATAAAATGAAATATAACGATGATAAATGGGGAAAAATTAGAAAAAACTTGATGTAGTTTTGTATTCGTAACAATTCTTTTTTGATTAAGTATTTACATGTTTTTGTGACACACGTCCATAATATGGTGGTTTAGTTGGTAATTATAGCGAAATTTTCTCGGGCAATATCCACAAGAAAACTGGGGCTCCATGCCACATTCTTTCGTTATATGTCTTCGTAAATTCTGACGGTTCACATACGATTTTTGGCATTGATCGCATTTATACGGCTTGTTTAAACCTAAAATTAAAAAAAAATGTATTAAAATTAAGAAATGGTATTTAAGTAAGGGACGGGGTAAAAAATAAATTTATTTTATAGATTCAATAATTTTTATTTTATGTTAAAACAAAATGAAGTGTTATCTACAACTTGTGGACGGATACCATGAAATGGCATTACAACAAAATGTAAAAAATCATTTTATAAGATACTTCCCAGAGATCATCTTAAAGCATGGCAGACGCATGACGAAAAGAATGAACCACAAAAATTAATTACGTCAGGAGTTAAGAAAATACCATTAATCTTAAATTATATTCTAGGCACAACCTCAAATATACGCAAAATACTTAGTTTATTACCAATGATGTTAGTGATGGCTACACAATCTCAATTAATAGCTGTTCATTTACTACTAATTCATGCATTTAAAGTTTTGCCGCCACCTCTACTTAACCTGTCTTCGCCTGTTTGATTTTCGTATTATTCTACTCTTCTAGTGAGTTGTGCATGTCTAAAGAGGTTCTGTCATACTTCTGTTGACTAATCTCAGAAGAAAAAGGTGAAGGGATGAGGTGTTTACCTAACCATGATGAATAAATGGAACGAGATCCATCAAATACGGTCCAACCATTCACTAGGTTGTATTTGTGAAAGCTCCGATATAATAAATGTAAAGATTAAATCGCCTAATTAACATTAACACCTTCTAATCTATTCTTAGACTTTTGAATTAGACATTTCTAGATATTGGTTTCCATATGGATATTATATTTATATATTATATTGCTATAGATGTGTGATTTGTTTGATCAGGATGCAACTCATCAGATTCGGAGCGTTCTTCTAAGCAAATGGAATCAGTTGCTAAACGTTAGGTTGGGTTGGGTTGTATTTGGATTGGATTTGATTCGGGTTGAGTTACAGATACGGATTAGACCAAGCGTAATCTAATTGCCTGACAGTTGCAAAAACAGTTAATAGCAGATAAACCAGGCTCTTCGGATGGGTGCACTAGACAGGCAGTGTCGGGCACCACTCAGAAGGAGGAGCCGACCTTTCGAGATTACAAAGATTCATACATAGTTCCTGCTAGCAGAGATATAGAAGGTATTATTTTTGTGAGTATCTTGCTTGGCAGCCTTAAAAGGCCATCTTAGAAAAATGGGATGCTAAACTCCTAAAATTGATGATTAAAGTATAGCACAAAAGCAAGAGTTAGGTTGGGTTAGAGGGAGTAAGAGGAAGAGAAAGAGGAATATTTCCTTCTTGTCCATGTGCTAGAAGATCGAATGGAGAAGATAGCAGATGAAGAGATGAGGAAGAGATGAAAGACATGATGGAACAGACAAGGATGAGATGAGGAGGAAATAAGGAGGATGAAAAAAAAGAATGACTGTAACAAAAGGTCACTCCGAAATAATGTTCCATGGGCGGATTTCGGAGAGAGAGGGAAAGGTTTTAGTCGGGATTGCATTTTGAGGTGGGCTTTGTTTAGGTTGGCCAAGGTTTGCTGGAGTTGTCTAGGGTTGTGTTGGGTTTGGACTAGGTTTGGTTGGGTTGGAGTGAGCTAAACTAGATTTGAGTCGCTTTAATAGCAACACCTATGCCAGTCATCTATTTATAGTCGTCAGCTATAAGACGATCTTGTAATTTTCTTATATATGATCTTAGAGTAGAGGGAAAAGGATTTAGACGTGGGAAGGATCTACGAACCATTTACTTCCAGGCCTAATTGAGTTGGATTTGAATGGATTCGGGTTGGGGTCCACTCGGGGAAGCAGATGAGAGAGAAGAATGACTGTAACAAAAGGTCACCCCGAAATAACGTCCCATGGGCGGATTTCTGAGAAAAGAGGGAAGGGTTTTAGTTGGCGATTCCAAGAGACTTGCTGTATGTTTAGGTTTGGATTTAGATTGACCACGGTTTGCTGGAGTTGTCTATTGATTTAGATTGGGTTGGGTTGGGTTGTATTTGTACACCTTAATAGCAACACGAATTCCAGTTATTAATTTGTACTCATCAACGCCTTTCTATACCTTCATTATTTTTTGATGCATTCAATATCCTGCTTTAATATCCATAGCCTTGTCTATAATACATACAACTGCATTACTTCATTCACACTACGATCACATCTATTCCTCTGCATTTTATGGACTGGCATTCTTAACATCATTAGATGCAATTCCAAATTTTTTCTGTTCTTTGTCATTAATAACTTGTCTATTTCTTTTTGTGCACAATGGTCCGTAAAATTTTTGCTCCCAGATGCATCAATGTGGAGAATTTTTCGAAAGTATGAAAATTAGAAGTGTTAAAAAAAATCGTTATCCGGAGCATGACACAGAAAAACTTTAAAACTGCATTTCTAACTTCATTTACAATTGACCTGCTCATTGTAACGCCAGACTGGTTTTCGTTGCACGTATTTTCTTTTGATATCACTTTTAAAGAAGACTAAATTAGATTTTTAGTGCAAAGATTAAAGTTGTACAGTACAACAACAATATTATCGAGCAACAACATTAACAGCTCAGCGTTAACACAATCCACCAACAACAAGCATTCAGGCAGATTCTATACCTTTCCTTAGATCTGCTTATCGTCAAATACTCATTCTTTGTCATTCTCATTACCAATTTTGTTCAATTTGACTAGTAGAGTTAGAAGGAGTGCTTTTTCGTTTTCCCTTCTTCTTCCTCAGTTCTTCCAACAGTGGTAATCATCTGTAAAAGTCTACCATAATACATAAGCTGCGTGATTTTTTATAAGCCATATTGTATAACCAAACAAGGTTGAACAAAGGTTACTCAAGAAAGATTTATCTTCCATTCTGTGTATGACATTCTTCTAAAAACTTTTCCTACGTTGAAGAGACGATAATAATGAGATATAATGTAAGTACATATGATTTAGTTTATATCTCGACTATATTGGTGCATGTACAAATATCTTAGTTCTAAAGTTTCTGTAAGAAGATATTGAAAGAATTATTTACCTTTAAATAACATAATTTATTTCAAAAAATCACATTTATTTAACGATATATGTATAACAAGTTAATTCCGATTTTTTTCATTCAAATTTTTACATAAATTTTAATGGACACACATCCATATGGCGATTTAAAATGTGTTTATGACGAAATCTTCTGGTACAAAACGTGCAGGAAAACTTGGGTTCCACTCCACATTCTTTCGTGATGTGTCTGCGTAAATTTTGACGATTTACGTAAGATTTTTGGCATTTATCGCATTGGTAAGGCCTGCAAAGACCTAAAATCAACAAAACAAATTAATAAACAAAAAATATATTATACTTAAGGGTGATTATTTAAATTTAATATATATATTTATATTGAAATAAGACAAATTACTTTTTAAAATTGTTTATTAAAATTGCATATAAGAACGACTTATCGTGTTATTTTCTTCAATCTTTCTAATTTTAATAAAATTTGTCGTCCTAGAAGTTTATACGATTTGAGATCAAACTATATCGTGAATTTCATATAATTCGCAATATATGAATGCAGTAACTATAGTTACGAAACTGTTGTGCATTTGCATGATTTTGGTTCTAAGTCTTGTGTTAGTTCTAGTTTTAGTGCAATAAAAATATGTAACATAGTAATATCTTATGCTAACTAGCGCTACCTACCACTGTCACTAGAACTAACATTAGACCTAGAACTAGAAACATTCGGGTTTAGCCGCACGTCTCTAAAGACGGCTAAAGCCGAATGATTCTAGTTTTAGGCCTTATATTAGTTTTAGTGACAGTGCTAGTGCAAAACTAGAACTAACACTAGACCTAGAACTAGAATCTTTTGGGTTTAGCTGCACATCTCTCAAGACGGCTAAAGCCGAATGATTCTAGTTTTAGGTCTTATATTAGTTTTAGTGACAGTGCTAATGTAAAACTAGAACTAGCACTAGACCTAGAACTAGAATCTTTCGGGTTTAGCTGCACATCTCTCAAGACGGCTAAAGCCGAATGATTCTAGTTTTAGGTCTTATATTAGTTTTAGTGACAGTGCTAGTGTAAAACTAGAACTAACACGAGACCTAGAACTAGAAACATTCGGGTTTAGCTCAACCCAACTCAACCCAACCCACATAAAATGCAACATAGCTTAATAGTACAGGACTAGACCTAAAAAGGCATTGGGTAGTTTTGCAAAGGAAAAGTTTTGCTTGGAAAAAGGTTACGTCCTTATGACAACCCTTAAGTCTTAAGAGACGCACGGCTAAACTCGTTCTTTTCGTTCAATAAATATATACCACAGTCATAATAATTAAAACTAGAACTAACACTAGACCTAGATCTAGAAACATTCGGATTTAGCCGCACGTCTTTCAAGACGGCTAAGCCCGAATGATTCTAGTTCTAGGTCTTGTGTTAGTTCTAGTGATAGTGCTAGTGCAAAACTAGAACTAACACTAGACTTAGATCTAGAATCATTCGGATTTGGCCGCAAGTTTCTCAAGACGGGTAAACCCAAATGATTCTGGTTCTAGGTCTTGTGTTAGTTCTAATGATAGTTCTAGTTTTAGTGCAATAAAAATATGCAACATAGTGATATCGTATGCTAATTAGCGTTACCTACCACTGTCACTAGAACTAACATTAGACCTAGAACTAGAAACATTCGGGTTTAGCCGCACGTCTCTAAAGACGGCTAAAGCCGAATGATTCTAGTTTTAGGTCTTATATTAGTTTTAGTGACAGTGCTAGTGCAAAACTAGAACTAACACTAGACCTAAAACTAGAAACATTCGGGTTTAGCCGCACGACTCTAAAGACGGCTAAAGCCGAATGATTCTAGGTTTAGGTGTTATGTTAGTTTTAGTGACAGTGCTAGTGCAAAACTAGAACTAACACTAGACCTAGAACTAGAATCATTCGGGTTTAACCGTGTTTAGAGACGTACGATATGTTAATTCTAGTGACAGAACAAGTGTAAAACTAGAACTAACACTATACGTAGAACTAGAATCATTCGGGTTTAGCCGTCTTTAGAGACGTGGGGCTAAACCCAAATGTTTCTAGTTCTAGGTATAGTGTTAGTTCTAAATAGTAATGGTGTTGACGTAAAACTAGAACTAACACCAGACCTAGAACTGGAAACATTCAGGTTTAGCCGTTTTAAGAGACGCACGGCTAAATAGAATGTGTCTAGTTCTAGGTCTAGTGTTAGTTTTAGTGCTAGTGTTAGTCTAGTTTTATTTGTGACTCAGCACTAGATTATTGCAAAAGTGCCTTCCCCATATTAATTTCATAGTAATGTCAAATTATATTAACATGTTGTATTTTATGTGGGACAAAGTAAGTAGAAATATGGAAATATATTTTAATATATTGCATCTTAAGTGAAATTCACTGTATATAAGTTATTTCTTTAATACTCACGTTTATATTTGCCATAATTTATATTAATAAGAATAAAAAGTCAAAATAGAAATAATAAACGCTTAACAATAAAAACATTTTTTTATTTTATTATTTAAATACAACAACTTTACTGGTTAGGTTGATTTATTGTGGCATGTCTCGAATTCAAATGACTATACAATCTATGTTTATGATAAAATCCTTGAGAACAAATTTGGCATTTATAAGAAGGAACCTTCCCACACTCAATATTTTGGTGTCTCCTTAAACTATACACGCTTCTATAAGTTCTCGGACAATTATTACATTTAAATGCCGATTCGTAACCGGATGGTACCCTCCAATTAGTTTCGTTACTACTTAATGCATATCCTGAAAGTAATAAACAATAAACACATTAGAACTTTTTTTTAAATTTTAATAACAACACCAAATTAAAACTAAATGATTTTTTAAGGGAATAAAATGATTAGCAAACTTATTTTTAATTTTTTTTATTGTTCTATGTACAAATCGAATTGATTTAGACCACCAATTTATGCACGATCCTTACGTGCCTATAAACTTCGAATTGATGTTTAAATCTTTTGAAACAAATCTCGCAGGTGAATTTCCCCACGCAACCACCGCATTCGTAGCGTTGGTGTCGTTTTAACGAACAAGATTTTACGTAACTCCTTCCACAACCGCAATGAAAACGATCTGAAAAATTAAATTTTGTATAAATAGAAATGTTTTATGTCGAATTGGTTTTTTGTACTTAACAAAATCCAAGCGCTATTATTAATACTTACACAAAATCAAAAACTTTTTTGGTAGTATCATAAAGGTGGTCAGAAAGAAAACTGTTTGCTAAAATAAACAACATTTTATTATTTTAAACAAATTTTGGTAAACCTTTAAAATTTACACCAAATAATTCTATTAAATAAGTACAAAGATTAATAGTAATGTAGTATTAAATTTGGGAAAGTGAAATCTTTTTATTTGTTCGAGTTCCAATTCATTTTGGATGCAGACCACAAAGTTTTTTTAAAATAAGAATGAACCCAAGTAGCTACTCTGAGATTCTTCTAAAGACATAAAAATAAGGCAAAATGAGTATCATTTACAGCGTTTCATATTCCATATCTTTGACAGTAATGAATTGCCACCAACTTTGTTAAAAACTTGAATGTTCTTTTCATTTCTGATCAATCATAGTTACATTATTCATTTTCATAGCCCCAAAAGGAAAAAGTAGAGGTGTTATGATCCAAACATCTAATTCACGTATCCATAATGCAAAATTCACCGATCATCGAATTGTTTTTGCAATGGGGCTGTGTGGTGCCACCTCAATGGAACCAAATGACGTTGAGATGACGATCTTCAATTTTGAGCAGTAAATAGTTCATTATCATGGCATGATAAACGATGCCATTCATAGTTAGATTAACTATGAATTATCATTTTTGCTAAACTATTGTTCTTTCTGAATCTCTGCAATTTAGCTTATTGACATATCCATTAAGATAGAAATGGGCTTCAACACTACTCTGTTCTTGCTGAGGCTAAATTCTAATGAACTATTTACTGCTCAAATTAATCGAACGCAATTGATCTTCTTCAAACATTCAAAAAAACAGAAAGGTTGGTTTAAAAAACTGCGTTTGCAGACTTAAAAATATGGATAATTTTGGATTGTTTCCCTGTAGAGGCTTCGCATGTGCTTTATGCTTATATTTATGTATATTTATGGGATAATCCCATTCCAGAAATTCCTGTTACTGATTAGTATCAATGACAACAGAGCTCTAAACATGATTCATACAAGCTTTTGATCAAGCGCAAATTACCAACATACTTCTTTTCTCACACAACGGATTAATTGAGTTCCGAGAGACAAAGATACCATCGTAAAGATATCCTCGATACATATCAAAAATTCTGCTGCTATTACAAGATCAAGAGTATAATCATGAACATTTAAGAAGCAATTTAATTAATCCAGTCAATAAGGCAGCATCCATAAGTGTAGGAAACAAAGAGTCATTTCAGCTATAATCAAATTATCTGAGATAGATAAGATAGTGACAAGCAAAATATGTAATTTATTGACAACAAAACACAATATTAAATAAATCAGCATTTAACACACCTTAGACTTTCTATTAGATACACCCTTACTCCAGTGGAAGACTGATCACAGACCAGCAAAATATGTTTCCTCAAGGAAGTACCTCACCCACGTCAGTCCCACAGTAGTAGATGGACACAGAACTTTTAAGATCTACACTGATGGTTCAAAAGGACGAAATGGTGCAGGCCTCTCGGAACCTGTAGGGTCTAGCACCACCATCATACAAGCAGAACTGACTGCTATTAAACTTGCTACCGACTGCATTGTTGACTCCAACAAGCGGGGTTGGGTTGGGTTGGGTTGCAACAATCTCTTTTAGCTTTAAGCCGAATTATTATAACATCTGCATTAGTAATGGATTGTTACACAGCACTGGAGGAGGCCGCGAAATATAATCGTGTCAGAATCCAGTGGGTTAAAGGGCATTCTGGCTCCAAGGGTAACAACCACGCGGACAGGCTAGCCAAAGGTGCTGCCGGTAGAGCGCCCTGTGCACCCGAGCCGATAATTACCACCTCTTTAACAGCTCATATCGAGTCGATTAAGCGATTAAGCCACAGGTCTCCTCACGGAACACTGTAAGGTAAATAAGCACCTTCAAAACATGAAGCTTGCTGACTTGATGACGAGACGGTTAAACACATCTTATGTGATTGACCCTCTCTGATCGACCTCAGAATGAGGACTTTCGGGGAGGAATGGCCAACCACAGATAATATCAGGAATGCATCTGTAGGAGCTATCCTAGCCTTTGGAAAAACTTTAGGCTGGTTGATGTGACGAGAGTGTGTAATGGGAGGATGCACAAGGGGCCCAATGGGGCCTAAGTGTACTGTGCGGTTTCGCACGCACTCCCGAATCCATACATACATCAGCATTTAACGAATTGCCATAAAAAACAAATGAGTCTAAAATGACCCAACCCAACCCTAAAGTTCCAACCCAACCCAACCCAACCCAACTCAACCCAACCATAAAGTTTAACTACGTCCTGAAACGTTACAGTAACGCAACTTAAGAGGCATGTCCTTATATTCTGAGTGAGATTGTTTTGCGATGATGTAGTAAATGTAAAAAGGTAAAGCATCAACACCTTGAAGTTGAAGAGACGTGGTACCCCCGAGTGTCGAAGTACTCTAAGCTGGGATCGCTCATTGTACTTGAGATGAGGTGCATGGGAATATCTTGACAAGAGTTCCAGTGGAATTGCTAAGCCTAAGCTGTTTACCACACATACGGTTAGCAACATTGCTGCTTTTACTCATAAAGCGGAAGGCTTGAAAGCTATGAAGCAGTTTTATGAGTCAGAAGCGTATGGATATATTTTGAATCATTTTAGCTTTATTTGTCAACACTCTTACGTGTACCTCATCCCTTATTATATTGTTTTATCCAACCAGGAAACCCAACCTATCCTCTATCAGCGTACATTCTAGCAGGATGTGCTCCAGTGGCCCTATTTTGCCACAATGTCATTTATCTGAAATTGTTATGGATCGATTGTGTAGATATATAACATAGATATATAACTCTCTCTAACTTTCGGAGGTACATCATCGGAGGTTAGCCATCTCGCTGCCAAAAATTCCACTATTCTTCTATTAATTTCTCCAAGGTCATTGGATCATCTACCTCACAGTATCTTTATTTGATCCATTTTCTGTCTCTTCATCCAATGACTGGCTAATCTCATGCGTACTTGTAAATCCATCGGTAATGTCCTTCGGTAACAGAAAGTGCTTTTGTTCATGTAGTTTCTTAAGTTTCACATAATGCGACATCATTATGATTGAAATAATTGATCGAAATACAAAACTATGGACAATTTCGTTCCAACATAGAGAGAAAGTTCCGTTATGTACTTTATGTTCCTCAATAATTGTGTTATACGACTTTCTACCTTATACACAGAAAGCACCTCGAGTCACAGTCGAGTTAAACTTTTTGGTTATCTACATGTTCAATGCTAGTAGTAATGCTATAGAAAATCAATTGCTTTTTACCTCATCTAAATGTCTCCCTACACTGTTTCTACTCCACATTTAATAATTAACATATTTTAAGCTGATAGACTACAAAAAGTAATTCAAAATGGTATAAAATCTCCGTCCAGTCTTTACCAAGTCTGGTAAAGTCCTTAACCAGACTTGTATCAAATTATAGCTGTGTTTATGTCAGGTCAAGTACTGTTATCGGGTCTACATAACATCTGAAAGATTTCATAAAACCCTGTTCTTATTAAATCTGCATTATTTTTTTTTAATGCTGTATGAAATTCTCATTGTGCCTCTTGACTTGATAGATGAAGAAAGCCTTTAAATCTCTATTATACTGGGATCAAAACCCTGCCAGTCTGCATGGTGATAATAACTTATAAAGTCTATATCATCTCTGCATTGAGTTCTCGTAATCACTATCATGCATCATACTGTCAACTTTCCATGTCTCTCATAAACATATCTGGTTGTCCTGCGTGGTCCATTAACAACCCTTGGCATTCATTATTAATCAGTCTAGCCTTTTTTTTTTAATTCTGCATGAAAGCTTCATTATGCCTCTTGACTTGATAGATGAAGGAAACCTTTAAATCTCTATCATACTGGAATCAAAACCCTACCAATCTGCATGGTGATAATATTTTATAAAGACTATATCACCTCTGCATAGAGTTCTCGTAGAGCATTCTAAATCACCATCATGCATCATACTGTCAACTTTCCATGTCTCTCATAAACATACCTCGTTATCCTGCCTGGTAAATTCATCAACATTTTCTCTTTAGCTTTTTTATTTAATTCTGTCTGAAATTTTCATTGTGCCTTTAAATATTTATCATACTGGAACCAGAACCCTACCAACCTGCATGGTGATAATAACTTATAAAGTCTATATATTATCATCTCTGCATTGAGTTCTCGTAGTCCATTCTCAATCACCATCTTGCATCATACTATCAACTTTCCATGTTTCTCATAAACATACCTCGTTGTCCTACGTGGTCCATTAACATCCCTTGGTATTCATTATTGATCAACATTTCTATCTAGCAAAAGAACTCTAATCAGAACACATTTTCTTTGGAACTAGAACTGATGTCCTCAAAGTCTGAAAGTCTGATGTCCTGTAAAGTTAACAATTTGTTACAACTTGAAAATCTATAAAAAATATAGGTATCTCAGATATATTTTTATCAAATTTCGACTTATTTTGGACATTTCTAAATTGATGTTATCTTTGTCAAGATAAAAAAATAAATATTTCAAAACAGTATATATAATTTTTTATTTATTATTTTTTTTTATACAAAGTTATTGTAAATTACTTATTTTTAGTTATATTTTGGAAAATTAAACTGGGTTATAATATAATCAAGTTTTAGGAGAAATAAAATATAAAAATAAATTAAAAATTATCTTTAATAAGTATACAACATAGCAGATACATTAAAAAAATATGAGAAATATAAAAGAAAACAGAAAAATAGCATTCTATAAATATAAATATTAATCTTTAAGTCGTGTTACTTAAGAGGAGAAAAGTGATATTTGTTCTTTGTTCGGTAATTTTTGTCTCAATATACCCGTAATATGATTTCAATACATTAATACATACAATAATAATTATTATATAAAAATAATTGAACTTGTTAAGTACTAAATCTAAAGTTAATATTAATAATTTTTTTTATTTGTATTATTCATATTAGTTAACCACCACTAAAAAAACATTTTCAAAAAAAAAATTAACAAAAAATCTGTTATTATTTGTTATACAACCAACTTAAAAATAATACTTCGTTTTTTCCTTTACATACAAATACATTTCAACATCAATAAACACAATGTTAATCATTAAAAAATAAAATAACTTCTATTTTAATTAGTGTAATAAAAATAATAATAATTGTTTCATTTCTTGATTTTTATTTTGTATAAAAATATCTATTTCATTTTTTTTTGTAATTTAAACTTTAATGAACACGTTTATATCTTATTAATTTGTCTCTGTTATAAAATAAATTGTTGATCGTAACTTTGTTACGATATAAAATTAAGTTTACTGTATCTCTTGGCGTTGAAATGACGCTTGACGTGAACTTTCAAGTTGAATTTTCGTTTCGTTTGGTAACCGCATAACGAGCACACGTAACTCTTCGCGTTTATACAATCGATGGCCAAATGAACTTGAAGCGTGTTTTCGTTTTTATAAATTTTTGTGCAAACCGGACACTTGAGGCGACCTAAAACATAAAACATTTATCAGTTAATAAAAATACATACAAAATCTAACAACTAAATTTAAAGGAAACAAAACCAAAAGAGAAATTTGTTTATTAATTTTTTTAATTTTTAATTGACTTTTTGTTAGTTGCCACCGATTGGGTTATTATATTTTAAATTTTGGTTGTTATTAAAAAGTGTTATTTTGTTGTTTTTTTTATATTTACAATTTTGATTTTATTTCATATGTACAATTTAATTTTAGTTATTTTTTTAGGGAATAATGAAGACGTTGTTGAATAATTTATTTATTTTTGGAATACATTTACTTAGTTATTTAACGATAACAATTTATAGAAATATAATATTTAATAAGTAAATAAAAATTATTTGGTTTAATTTGAACATAAAGTAAAAAATACTGATATGTCTTAAGGAACGTAGGGAAAAATAACTTTTTTCTTAAACTATATCTATATTTTTGGTTATGATCACAAAATTATATTTAATATTAACCCCTTAAAACATTTTTTTGTGTATAAAAAATAAAATATATAAAATAGATTAATTATTAATCGAGGTACCACTATAATTTAGAATACGAGTTGATTAAAGAAAATCGGTTTGAATTTTATCTATTGAGATTAAGAATCGATTAATAACATAAATTAGAATTTAAAGTCTCAGCTTTTTTACTTAGATCTTGTTGTTTTCTTTAATCCACAAACGCAGAAATCATGAATCATTATTATCTATGTTGACTTTATAATGATTTGCTTTTCTTATATCCTCAATTTTTTTGTATAATGTAGAACAAGAAAGCTCGTTTTTACCTTATCGTTTGAAAAGACGTAAATTTTTCAATATATATATCTTTAATGGTGCATGTAGTAATAGAATGAAAAATTGATTAAAATTCTTTGGTTAATTTTGTACCATATCAAATAAATTTTCATAATCAACATATCGGTTTCTATACATCATTTTAAAGTAGAGATTTCAAGCTTTAATTTAATGCAAGAATCATTTTTTTATCTCCATAAATAAAGTGAATGCGATTTTTTGAGTCTCACCGATTTTTCTAACTAAATTTGAATACGGTTGATTTTGCACGATATCAAATAAATTTTCATAATCAACATATCAATTTCTATACATCACTTTAAAGTAGAGATTTCAAGCTTTAATTTAAAGTATAAATCATTTCTTTATCTTTATAAATAAAGTCAAAAAATATTTTGAATTTCAACGATTTTTCGTTAATCTTCGTTTAGCGTTAATGTGGTTGATTTTACACCATATCAAATGAATTTTCATAATCAACATATCGATTTCTATACGTTATTTTAAAGTACAGATTTCAAGCTTTAATTTAATGTATGAATCATTTCCTTATCTCCATAAATAAAGTCAAAGCGATTTTTTAAATCTCACCGATTTTTCGTAAATCTCACCTAAATTTGAATGAGGTTGATTTTGCACCACATCAAATAAATTTTCATAATGAACATATCGATTTCTATACATCATTTTAAAGCAGAGATTTCAAGCTTTAATTTAAAGTATAAATCATTTCTTTATCTTTATAAATAAAGTCAAAAAATATTTTGAATTTCAACGATTTTTCGTTAATCTTCGTTTAGCGTTAATGTGGTTGATTTTACACCATATCAAATGAATTTTCATAATCAACATATCGATTTCTATACGTTATTTTAAAGTACAGATTTCAAGCTTTAATTTAATGTATGAATCATTTCCTTATCTCCATAAATAAAGTCAAAGCGATTTTTTAAATCTCACCGATTTTTCGTAAATCTCACCTAAATTTGAATGAGGTTGATTTTGCACCACATCAAATAAATTTTCATAATGAACATATCGATTTCTATACATCATTTTAAAGCAGAGATTTCAAGCTTTAATTTAAAGTATAAATCATTTCTTTATCTTTATAAATAAAGTCAAAAAATATTTTGAATTTCAACGATTTTTCGTTAATCTTCGTTTATCGTTAATGTGGTTGATTTTACACCATATCAAATGAATTTTCATAATCAACATATCGATTTCTATACGTTATTTTAAAGTACAGATTTCAAGCTTTAATTTAATGTATGAATCATTTCCTTATCTCCATAAATAAAGTCAAAGCGATTTTTTAAATCTCACCGATTTTTCGTAAATCTCACCTAAATTTGAATGAGGTTGATTTTGCACCACATCAAATAAATTTTCATAATGAACATATCGATTTCTATACATCATTTTAAAGCAGAGATTTCAAGCTTTAATTTAAAGTATAAATCATTTCTTTATCTTTATAAATAAAGTCAAAAAATATTTTGAATTTTAACGATTTTTTGTTAATCTTCGTTTAGCGTTAATGTGGTTGATTTTGCACTACATCAAATGAATTTTCATCATCAACATATCGATTTCTATACGTTATTTTAAAATATAGATTTCAAGCTTTAATTTAATGTATAAATCATTTCTTTATCTCCATAAATAAAGTCAAAGCGATTTTTTAAATCACACCGATTTTTCGTTAATCTCAACTAAATTTGAATACGGTTGATTTTGTACCATATCAAATAAATTTTCATAATCAACATATCAATTTCTATACATCATTTTAAAGTAGAGATTTCAAGCTTTAATTTAAAGTATAAATCATTTCTTTATCTTTATAAATAAAGTCAAAAAATATTTTGAATTTTAACGATTTTTTGTTAATCTTCGTTTAGCGTTAATGTGGTTGATTTTGCACTACATCAAATGAATTTTCATCATCAACATATCGATTTCTATACGTTATTTTAAAATATAGATTTCAAGCTTTAATTTAATGTATAAATCATTTCTTTATCTCCATAAATAAAGTCAAAGCGATTTTTTAAATCACACCGATTTTTCGTTAATCTCAACTAAATTTGAATACGGTTGATTTTGTACCATATCAAATAAATTTTCATAATCAACATATCAATTTCTATACATCATTTTAAAGTAGAGATTTCAAGCTTTAATTTAAAGTATAAATCATTTCTTTATCTTTATAAATAAAGTCAAAAAATATTTTGAATTTCAACGATTTTTCGTTAATCTTCGTTTAGCGTTAATGTGGTTGATTTTACACCATATCAAATGAATTTTCATAATCAACATATCGATTTCTATACGTTATTTTAAAGTACAGATTTCAAGCTTTAATTTAATGTATGAATCATTTCCTTATCTCCATAAATAAAGTCAAAGCGATTTTTTGAATCTCACCGATTTTTCGTAAATCTCACCTAAATTTGACTGAGGTTGATTTTGCACCACATCAAATAAATTTTCATAATGAACATATCGATTTCTATACATCATTTTAAAGCAGAGATTTCAAGCTTTAATTTAAAGTATAAATCACTTCTTTATCTTTATAATTAAAGTAAAAAAAACATTTTGAATTTCAACGATTTTTTGTTAATCTTCGTTTAAAGTTAATGTGGTTGATTTTGAACCATGTCAAATAAATTTTCATAATCAACATATCGATTTCTATACGTTATTTTAAAGTAGAGATTTCAAGCTTTATTTTAATGTATGAACCATTTCTTTATCTCCACAAATAAAGTCAAAGCGAATTTCTGAATCTCACCGATTTTTCGTAAATCTCAACTAAATTTGAATGCGGTTAATTTTACTCGATATCAAATAAATTTTCATAATCAACATATCGATTTCTATACATCACTTTAAAGTAGAGATTTCAAGCTTTAATTTAAAGTATAAATCATTACTTTATCGTTATAAATAAAGTCAAAAAATATTTTGAATTTCAACGATTTTTCGTTAATCTTCATTTAACGTTAATGTGATTGATTTTGCACCATATCAAATGAATTTTCATAATCAACATATCGATTTCTATACGTTATTTTAAAGTATAGACTTCAAACTTTAATTTAATGTATGAATCATTTCCTTATCTCTACAAATAAAGTCTAAGCGATTTTTTGAATCTCACCGATTTTTCGTAAATTTTAACTAAATTTGAATGCGGTTGATTTTGCACCATATCAAATAAATTTTCATAATCAACATATCGATTTCTATACATCATTTTAAAGTAGGGATTTCAAGCTTTAATTTAAAGTATAAATCACTTCTTTATCATTATAAAGTCAAAAAATATTTTGAATTTCAACGATTTTTCGTTAATCTTCATTTAACGTTAATGTGATTGATTTTGCACCATATCAAATGAATTTTCATAATCAACATATCGATTTCTATACGTTATTTTAAAGTATAGACTTCAAACTTTAATTTAATGTATGAATCATTTCCTTATCTCTACAAATAAAGTCTAAGCGATTTTTTGAATCTCACCGATTTTTTGTAAATCTCAACTGAATTTGAATGCGGTTGATTTTGCACAATATCAAACAAATTTTCATAATCAACATATCGATTTCTATACATCATTTTAAAGTAGAGATTTCAAGCTTTAATTTAAAGTATAAATCATTTCCTTATCTTTATAAATATTGTCAAAGCGATTTTTTGAATCTCACCGATTTTTCGTTAATCTTCATTTAACGTTAATGTGGTTGTTTTTGCACCATATCAAATAAATTTTCATAGTCAACATATCAATTTCTATACATCATTTTAAAATATAGATTTCAAGCTTTAATTTAATGTATGAATCATTTTTTTATCTCCATAAATAAAGTGAATGCGATTTTTTTAATTTCACCGATTTTTCGTAAATTTTAACTAAATTTGAATGCGGTTGATTTTGCACCATATCAAATAAATTTTCATAATCAACATATCGATTTCTATACATCATTTTAAAGTAGGGATTTCAAGCTTTAATTTAAAGTATAAATCACTTCTTTATCTTTATAAAGTCAAAAAATATTTTGAATTTCAACGATTTTTCGTTAATCTTCGTTTAGCGTTAATGTGGTTGATTTTGCACCATATCAAATAAATTTTCATAATCAACATATCGATTTCTATACATCACTTTAAAGTGTAGATTTCAAGCTTTAATTTAATGTATGAATCATTTCTTTATCTCCATAAATAAAGTCAAAGCGATTTTTTGAATCTCACCGATTTTTCGTAAATCTCAACTAAATTTGAGTGCGGTTGATTTTGCACCATATCAAATAAATTTTCATAATCAACATATCGATTTCTATACATCACTTTAAAGTAGAGATTTCAAGCTTTAATTTAAAGTATAAGTCATTTCTTTATCTATATAAAGTCAAAAAATATTTTGAATTTCAACGATTCTTCGTTAATCTTCATTTAACGTTAATATGGTGATTTTACACCATATCAAATGAATTTCCATTAGCAACATATCGATTTCTATACATTATTTTAAAGTATAGATTTCAAGCTTTAATTTAATGTATGAATCATTTCTTTATCTCCATAAATCAACTCAAAGCGATTTTTTTGATTTAAACTTTACTCTTAATTTTTCTTAATTTTCATATTAAATTTAATTTCTCTTCCAGATACCCAAAACAACAATTTATTCCCTGCAATGATAAAAATAAAGAAGATTTTATAATAATAAGTTATGATAAAAATTTGCTGGAGTAACGAATTTTTAATAAATTAAAAATATTTTAAGAGGTTAATTAACAAAGATAAATCTTAATCTAATTTAATAATTACAGCCCCCCTTAATTCTTCTGCATTGCATCCATGTACTTGTTTCATATGTCTTTTAACATGTTGTTTAATTTTTCCTTTATATCCACATTGATTCCAAGGACATTGAAATTTCGGTTCTTTTCCACAAAAAAATCTTACGTGAAGATAGAAGCTATTTCTTAAAGTGAACATTTTTCCACAGTTTGTACAAACTAGAAATGGCGGTTTTAATGAGCCTAAAAGAAAAAAGTGTTAATAAAATTAATTATAAATAAAAGAAAATTAAACATTTAATTCATTTACTTACGATTCTTTTTTTATTTGATCAATGAAATGTAGGTAGTTTAATTAATATTAAAATGATGTTTAAAGAAAATAAATTATTAATTATTATAAGTAATATTATTATTATTGCAGAATACAAAATGTTGATAAACGAGTTAAATAAATGCGTAATTATTAATTTATTGTATATTAATATATAGAGATCGCGTAAATAATACTTAATTAAGTAATACTTTTAATTAAAAATCAGATAAAGTAATAATAATCTTTTTTTTTGTAAACTTATCCCTAATAAAAAAGATTGCCAAATTTAAAAAATAAATGTTAATCTAACGTTAATTAAAATATAAACTTAATAAATGTATATACAGGGGCAAGTCAAAAAAAAACCTACTCTCCTTTTTTTTAGATACCTTAAAATTTAAAAGGAATGCAAAATTTTTTACTAATTCTCCTAAGCATTAAAAATTTTTAAAAATTAACTAAATCTCACCTCACACTTTTTTCTCTAATCCCTATTATTTTATAATTATTAAACTTTCTTTTTTAATCTACTTTATAAACCCAATATTTGCTTTGCGAATATTATCTCAATTTTTTCTTCCAAAATTTCCTTCTCATTTTTGTTTGCTTCAAAATTAAACGTTTCCATTTGGTGTAAATTAATTATTCGATCTTGATTTTGTGCTTGTTTAAAAGGTGACCCTTTAACTCAGATCTGTAGTAGAACCGGAAACAACATAGCGGACAGCAAATTTTCTTTTCTTTGCCGCACTCGATACGAACGTGTCTGCTCAAATTCGATTTCATCGTGTAACTTTTGTCACAAGCCATACATTTGAATCGTCTGTTTGTGTTTTTCATTCGACCTGAAACAAAAAAGAATGTTAATTAAATCAAAAAAATATTTTTAATAAAAAGTAAAATTGTTTAACTATATTTTATTATTCACTTTATGTATAAAAGAAGAAATTAAAACAAGAAGTTTTGATATATTTATGAAATTTAAATTTATTTATATAAAATATGACATTTTTGAAATATTTGTTATATTTTCACAATTTCCTTTGATTTTAATGGTTAAAAAAAATTTATTTGTAAAACTGAACGCAGATACAACTTTAATAAACTACTTATTAAAAAAAATACTTTATTAAAACACTATAATTATCAATATGTATAAAATTAATAATAATATTAACACTGGTTAACAAAATATTTATTATAGGATGTTTGATTTGTGCTCTAAATTAATTCCATTATTCAGATTTCGAAAATGAAAGTGCTTTTTTGTCTACCTTAGTTATATTGAGATGCTTTCATCTGTACTGTGCTGAAGTCTTCATGATCTAATTATGCAAATAATTATCGTGGTTAATGAGTTTATTTCTAGTTGCTTAGGGAGATATTCGATGTCTTCTAGATGTAAGGGTCACCAAAAGATTTTCAAAAAGGAATTGCAACAAATAAAACAACATTTTGCACATTCGAGAACAAATTGTTAGGCGATGAAGTATTAATGCAGGAAAATGAACAATCTAGGCAAGGTGGGACAAGATGGGGCAAGATTCGATAGCAAATTCACCTCAACAATTCCTGAGTAGAGATTCGTGCAGAAAAGTGTAATACTTTCCAGCAAGCACTTTCAGCAGTAAATATACCACGTTGAAGCAACAATAAATTATATGATCGTGTATTGGAAAGGGATCTATTTGCAAATCGTAAATGCGTGGAATAGGGACGAAGTCGTATCTGATAGTTCAAGAACCAAATTATTCTAATGTACACAATGCAGGAATGGAAGAGGAGTCTCACACCATAAGCTTCCTATTAACCTTTTTATTAAGAAACTTTTCTCATTTTCTGGAATAACCCAATTTGACAGAATTTCTTATGCAGCACTATTGAGAGTGCGCATTAAGAAGAAATCGTCTGGCCTAGATGGTGTTATCCACGAAGTTTCATTGACCAGTGTGTTAGGAAACAAAGAAACCTTTTCCTCTAGATATGTAATGAATGACAGAAAAGCCAATGGGCCACCCAGATGGAAAACTGACTTATCAATGATCATGCTTTGATAGAGATTTAGATTAGATCCAGAAGACAATGTGGGATATACATTGGAAACGATGATGACACGTCACCTTAAAAAATACATATTAAAATAGTAAGTAATAAAGTGGCAGTGGTGGTTCTGCAAAGTAAGATTAAAGTTCCTCAAATGCTAATAAATGTGAATGGACATGAGTTGGAAACTTTTTCCAATGTCAATGATAGAGCCAATGATGAGTGATAGTACTAAATGTCGGAAGCTCTTATACATAGCAAAATAAAACTAGCTTATGCTAATAAACCTAGCATGTTTAATCAATTCAATTCAAGGACTTGCGAGAAGCAATTTCAAGAGATATACATGATAGGGTTTTAAAGTTGAATCAACCTCAAAATCAAAATACACACGCTGCTGCAATTGTCATCATCATGAGCAATTGCTAATAAAGTTGATCAAATATAATGATCTTTGAAATGATGCATCGTATGAAAGCTGTAGTCATGACCAAAAATGATAGAATTAAAAACTAAAAAGGAAAAAACTGCCTCAAAACGTAATAGTAGAGGGAGTGGTAAAGAAGCCACTCAGATGGTATTTCAAAACTTAACGTAACCCAATCCCAAATTATATGGAAGGATAGCATTAAGATGGTAACAACTATTATGGTAACAAGATAAAAATCTCCAAGAAGTCAGGGTGTTGATAAGACAAGGGGGACAACTTTAGGAGATGGATTGCGGACTTAATGCCATAAGGAATAGATGAGATATGAACAAGGCTAAGAGAAAACTATCAACTTTAAAATCACTGTTATCTAAAAAAAATTATTATGAGATTATAGTCGATTTTATCTATAAATATAAAAAATTGAAAGAAACATTCTTATTAGAAAAGAAGCACCATTTAATAAGAAATCTTTTTTATTCTAAACATTTCTTTCCACTTCTTTTAGTTTTTGAGTTATCGTAAAATATAGTTTAACGAATAGAAATAAGACTAGTGAGGTTATGTTGAAGTACAGCAATAAATATTGAATGTAGAAAAAAACTTTTTAATAATAAAATATTCCTTGTTAAACAAGAAACTTTTTTTATTAGAATCATTTTTCCTCAACTAATTTAATTTGTGAGTTAAAATAGCTTTTAGTAACAAATCTAGAGAAAATTGAGTTTAGGTCAGAATATCTCAATAAATATAAAAAATTGAAAAAAACTTTCTTATTACAAAAAAAGCATCATTTAATCAGAAATCTTTTTTATTCTAATGATTTATCTCTATTTGTTTTAGTTTTGAAGTTATTATCAAACATAGTTAATAATTAAAATGAAGAATAGTTAATGTTATGGAACAACAACAAATATTAATTATAGAAAAAAACTTTTTTATTATAAAATAATCTTTTTTTAATAAGAAATCTTTTTTATTAGAATCATTTCTCCCTAACTAATTTAATTTGTGAGTTAAAATAGCTTTTAGTAACAAATCTAGAGAAAATTGAGTTTAGGTCAAAATATCTCAATAAATATAAAAAATTGAAAAAAACTTTCTTATCATAAAAGAAGCATCATTTAATCAGAAATCTTTTTTATTCTAATCATTTTTTTCTATTTCTTTTAGTTTTGAAGTTATCATCAAACATAGTAAACAATTAAAATGAAGAATAGTGAGGTTATGTTGTTGAACAACAATAAATATTAATTATAGAAAAAAAAATTTTAATAATAAATAATTCCTTGTTTAATAAGAAACTTTTTTTATTAAAATCATTCTTCCTCAACTAATTTAATTTGTGAGTTAAAACAGCTTTTAATAACAAATCTAGAGAAAATTGAGTTTAGGTCAGAATATCTCAATAAATATAAAAAATTTTAAAAAACTTTCTTATCACAAAAGAAGCATCATTTAATCAGAAATCTTTTTTATTCTAATCATTTTTTTCTATTTCTTTTAGTTTTGAAGTTATCATCAAACTTAGTCAACAATTAAAATGAAGAATAGTGAGGTTATGTTGTAGTACAACAATAAATATTAATTATACAAAAAAACGTTTTGATAATAAAATATTCCTTGTTAAATAAGAAACCTTTTTTATTAAAATCATTTCTCCCCAACTAATTTAATTTGTGAGTTAAAATAGCTTTTAATAACAAATTTAGAGAAAATTGAGTTTAGCTCAGAATATCTCAATAAATATAAAAAATTTTAAAAAACTTTCTTATCACAAAAGAAGCATCATTTAATCAGAAATCTTTTTTATTCTAATCATTTATCTCTATTTGTTTTAGTTTTGAAGTTATCATCAAACATAGTCAACAATTAAAATGAAGAATAGTGAGGTTATGTTGTGGAACAACAACAAATATTAATTATAGAAAAAAACTTTTTTATTATAAAATAATCTTTGTTTAATAGAAAATCTTTTTTATTAGAATCATTTCTCCCTAACTAATTTAATTTGTGAGATAAAATAGCTTTTAGTAACAAATTTAGAGAAAATTGAGTTTAGGTCAGAATATCTCAATAAATATAAAAAATTGAAAAAAATTTTCTTATCACAAAAGAAGCATCATTTTATTAGAAATCTTTTTTATTGTAATCATTTTTTTCTATTTCTTTTAATTTTGAAGTTATCATCAAACATAGTCAAGAATTAAAATGAAGAATAGTGAGGTTATGTTGTAGTACAACAATAAATATTAATTATAGAAAAAACCTTTTTAGTAATAAATAATTCCTTGTTTAATAAGAAACTTTTTTTAATAAAATCATTTCTCCTCAACTAATTTAATTTGTGAGTTAAAAAGCTTTTAGTAACAAATCTAGAGAAAATTGAGTTTAGGTCAGAATATCTCAATAAATATAAAAAATTGAAAAAAATTTTCTTATCACAAAAGAAGCATCATTTTATTAGAAATCTTTTTTATTGTAATCATTTTTTTCTATTTCTTTTAGTTTTGAAGTTATCATCAAACATAGTCAACAATTAAAATGAAGAATAGTGAGGTTATGTTGTGGAACTACAATAAATATTGATGATAGAAAAAAACTTTTTAATAATAAAATATTCCTTGTTAAATAAGAAACCTTTTTTGTTAAAATCATTTCTCTTCAACTAATTTAATTTGTGAGTTAAAATAGCTTTTAATAACAAATCTAGAGAAAATTGAGCTTAGGTCGGAATATCTCATTAAATATAAAGAATTTAAAAAACTTTCTTATCACAAAAGAAGCATCATTTAATCAGAAATCTTTTTTATTCTAATCATTTATCTCTATTTGTTTTCGTTTTGAAGTTATCACCAAACATAGTTAACAATTAAAATGAAGAATAGTGAGGTTATGTTGTAGTACAACAATAAATATTAATTATACAAAAAAACGTTTTGATAATAAAATATTCTTTGTTAAATAAGAAACCTTTTTTATTAAAATCATTTCTCCCCAACTAATTTAATTTGTCAGATAAAATAGCTTTTAGTAACAAAACTAGAGAATATTGAGATTAGGTCCGAATTTGTTAATAAATATAACAAATTGAGAAAAACTTTCTTATCAAAAAAGCAGTATAATTTAATAAGAAACCGTTTTTGTTGTGACTATTTATTTCCATACCTTATAATGTCTGAGTTATCATGGATGGAAAATGTTCATGTAGGAAAACTCACAATTGATGCTCCTACAAAAGGTGTCAAACAGAGATGCTGGCTCTCTGCCACAATATTCAAGATCTGTATCCACTCAACACTAAAACATTGGAAAAGGAAATGCAACCCGATGGGAATATGGATAGGAGAGGTACACCTATGTTAAATAAACAAGAAGAAGAATACAATAAAGAATAAATGGTGTTTGGAAATGAACAAAGATAAGACCCAATATATGGTAATTGGAGGAAGGACAAGGAAGGACATACAATTGGAGACCGGAATAAAACATGTAGACCAGTATGAATACCTTGGGGTAGTTATAAACAAAGACGGAAAGGACAATAAAGATGTAATGAGGAATATTGGTAGAGGAAAAAAATCGATGAAGGCAATGCAGTCGATTCTGTGAAATAACAACCTAACGATACAAACAAACAAAAATATTTTTAGGACCATTATAGAACCATTAATGACGTATGGGTCATAAGTGTGGGTAAGAAACAAAGACACAACTCGAAGACTGCTAGCAGCAGAGATGACGTTTTGGAGAAGATGCTGCAACATAACCATGCTGGGCCAAGTTAAAAATGAGGAAATAAGAAGAATAATGACAGCACAAAACTCAATAATAGACACTATACATGATAAGCAACTAAAATGGTAACGCCGAATGAGTAAAAAGAGAATCTCAATTCACGTTTGGAACTGGTTGCCAGCAGAAAGAAACAAAAGATATCAATGTGGAGATGAAGAGAGGAGGACTAGGTGAAGATGATTGGAATAAGGACTGCTGGCGGTTGGGATGGGAGAAGCAGCTGTTATTGAGAAATCTAACAAAAATGAGATTACGTCCGAATTTGTCAATATAAAATAATTGAAAAAAACTTTCTTATCACAAAATTTGTTCTTTTCTACTTTAACCAAATTTTGTAATTTCTATTAGTTTATGAGTAATCATCAATTAAAATTGTCAGTTAAAGTTTGTACCTTAATCTTTATAATTCTAGAAAGAATGGACACACTGGAAATCAATGTGTGATCTACTCTTGTCAAAGAAGATCCAAACTGATGTCTATGGATTCGATATTTAACTGGTTAAAATGATTAATTAAACAAAACAAAGGCAGACAAAAAACACCATATACTTAACATAAATAACCTTAATATGAGGCACCTTAATATGTGTCGATTTTTTTTTATGTGAACCAGTGTATATAATCAATGAACACTTTTTTAGATTCTATGTTTAGATTTTATGCTTGCAAATGTAGTGCATCTTCAAATTTCCTTTAACTTTCGCCTTGTAACCGCATCCTTCAACTTCGCAGGCAAACTGAGGTTCTTTTCCGCACTCGTATTTCTTATGCGACTTTAAACTACTCATGTATTTATACTTACGGGGGCACGAGTCGCATTGAAAAATCCCATCCGAATTACGCGTACTTACTTTCCTTGAAGTTCGTTTAATAAAAACTAAAAAAGAAAAATTTTTTTTTAATTTATTTTATTAATTGGTTTATTAAAATTATTTATTTTTTACACTTATGGTTAATTGGTTACAACATTTAAAGAAAAAAAAAGGTGTGTTAATAAATCCAGAAATAAAAAGATTTATGTGAGCATTAAAAGGAATAAATTTCTCTTTAAATAGGGTTTTTTTATTAATTTAGTAATATTACAATAATAATTGTAACTCTATATACATACTTTTCGTGTTACAATAAGACCCGTAATTTATATATAAACTTATTAAATAATATTTTATTAAAAAAAATTAAATATTATGCCTAACCCTTAAATGATTAACCAAAATATAATTTCTCTTCGCTTTGTAGTTGCAGACAAAACATTTGTACGCGCCCTCTTTGTTACATTCTTGTCGTAAATGTCTCCTAAGGGATGTTTCCACTTTGTAGACTCGCATGCAGTTTGGACACGGATAGCAACCTTGGAATCCTGAAATGAGTCGTTTACAATTGCGGAAACGATCATTTCCACGTCACTTTCACATGCAAACACCAAAACAAAAAAAATCGAAAGAAAAAATTAAATAATCAAAGACTAATAAATGGAAAAATAATAATTTATGAGATAACATCCATTTGCAAAAGAAAATCAGATCTACAGCAACTATCAAATATATAAATAAACCATTAATATTGTAATTAAATTCGTAGATCATTTATTTGTAATTCATTTTTTCAAAACTTGTGCTTGCATAACATATGTTTCATCACAGACGTTTTTTGCGAGAAACCTTTGTTACATAACGGACATCGAAACCATTTCTTGTTACTGCATTCGTATTTCATATGTCTGTGAAGAGACGTTCGGTATTTGTACGTTCTGTGGCAAACTCCACATTCAAATCTATTTTCGCCATTGGAGATTGATTCCCAACCTAAAAAAAATTGTATTAGACTTTTCATATAAATATTTGCGTATGTAATAAGAAGCTTTGTTAAAAGTATCTAACTAAGTAGTAGTGAAAGAACATGTACAAGAGGATATCTAACTTACCATACTTTAATTATCCTGCTTATTTGACCCTGTACAAAGAGTTGGGTTTCAAAAATAAATTTAAACATACATATTAATTTTATTAATACAAACTTTATTTGTAATTACCAAATATAAACAATTAACTGTTTTTGTTATAAAACGAAATTTTATAGTTCTTGTTCCGTAAACATCTCGGAAGATATAGAAGTAGTGGTAGGATTAATTTGAGAAGATTTTTATGTTGGGTTCTAAAAACAATTTAAAATTTTATTATAAACATTGAATCATTAAGAAATATCTTATATTTATATAGTATATTATTAACTAAAGTGTTACACAGAAGAATTTTTCTGCTCACAATTCAATGTGTGGTCTGAAAACGTGGAAACGATGAGGTTGCAAGCGCAATTTAGAAATACCTCAAGGAGCAATTTTGTAAACAACAACCACATATTGTTTCTGCACATGATTTGCTTTTGTGCAACACATTTTATTTCTGCCAATGTTATTTCGCCTTTTCACCAGATGATTTTTTTCTAATACCAAACCCAACCCAAAACATTTTGCTATTGTGCGAATGTTTAATTTACCGCATGAATTATTATTTTGCTTGATATTTTGTTTCTGCCCAAGATATTTTACTACTGCCAATATTTTTCCTTTGCTAATGGCAAAGTAATGCCACCGTGGTCATGGATAAAAAAAGAATGTGACGACAAGATGACGATCCTTTTGGATCTAGCCAACTACAAGAAAATCAAGAAGAATCCAACCGAGAAAATAGTAATGAAAATGAAAGAATTGGTGAAATCTACAAAAAATTCAGTAGAAGAGAAAAGTTTGTTTGTACAGGACCCAATACCATCAAGATTTTATAAATTATTTAAAATCCACATACTAGATATCCTGCTACGCCTTAATGTCAGTGTCATAAATTCTTCAACGTATCAGTTGGCAAAACACCTTGCCAAGATTCTTTCTCCTTTTACAGGTGAAATAGAACTATATGTCAGAGATTCCACACCTTTTATGGAATCAATTAAAAGTTAAAAGTCTGCTCCCTAGAATATCCAACAAGTTGCGATGTGGAATCTCTATTTATCAAAGTGTCAATCAAAGATGGTCTTCACTGAAGTATGTTCCAGAAGCATTGTTTATCATCGATCCATTTCAGCTCAAAACCTCAAACCTTTGTCACTGGTAATCGCCAATATCTACATTTGAAGAAGAAGTCTTAAAGAAGAGTCGGTGGAAAACTATAGATGACACCTTTACAATCTGGTAGCATGGGAAAGACCGTCTCCAGGACTTCTTAGACCACTTGAACTCTCAACACGGCATTATTAAATTTACCATAAGAACGGAGGCAGCAAAACAGTTACCTTTCCTAGATGTTTTGATCAATAAGTAAACAGATAGGGGGCGTGAAATTAGGAGTATATCTACAAGCTACATTCCATCATCATCCACAACAGAAGAAGTCGGCAATCCAAGCTTTGTTAGAACGAGTAGAACAGGTTTCTAAAAGATGTATTCTAGAAGAACGGTACTTTGAGGGATATCCAGCTAGCCATCAAACGACGCAAGCAGAAACAAGATTCGGTAATTAATTAGATTTATATCCCCCTTTTGTTGCAGATATGGCGAAGCAGATTGCAAGACCTGAAGAAGAATGATCTTAGCACGATACGGTAGGGTCAGTCAGGAAAGTTCGGAATGCTTTTCCGATAGCTAATAACAAACTAATTCCATTAAACGGAGTGCAAGTCTATCGGTTGTCATGTAGTTTGGGAAGTATGACGTTGGCCAAACTGGACGTAACATCGAGTGCTGCATCAAGAAGATGAAAGGGATAAAATTCAACAGTCGGCAGTCGCAAAGTTAACAGCTCCACTACTTGGATATCGACCATGACTCAAGATGATTATATAGATTGACTTTCACTTTTATTTGCAAATTGATAAACCTCATTCTGAAATCTCAAGGTAAAGCTTACGCAATATGAGGTTCCAGGAAGAGGTCCGTCAAAGGAAGGTAAGAGAGGCCATAGAGATTTATCGACATAAAGTCAATATGAATATGGAAATACATGGAAAATGGCAGTTATCTCGACGAAGATTCTAGTAGGTCTAGTGTTAGTTATAGTGATAGTACAAGTATTCTTTGCATTTTTCTTGGCATGATACTCTCTTCGTACACTTCTTAATGTACATATCACTTCTGCTTTTGACATTTCACATTTTCTCTTGATGATTTGCTTATATCTAAGATATTTTACTTCTGCATATAAAGTTTTCTTTGACATTTGCAAATGATAACACTTTTGCCGATAAAATTTTGCTTCTAAGCACGATTTTTTTTACGCTACCTGAAATATTTTGCTTTTGCAAATAATATTTTCTTTCTGTCTATGATGACATGTTGTTTTACGTTTAATGATTTGCTTCTGTTCACAAAGTTTTTGGATTTGGATTAGCGAAATAGACGTCTCAGAGGAAGAAAGTCTGATTCGTATTTTAATGGTCCAAAATCAAAAAACGCAGGTTCGTTGTCACCTCTTGTTTTCAATCTAAGAAACCATAACGAAGAGAGGCGACAAATGACTAAAAATGAATGGATCCATTTGTTTACTCTTCAATGCTATAAGGACCCTCGTGACCAAATTAAGAGATGTTAAAAAGAACAATGAGGTTGTGAGGGCAGGGTCAAAGCAACCTGTATCACAGCTGGGCTTCAACTCATCCCTTTGAGATCAAGGGTGGATCGTTTTTTTCGATATATGTATTAAGCAAAACGGCAAAAACTTGGTGTTAATGTTTGGAAAGAAGTTTGAAGAAAGATTACTAATGTGAATAAGTTTAAACGAGTGCTACCGATTCCTTAATTACTTCTGCCTGCCCACTGCGACTGGATGCTGACTCAGGATATGTCACCCATTGTTATCAATTGGTAGGGCATTAAGCTTAATAACTTCAACAGGGACGTGCGAAATCCTGCCAGTATAAGAATCTGGATTAAGGCTTAACAGCATACAAGACGATGAGAGAGTAATCTAGATAATCAATGAGTACTTTTAAACTGTATGTTAACTTATTGGACAGCTTGATATAACTGAATTAAGAAGGGCGATTTTACTTAGGCGTCAGTGATACATCATTTAAGGCTTTAATTTGCTTCTACACAAAATTTTCCTTCATTTTCACAACTGTAGTAATGAAATTACTAAGGAAGACAGAATAAGCTTTAAAAAATTTGGAAATGATTGACTTATCAAAATGTGTGGAAATTTTGGAAAAACTGATGAGTCTAATTGGATACACGACCAAATAGGAATTTGACGTAAAGAAAAAAATTTGCGTAAATTTTTAGTATATGTATAAGTTAATACTTAAACTAATTTTTTATTTAAATATTATTAACTTACCACAATTATTCTTTTATGTAGTATTTTGAGGTTTCTGTCTAACCTGAAATCTATGGAACTTTGACTTAATATGTTTAGTGACCGTCGCTTTTTGAAGACATACAAAAACTTTGTCGCAAAGTTTACAATAAATTTGAGAATCGTCAAAAACCGACAAATAGCTTTTGTGTTTCATGATCCATATAACAAGTTTCTCAAGATCGATAACCTTTTTTTGGATGGGTACTTGATGATTGTGCTTTCCTGATTTTAGATGGTTCATCAAATTTTTTATGTATTTGTATTGGGTACCACAAACATCGCAGAAAAAAGGTTTTTGTACTAAGTTGTAAACACCACCTAAAAAGGTTTATCCAAAGTTATTAGTAATTTTTTTGTTTAATTACGTTGATAGTTACCAGTTGGAAATAGCGATCTTATTTGTCCTGAATCTGAAATAAAAAAAATAAATAAATAAAATAAAATAAAAAGAAGGAATTATAAAGCAAAATATACATTGGTATTTAAAACGAAATCAGCGCGTTTTAATGAATTCTTATTAGCTTATTTTAAATCAATATAAATTAAATAAATAATATATTAGTACAGCATTTTATTTGAATATGAATTTATGAAAATTACAACGGACATTTTCAAATATTCCTTTAAATTTCACAGCAAATTTTGTAACTTACCGAAGTCATCTAACTGACGTTTTACCATACTTTATCTGAAATTTGTTATTGGTCTTAACAATATTTCATAATTTTATTATGGTGTATTTGGTTAAACCTAAAATAAAACTAAATAAGAAAATTCTACGAAATAAAATTAGGATTAAATGGGTAAGTTTATTTTAATAAATTAAAAATTTTATTGTATAACTTTATTATGTACTGAAACTATATGTTTTAAAAGATCAGATTTATAAAAAAAAAATTTTAAACACGTAGCACATTGCAACTGTGGTGATTTTCCGCATTCGTACTTCTGATGTCTTACTAAAGTTGATTTTCTTAAATATTTCTTCGAGCAATAAATACAAATAAATTCTCCATAACTTCGTTGATCAAAATAACCTACAAAAATAAATATAATTTAATCATTATCAAGAAAACAAAATCGCTTAATTATAAGACAGAAACAAAAATTGGGAAACGATGTTCAATAAGATAAATTATTTTATTTTATTCTTAGGTTTTAAATGCTTTTATTTTCTCGTTTTAAATTAACGTAAATCCTATCGAATATTTCACGTAGATCCGGATGATATTTTTGAGCGTGTCGACGTACGTTGTATTTTTGATTCGCTCTATAGCGACAAAATGGACAATGAAAACAGCGATTTTCCGTACATTCGAAATTTATGTGTCTTATTAAGGACCTTCTGTGCTGATACGTTTTGCTGCATATTTCACAACTGTATGAATCTTCGAGGTTACCTAAAAATAAAAATGTTTGTATATATAATAAGAAGTTATAAAAATATGATTTGAAACTAAAAACAGTGTATTAAAAAAAAGTTAAGTTTATTTTTCAAAAATTATTAACATTAAAACTTACATATGTGGACTTAAAATGTGGCTAGGTATTACGATTCCTTAGTCACAACATTAAAAGGAGGATTGTCAATATTAATATGATACAATGGTTACTTAAGATGTTATCAATTTAGCACGGTTATGCTCCTGCTTAAGAAATCTTATCCCATCACTTATCCATGATGCAATTCCATCAACCTAATTTGCGAATCTAGAATCTAGAATTAGGGGGCTACGTTGAGACACTGAGCCTGCTCTTAGTACACATTCCAATCACATGTTCTAGTTCGATGATCGCTGATTCATGAGCAATAACTAGCTTACCGGACACTTCTTCGCCAGCCACGCCCGTATCACCAGATCAGAATAATTCAATGAGTTCAATATCTTTACCTGCCCAGGCTGTACTCTTGCATAGGCTATTTTGAACTGTCAGTATCGAAATAAATATCGGTTTGTTCCAAGGAGATTTTGACATGCATCCAAGAATACCTCTCAGGCCTAAAGTGGTGGAGTGATTGTTAAATCACCTATAAAACCTGCAGCATACCCGCCATTAGTATGTCATATTCTGCCTAAATTTGTTCATAAACGTTACAACCTTACTCTTCATGTGCAAATACGGAGGAGTGAATTCAGCAACATGCTGAATTGACATGAAATGACATTTACATAAAGTGATACCAGAATGAAGACCAAAGATAAGGTTCCTCTCTTTGGAGGACTATCTGTAGATGAGCAAATAATATTTTTTTACCTAAATTAATTAACGCATACAAATAGCTTCGAGAAGTGTAAGCAGATTGTCAATCAAATCAAAGAAGTACATTTTGTCCCGAATCACAATGCTTCTTCACAAAGTAATCTGGATTGCAGAATTGTTCTGCAATTAAACATTTAATGGATTCAACCCGCTATAATTGATTCAGAGGCTATTCTTTGTAGTGTCTTCGCACAAAAGCAGTACTTAGTCACAATTTGTCATGTATTTTAGAAGACGACACATTTATTATAGGAAGTACACAAAATTACGTGCTGAGAATTTGAAACGAACCTTACAAAGAAAAGCATTAATTCTAGGACGTAAGATCACTCGTTACAGAATCAGCAAGACTATAATAAGTTCAATGATGAAAAACTTGATGTAAATAACGTGACAAAATTTGCTTGGCATATATTTTCTCAATTTTCTTGTAAGTACAAAGTTCAAATCATCAGACGAGAAGTTCTTTTGTTGATGTTCTCTTATAAAGCATTCAACATTTAGCAATCATAGAGATGATGAAACATTGATTTCGTGATTTTTTATTCAATGTTAGCACTAAGCGAAGAACACCTTTTTGAATTATCCAAACACAACTGACATTTTCTAGATGCACCGTATGCCAGCAATTACGAAGGAGACAAATCATCATAATTCCATTAATAATAGAATTGGTGACTAGATGTACTTGCTAACATGAACTGTGAAAATCACTCCAAGAATACTTGATGATCAAAATAATGATGTCCCTAAAATTGAAACCAGCAGACTACGCCAATCGCCGAAATGTGTTTTGGAAAATGCTTGCATACATTATTCTAGACGCCTCTTTCACTTGTAGCGACAAAGCGCATTTTCACCTCAATGGGGCTAGGAAAAAAACATAATTTTCGCTACTGGGGTGAAATTTTTCACAAAAGACCGCTTAATTCACAAGAATTGAAGAAATTGTTGACGAACAGGTGTTGGAGGATGTATGGTATCAGCAAGACGAAGCTACAGCTCGAAATTCACCTCTCTGAGGGGTAGCCACTGGATATTTGAAGGAAAGGGTGCTTAAACGGAGCTCTCAGATCTTATCAGAACTAAGAGAGTGGATTATTACAGAAGTTAACGCTATATCATGTGAAATGTGTGAACGAGTAATACAAAAACATCAGATATCGTCTTCAACATGGTTCCTAAATTTCTCATATACACTCATTGCTTTTTTTATAACCCCTTAATCTGTTTAGCCGCACCCTGCATTAACGCAGGCTGCATAAATTAAAATGTTGGGTTCCAACGCAATGGAGACATTTTCGCCTCTTTCTGTCAATATTTTAAGAATAACTCGTCTTAATCGTTTTGATGTGACATAGTAGTGTCCTGGTTTATCAACGTTCCAAATTTAGTAACCTTCAAAGCCTTTGACGAATGTTATTAACTGTATACAGTGATCTTTAGTACATAATGTGCAAAAATATCTGAAGTAGCTAAAAGAGTTGATGTAGTGAACTAAATATAAATCACTTCTAGAAGTTCAAAAAAATAACTTCGTGCTATATTTGGCAATTTTAGCACAGCATGTTTTGGCACTTCATTATGGTATAAATTTAATACTAGAAAAATGCTTACAAATTGTGCAAATTTTTATTATATGAATGCAGTAATCATAATTACCAAACTACTATGCACTTGCACTGTCCCACATAAAACGCAATGTAGCTTAATAGTACAGGCATAGGGTAGTTTTACAAAGGAAAAGTTTTGCTTGGAAAAGGTGACTCCTTATGATAACTCTGAGTTTCCGTCTTAAAGGGGGTACACATCTTCCGTTTATACCGTGTGACGTCATGTCTGAGCGATAAACTGTGCAGTTTAGGACTGTTTTCACGCAGATGAAATGTCTGTGCGTTCGGATTCTCTTTTACACCGATAACTGCGTAGTTTATTTACTTCATCGTACAGGTTGTTCAATCGCCATCCTATTTTTACAATCACCATGACTACGGTCTCCAAAAAAGATTCGCTTTTAGCATTTATCGACTGCTACCGGTCCTATCCTGAGCTTTGGGATACCACATGCGTATCTTATTCTAATCATGTTAAGAAAGCGGCAGCATACGACATTTTAATTGAAAAACTAAAACCTCTTGAGCCTGATGTAACATGTGATAGTGTTGAGCTAATGATGTGTATGTTCCGAGTTTGTGGTATTCCATGCAACTGATGTGGGGCCTTTATCCACTCCATCACCATCTCCTAGTTGGGGTTCGAATTCGTATTCTCATCATTCTGAACCCCACACGGCAGGGACTCTGTTAGAGGGATTCTCGTACGATGACAACGAATGCCAAAATTTACAATAACAATATAATATATTGTATCTCTTTATATTTATATATAATTAAGTTATAGTAATAAAGTATGGTTCCTCATATTTTATTCAGTCACACCTATGGTCTTACCAGATAAAGTAAGCTTACCAGAATACAATTTTTCGGCGCTTTCCGTATTGCCACGCATGTTTCTATTATTATCTCTCCAAAAGCCTGAGGAGATATTCTCATTGAGAATGAGAGATTCCCATTGAGTGTGGCAATCATTCTCCCATGCGCTGGTATTGCTTCCCTCAAGACTGTGTCCTTTTTTTCAATAAGAGGAGCAACTTTTTCCAATAAAATTTGAAATGTATTTTCGTCCATCCTTAGGTAATTTTTATTTAGTCGTTAATTTCCACACCTTCTTGTAACTCAATCAGTAAGTGGTAATCACTGGGTAAAACGCTTCTTTGCAGATACCAAGATTTGCACCAACGTTTCTTCCTTTTTTCCTCATCTAGCAACACTGCTGCAATTATGTAACAAACTGCGGCTCTTCTTTTTCTGTCACCTTTTGAACTTGAATTATTTTAGAACACACTTAGAACCAAACCTGTCGAAAGTAACGGGGTAACTGAGTAAAAATTGGTCGGAACTGAGACGAAAATTGAAAGTATACTGCACAGAAGAAGAAAAACAAATTTTATTCTGAACCCAGTACATAAAAAAATAAGAATAACAATAACAATATATATATATATATATATATATATATATATATATATATTGTTATATGCATACAACAAAAATAAAAAAGTGAAGGGGTGAGAATGGGGCTACCGACCAGGGTCTTTCTGCCCGTAGTATATACTACATAGATTTTCTCACAGTTATTTTCGACAGATAACTGCGCTGATAAACGGAAACCTGAATGTTTCTAGTTCTAGGTCTAGTGTTAGTTCTAATTTTACACTAGCACTATTAGTATGTAGAACTAACACTATACCTAGAACTAGAATCCTTTGGGTTTAGCCACACGTCTCTAAAGACGGCTAAACCCAAATGATTCTAGTCCTAGGTATAGTGTTAGTTCTAGTTTTACACTTGCACTGTCACTAGAACTAACATTAGACCTAGAACTAGAAACATTTGGGTTTAGCCGTATGTCTCTTAACACGGGAAAACCCGACTGATTCTAGTTCTTGGTTTAGCACTGCATAACAATAAAACTAGAACTAACACCATTACTATCTAGAACTAACACTATACCTAGAACTAGAAACATTCGGGTTTAGCCGTGCGTCTCTAAAGACGGCTAAACCCGAATGATTCTAGTTCTAGGTATAGTGTTAATTCTGGTTTTACACTTGCACTGTCACTAGAATTAACATTAGACCTAGAACTAGAAACATTTGGGTGTAGCCGCACATCTCTTAAGATGGCTAAACCCGAATGATTCTAGTTTTTGCTCTAGCCCATATATTGACATGTTGCATTTTATGTAGGACAAATTATTCGGTTTCTATGGAAATATATTGTTGTATATTGTATCTTAAGTGAAATTCACTGTATATCATATAATTTTATTCAGGTTATAAATGTGTTATCTTATAAAATTTTAAAAAAATCTTCAACAACTTTAATTTATTAAAGATTTATCTAACTGTATTAGATATGCTGTAACTTACGAAAAATACTTGAATCTTTAAAGAAAGTGCCTAAAAAGAAAACAATATTTATTAATTAATACAAAACAAAGTATCAAATTATTAATATAAAAAACAACAGGAAATTAAACTTTATTTTTCAAAAACATATTTTTTTATTAAGTCATACATCATTTCATAATATAATTCCATGCTTTTTATGAATGTGCAGATTTACATTATATTTCCTATGGGATCTATACTCGCATACGGGACACGAAAACTTGGGTCTCTGACCGCACTCTTTTAAGTGAATCTTTAAATCACTCGCGTGCTTGTATCTTCGAGGACAACGATAGCAACAATGAGGATTACTAGGATTTATACGTTTGCTGTAGTATTGTTGACTGTTCGACGCCAAACCTAAAATAATATTTGAATTAGAAAATTTTATTATGGATTCGTTACATTTAAAGTTACATTAAAATTAATTACTAAATCGTGATGATTAATAATTTCGATAAGATGATTGGAAGATTCAATTGGATAAGAATATGTACTTACTAGATATGGTGATTTATAATTGCACAATTTCGCTACGAGGACTATACTTAATGTTTAAAACATTAAGATTTAATTGTGACTCTTTTCAATGTAAAATCATATTGTTTGAGTTAAAAAGGTTTCAAAAAGAGCCCATTTTTATATACTTGATACATATCTATTTCTTGTTTTCATCTTAATACAATATCGTCATAAATTAATGAATGAATTATAATTATTTGATGGGGATTATAAGAACATAGCACGGTTACACAAATATGAGTATTTCTACAATATAGTAGACAACGTTTCCGAAACTTATTTTTTTATTTTAAAACGTCGCATCGACTATTTTAAAATACGCACCGAAATTTTTACTTTTTACTTAAAAAGTATTATAGTAATAGTAGGTAATAATAGGTCTTTTTCGTTACTTGATTAGCTAAAAGACACAGTAATGTCTACATAGCTACTTTGGGGGGTTTTTTTGGGGGGAAACACGAGCAAACACGACAATTACACGATGACGATTGATTAAGATCATCATCGTTTTATGCTTTTTATTTATGTTTAGGAGTCTTCGATTTTGTGGATTTTCTTCAAATGATCGCGAAGAACGTCTTCGCGTTTGCAACGCCTCGGACACAACGGACATTGGAAGCTGGTGATTTTGGCGCAATCGTACTGAAGAAGTCTGCTGAAGTGTTGTCGTGTTATGGCTTTGGCCAATTCTTGGAAATCTAGAAACACAACAGGCGTTAGTGCGAAAAAGAAGAACTAACAAAAATTATTAATTTTGGAAACGACTAGAAAAAAAAAATGGTGAAAGTTCATTATTATTATTAAAAAAAATCTACTTTTTGGATGCACTACTTTTACGATATTAAAAAAATAACCAAGCTCCAAAAATTTATACTAAATCGATATTAAGGATTTTAGTTTTTATTTATCCATCATTTTAACAATCATTTCAAAACTTCATTTCTGTATAATGTTGAGGAAAAACCTTGTTATTAACCTGAAAATTAAATTAATTTAGTATCATGAATTAAAAATTATTTGTTAATGTTCACCGTTTTTTATTGGTCTTCGATTTTTGTTAATTAAAAGCTATATTTGTTTGCCCGCTTATTTCCGTGTATAACCATCTTCAGGAAACATCTGTAATTTTATGTAATACTAATATATCATATCAATATCAACAATAAAAGCAGATTTTGAGATGCTTTCCTCGGAAACAGATCCTTCCAGGTCGACTAACAAGGAGATACTTTACCACAGGAGAATTGTCAGAAGTCCTGCATATGTAGTATTCGACCCAACTACTTATAGACAGACGGGTAGCTTCCAATATTTGTGGGTTTAGATGTTGAAATTTACTCGCGACCACGTTATCTAGGAAATGTATCTATCTTTGAGGTCTATATTTGTGTTTCGGGTTACTGATCTGCGAAACTACTGAAGGTTTTGTAATTTCGAGGAAGTTGTCAAAATTATATTCTTTCGCATAACTCCACTTTGAGCACATAATGTCCACTGTTTTGCGCCTGACTAATTTCAACGATGTAATATTTCACCTATTAGTTGATGGTTGTGCAAATTGAGAGACGCGCGGATAAACTGAATGTTTCTAGTTCTAGGTCTAGTGATAATGCTAGTGCAAAACTAGAACTAACACTAGAGCGAGAACTAGAAACAATCGGGTTTAGCCGCACGTCTCTCAAGACGGCTAAACCCGAATGATTCTAGTTCTAGGTCTTGTGTTAGTTCTAGTAATAGTGCTAGTGTAAAACTAGAACCAACACTAGACCTAGAACTAGAAACATTCGGGTTTAGCCGCACGGCTAAAGACGGCTAAACCCAAAACTTTCTAGTTCTAGGTCTAGTATTAGTTCAGGTTTTACACTAACATCATTATTATCTAGTACTAACACTATACCTAGAACTAGAAACATTTGGGTTTAGCCGTACGTCTCCAAAAACGGCTAGTGTTAGTTCTGGTAATCATTCGGGTTTAGCCATCTTTAGAGACGTGCGGCTAAACCCAAATGTTTCTAGTTCTAGGTATAGTGTTAGTTCTAGTTTTACACTTGCACTGTCACTAGAACTAACATTAAACTTAAAACTAGAAACATTTGGGTTTAGCCGTACGTCTCTTAACACGGCTAAACCCGAATGATTCTGGTTCTTGGTTTAGCGCTGCATAACAATTAAAACTAGAACTAACACTAGACCTAGAACTAGAAACATTCGGGTTTAGAGGTGCGTCTGAAGAGTGTTAGTTCTAGTTTTACACTAACACCATTACTAGTGTTAGTTCTAGTTTTACACTTGCACTGTCACTAGAACTAACATTAGACCTAGAACTAGAAACATTTGGGTTTAGCCGTACGTCTCTTAACACGGCTAAACCCGAATGATTCTAGTTCTTGGTTTAGCGCTGCATAACAATTAAAACTAGAACTAACACTAAACCTAGAACTAGAAACATACGGGTTTAGCCGATACTTTCTAGTTCTAGGTCTAGTGTTAGTTCTAGTTATAGAGCAATAAAAATATGCAACATAGTGAAGGTAGGAAGTGCTAACATATCAGCTAGCACTTCCTACCACTGCCACTAGTACTAACATTAATTAGAAGTAGAAACATTCAGGTTTAAAAAATTATTGTTTGTCAAAATGATATTCTTTCGCATAACCCCATTTTGCGCACATAATGTCCAGAGAGAGTGTTTGGATGATAAACCCAGCCTCAATCATATATGATTTGTCCTGTTTCTGACTTAGTAGCAAGGTCCCATAAATGGGCATAATCAATTCAACTTACTGTTGTCGTCTCGGTTGTACCATGTTTGTGATTTGACACTGTTGTTCCTATAAAGATGACGTATTCCTAGCGATCTCTTCTATATGGCGGTTTTTGATATTGAAGATCGCCTATGAAAACGGCAAAAATGTATGATGGTATTATCTAAGGCAGGAATTCTAGCTAAGACAGCTAGATGACTCAGAAATTATAACGTCTTTGATCTGCCCTGCTGCAACCATCTTGTCTTTAGGTACTGGGTCGCTCTCAACCAACGTATCAGTCTTAATCAATCTTAATTACAGCTGATTAAAGCAGCAGAATTAAAGGAAGTCAAAATAGTACACTAAATGTATTAATTTTGTAAAACGAGATTCAATTTACTTACTAGATATAGCTAAAACTTCGTGATGGACCAAGAATGAATTGTATTAATTAAGAGGAAGAAGAATCCTCTTCTGGTCCTTTTAAGTGTTCTTCGAAGTGGTGTACCCATCTGTTACATATTTCTTTATTATTGTTAACGATATTTCGCTGTTTGTCTCTTCATGCGTCAATGCTTAACATCATAGCTTGGTTATCTGTCAATATGGAACACCTCGATATCATCCCAGACATGGCCTTTCGGACATTCCTGTATATGGTTCTTTTTACTACTTAATATAGTTTCAAACGGCCTTCAATATTAGCTCTGATTACTCTCAACATAAAAAGTGTATGGAGTACAATGCAGATACACATCATATTTTCCTGGACTTCAACTGGCCACACGTCACCATATCGGCAATGTAATATCTCTTTCCTCATCTGGTAACAATGATACGTAAAACTTTCAGGAAGGTGTCCAGTAATGTCAGAATAAAAAGAGATTTATCAAAAATATTTGATCTACAACATATCTGGAACAATATTCACGAAGTCAACGCAGATCTTGGCATTTGCCGACGATATAGATATTAAAAACTTGGACTCTTTAAAAAGGAATCGGTGACCAAGATTCTTGATTGGGTTGGAATAATTCTTCGGAGTGGTATTCTGGATTAATTGGATCAGGAACCAGTTAATTTTCTTGTTTATTATTAAAGGTGAATAATAAGTTTACTATTTTTGAGGTTATGTCACAATGATGATTGACAGATATATTAACTTTTAGCGTGCACTCCTCGTCACGTTCAAAATCTTACTAACATCTACCAGTTTCGTTTGTTTAATGCTAGAACGTTTCAAATAACGTCTTCTGATTGGTTAAATTCTTCAAATTGAAATTCGTAATTTAAATTTCTCCGGTATGGCCAACTTCGAAATGTAAAATGTCACCAATTAAATTTTCTCAAAAATTATTGAAATTTCTATTTTAATGATGTTTATGTATGAAATGTTGTAGTTTTGTTGCATTAACTTTGTTTGTGCTGATTTCGGAACATTTTCTTTTAGATTTCAACGTCCAGCTTCAGAAATACATTCAATTATTTAATTTATGGATTTTTGTCCAATTCTTCATCAAAACTCCCATATGTTGGATGATTTTCGTTCTTAACACGCTAAGATTATCGTTTTCAATGGTTTTAACCGAACAAATATGAATTACAATAAGAAATTAATGAAATATGAAATTTGAGGTTATGTTACTGTCAAAATTATTTCGTTTTGACCTTACATGGATTAAATACAATAAAAAACGTAAACGGATAACAAAACATACATATTATATACATATAGTTATATTAGGCCTATTTTGGTTCAAGAGTGCTGTAGTTCCGAACAGTTCTGAATCTTTCTGCGCATACTTATTGTATATTTAATGTATGCGCAGAAAGGTTCAGAACTGTTTGGAACTGCAGAACTCTTGAACCAAAATAGGTCTATTATCACTTATCACAATACTTTTAGTACCTAACACATCATCACTAGGGAACAAAATCAATACAAATAATTACAAAACTTATTTATTAACTCTTTAATTTCGTTACAATTCATATTATAATTCATTAAGACCCACTTTTACAACCTCTTGATAAATTTATCCGATAGATAATAACCATGGTAATTATGCCTTAGATAGTTTATCAGGAGGATGGTATAACTGAACCTAAATGTATTTAATATATATACACACTCAAATAATTTATAGAAATTAAATTTTATTTTAATTATTTCTTTCTTTTACCCAAATAAACAATTGATCACTTTTTCAAAGAACCGTCTTGTTTCGATATTTTAGTGTTTGATCTCAAATCATCTCAGTTTAATAATCTCCATCTCCATCTTCGTTTCATCTTAAAAGAGAATCAAATTTAATTAATTTCTTGTAGTAAAGCATCACGTAATAACGTAATATACCAACTCTAAAAAAGAATAGGAATTAGTAAAATATAATAATAAATAAATTACATAAATAAAAAAATTTATTGCTTGATTACGTTTATTGAAGAAATACATGTTCATTATATAATAATATCGGAGTTATACAATAAAGGCTTTCGGTTTTATTTCATTGCTTTTTTTAATTTTTGACAAATCTGTAATGTAATTTAAAAATAAACATTTTATTTCAGTTCTGATAACTAACACTAATCATAGAAATTAAACATTAATATAAAATTTGTTAAAAAAAAAATTTTAACGAGTAGCTTAATCGAATTAAAATTAATTAATAAAAAAAATTAAAAGCTAAAACAAAAATAAAATAGGATAAAATAATGTTTTTTTTTTAATAAAAATCAGTCTTAATCAGTCAGTTTGTTACTATTTGTTGCAGTTCATATTCTTTTGATGTAAAAATTCTTAATTTCGTTTTAACTCCATCAAACTACCCAAAAAATACAAAATGATGTATAAAAATGATAAAAATAAAGTTTCCAATAAATATATACAATACACTTAATTAATTTAATAATTAAGTAACGTTTGGTAAAAAAAAATTAAGGCGTGTTCCTATAAATCTAATCAGTTTCTTTCACCTACAACTATAATATCCCTAAGTTTTATTAACTATTAAGAATAATTTTTAATTAATAATGATAATAATTACAGTAAATGTTATAGTGCAACTACACTTTTTATTAATCTAACTGTATGTTATCTATTTGTAAAAAGTATTGTTCGCGTGTATTTGTACGTGGTTAACAAACGGGGCGACCTAACAAAATATACCTCGTAGCTATAAAAAAATTTTCATTTTGATTTCATTTTTATTCGTTAGCGTCCTGAGATCAACGTACGTCTTCTACTACGTTTCCTTTTTTTCTATTTCTTATTTTTTTTGTCTTTGAACAGTCTTACAGTGTACAGGAGTATATCGAGCGTGTGGTTGGGAGAATAGTATATAATATAAAATATGGTAATCGTAATACATTTAAGTCTAAATTTTTTTCAATCTAATGGGTAATTAAGTACAAATACTTCGAAGATGATTTCAGTACATAAAAAATAATAATTATTATAGATTTTGAGAAAAAAAAGATATACAAAAAATTTAAAAAAAAATACAAATAACAAGAAGATTTCGATTTATAACGAAAATTAAGTAGTCTATATTTTTAGAGAAAACTATAAATTTAGTATCCAACCGATTTAGGTAAAGATTTAATCCAAAATAAGTGTTAGATCAATTTTGAATTTCTCGCAAACTTAAAACTTTGTATCTCAAAAAATAAGCAAGATTATAAACGGCTAATTTCATTTAAAAGAAAAAGTTTTGCTTGATAGAATGAAAAAAAAAATGGTAGGAGTTGTTTGAGCAATCGATTATTCATGAATTTTTAAAAATTGTTGCTATAAAACAGAAAGTTTTAAATTTTGTTCCATCTTAAAAGTTGGTATCTCAAAAATTGAATAAGATTTTCAAAAACGAATAGTTTTGTTTGAAAGAAGGAGTTTCTGTTTATAGAATGATAAAATTTGGTAGGAATTGTTTAAGAAATCGATTTTGCATGAATTTTTAAAAATAAAGTTGTAAATTTCGCATAATCTTAAAAGTTGGTATCTCAAAAACTAAATAAGATTTTCAGAAACGGGTTGTTTTGTTTGAAAGAACGATTTTCTGTTTATAGAATGATAAAATTTAGTAGGAATTGTTTAAGAAATCGATTTTTCATAAATTTTTAAAAATTATTGTTGTAAAACAGAAAGTTGCAAATTTCGCTCAACCTTAAAAGTTGGTATCTAAAAAACTGAATAAAATTTTCAAAAACGGGTAGTTTTGTCTCGAACTAGAAGTTTCTGTTTATAGAATCATAAAATTTGGTAGAAATTGTTTAAAAAATCGATTTTCCATGAATTTAAAAAAATTATTGCTGCAAAAGAGAAAATTTTAAATTTCACTCAAATTGAAAACTTTGTATCTCAAAAACTAAACAAGATATTTCAAAACGGCTAGTTTCATTGGAAAGAAGTCATTTCTGTTTATGGAAAAGATAAATTTGGTAGGAATTGTTTAAGAAATTGATTTTTCATGAATTTTTAAAAATTATTGCTATAAAACAGTAAGTTTTAAATTTCGCTCAATCTTAAAAGTTGGTATATCAAAAACTAAAGAAGATGTTTAAAAACGGCTAATTTCATTTGAAAGAAGACATTTCTGTTTATAGAAAAGATAAACTTGGTAGGAATTGTTTAAGAAATTGATTTTTCATGAATTCTTAAAATTATTGCTATAAAACAGAAAGTTTTTAATTTCGCTCAATCTTAAAAGTTGGTATATCAAAAACTAAAGAAGATGTTTAAAAACGGCTAATTTCATTTGAAAGAAGACATTTCTGTTTATAGAAAAGATAAACTTGGTAGGAATTGTTTAAGAAATTGATTTTTCATGAATTCTTAAAATTATTGCTATAAAACAGAAAGTTTTTAATTTCGCTCAATCTTAAAAATTGGTATCTCAAAAACTGAATAAGATTTTGAAAAACTGGTAGTTTTGTTTGAAAGAATGAGTTTCTGTTTATAGAATCATAAAATTTAGTAGAAATTGTTTAAAAAATCGATTTTTCATGAATTTTTAAAAATTTTTGCTGCAAAAGAGACAATTTTAATTTTCGCTCAAATTTAAATCTTTGTATCTCAAAAACTAAACAAGATACATAAAAACGGCTAGTTTCATTTGAAAGAAGACATTTCTGTTTATGGAAAAGGTAAATTTGGGAGGAATTGTTTAAGAAATTGATTTTTTATGAATTTTTAAAAATTATTGCTGTAAAACAGAAAATTGTAAATTTCGCTCAATCTTAAAAGTTGGTATCTCAAAAACTAAATAATATTTTCAAAAACGGATAGTTTTGTTTGAAAGAATGAGTTTCTGTTTATAAAATGATAAAATTTGGGAGGAATTGTTTAAGAAATTGGTTTTTCATAAATTTTTAAAAATTATTGCTATAAAACAGAAAGTTTTAAATTTAACCCAACCTTAATAGTTGATATCTCAAAAACTAAATAATATTTTCAAAAACGGATAGTTTTGTTTGAAAGAAGGAGTTTCTGTTTATAGAACGAATAAATTTGGCAGCAATTGTTTATCAAATCGATTTATCATGATTTTTTTTAAGTTGTTGCTAAAAAACAGTAAGTTTTAAATTTCGTTCAAACTTAAAACTTTGTATCTCAAGAACTAAATGAGATATTCAAAAATTGGCGGTTTCATTGAAAGCAGGACACTTTTCTTCATAAAAGATGAAAAAAAAAGATGAAATTGTTTAAAAAATCGATTTTTTACGAATTTTTAAAGTTACCTTTGTTTACCTTTGTATCGCACAACTTGTTGCAAAAAAAAATTTTTCTCCGAATCTGTTCGGAGTTAAGATCTGAAACTTTTTGAGGTTATAAATTAATGTTTGAGATTACGTTATACGTAATTTTAAGTTTCTAAGGCAAACAGAAATTTTTATAAACATCTTTAAAACTGATGAAATTCAATGTGGTATTTGTTAAAAATGAAGTTCAAGAAAAACATTTTTCTTTCCCAAATTATTGAGTATTAGCAATTGAGACTTGTTGAGGATACAAAAAAATATTTGAGGTTAGGTTATACCTAATTGTAAGGTTTTAGGATGAAAAGTTTGTCTTTTATAAGAAATTTCAAAATCACGTTGTCATTTCTTTACTGTGAGCTTAAAGCAAAAATAGTCCGAAATCCTAAATTGGTGGTAATTCAGGGTTAATTTTTTTTGAGGTTGTAAAAGAGACTTTGAAGTAACGTTATACCAAATTTTATCATTCCATATTGAATAGCTTTTTTTAATTAATAAATACAGAAAGGTTCAACAAGAATCTTAAAAATGAAGTTATAGCAAAGAAAGTCTTTCCTCTGTAACCACTTAGAATTGTGAGATTAATCTTTTTGAGGTTACAAAAGTGGCTTTGAGGTTATGTTATACCAAATTTTATCTTTCCATATTGAATAGCTTTCTTTTTAATTAATAAATATAGAAGAGTTCAACAAGAATGTAAAAATGAGGTTGTAGCAAAGAAATTCTTTCCTTTGTAACCGTTTAGAATTATGAGATGAAACTTTTTGAGGTTACAAAAGAAGCTTTGAGGTTATGTTATACCAAATTTTATCTTTCCATATTGAATAACTTTTTTTTTAATTAATAAATACAGAAGAGTTCAACAAGAATGTTAAAAATGAGGTTATAGCAAAGAAATCCTTTCCTTTGTAACCGTTTAGAATTATGAGATGAAACTCTTTGAGGTTACAAAAGAGGCTTTGAGGTTATGTTATACCAAATTTTATGTCTCCAGGGTTAATAGATTTTTTTACAAAAAATTTTAAATAGCACGGTGTTGACGAAATCTGTTAAAAATGAGGTTTCAGAAATAAAATTTTTTCTCTTTAATTGCATGGAATTAAAAGATGTAACTTTTTGAGGATGCAATATAGACTTTGAGGTTATGTTATACCAAATTTTAACATTCCATGTTAAACCTTTTTAGTTAAAAAAATTTTTAAATATTGCTGTGTTAATTATAATTGTTAAAAATGAAGTAAAAGAAAAAAATTCTTTTCTCCAAAACTATTTGGAATTAAAAGATGAAACGTTTTGAGGTTAAAAAAGAATGTTTTAGGTTATGTTATACCAAATTGTAAGTTGTAAGTAAAAAAAATATAAAAATTACCTGTTGTTTACTGAAAATGAAACTTAATAACTAAATAAAGTAGAGTTTTATCTTTCAAATTATTGGAGATCACTTCAATAATCCTCGTTTAAGGTTATAAACAAAAATTTGAAGTTTCTTTGTTGAACTGTTAACTTATAATTGTTAAAAAATCGTCAGGTTAAATATGAGGGTGAAAAAGTATGGATAAGAAAAAAGTTTTTTCCTCCAAACTTATTTGGAATTAGAAAAGTAAACATTTTGGGGTTACAAATTACAGTTTGAAGTTAGGTAATACCAAATTCAAAAATTTTAAGGCGACTAGTTTCTTTTATAAACAACTTTAAACACCATCGGTTCAAAAATCTAGCTATTCTGTGGTTAAATTCATGAAAGGTGTCACTAACAGTCCGATTCGAGGAAGAAAAAGTTTTGAGTTTAACAGTTTGATCATAAAAACAAATATTTTATGATATACAAAATTTTAAGTTCATAAATTTTGTTCGTTATCTCATATTTGGGTTGGACACTAAAAATAATCAACACTACAAAACAAGCTTTAATCGAGAATTTATAAACAATTATTTATAAATTTTTCATGGGATTAATAAGAGTTATTTTTCTTTAAGTTTAGTCTTTCTTAATTAAATGTACGCGTTTCATGTGTGCGTTCAACATAAACTTTTGATAGTACTTCTTATGACAGTGTATGCACTCGAACTTGGGCAATTTTCCACACTCGTATATGATATGGCTCTTCAGATGATACTTGTACTTGAACACTCTCGGACAAGTCTGACATGCGTAAGTGGCCCAAAGTGAGTTCCGAAAGAAACCTAAAAAATAAAACGCGATGAAATATCTATTCCATTAAATAAATCACCTGTCTAATTTATTTTTATTTATTTTATATTAGTAAGTAGATGTTCTATTTTTTTTTTATTTTTTTTACAAATACGATAAATAAAGCCGTTATTAAAAAATCCCTCTACTGCTTTTTTCTTTGGTTTTTAATTCAATAAAAAAGTTTAATCAAAAAGATTTTGATTTATTATTGTTTTATTTTTATTAATTTAACATGGATTAGGGTAACATTCGTCTTCTTTCTTTCGATGAATATGGGCAATGTGACTTCGAACGTGAGCTCTTCGTTTTCCTTTGTAAAAACAATCCTCGTAAGGACATTTAAAAGCAGGACTTTTTCCACATTCGTATCTATAATGGCTATTTCTGCTCGTTGAGTGGCGATATCGTTTATTGCATTTCGGGCAAACGTAGAAACCTATAAAAAAATAACGTTAGTTTTAAATTAAAAAGGTATTAATTTATTATAAAACAAATACTTTTTTTAATTAATACTATTAAAATAAAATTGTACTCACCAATACAAAAATAAATGAATAATAAAAAATTATTTTATTTTTGAATAATTTATTCGAATTAAATAAGATAATAAATAATAATTAAGGTTTATGGTGTAACGAATGATGAGATTTCATGTGATACATAAGATGAGCTCGTCTTTTAGCACAATAACTGCATAAAGTGCATTGAAACGTGGGAAATTTCCCACAATCGTATCTCTTGTGATTGTAAAGACTCGATAAGTGACGATACTTTTTATCACATTGATTGCAATGGAAGAATTCCTGATTATCTGAAAATGAAAATAAAGAAAAGCCGTTATAAAAAAATGTTTTATACTAAAAATTAATTGTAATAATTAAATTTATTTTAAACAATCTTTAATCATTCACAATTTATTTTAAATACAATCACTTTAAGTTTAAAATTTACTAAAAATTTATTAACATTTTATGTCTATTCACAATGTGCATTTTCAAATTTCCCTTTCGTTTCGCTTTAAAATCACAAAACGGGCACTGTTCGCTTGGTTTTTTTCCACACTCGAATCTCTTGTGACTGTACAAACTGTTGTAACGACTGTAGGTTTTCTCGCAATCACTACATCGGTAATCTGAAATCAATTATTTAAATATTTAATAAACAATTTGTTACGCCAATTGGATTGAAATGAAAAAAAAAGTGATTCGAAAAATATAGATGAAATTAAATACGTAAAAGTCAGATTAATTTAATAAAATATTTATATTGTTTGGGTTAAATACAAAAATCTTTTTCTTGAAATACATAAATACTAACAATGAAAAAGAAAATAATTAACTACGAAATATATTTCGATCAAATTTGGTGTAATTAATTAAAAATGAAGTTTAAGTAACATAAGACCTTTGATTATAAATCATTTTTGATATATAACATATATAATAGAAGATTAAATTGATACAAGCAGAAAAATCTTAAAAAGGTCGCACTCAAGATTCAAGGCAAAACATCCAACTAACAATTATTCCTATTTTTTGTAAATAAAAGTCAGTGAAGTGAATATTTTATTCCATACACTTGAAGAGGAAGAGTGTTTTTAAAAATCATGAAATGACTGCGCTGTTTGTGACTCTTGAAATAAACATTGTGCAGTGGGAAAATTTCATATGATTTTAAGACTACACCACCAGAGATCTTCTACATCATCAAAAACATCTCCGCAAACTACCTACAATTACAAAGGAGTGGGATCACTCTCCAATTATTCTAACTCTTAGTCAACACGTCATACAGAAACCCACTAACCCTACGTTAGGCAATAACTGTATGGACTGGGTAAGCTTCATCTCGATTCTTAAAGAACAATTGATCGAACATTACCATTAAAAAGTAATGAATAGCGTGACGAAGAAGTGAAACTGTTTGTCAAAAACATACAACAAAGAGCTTTGGAAAATACTCCACATTCAGAAGAAGAGTTGCAGACTAAGAAGATCTTAGTCAGCAACTAAAAAGAGAAATAAACCAATTAAAAAAGAATTCTATTGACTCATGCCTAAATAAACTTAGTAAAAAACTTACTTTGGAAAGCAACAAAGAGATCATTATGTCAGATCCCTTCACTAAGAACTGAATATGGAAAATGCAACTTACTTCTCCAAGGGTGGTGACTAAAGAGATTAGAGAGGAGATTAATCTAAAAAAAACACCAGGATGTGATCTGATAACTAGAGAATTACTACAAAAGCTGCCTTGGAAAGCTAGTAAAACTGATAAATCTAATTATCGCCTTATTCAGATTACGTCATGTCCCGAATATCTGGAAAAAATTATGATAACAAAAGCTGGAAAACCACCTTAAAACGTTACATCATATAGACCTTTTTCTTTATTACCAGTATTATGAAAGTTATACTTAAAAATATCAAAACTATACAACATAATCATAAAAAGTATAATCCCATATCGTTGGTGCAGAAGAAAAGTGACACATCTCAAAAATCGTCATTTTTGAGTTGAATGAAAAAATATGTTTAAACAATGTTCTGTTTTTATCAGCAAATGCGTCATAAAGATAGTTTACAAAATAATTAGCAGAGGGTACAAGTGTCACTCTATCTTTGAGTGCGAAATAAAGGTGTCTCTGCAGTTATCGTGTACAGTCATGTTCACTGGAAATGCACACTCAAGGTCAAGCGCTGTTGTGAGATCCGACATGCCGCTGGTCGGCACGAGCCACGAACTTCGTGTGCGCTCGGCTCAGCCCGTTTAGCCAGCGGCATGTCGGATCTCACAACAACACTTGACCTTGAGTGTGCATTTCCCGTGAACATGACTGTACATGTCGAGTTTCTCAAGAAAAACGTCACATATCAAATTCGACTAGTGGCAACTCCAGGTTATGAAACAGTCCTTGCAAGAAAAATGTCACTTTATGTTTTGTGTCTTTTTTGATCATGAGTTGACTTTAATAACGTCATTATTCATTACGACATTATTCTTGAATATTTATACTCAATCTAAATAATAAAGCGGATCTAAAATGTACTTTTCTGGAATTGTGTCACATTTGTTGATACTTAAGAAATAGAATTTCATTTTAAGTCGCAAAATTTTTATTCTATCATTTTTCTTGAGAAAAATTTTATTAAAAAATCAACTTTTCAAATTAGGAACAATGGAAAATTGGCAAGTAGCACCGTTTAACGAACGGACTAAACTATTGCCGAGACTATCAAAACAAATAAACGATAAAAATAATGTTATTCAAAATGAAACGAATACTCAACTATTGACAATAAGTAATGAACAGCAATGTGCACAACGATGAGAATACAAATTAGCTATAAGTAACGTTGAGACTTATTTAGCGATTCCAGATCTTTAGCAGTTCTGAAACTGGCACTTCATCTTGTAATGAACACTATTCACAATTTAATGATTCGGACGCAGACCCAAATTTCAGCTCCAACGATTCTGAGGAGGGCCTGTCTGCAGATGAATCCTTGGCAGAACAGTCTGTTTTACCAAACAAAACAGAAGAAGTTAATTTAGAAAATAAACAAAAAGGCAAGAAGAGAAAGGCAAATCCCGAGAAATGGAAAAAGAACGTAGCAACGTTCTCTAGCCAGAATTCCTACGTCGTTTTGCTAAACGACGTAGGAATTCTGGCTTGGAATATACATCAAGTTCCAAACGTAAAACAATATTATGGAAGCGAAGTATGGACACGGAAATAAAAACACGGAAAAATATCTTGAAGCCATAGAAATGGACTATTGGCGATGGGCCACATATAAATCGAAAAGAGAAAAGATACGAAATGTATGAATCCGAGAAGTTAAGGATGCGAAATGCACTATTGTAGATGATATAACAACGAAATAACTGAGATGGTTCGACCATGTCCGAAGTGTGCAAGAGAATCGGGTTCTCAAACTGATCCTAAAGTAGAAACCGCATGGGCACAGAAAGAGAGGAATGGCCAGCTGGAGAGAGGGAATTAATAAGGATATGAGAAAGAGAGAGAGAGAGTTGGAAGAATATCTGTGGAAGCACAGAGAGGAGTGGAGACTAGAAATTGAAAGACGTCGGAGAATGTTTTAAGCAGAAATAAAGTTAGATCAAACTTATTGGAAAAACTAGTACTCAACAGACTTAAACCTATTATTGAGAGTGAAGAGATCAAAAAAGGTTGGAAAAAAAGTTTGCTGTAGTCTTTCTTGTCGTGGCTTGGGCCACATGAGCTAAGACATGATAACCAGTTTCAAGCGATCTTGGCTTGATCACATCAAATTGTAGATCCTTTGTTTAATTAAGCAAAGATCGCTTCTACGTTCTACTGATTAATCTTACATTACAGGTAGATTCTTTGGAATAAAACAGGAAGAAACTTTTTCTGAGTTAAAAGAAATCAAGGCTGGAGTACCACACGATAAGCGTGTTAGAACCAGTTCTATAGTTGCAGTACACTTGTGCTATTTCTTAATTGGAAAATAATATATTAGCTACATTTGCAAACGACATATCTAAAATTACAAGAAAATTGTACAAATACAAAGAAGAACAAAGTTATTTTCCATATCTTTGTTCATCTTTGTATTTGTCGAATAACAGCTTATAATTTTGTTGTCGTTTGCTAATACGGCTAATATATTATTTTTCAATTAAGGAAGTTAAATAAAATTAAGTCGATTTCACAAAAAAATAAATAGAGCTAATACCAGTTCATATCAATGGCCAACAAATACCATGTACCAATCAATCCAAGTATCTGGGCATGACTTTAGATGCAAAGGTGCTATGGAAGCCGCATATAAAAAAGAAAAAAGAAGTGTACTGGCTGATTGGTAGTGCTTTCACTCTCCCTTTACATAATAACATTTTTCTATATGAACAAATACTTAGATCAGTCTGGAGTTTCGGTACACATCTTTGAGGCTGTACCAAACAACGTAATGATACAATTGTGCAACAATTCCAAAATATATAGAAGTATAATGGAATTAGTATAATGGAAGAAGTATAATGGAAGAATATTAAGAAGTATAATGGCTGCATCCTGGTACTCCAGAAACAGCGATCTACATCGAGAAGTGGAAACAATGGATGAAATTATCACAAGTTCTGCTAGAAGACATGAAGAAAGTTTATCTTTATGTAAATGTTGAAGGTACTGAACTCCTGGACAACTCACAGTTAGTGAGAAAACTCAATGGTGTGCTATGGTTGATATCACATCAATCCACAAAAAAAAAAGAAATCTATTGGCTCATGGATAAATGAACTTAGTAACAATGATAACTAACTTTGGAAAGGAACAAACAGATCAAAAAGACCCATTATGTCAGATGGCTGCACCCTGGTACTCCAGAAACAGCGATCTACATCGAAAAGTGGAAGTGGAAACAATGGATGAAATTATCACAAGTTCTGCTAGAAGACATGAAGAAAGACTTCATCATCATGTAAGGAACTCCTGGACAATTCACAGTTAGTGAGAAAACTCAATGGTGGGCTATGGTCGATACACATCAATGCACTATTGATCAACATATACCACAACTCTTCGCTCGCAAGCAACCTCATCTTAATTAAGACGGTAAAAGCATGTCATGGTTGTGTTTCACCGAGGCTGCTTGAAGCCGAGCAGCTGTAATCTGCGTTAATTTGTTGTATCGATGTGGTATAACTTTCAGAGCCTTGGCTGCAAAACGGGCTCGATTAAGCAACACTATAGTTCATACCACATCAATATACTATTCAACTTGATCCATTCAGCTTGATCATGCAAAAACACACACTTCCCATTTCAAGCCAAGGCCACTTGCGGCCGCGGCACTACTGTTGATATCACATCAATAGCATCTCGGTTGAACTAGAATGGAAAATGCAACACGCTGTAATATGTGTTAAAACTACATTACACTCTTCGTTGGCAAACATAATTTAAATAAGAAAGGTAAAATACAAAACACCGAATCGGGGTAAAATTAGAACACGTAAATTGTTTAGTATTTGAAATTTTAAGGTTTTAAAACAATTATAACTTACATGAGTAGTGTGATTTCTTCGACACACATCTAATTCAAATAGTTTGGTGTTCACTTTAAAATTATTCTATATAGGAGACAACACTTCAAAAATCTAATGAAAGTTTGCTTTTTTCATAAAAAGCAACAAAACACTCTCTGAGTTCAAAAAAATCTCTTCACGATTTTCATTAATGTCAGCTTTATGTTGTATTTTATCCTTCAAACTCACTTCTGCTTCATTCTTAGGAATCTGGGAAAAATTCGCACTTAAATTGCAAACTAAAATTATATTTATTTGGATTATTCACTCGTTTTAACCTTCTAGTATATATGTGATATACCATTAGAACCTAATCTAAATAACCAAATTTAATCGAAATCTTACAAAAAATGATATTGTAACACAAAAAAAATTGTATTCTTCTAAATAAAATCTCGTATTCCATGAACCGAATTTAAATGATACTTTAAACTACATTTTCTTTTCGTTCTATAAGTACAATTCATAACGTTACAAATAAATCTAGCTGGTTTTCCACATTCGTAAGTTGTGTGATTGTACAAGCTTGCTTGGTGTTTGTAAGTCTTGTAACATCTATTACAGGTAAAAACTTGCAACATCTGTTTATGACATCCTGAAAAAATAAAAATTTAGTTTTATTAAATCGTATACCAAAAAAAATCACGTTAATTTATTTTTAAAAAAGCACTGAAAGTTTTTTTTTAAGAAAGTGAAATTATAAGTTAATTTTTTTAGTAAATATATTTATTGTAGGTTATAAAAATAGTTGTTGTAATACATAACATATTAATCATTTAAACAATGCGAGTACATGATATGTCGTTGAAGGTGTTGTTTATAGCTGCTTCTGTATATACAATGTGGACAATAAAATACATTTTCTCGTTGTCTTCGCTTATTTAAGTGGACACCTACAATTGAAAAACATTTTAATAAATAATTTTGTATTTACTTAGGTTTTTTTTTTTGTTAATATATCCCCAACTTCCAATTTCTCTCAACCTTAAACTCAAAAAAGTCAGAAAGAAACTCAAAAAAAGTGTAATAATAACGCTTTAATTAAATAAAACAATATTTCATTTTAAAAAATAAAAGAGTTATTTTAGCTACAATATATTAATGAATCCTAGAGTGTATTTGAAATGGCTCTGGTATCAATGATGTTGGTTGCATCTTTCGACGATGATAATCTGTTGAAATGAATAAAATAAGTAAAAATAAACAAGATTTGTATGGGACTTACACTTCCGAGCGATGCATTCGGTAGATATGCTTTTCTAGATCTTGCTTGTAATTGCTTCTATAGGGGCAATGAACACACATAAATCTTCTGAAAAAAGTTAATGTTAATAAAATAAATGTTTTTAATTCAAATATGTTGTATTTATTACATGTAGAATATATCATGTCTATAAATGTTGATCAACTTGATCTGATTAATAAGTTATTATGTTACTTTTAGATACTATGATGCATTGGTTGTTACTTCAACAATGCAAATCTATCGCAAATTGTTAACTTTACTACAGATGCTGCAAGTTAACAGTTTTTAGATTCTGTATAGACGTGTCTCAAGACGGCTCAATCCGAATGATTCTAGTTCTAGTTTTACAGTATCACAAGACCTAGAACTAGAATTATTTAGCCGTCTTGAGAGACGTGCGCCTAAATTCGAATGTTTCTAGTTCTACATCTAATGTTAGTTCTAGTGACAATGGTAGGTACCGTTAGTTAGCGTAAGATACATTATGTTGCATATTTTTATTGCACTAAAACTAGAACTAACACTAGACCGAGAACTAGAATCATACGGGTTTAGCCGTCTTGAAAGATGTTCGGCTAAATCTGAATGATTCTAGTTCTAGATCTAGTGTTAATTCCAGTTTTGCACTAGCACTATCACTAGAACTAGCACTAGACCTAGAACTAGAATCATTCGGGTTTAGCCGCACGTCTCTCAAGACGGCTAAACCCGAATGATTCTAGTTCTAGGTCTAGTGTTAGTTCTAGTTTTAATTATTATTCAGCGTTAAATTTTTATTGAACGAAAAGTAGAACTAACACAAGATCTAGAACTAGAATCATTCGGGTTTAGCCGCACGTCAAATAGTGATAGTGCTAGTGAAAAACTAGAACTAACACTAGTCATAGAACTAGAATCATTCGGGTTTAGCCGTCTTGAGAGACGTGCGGCTAAATCCGAATGTTTCTAGTTCTCAGTCTAGTGTTAATTCTTGTTTTGCACTAGCGCTATCACCAGAACTAACACAAGATCTAGAACTAGAATCATTCGGGTTTAGCCGCACGTCTCTCAAGACGGCTAAACCCGAATGATTCTAGTGCTAGTGTTAGTTCCAGTTTTAATTGTCATTCATCGTTAGATTGTAGTACATTTTTAGTGAGCGAAATGTAGAACTAACACTAGACCTAGAAACATTCGGGTTTAGCCGTGCGTCTCTTAAGACGGCCAAAAACTCAAGGTTATCATAAGGATAATAATAATAAACAATATTTATTGGTTGGATATAAACAAATTAAATTCGAAACAATCAACCAAATAGAATTGGGTCAGTTTGGCTAGCACCAGTCAATGGTGCAAGTCCACCGTTTTTCATCAATCCTCAAATTAAATTACTACTACTAGAAATTAAACTAAATGACACAATACGATGTACGTCGCAGAATCAAAAGAAAAAGATAGAGAACAAAACAAATAGAAAAAGAAAAGAATAGAAAGGGCAGCGAAGGAAGACAGAGAGAATAGAAGAGAAGAGAGAATAAGAAAAAAGAAGAAAAAGGGGAAAGGAACCGGCGCTATTCCGTCTACTCAAAGCCATTTTGTTGGTTAAGCAAGAGTTTCTTTAGTTCTATCTTGAATCTTTTACAAGATAAACGTTTTAAAGAATCCGGCAGAGGGTTGTACATGTTATTCACACAATAAGATCTTTTATAAATTTCATAATTGTGCCTTGGTATTGTTAAAGCATGCCAATGCCTAACATTGACATTGTGAACATCAGTTCTGTAGCGTATTTTATTATATAGGTAAGGCGGACTCTGAAACATAATGACTCTATGATACAAGCATAACGAGTGAAGAGATCGAGGATAAGTATTAAAAGAGTCACAATATACTATGGTGATAATTATTTATTTTTTCGTCTAAACCGGTTTCGGGCCCTGCCCTTCATCTGTAGATAGAACCCTACAAACGTACAATACAATCTTTTTAGGTATATGTTGCAGTAAATTAAACAGAATACACTAAACTAAATGAATTGCATGAATAAAAGACAACTTACGTCAGGTTAAAATCGTAAAACAAACATTGAAAAACGATATAAACTTTAATAAACACTCAGTGACAACCACATTGTAGTATGGGCGGTAAAAATTGTTGTAATTGAGGTTAGGAATGTTCACCAAGTGGGTAAAGTAGAATACTACCTGTAATTGATCCGACTTAAAACTAAATTCAATTATTAAAACTAGTTTTTGTGGGAACACAAAAAGTTTTTTGAATAGTTTTTATTTAAATGTGCAAGTGGACGAGAAAATTGAGCTTGGAGGCGACTCAATTTTGCACCACTTCCACTCCATGCCCCAAATGTCCCCACAAAAACTAGTTTTGTTAAGTTGCCATAACTATTATATTGATTGATTTGCTATATGTTGATTTCCTAAGAGAATTGGAGAGAATAACCGTTTATTGTTTTTTATAATTTACATTACATAATTGAATTTAGTTTTAAGTCGGATCAATTGTCGATCTAATTGCACGTAGGATTCTACTTTACCCACTTGGTGAACATTCCTAACCTCAATTACAACAATTTTTACCGCCAATACTATAATGTGGTTGTCGCTGAGTGTTTGTTATAGTTTATATCGTTTTTCAATGATTGTTTTACGATTTTAACCTGACGTAAGTTATCTTTTATTAATGTAATTCATTTAGTTTAGTGTTTAGTGTATTCTGTTTAATTTATTGCACCTAAAAAAGATTGTACGTTTGTATGGCTCTATCTACTGAGGAAGGGTTTAGACAAAAAAATAAATAATTATCAACGTGACTCTTTTAATACTTATCATTACATGGTGAAAATGGACACAACCATATACAATTATCATAAGGACCTAAACTATCCAATGCCTGTACTATTAAGCTATGTTACACTTTATGTGGGACAGTGCAGGCACATAGTTGTTTCGTAACTATGCTTGCTGCATTCATATATTGCGAGTTATATGAATTAGTCGGCATTATAAAATTTTGCAAGGAGAATCCAAACAAACTACCTTGCTCACCAATATAAAAATAATCCTAAGAGTGGAATGGAACGTATAAAACAAGATGCAAATGATTGACAAAGATAACTGCTCTACATATCAAGAATTCACAAGTTCGGCAGACGACACTGTACTTCGAGTCCCCGAATAATTTGAACGTGATCTTCTAACACGAATAGTATACTATTAGGGAATACTTAAGTGCTCTCTGCGATCTCTGGTCTTCTTTCGAACATTTCCGAGAATCTCTAGCTCATTAATCGTCAACGAATCTTGACGGAATCAATGATCCATTCCCCACTTTGGGTGGGATTGATAAACCACATCGTCATTAATAATCGAGTTACTAACCTCATTGCACAATAGTGTTTCTCAACCTAAGTGATAGAAAATATCAAGGGAGCATCTATCTAAGTGGCCGATTTAATGGTGATTGATTCAATAAACAGTGAATCCCCAAGTTTTTCAATGCTCACATTCCATATCGTTGAGATTTCCGCGGCGAAAAAAAGTTTTGTTTTATACCTTCGCCATACAATCGCCAATTATCAATGTGCTTGGTTATGTAACCAAGTATTTTCTAATAATGTAACGAAACCATCGTATTTGAAAATAAAGCATTCCAATACTTATCTAGCTATCAAGGCATGAGTTATAAACAGTCTCCCAGGTGTATGCTCCCAGATGCATCAATGTGGAGAATTTTGCAAAAATATGAAAATTAGAAGAGTGTTTAAAAAAATCGGTTTCCGGAGCATGATACAGAAAAACTTTTAGTACAAAAGTTGTAGCAAATTGTACCCTTAACACAATGGTCTGTAACATTTTTGCTCCCAGATGCATCAATATGGAGAATTTTTCAAAAATATGAAAATTAGAAGAGTGTTCAAAAAAAATCGGTATCCGGAGCATGATACAGAAAAACTTTTACTACAAAAGTTGTAGCAAATTGTACCATTAACACAATGATCGGTAACATTTTTGCTCCCAGATGCATCAATGTGGAGAATTTTTCAAAAATATGAAAATTAGAAGAGTGTTAAAAAAAATCGGCATCCGGAGCATGATACAAAAAAACTTTTACTACAAAAGTTGTAGCAAATTGTACCATTAACACAATGATCGGTAACATTTTTGCTCCCAGTTGCATCAATGTGGAGAATTTTTCAAAAATATGAAAATTAGAAGAGTGTTAAAAAAAATCGGTATCCGGAGTATGATACAGAAAAACTTTTACCCCAAAAGTTGTAGCAAATTATACCATTAACAGAATGCTCGCAGATGCATCAACGTGGAGAATTTTTCAAAAATATGAAAATTAGCAGAGTATTAAAAAAATCGGAGTTATATTTGCTGATTTAATAAGAGCTTACTATTATATAAAAGCTTCAGAATTCAGCATGTACTTATAATATTATAACGTCTTGGCTGCAAGGGACCTTCGCTAAACTTGTATGGAGACACTATAATTTCGTTCAATTAAGCCGAGGTTGGTATCGCGACCTCAGCTAATCTTGTAACGAAAAATTAACGAACTGGTCTGATTAAGCTGAGGTCGCATGCGGCCGAGGCCGTAGAAATTATACGATATCCAAGCAAAAATCGATTAGTAGGTATGTACCATAGCTTCTTGGCAGCAAGCAAACTCGGCTAAACTTATTGTGAAGAATCACTTCGCCCGATGAGAACTAAACATATTCTGATGCCAACATAACCATTTCAGGATTTTCATTCATCACCTCTAACATTATTTCTGCAAAAGTTAATCTTCCTGTAAAATTTTGACGTAATTCTTGAATTACAGCAACTTTGTACATGTGAAAATTCAAGTCCTCGTGAAGAATAAGCCGAACAGTTCTATCGAACATTCCTACAACCTGAACATGATAAACAGCTAAAGTGACGAAATAGTGAGAAGTGTTTTGAGATGAAATCGGCCCACAAAATCGTTATTTCTGAAGAACGTCTTAAGAACAAAGACACGGTGTTCACTGATCCAACGTTCCATTATAACTTAATTTCCACATCAGCGGAAGGGAACGAGTCCGACCCCCATCAACTGAGACCTCCTTAATTTCTCATTCAAGTGTTGTACGCTTGATTCATTTTCCAACACATCAAATGAACGATACCATCTAATAAAGCTAGTCTAAACTATGGGCTTTTTAGCCTCACCAGAAAGCGACTTCGGCGCTATTAGATGATATCATTCATGTGATGTGAATGATGAATACTAATTTACTCACTTCGCCGATATCGCGCTATATTGTAGCTTTATGTTGACATAATCACATATCCAGCAAGCGATCTTGGCAAAGTGAGAATTAACGATTTCTCATTCAAGTGTTATACGTTTGGTTCACTTTCCAAGACGTCAAATGAACGATATAACACAACATCGCTTGTGGGCTAGGCACTCAAACTGATATATTATGACTATAAACCTGAATTCAATTAGATTTTGCATTTTGGGAGATTGAAGAAAACAAATATTTAAATACAATGTGTTAATTAATTATCGTACCCGACGTCATCATTGCAAGTGTGCAACCAATAACGCGATTTGCGTATTGCAATACGAATACTGTGATATTGGTTGCATACTTGCAATGATGACGTCGGGTACGATAATTAATTAACACACTGTATATTGTTAGATTTTATGGCCTTGATACCACGTTTACTACGTTACAAAGAGATTTAGGAGAAAGTGTTACTGTATGTACGAAACAGCTCAGTTTGATATAAATTTTGCAGCAAATAAAATATTACTTAATTAAAAATTTAATTAATTAATTAATTCTCACCTTTGTTGTAAATGATATCCAAATATATGTTTTTGCATCTCACTTTTCGAGTTACATTTAAACGCACAATGCGGGCAATCAAAAGTTCTAAAAATGAATAACTGCAATATAAACACAAATATTAATTGTTCAATCTAACCGTGTTAAATGAGAAGAATAAAGGTGATCTTCGTGAATTTGTCTCGATAACGTTTTAAACGGACAAAAGTTACATTGAAATTCCTGTACATCACAATTCCTGAATAAGCACACCTTCATTTGATGGTGTTCTAATCCTTTTTTGTGTTTGTATTCCTTATTGCATACATTGCAAATGTATTTTGTTGTTAAATAACCTGAAAATAAATTCGATTAGTGTTTTTTTAATTCATTATATTTATGGTAAAAAAATGTGAAAATTAAAATAAAATTCGATTTAAATTTTTATCGTTTATTAAAAGCAAGCATGAATTATTTTCATGTGAGTTTTTAAAGACGATTTGTAATAGAATAATCTGGAACATTCTGGACAAATTTCTTTGGGTTCTTTTCCACACTCGACCTTCATGTGTCTTTGTAAATGTTTTCTGTGCTTATAACTGCGAACGCACCGGTCACAGTAGAATCTTATATTTTCGAGATCTAAAAAAAATTTTTATTAATCAATTTATTTATAGGTTAGGCACGCAAACTTGATTAAAACACTCAACATCTACAATAAATAAATTCTAAGGAAACGATGGCATAAAAAAACACGTAAATATGAAATAATTTTATTAATTATCATTACAGAATGGTTGTATAATTGAGATCGAAAATTTTTAAGGATCATATCACTTTAATATATAATTTAATTTTAAATGATTTAAGTGTATTTAGTAATTTTGTTATAAAATGTAAGTTTATCACTTTCAAAAGATGTGACTTAAAATGTTATAATAATGATTTATGAACGTGGTAGTTAGTTAACTGATGGTTCAAGAAGTACTAATTGTGAATTAGGAGATGGAGACAGAGGGATATGCAGAAAAACAGCAGGAACAACAGAAGAATGAGAAAGATCACAAAAAGACTATAAAAAGGCAATTCAAGATGGTCACCGAGAAGAAGAATGGGAGAGAGAAGATATAAAGAGAGGTGCCCAAAGTAATCCGGAGGACTCCTCAGGTCGACTGCAACAAGAAGTGCTGCGCTCACAAGCTACTAGAAGCAGACATTCAATAATAAGGAACTAATATAGTTCTTGACCAAGAACTAAAAAATAAAAGAATGCAAAAACTAAGAAGAGATATTAAGAAACCGAGATAGTAGGTAACCGACATGGTGAGCAAAAGAAGATCACTCACACATAGGTTTTAGCGTGATGATTTAATAGACATCGCCTTTAACTGAGTACCCTGGGGATATGTTAAGAAGGCTCTACAATACATAGAAGTCACAACACCTACAATAAGCTATGTATCTACCTATCGAAGAGAACTACTTTGTTTCTAAAGGGACAAAAGAGTAAGTTGCAGGCTACCACAGAAAAGAAATTGTATATAGAAATAGAAAGAACTGAGTACATACTTTATCAAAAGAATGGCAGGGTGCTTAACAGATATGGCGCTAAAGATGGAAGAATCCAAGACTAAACTGATAATTCAGAAGGGAAGAAGGAAGTTTCACGAGGTTGCCATCAAAGTAGTCAAGTATCTGAGGGTAACTTAACACAATGATCTAAAGATGAAGACGCATATTGAGACCATCTACGAGAAGATGGCCAAAACGCAGAGCGTCATGTACAGGCTGATACCTAGAATCGGTGACCAATCGAATAAGAAAAGAAAAGTACTGACATGTACGATCAGCATCATGGTTCTTTATGATGCCTCCTGTGTAGGAGAATACATTAAAGTATAAAAAGAAGAAATTGCATATAGAAATAGAAAGAATCGAGTACTCCATCAAAATAATGCCAGGGTGCTTAATAGATATGGGGTTAAAGATGAAAGAATTCAAGAATGATAATTCTGAAGGGAAGAAGGACGTTTAACGAGGTTGCCATCAAAGTAGTCAAGTATCTGAGAGCAACTCAACACAATGATCTAAAGATGGAGACGCATTTGAGACCACCTGCGAAAAGACGGCCAAAATGCAGAGCATCATGTCCAGGCTGATATCAAGAATAGGTGACCAATCGAATAAGAAAAGAAAACTACTGACATGTACGATTAGCATCGTGGTTCTTTATGATGCTTCATGCGTAGGAGAATACATTAAAGTATAAAAAAATGCATATAGAAATAGAAAGAATTGAGTACTCCATCAAAATAATGGCAGGGTGCTTAACAGATATGGGGCTAAATTTGGAAGAATCCAAGACTGATAATTCTGAAGGGAAGAAGGAAGTTTAACGAGGTTGCTATCAAAGTAGTTAAGTATCTGAGAGTAACTCAATACAATGATCTAAAGATTAAGATGCATATTGAGACCATCTACGAGAAGACGGCCAAAATGCAGAGCATCATGTACAGGGTGATACCAAGAATCGGTGACCAATCGAATAAGAAAAGAAAACCACTGACATGTACGATCAACATCGTGGTTCTTGATGATGCTTCATGCGTAGGAGCATACATTAAAGTATAAAAAAAATGCATATAGAAATAGAAAGAATTGAGTACTCCATCAAAATAATGGCAGGGTGCTTAACAGATATGGGGCTAAATTTGGAAGAATCCAAGACTGATAATTCTGAAGGGAAGAAGGAAGTTTAACGAGGTTGCTATCAAAGTAGTTAAGTATCTGAGAGTAACTCAATACAATGATCTAAAGATTAAGATGCATATTGAGCCCATCTACGAGAAGACCGCCAAAACGCAGAGCATCATGTCCAGGCTGATACCCAGAATCGGTGACTAATCGAATAAGAAAAGAAAAGTACTGACATGTACGATCAGCATCGTGGTTCTTTATGATGCTTCATGCGTAGGAAAATACATTAAAGTATAAAAAGAAGAAATTGCATATACAGGGTCCGGCAGTGAAAAGGAAAGATTTGAGGTAGGGTTTACAGCGCGCCGAGAAGTGATGGGGAAGAAAGTAGCCGACTTGCCAAGGTGAGCATCGTGGTTACGCAGTTAAAGCCTATTTTCAAAATGGTGAGATTTCGTCAAATGGAATCATCGGTCCATATTTTTTTGAGAATGATGCTGAAAATACCGTTACAGTTAATTCTGTACGACACGTTGCAATGATTCAGAATTTTCTCACACCACAACTTGAAGGCTTTCCAGTGAATTTTTCAACAAGACGGGGCAACAAGTCACACTGCAAGAATTTCAATTAATGCTGTAAATGCTTTGAAGCGGTGATATCAGTTGGCCCCCTCGGTCTCCCGACCTAACCGCGTGCGACTTCTTTCTTGCAGAGTTATGCAAAACTTTCAGGCACGACTCCAAGAATGCATAAATTGTAGCGGAAGACATTATTTTTTTTGATATTGTAAACCAAATGGCTACTCTCTTATTAACGAGGTTGCCATCAAAGTAGTCAAGTATCTGAGGGTAACTCAACACAATGATCTAAAGATGAAGACGCATATTGAGACATTTTCTACGAGAAGATGGCCAAAACGCAGAGCATCATGTCCAGGCTGATATCTAGAATCGGTGATCAATCGAATAAGACAAGTACTAACATGTACGATAATATAATTAATAATGTACGAGAATGCATTAAAGTATAAAAACTAAGTGAACGTGCTTTGTACTATTCAGAGAAAGTATGCGATCGCAATAATATATGCATACCAGTTGGAGCTCCTTGTAAAGGGAAACAACCATATTCTTCCAACAATAAAATTGAAAGACTAAAGGCAACACAGTTAAAAATAAGAGTTGATGAAGAAATGGCAGGACAGATTGCAGAGACGTATGGGTTGGGCCAGCGTATTGATTAAAGATGCATCGGTGTGGCAAAAAAAAGTACCATCTATAGATAATTACGTGAATCCAGCGATCACAGAGTATGGTTCCTTAGGGGGCTATATGAAAGAAGTAAAAACACTGGAGTCAGGTGTGTGTTGGTTTGAGTGGAGTGTATCAGACCTTTCATTGTACCAGGTTCGAGAAAAACTACAAGCGGAAGTAAAGACAGGAAACGCTATAAACAGGAGATAGAGGAGAGATCTCAATTAACAGATTTATTTGTACATCAGAGCGCCGAAACGCCATATAGTTAGCTCTTTGAAATAGTGTTTTTGGTGAGTACTTAGAGGCAATAACAGTTTTTGTGTAGTAAACACTTCTTTCCATCATGTTTAGTTTTTGAGTTAAAAAATTGTTTGACGTTGAAAATTAATAATATTATAATACCAAGATTTCAGGTTGGTTAAGTTGGCAACTACGAATGATGGATTAGACTCGGTGATGATTAATGGGTTGATTTAGAATGAACTGATAAGAACAGTACGCATACTACGATGATTATGAACATGAAGTATGTACTTCAAAGAGATTGCATCTTAATGGTGATCACCTTGGTGCTCTTGTTGCAGAAGATGCTGCGATTCGTTGGCATTTATTTGACATCAGCCAATTTTTATTGTATCATTGATGAAGTACCAAGCGAGCTTATAAAGTCAGCATTCTTGGGCAGAGGAAACTTGTTATGAGTTACCACAGCTATTAATAACAGTTTTTTTTTTTTGAAAATACTAGAATGGAAGTGAGGAAATATACAGGAAGAAAAGTGTTTCCTTTTGATTTTTAAGATGGATTAGTTACTCTAAAAGTTAAAAAACTTACATTATCATAAAAAATTACTTTAAATAATTATCTTGAAAACCTGATAATCTGACCTGAAAACCTAACATACATACACTGAGAGAAATATATTCTTGAACGATGATTATTACTCTTGACTCAAGCTTATCATATTCTTGTATATTCACAAGAAGATCATTTTGTCTCAAAGCAAGTATACAAATATCATTGATTCTCAAGAAAACGAATTCTTAGTGATGCGTCAAAAATCCCATTTTCTAATCGAAAATAGATTTCTTAAGTCAAGAATGACGTATCTTTCTTTTTAGAAAATCTTATTCATGTAACAACAATCTTGTATAATTCTTCATTTGAGTATTATAAGTTATTGATGTAAGAATGAATTTTTTGATACAAAAAATTGATATTCTCCGATGCTAAGAATATGATATACTTCATTGGATAATATTTCTATTTTTAAAACAACAAAATATTCTTGTTTTAAGAGTATCTTATACTTGTTTTTAAGAATAATTTCCCTCCGTGTAGATACTAATACATTAATAATGACATAGTTATAGTACTTTATGCACGCTGATAATGTGTTGCTTCAAATTTCCTTTTTGTTTAAACGTCTTGGTACAAATAGTACAAACGAACGCTGGAACTTTATTACATTCGTATTTTAAATGTCTGTATAACGAAGCTTTATTTTTATACTTTCTGGCGCATTGTAAGCAGTTGTGATAACATTCATCAGGATCTGAAATAAATTTTAAGTTAGAATAAAAAATTGTGTGAAATAAATCAAATAATATTCAGCACTAACTACTTTTCCTTAAATGGATATCGATAAAATCAAAAAAAGAAAAAAAAATTAGAGAAAAATTTTATTTCAAAACATTATTATAAAAATGAAATTCTTTTTATAAATAATTTCCGTGTCTGGCTCTGACATGTAGTAACAAATCTCTTTTGTAATAACATTTTAACGGGCAATACCAGCAGGCAAAACTCTTTTCTTTACCACATTCAACCCTTAAATGATTGTAAAGCGTTTTCTTGGTTTTATAAAATCTCACTTTGCATCTTGGGCAACGATGTTGTCTTGAATTTCCTACAAAATACATTTAAATAATATTTAAAAAAAAATAATACATCATGCCTAATATATTTTTTTTAACAAAATTCAAAGAAATAAATAAAAAGTTAACACAAAAGAACTAAACAAAACAAGTAATATCTAGAATGGTACAAAGAAATTAACGACACAAAAGAAATGTTGGCTACAAAAATTTGTTATTCTACAAGATTTATCACAAAACTTTTAAAAAATGTTTATTTCTTTTATTTATATTATAATAAAAAATTTCAAATTAAATAAAAATGTTAAATAATTAACAAAGTCCGTGAATATCATGGGAATGTCTTTGCAAAGCATCACTTCTTGAAAAAACTTTTTGGCAAATTAAACATTGGTGTAAACATTTCGTTTCGGAGTGTTTAACTTTTCGATGTCTCGTTAAATTACTTGCGGTGGTAAACATTTTCTGGCATAAATTACAGATGTATTTTGCACCTAAAAAATTAAAATTAGAAATCTCAACTAAATTTAATTGAATCATTAAATAAAATTAAATTCACGAAAAAATTTTATTTATTCGTCAAAATCTTAATTAATAACATTATGCTTTAACATCAAATGGGTTTTAAGTTCAAACGGTCTGCTACTCCTAAATTTATTACAAATTGGACATTTCACTTTAATTTTTCCACAGTCGTTAAATCGGTGCGCTTTTAAACTGTTATTATTTTTATACACTTTTCCACATTTCCGGCATACAACTCCTGAAAAAATCATAAAATTAGTAACAATACTCGCAAATATTTCAAATAAATACCTAATTTGATGATTCAATGTGTTAATTATATGCAAAATTGATTTTGTAACAATTTATTATACAACACAAAAATTTTAAAAAATTGAAACAATTTTGTGTAAAGTACATTTAAAATTATTAAAGAACTTAATTAGTATAAAATAATAATTAAAGTGAAAGGCAATAAAGCGATAATAAAAAAAGCTTTTTAAAATTAAATGGGAGATACAGGGTGTCACAAAAGTTTATCAACTTATCACAGCTAATTTTAAAAACTTAATATATGAGTTGAAACTTATTTTTATCTATGAATTGAATAAACGTTTAACTGATATCTAACTACACACATGGTGCATTACAGATAATTTACTTTTAAAAGATGTAAAATTATTTCGCAACGAGGTGAGGATAAGAGTAGAAGAGAAGATCAGCTCATTGTAGATGCGGATGATCTGGTAATAATGGTGAAGAGTGAAGGCGGATAGCAGCGAGCAATGATTGGAACATTGCAGAAGATAAGATAGAAACGGTTCACCTCCAAGATAGAACTAGGTTGAACAATTTGGTTTTATCCATTCACGGTGATATTATAGAAAGTGTACATATTTATTGGCGTATACTGTCATGGTAAACATATTTAGAAAAATTATGCCATAGGTGAGGGTAAAGTGGAGAGTTTTTAAGAAAAAGCTTATTACATATTAAAATGGCCATACTTGTAGTTTTTTATGTTGCATTAACGTGTAAAAAATCATTTTGTATGGTATTGCTTAGACCAGTTAATGGAAAGTTGCTTCTGTTTATCATACTGTATCCACAGTTGATTGTCTCCATTCAATTTAGTGGAAGCCAAAGGGGTCTTGAGTATGAGAGAAATTTTATCTTCTAAGTTTTGGAACTTAGAAGTCTAGCCATAAAAAGGTGGCAAAGGAGATGATTGAGAGATGATTTACAGCGATGATTCCGAATATCTGAACAAGGCAGAAAGTTATGAACAACCGATTTCTAGCTATCTCAAACGCTGACAAACTTCAGCAGTTGCTTGCTAGATTAACAGACAATTAATGATTTTATGGAAAAAGAAATATCACGAAGAATACTTTATTTGCCAGGCCGGTGAAAAAGATGGTGGAATTGATTTTGGATAGCGAAAGGTGATGGAAGATAATGACAGAACTCTTTATCACTGTAAGAAAAGACAAGGAAAGGGATGAATGGGATTTGCAGAAACCCCATTCACGTCAAAATGTAAATAAAGATAGATGTAATATGGAAGAGTCAAGTCAGCCTTGGAAAAAAGAAGTTCACTTGTCAAGGTTGGGTTGAGTTTGGTTGGTTTGAGTTGGGGTAGATTCGCCTCAAGGCACTCTACTACTCCGTAAAGGGAAAGTCCACAATACACGTTAGAGGCGGTAATAAGCACATCTAAAGAACCACAAAAGTTGCATAACAACGTAACTGATTAATATTATTAATGACGAAAAGAAATATAAGATCACGAGGAATGTTCTACAAGGCTCGGTGCTGGAGCCGCTGCTTTGGAACATATATTTTAAGCGTCATGTGATCATCTTATGATCTTATCGTCTTATGATCACATAACGCAGAAGATTTAATCATAATTAAGAGAGCTAGGAATAAGAAGGAGAGCTGAGAAAATTTACAGAGCGCACCTTGAAACCCATCACTGATATGATGGAAGAAATAGGGTTGGAAATAGGACATGAAAGGACTTAAGCCATTATGATGAAAAGTAGAAATATGAAAAATTGTGGGTTATAAATAATAATCAAGTAATCCTTTAAATATCTTGAGGTTGACCACATTAAATATCTAACAGACAAAACAGACTAGACTATAAGATCGCTGCAAAGGCTAATGAGATTAACATATGAATCAGGCTGTGGAAAAAGGAATATGGAGAGAGGCTTTAATATTAATAAACACGTGGTTAAGCTGACAAGAGTACAAAGCGGCGGGTTGATCTGAATCACAAGGGTCTATAGAACAACGTCAAACAAGGCGCTACAGTTGCTAGGAGACATGCCATCCATAAATCTTTATAACACAAGAAGAATAAGGAAAGATTGAAGAAGAGAATAACAAATCAGGAAATGGCGTGTTGGACCAAAAAGTTCCGAGTTTGTTGGAGGGCATGAATGTTTTAGAGCATATTTGATAAGTATAAAAGAGTAAATGCCGAGAAATGTGTGTACTGCGGAGAGAGGGATGACATGGATCACACTTTCTTCGAGTGCAATAGATGAGACAAAGAGGGTTGCAGCATGAATAGTAATATGGGATGCATAATGACAGACATCAGAGAGGGAAGAAAAGACATTCTCTTCACAAAGGATCTACGCCAGACCTCCCTGGCCTAGAATAATGGAAGAGAGAAAATAGGAAGACCAAGTCGGGGTAACGTGTATTGGTGAAATAACGTGATTAAGAAAGTTAAAGAGGAAAAGCTTCAAGGCCAGATAAGGTCACGACATAGATAATTAAAGACATGATCAGTGTAGAGGTGGCAAAAACGATTTCATAAAAAACAGCGCATTCCCAAGCATCCGGAAAAACGGTTGACTTGTGTTAATAGAAAAATAAATAGCGATCTCTATGTTTCCTAAATATCTACAGCAAATTTAAGAACAGAATCGAGGAAGAGCTGCAAAATAAAAAAGGAATGACAAATTTCCAATACGAATTTACTTAGGCAAATTGAATAGCGTCTATTCAATCGAGGATGTGGCCAAACGTCTGCAAAAGTACAGATGAGGCAGGAAAAAGTGCCTCTTCATTACGGTTGACATAAAAAATGAGAATTTCGAACATCGTGCGATTCATAGGTTTCGAATTAAGAGAGGTGTCTCACATTAATTTATTCTGGTGCCACTTTTGTGGAACGTTTTTTTTGATCATTTGTTTGAAGAGGGAAAATGAGAGAAGATTAGCGACTGGGATGGTTAAATGGTCTGGGATCGTTACCATTTAACGTGTAATTGCATCTATTTATCATATAATATCCATGGTTAATTGTCTCTATTCAATTTAGTGAAAGCCAGGAGTCTTGTGTACGAGAGAAATCTTATCTTCTAAGTTATGGAACAGATGAGAAAGCAGAAAGTTATGCAAAACGGACTTCTATCTGTCTCAAACTCTGAAAGATCATAATGTGTTCATCAGTTACTTGCCAGATCTTGGAAGGGTTAATAGAATTGTTGATTTTGTGGAGAAAGAGATATCTAAAGCATACTTTATTTACCAGCCAGTTGAAAAAAATAGATAGCCCACACTCCTTGTGGAGTGATTATCAACAACGAAATTCGGTGGAATTGATTTTGGATAGCAAAACGTGGTGGAAGATAATGACAGAACTTTTTACCACCGTAAGAAAAGACAAGGAAAGGGATGAGTGGGATTTGGATGTGATATAGAAGAGTCAAGCAAGGCCTAAAAGAAAGAAGGGTACTTGTTAAGGTTGGGTTGAGTTTGGTTGGCTTGGGTTGGGATAGGTTCCCCTCAGGGCACCGTACGGCTTCGTAAAGGGAAAGTCCACAAGGTTCCGTTATTGAGGAGGTAATAAGGATAGATAAAAAAACAGAAAAGTTGCATAACAATGTAACTAATTAATGTTATTAAGAGTTATATATGAGACAGATGCGTGGTTTACGACGAAAAGAAATATAAGATCACGAGGAATGTTCCATGGCTGGAATAGAAGCAATCGAAGATGTGCTGGGAAAGGTCAAACGTCTGCAAAAGTACAGATGAGGCAGGAAAAAAGTGCCTCTTCGAAACATCGTGCGATTATAGGTATCGAATTAGAAGAGGTGTCTCACAGGAATTTATTCTGGTGCCACTTTTGTGGAACGTCTTTTTTGATCAATTGTTTGACGAGGTTAAACGATGTTGTTGTTATGACAAGGTAGTCTTTTTTGGCATTTATGGCAAAAACTTCTGGCTTAACTTACCATTTTTCGGCAATGACCTGATCTAAATTGCGTATCTGAATGTATAATGTAGCGGCGAGGCAAGTTATTGCATAGCTACAATAATCCATTAACTTAATTTGTATCCGGTAAATACAAATTAGAACATCTTTAATGCTTTTTGACATTGCAATGAGCAAAAGTAGCCAAAAAAACTTGGGAAATAGGTATCTATTCGGCATATCTATGTGTTGGTTGGCAACCATGCTTAATGGATAAAAATCGTTTATAACTTATTTATATACAAAAATATTCAAATTTGATACTTGCTGCGTATAAGTTGATAACAATACCCAATGAGGTCCAATCAATTATTAGAGATGTTTTATGAGTTAATAAGGAACTTTTTTGCATTACACGTTTTTGCCATCTAATAATTGTTTGTCACAAATTATTTTCTTTTGTCTGGTACATCACTTTTGAAACACCCTACATAAAAATTACTTAACATTAAAGAAACAAAAACATTAAAAGAATTGAGCAAAAAAAAATTTAAAAGATCACTGTCTTTAGTTTCAACGTTTTATTAATTTCATTAGAGGTAATTGTTTTTCGTGTTCCTTGTAAAATCGTTTTTAAATAAACACCACATCAATACTCCTCTCGAATATTAATTATTTGGGTATGTCGATAATGTTATGTTTTAGACGCATGTGTACTTTCATGTTGTACGGTCTACTTGTTGAGAAAACGCGACAAATTCGACACCGTTTCTTCTTCTTTCCGCAATCACTGTTTTGGTGTGATCTTAAACTTCGATGATCCTTGTAAACTTTCTGACATCTAGGACAAGGAACCCCTGAAATGAAATAGTCGGTGTCATTCACAAAAATCGCATAAATCAAAAAAAATCGTGTAGAAAGAAATTAATTTAACTAATTAAATTAATAAAATTAAATTAAGATTTGAAATTTATAAAAAATTTTATTTTAATTTTTTAACGTTAAATTATTTGTAATTGTGATGTTTTAAAAGGATGTGTCGTTGCATACTATCGGCCCGCGAAAATTTTCTTTGGCAAATAGAGCAACTATGTAGTTTGGCGACACCGCAGTCGGTCTTGGTATGACGCGTTAAGCTGCCTTTGTTTCGATAGCACTTGTTGCAAGTTGGACAAGCGAATATCGACGATGTGATGTCTGCAAAAATAAATAAATTAATTATTGATTATCCGATTTAAATTTTTGTGTCACAAACACATCTAAGTACACACCAAATTTTAGAATAAAAAAATAAACAAATTCTTGGAGATTTAAAATTTATTTCCTTTCCAAAAAGAAATTAATAAGAAAATCTTAAGGTAATCCTAAATTACATGTTTCCATTGCTTTTCATGTCTATCCATGTGAAGATTAAGATTATCTCTTCGTTTTGAACTGTAACCGCAGCCCGGGTATGAACAAAAAAATGATGGGGTTTTTCCACACTCATATTTTTTATGCCTTTTTAACGATTGAATATGTACATAACTTTTTCCGCATAAATCACAATTATGGATGTAAAGAGCTGGAAAAGAAGAAATTTTTAGTAAATTATAAACTTAACTTTGCATTAAAATAATCATTTTTACACTCAACTATAGGAAAAACCACAAGATTAAATAAAAAATAAAAAAAAAATTATTTAAAACTCAAAAATATTTATTCATTTATAACAACTAAAAATTAATGTTGTGTTTAATACGCATGTGATGTTTCATGTCCCGTAATCTGGTGGTTATGAAAAATCGACAAATCGGACATTTTATCTTCATTTTATAATCGTTGTAACGATGCGTTTTGAAACTCGTTCTATTTTTGGTTGTTTTCGGGCGTTTAAGGCTAATTCCTGAAACTAAATTGTTTATATTATTTTTTCGATTTTTTTTTTAAATAAATGTTTATTAATGTGTTACAACAAAGCAAGCTATATAGTCAAATTCTCTATATTAGTTATTTATATAACAAGGTCACGAATATACACTGAGACCGAGGGGCTACAATCGAGACCGACAACGATAAATAGAATACGAGTTATGCACAAACAACAAAATAAATTTTTATTAAAATAATTTTTTTTTAATAATTTTATTAAAAAATAATTAGGTAGTATTAAAATCTTGATACATAAATATAATCTGAAATATAAAATAAATTAATATACTAAATAAATAATACATAATTAGTTGGAAATTAATTATTTATAACAGATATATTTTGATTATCTCTTTGAGAATAAAATATTTTGTAATGTAACATGTTTCGGATTAAGAAGAAACTTAGGTTCGAACTTATAATTGAGTCACTTCTGACGATGTCTGCAAAACCAGAAAATGGTTTATGTCTTGCTACCACAACGAAGTGGTCAAAAAAGGAATCAGGAAAATAGGAAGTCGAACTGAGAAGGAATGCAAAAACAGCTTTGGCAATAAAATCCAGGATTTAGAGGATAAATCACAATTGGAGTCAATGACAACATTTCTGAGACAACATCAACTGTGCTTCTTCCTCCGATGATGTTGAAGTGCCAAAATGACTTCAAATACAAAGAGGTGCTCTAAATGTGTAGGTTTCGAACATAATTCTGCTGAATACGCTTGCTACCAGGAAAGGAGAGAATGATCTATATTTAAATTGTAGAATGCAAAGCCACATAAGAATTCCCTGCAAAAAATACTACAAACTATTTTTTGTTATCATCTCAATGTACTTACAACACACGGTCCTTGATTAGACGCTTGCTAAAATTTTTAAGCTGCTAGCTTCTCTTTTCGAAGCGAAATCGAAATCGACACGACTACCATATTATAATATTAAACTATTAAGACTATTATTAAAATCACGGAATACGAAGCAAGAAAATATTTCATTTCGGTTCGAATAGAATGATTTTTTTCCTGGTCCTACAACTGTAGCTTCGTTGTACCTCTCAAAACGCTTTATTTCACTATATCATGTTGCTATATCCCCAATATGTCAAGATCCTGATATCTGTCCCTATGTAGTTAATGCCAAGGTTACGTTCAAAACTAGAGTTAGGATCTCCAATTAGGCTCTTTGTCCTACGATTCTTACTTTAGTGGGAGCCCCAATAACCTTTCTCTCAATGTACCTATGAAGGGTTCCTACGTGCATCATATGTCAAGATGTTGTCTAAATGTTGTTATTTCAAGGTTACATTCAAAACTCTCTCTCCTTAATGGCAGTACAACCCAATTTGAGCCTTGGCATCCTCTAGAAATTTCGTTCTTCTCCGACGTGAGGTCGTTAATTACACGATCAACCCGCTTTTCTAGGAGCAAAGAGTTCTGCTATTAATGACACCGGAGATGTATGACTGGTCCAGGGAGCGATGGGTTAATGGCCTCTCCAAAAAACAGGGGGTGGACTCTACTTGAGAATGTCTTTATACTGGGAATTGTAGAATTGTATCAGTACACAAGCCAAATAGCTTGTCGTATTAGCAGGCAAAAGAAAGATGAGGGTTGTTGCAATATTTAGCTGCAATCCTGGCGGTTGAAGTTCTTGATTCCATATACCATAATTGTATACAGATTGTATCTATGACTGCAACAGATTCTGAGTACCGCTTCATATTCGTCGATATTGGTTGCTAAAATCTGTACATTTAAACTAAAATTAAATTAAATTGGAGGCTAAAGGTAGGCCATCCAAGTATGCACTCTCACATCTTTACAGGGGATTATATTTTTCACAATTTGATGACGCTGCTCCTCAAACATAGCACTGTGTATACGTCTTTTAAAGGAGCATACCGTCAGTTGCTTAATTTTTTCCGGTATGCTATTAAACTGATTAACTATCTGATAACTAAATGACCGCTTAAATATTTCAGTTCAAATTCAGGTTGTGTATGTCCGTGTGGTATTTAATTTTGTTTAGGTGATATTCCGGTATTTGCATCTTGACGATTCGATAGTAAAATAAACAGGCATGTGCCTCCCTGCGTCGATACATATTAAGCCATCCAGCGTCAATCAACCTATGTGACACCTCTCCTGATACCATAGATGTACCTAAGGCAGGCGTTCTGCACTCTTTGCACACGTTGCTCATCGATTCTCAATAAGCAGGGCCCATATACCACATCTGCATAGTTAAATTTTGATAGTATTAGAGACTCGCATAGCAAGATTTTTACATTTTTATTTAATAGTTGCCTCGATGAGTATAACATCTTCAATTTTGTATATGCCGCATGCAACGAGCAAGTTATATCCTTCCTGAATCTTATTTTTGGATCGATTATCAACCCCAAATTTCACGCTTCCTTTACTACAGGAAACCTCAGTCCATTGATCATTACATTAACATGTTCTTCCAATTTAACTATATCAATTTGTCGACCAACCAAAAAACATGACTTTTGATTTATTGGGATTCAGGATTAATTCATTATTCAAAATTGCAAGACAGCTGCTTAACTCCTCTGGTTTTTAGCTGATATACACTTGCGTGTCATCAGCATAAAAATGCACCTTGCTACGTTTAAAAATGTGGCTAAGCGGTGTGGTATACAATGAGCACCGAACAGTGTTGGAGAGAGCAACCCTGTCGGTTCCAAAGAGTTTTACCGCTGAGTTTTCCAAACCAAAATGATGTAAGACTGAGAGCAAAAGGTTATGATTTTACAGTGTCAAAAGTTTTTGTATAGTCTAAAAGAACTAGTATTGTTATCAATCCTTTATCAATGGCGCAGAGTATATCATCAAGTACACAACCATGACCTTCTCTATACCCAGATTGCACTGCAGGTAAAATTTTATTGATTTCTAAATGTCTTTTCAATTGCATATTCATTATTTTTTCCAAAATCTTTGACATGGCTGGTAAAATACTTATTAGTCGCAAGCCAGAAAAGAGAGCCGGGTTATTAACTTTTGGTCGGTACCAATTTCTTTCTTATTTTTTGGTGACGACGAAGTACTTAAATTAATACTTAAACAGAATTCAACGATTCGAAGCTGGACTAGAAGATACATATCAATTTTTGGAAAGGTATAACAAAGCAGGCTATCGTCAGATTCTAGGCCTTTTCCAAATATCTCCATTTATTTCTGTCTTTTGCTGCGGTTATATATTGTTTTCTCTTTTAATTCAAATAAAACAATTATGTGTGTTGAGATGGATTATTTATATGTGTAAGTACGAAAGCTTTCACCTTCTTCAGAAACAAGTTAGAAGTGTTGCAACATGGCATCCGAAACGTCAAACATTTTTTCAAAAGACCTAGATCTAGGTCTAGTCTTAGTTCTAGTGTTAGTTCTAGTTTTAGTTTAATGGATTATTTAATTGTTCAGCTCTACGGGTTTCGATTACCTACTTCAATCTTCAGGAGATTTACTTACCACGTCAATTATATTTTATAAATCTTGCTTAATTATTTACTTTGAAATCTGTGCTTTCATGTCTTTTTTCTTTTGTTTATTCAGAGTGGCCACCACGTTGGTTCTTATTTTTATTTTGAGGTTATGTTGATATTCAGTGAAGTTAGCTAAATGATTATGATATAGCTAACTTCACATGCAACTTCGAAACAAAAAGGAAATAAAACGTATAATGAAAAAAAAATAGTTTTAGATGTAGGATTAATTGACGTGGAAAATTTCCTGAAGATGATTACATTTAGTAATCGAAACCGGTGGAGTTGAACATTTAAATAGTCCATCTCAACACACATAATTGTTTTATTCACACCCTTCACATTATCAATCCACCTCTTTTGCGGTCTTCCTGCACCTCTTCTGGTTTCTCGTGGTCTTCAATATGTTATTCTTTGTGGTCATTTTTCTGTGTTTTCTTCTACCACATGCCAGACCCATTCCCACTTATGCCTTGCTACTTGACTTATAACATCTATCACTTGTGTTCTTCTGCGAGTATCGCTATGTTGAATCTCGTCTCTTAGAGTGACTCCCAGCATTGCTCGTTCTATCACTCTTTAAAGTCACTCTAAGTATAAAACTGAGTTTTCCAAATGCTGTCCATGATAGTTGAATTTTTGCCAATTTTAATAGTGTGATCAAGATACTTTAATAGGGCAACATCATTTTGCATGTTACAACATTATTTTGATTTTATGCAGGTTCATCATTAATCCTATTTTCTTTGAGTGTTCGTTTAGATCTTATAACATGTTTTCCAGTTCCTCTATGTCTGAAGTGACCAGTACCACATCGTCACAATCAACCGAATATTTAACCAGAGCTCTTCACCTCCTCTGATAAAATTAACTTTGACTTATCAAATCCCCAACAATACAATTAGTAACTACAACGTTTTGGCAAAGTAGCCAAAAGTCGTCTTCCTTCCAGGTTTCTTCAAGAATCCCCAGAACACACTGTTTTAGTTTCCTCAAACTAAATCAAGCTATATGGAGAGATAACTCACCCATTTCCAGTTCTGAAGGATTCGATTTGCTGAATCCAACCACGTAAAGGAGAATCAACCCAACCCAACTCTTCACTACCCAGCCTATAAGAACCTCGGGGGAATGTTTGCTCACATTTTTCTTAACCACTACTAAAAGAAGGCTTATGTTCGAGTTATCACACTTAATCTTCCTTTTCTCGTAATGCACGTATGCGCCTACATCTACTTGTATATCCTAAAATTATTTTTGTTAAATACAACTAAATAAGAAATAAAATTCGAAACTATACTCAATTTACCATCAATTAAAAAAACTTAATAAAATCGATTTTCACTAAATCACAATCACAATTTTCTTGGAAAAGAATAAGTTTAAACGAAATTATTATAATCACATTTAATTACATTGTTGATTTGTTTATAAAGAAAAATAAAACTAAAAAGGGAAACGAGTTTATTATTTAAATTTTTAAGTAGAACATGGAAACTAAAAAAATATTAATCTATTTAAAAATTAAAATTAAAATACCTTCTATTAGTTATATCGAAAAACTTAAATCAACATTTCTTACATTGTATGAAATTCAGGTTTGCTTTTCATAATCATATACATATTAATTTTTTTGATATATTTGTATGTTTTCTTTTATGGCTTAATTTTTTTCTTCCGCACGATGTTGCTGCCTCCTATGTCTATATAAACTGTGCTTATGCGAATAACTTTTATCGCAACAATTACATCGAAACGCTAAAAATAAAACGTGATTTAAAAATTTATTAACTCCCATTAACACATTACCTTTCTTTCTTTGTGGAATAACCAATCCGTGAACTTGTTTCATATGATTTTGCATCGGAACGTTACCTCTCGTACCAAAGGCACATAAGGTACATTGCAAAAAGCGGTTCGAATACACGCTAATAACATGATCGCGCATCTGTCGCTTTACTTTCGGTGGTATTCGAAAAGCGTAATTATGTTCGTAAGTAAGTCGCGAATATTGCGGTAATTTTAATGGGTCTTCTTCTTCCAACATTTCATCGTCATCTTCTTCGTATTCATCGTTGATTCTGTCGTCATCGTTAATATGGTCTCCGCCGTCCTCTGAAACGGATTCTGCAAAAATGAAACGAAGAAACGTCAAGAGAAAAACACCAAAATCTAAAAAAACAATATTTTCGAAATATAATCGATAATAATTTTGATTTGTAATGGATTTAATAAGTCAAAAATTTTAAAACTGAGTCATTTATTAAGGTTTTTTTATGAATTAAATTTAAGATTTCGTGACATGCTTTTTTAATATTTTTACTTACGATTTTTAATCTAAAAGAGAAAATTAAAAAAAATTAATAACTTAATATTTTTAATTTATTATTTTTATATAAAAATATTTATCCACTAATATTAGTATGGTCTGGTAGTTTTACATGTTTCATTGCGATCGGTCATCTTCAGGGAACTATAATCTTATTAAAATTCTTTAAATCATCATGAAATTTGACGAATTTTTTTGAAAATAACACGATTTGCGTTCATGTAAATATAGAAAACAAAATATATCAACGAAACTAAAACTAATCAACTTTGAAGAAATATATATATTTTTGAAATCGTTCAAAACCTCATTCAAAAATGTTCTTTTTCTATTTTAATCCAGTTTAATCAGTTGGGGTAACTGAATTTGTTATTTTCTGGACACAAATTTTGACTTTAAATTTGAATTTATTTTACAACTAAATTACCATATGTCAATATGATGGTGTTTAACTATATCGATTTGAACATATCAAATGACTTGGATAAGATGACCTGGATGCCACAATTTAATTATTGCATTAGGGTCATCTTAATAAAGAGATACAGTTAGTTTCTTGCCTCACACAGGCTTTATGCACATAAATAACGTAAAACACATAGAAAAAAGTACTCGATGCATAAAGGTGGCTAAAAGAGCGACTGGTCATAATTTTTCTTATTGAAGCCGATTACAAACAATTCATGAGTTCGTGATGGTGAACCGCAAGATGCTTTGCTGTCTAAGATATAGCCATAAAAGAATTTATAAGATCCATCTTTACAACAATAAACTTATGAACACCCAGGCAATCCATTGAGTGGATTAGTATCTATACAGGGTGATTCAAAAAACCGCTGACAGACTTCTAAGGCAGGTAATACAACAAAGGTATTACCAAGTACCAGGTTTTGTAAGAGACCAAAAAAAAATGCCCGTTTGACAAAATTAGCAATGGCATAGACAATATTACAGATGATGTTTAATTTTAAAGAAACTTTGACCCGCTCTATCTCGTTAAGGAGGCATTTGCGACCCCATGTATATTAAGACTATTCATCTTAATTTTTCATGTATTATCTACTCTAAGAGTCTGTCAACGGTTTTTTTTAATGCAGCAACGAATGCGAGTAAAGGAGACCTTCTGACGTCTAAAAACTTGAACTTATCAGCTAAGATATGATAATTCCAATAACAGAGTCTCTGGCATTTTAGGTTGGGGATTGAGCACAAAAAATCGAACAGATGTCAGATAGACAATCAGGCAATCGGAAAATGGATGTACGAATGGGAATATGGAATACTAATTGCAACCTAAAATCATAAAAGTTAAAGGTTCGTAAAATCTACTCAAACATATACCCACATAACCAGACTCGCGCCAACTTAAGCAACCTTAATCCCCTTCGATGAGACCAACTCTACATCCCCGCGCACAGACTTTTATTAATTTACCACATGCAATCACATCCGAAGTCGTTGTGACAACCCAGCCGAAAAACTACAACTCTTCCCAAGTATCTCGTTGAATTCTAGACGACTCTTACTTTTCCCAGTTAACATAGTAGCTACTTTAGCCATACAAAATTGTTTCCAATCATGATCTAGCGATAAAGTGACATCAACTACATCAACTCAAGAATAGAAGAGCTCGTAGCTCGAAGACGATGAGATCTGTAGTTGTGGATTCATTTCTGCCACATGGCAACGGATGGCCACAATGCACGTTCGCTCAACAATTCAAACAAAAACTTTTTTTTTCATACTCCTAACACAATAATGCGCCAACCTCGATGACGGAGTTGGCCATTTTACTTGCACTTGCCTTAATGGAGAACACTTTGATAATCAGAGCACTGAGCAAGAAAGAGTTCTAACATACACTAGGAGAAGTAGAAGAAAACATATTGGGTTTAGAAGAAAGAATAGCCATTTGCAATAGGTTCTGATCTAGAAATATTTCTGATTTGTCTAACATTTTTGCTGATATTCGCGCTCAATGTTTTCAAACTTCTTGACAGTTTTCTAGCGATTTGTGCAGAAAGCGTGAATCAAGTCAAGTTGTTACACTAGAGATTTTGATATTGGCACAGAACTCCAATATCATCTCTTCTAGACGCTTAAATTATCCTCATTAATTTTTTCTTTTGCTTTCTTGCAGCACCACATCCACAAATCTTTTTCGATTGATGATGCAATGGTTATGGAATTAGCTTATGAAGAAACTAACTTTGATTCGCGTTCAAAAACTAAATGTAACTCAATGTTACAAGATTCTTGTCTTACGACATAATTGCATAAAATCTTTTCGATTTGGGTACAAATACTACAAAGTACCAGATTGTTTGAAGCTTAGTATTGCTTTCCCGATATGTTCAAATCGATTCAACTGAATTTTATGAAATTACACATAGAGTGAATTTCACTTAAGATGCAATATACAAAAATATATTTTCATAGAATAGTACCTACAACTTACTTTTTCCCACCTAAAATGCAACATGTCAATATAATTTGACATTACTACAATAAATTTTAGCTCAATAAAAATATACAACATTCTAGAAAAACAAATAAAACTAGAATTAACACTAGACCTAGAACTAGAAATATTCCGTTTAGCCATGCGTCTCTTAAGACGGTTAAACCTGAATATTTTTAGTTCTAGGTCTAATGTTAGTTCTAGTGATAGTAGTAGGTAATGTTAGTAATGCTAGTTAGCATAAGATATCACTATGTTGCATATTTTCATTGCACTAAAATTAGAACTAACACTAGACCTAGTACTAGAAACATTCGGGTTTAGCCACACGTCTCTTAAGACGGCTAAACTTGAATGATTCTAGTTCTAGGTCTTATGTTAGATCTAGTTTAACACTAGCACTATCACTAGAACTAACACAAGACCTAGAACTAGAATCATTCGGGTTTAGCCGTCTTGAGAGAAGTGCGGCTAAACCCGAATGTTTCTAGTTCTAGGTCTTGTGTTATTTCTAGATTTAGTGCAAGACCTAGAACTAGAAACATTCGGGTTTAGCCATACCTCTCTTAAGACGGCTAAACCCGAATGATTCTAGTTCTAGGTCTTATGTTAGTTCTAGTTTAACACTATCACTAGAACTAACACAAGACCTAGAACGAGAATCATTTGGGTTTAACCGTCTTGAAAGACGTGCGGCTAAATCCGAATATTTCTAGTTCTAGGTCTAGTGTTAGTTCTAGTTTTAAACTAGTACTATAACTAGAACTAACACAAGACCTAGAACTAGAATCATTCGGGTTTAGCCGTCTTGAGAGACGTGCGGCTAAACCCGAATGTTTCTAGTTCTAGGTCTAATGTTAGTTCTAGTTTTACACTATCACTAGAACTAACACAAGACCTAGAACTAGAATCATTCGGTTTTAGCCGTCTTGAAAGACGTGCGGCTAAATCCGAATGTTTCTAGTTCTAGATCTAGTGTTAGTTCTAGTATTACACTAGCACTATCACTAGAATTAACACAAGTCCTAGAACTAGAATCATTCGGGTTTAGCCGTCTTGAGAGACGTGCGGCTAAACCCGAATGTTTCAAGTTCTAGGTCTAGTGTTAGTTCTAGTTTTACACTATCATTAGAACTAACACAAGACCTAGAACTAGAATCATTCGGTTTTAGCCGTCTTGAAAGACGTGCGGCTAAATCCGAATGTTTCTAGTTCTTGGTCTAGTGTTAGTTCAAGTATTACACTAGCACTATCACTAGAATTAACACAAGTCCTAGAACTAGAATCATTCGGGTTTAGCCGTCTTGAGAGACGTGCGGCTAAACCCGAATGTTTCAAGTTCTAGGTCTAGTGTTAGTTCTAGTTTTACACTATCACTAGAACTAACACAAGACCTAGAACTAGAATCATTCGGCTTTAGCCGTCTTGAAAGACGTGCGGCTAAATCCGAATGTTTCTAGATCTTAATCTAGTGTTAGTTCTAGTATTACACTAGCACTATCACTAGAATTAACACAAGACCTACAACTAGAATCATTCGGGTTTAGCCGTCTTAAGAGACGTGCGGCTAAACCCGAATGTTTCTAGTTCTAGGTCTAGTGTTAGTTCTAGTTTTACACTATCACTAGAACTAACACAAGACCTAGAACTAGAATCATTCGGCTTTAGCCGTCTTGAAAGACGTGCGGCTAAATCCGAATGTTTCTAGTTCTTGATTTAGTGTTAGTTCTAGTATTACACTAGCACTATCACTAGAATTAATACAAGACCTACAACTAGAATCATTCGGGTTTAGCCGACTTGAGAGCCGTGCGGCTAAACCCGAATGTTTCTAGTTCTAGTTCTAATGTTAGTTCTAGTGATAGTGGTGGATAGCGCTAGTTAGCATTAGATATCACTATGTTGCATATTTTATTGCACTAAAACTAGAACTAACATAAGACTTAGAACTAGAATCATTCGGGTTTAATCGTCTTAAGAGACGTGTGGCTAAGACCTACGGTCTTAAGATGGCCCGAAAATTCAGGGTTATCATAACGACATTATCTTTTTGCAAGCAAAAATTTTCCTTTGCAAAACTACCCAATGCCTGAACTATTAAGCTATGTTGCATTTTTATGGGACAGTGTAAGTGCGTAATAGTTTCGTAACTATAGTTACTGCATTCATATATTGCAAGTTATATGAAATTCCCGATATAATATTTTGTTAAGTTACCCCAAGTAATTTTAATTAAATAACATTTTTTTATATAATATTATTTTGCAGAATGATATTGACAATAATGGTGTTTATGGCGCCATAATCCTTGCCTATACTTGTAACTTTTGTTACAATCTTTACAATAATATCTTTTGAAACCATCTGAAAACAAAAAGAAAAAATTAGAATGTTGTTATAACTTTATACAACAAAAAAAAGCTTTTATTAATAAAGGCAAATAATATTTTTACTAAAAAAAATAATAAAAAGAATTATTTAAAATCATTTTATTAGAGTAAAATAATAAGAATAAATAATAAATATTAATGAAAAATCAACCATTAAATTAATTAATATCAACCCTATTTTCCATCTAGAAAATTAAATTAAATTAAATTAAATAAATTAAATAGGTTAATAATTTAATTGAATGTTCATGTGTCGTCGTTTAACGTGGGATTGAAGAATGTAATTTCTTGAAAATAATTTTCCACAATGAAAGCATTCGTGTGGTTTTTGCCGTTGACAAACTTCGCGAATATGCCTGGTTAAGTGCTTTTTCTGGCCGAAGTTTTTTAAACATTTTGGGCACTGCAAACAACCTGAAATATTTTTTTTATTTATAAAGTGATTGTTTTTGACTCTTCGTCTGTATAAAAAATCAATAAGTAAAGAAAATGAAAATCAATAAGTGAAGAATTAAAAAATTCGAAATTAATAAAAGTACAATGAAATTATTTACAAAATTATATTACAATTACAAAGAAAACCACAACCAACCCCAAATTTACAAAAAAATAATTATACTAAAAATAACTTACCTAAAAAAATGAATCTTAATTATTATATAATTTTTTTTTAAATGTATTAATCTTAAAATAATGATTTTTTTTTAATTAAGAGTAATGATCCATATCGTGATCTAAATAATTCTCAACATTTTTATGAGTCTGCATATGTCTAAAGAAATTACCCTTCTGCTTAACACATCGTCCGCAAATTGTACAGATAAATTGGGGTTCGACTCCGCACTCGAAGCGTAGGTGCCGTTTCAAATGACAACTTCGTTTATAACTTTTGTAACATCTTTGGCATTGATGTCTGCTTACATCTGAAAAATGTTTACTTAAAATTTTATACGAAATAAAATTAAAGTTGTTATCGATTAGAAATCGAAATTAAATAGAAATAAAATAATAAAAGTGATTTAAAAATAATTGTTTATTAATAATAAATTTATTATGGTTGTTTTTTGCCTTTTAATAACTGGGAATCTCTTTGTAAGGATTACAAACATTCTTAACTTTCTCGAATTCTAAATTCATCTCATCGTCCAGAATTAGTTCCCCACAATTAATATAAAACAAATTAAGAATTAAAGTTAGAAATTATTGTTTAAAAGAATGATTCAAACCATGCTTACCTATTACACGAAAATAACACAACTAGAATTGGGTAAGGTAACGTCTAATTCATTTTTGTGTCACCGTTTTTTCGAACCACTCCAACAGCTGTTATGGAACCCTCATGGGTCTCCATCCCCTCGATATTCTGGTCAAGGGAGAAACTCGTTTATGTGGGTTACTAACGAATGTATAGCACGAAAATCACTGTAGAATTAAATAAATGGTTATGGCACCATAATGCTTAAATTAAATGATTGTTTATATCTTTAATTTATAAATTAATTTTACTCTGGAAAATACGTCTTTGAGATCGGAGTAAGAAGAAAAAACTATTCGATTGAGTCAATGTAATGAAAGAGTTTGTCACTGGATAAGTTGTACTACAACATGTAGACGCTATGATCTATGCATCTATGGTATATGGGATGCATCCATGCTTCCATAAACTGGGAATCTTACGAATTTTATTCAACTTACTAAAAATGGTGAAACAACAATTAACAGGAGATTTTATAACTAAAATTGAAAAAGGCCTGTCGAAGAAGATAGACTTGGTGAGGAAACAAACAAATCTAGTTCTGAAGGGGTAGCGATACCACCTTCTTAAATTGATTATAGAAGGAAAAATTGCACTGAAAAATCTGTAGGGAGACGTCAAAATTCATAATCGCCAATTATATAGTCAACCTTTGTCCAGAGACAGCGTAATAATAGATTTAACTGCACCTCCAGGTCCATTAGCAGCGTTCTAGTGTCAACTGACCCAGTATCCATTAATGTAGTTTTATATAATTGATGCTCTATGATAAGCTAATCCGTGTATTGCTCAAGTAGTTTAGATGTACCATTTGGTATCACTTTTTATTTCCTCGGTTATTTCCGTTTTATCAATATGGCATAAATCTTCATTACTGGATCTCTAATTAAATTCCCTTTCATTATTGCGTTTTATCCCTGTATACGTCAATTTTACTTTATCATTGCTATTCTTCTATTTGCGCTTTGCTATAAGCTTCTACAAGGATTATGACGTCAGCATATGCTAAAGCTGCTTTTTTCGTCCATTCCAGACTGGGCAACAAGCTGATCTCTGTGCTTATCCTTTTTTCAGTCCTTTAGATAGGTCCTTTACTGTAGATTGTTATAAATACTAAGAAAAAGTGGTTCCAATAACCAGTACAAGCATTATTTTTGCTCCAAGTAATAAGTAACAAGTACTTTTCAAAAAGTGTTAGGAGTAATAACCAATTTTACTTTAAACTAAATATTTAAGTACCCAGTAACAACTCCTTTAAGTACCATAATTATTTTAGTTTCATAGAGTAAATAAATAAAGTACTTTAAAACTACTTCCAGTACATACATTTTTGAGATAGTTTTGAGGTTGCGTTGGCTTACTTTGGCATTGGGTAATTATAGCGGAATTGGCTTGCTGTGGATTTGGATTATTTGTTGAATGTATTGCTCTGGACTTGGTTTGCATTGAGGTTGAGTTGGATACTTTGCAGTTTATTTGTAACTTTGTAGATAAGTTGCTTCGTGGTTAAAGTGATTTACGATTGAGCTTTGTATTGTAAATGACTAGATTCGTATTTGGATTACTTTTTGGATGAGTTGCTTCGTTATTAAGTTACTTTGGGTTTGAATTGTTTACAGGTTGCGTTGGCTTGTTCTGGTGTCAAGTGATTCTGTGTTAGAGATGCTCTAGAGTAGGATGGTTCTGGATGATTTGAACTTATTCTGGAGTTGGATGAATTGTTATCAAGTGAGGTTACGTTGGAATTAAATTGTTTTGCTTTGAGGTTGGCTTACTTTGTAGTTTACTTGCTTTTAAATTGGCTTGCGTTGGGATTCCGTTGCATTGAGATGGATTGGGTTGCTTTAAGGTTGGGCTAGATTCTACTCAACCTGACTGCAGATCAAGATAGAATTAGAATAGGTAGGGTCCTTGCTGAGATTTTCGACCCGTAACAACTCAGAGAATCAATCTTAATTTCTTATCTCTCGTTACATACAGGAATGCATACTTCCATACGTGTGGCCTGCTATCAGACATTTTTGTGGTATCTTATTTTCATCGTCAACTTATTTTAGTTCTGCAAACAAACAGTATAGGATATTTATGTACGCTCCTCATTGACCACGAAACATTTTAGCTGTGTTATTTGACAATGATAATATGCTGCAACTTTGCTGAATGAGCCAACACTTTTGATATGCGTTATATATGTCTTAATGGAGGGCTGCTGTTGGTGGCCTACACTAGTTTGAGGTGTTGGATTATGTACTCTAAGTACATGGTACCATGATACTCTGGGGAAGGTAAGGTGTGCTTTAAAAGTTGATAAGATGCTCACAAAGTGACGTACTCCTTGGGATATGTTGCCATAATGTTTTTAGACATGGTGAGACTCTGGAGATATGTGGTATATTGCTGAGAAGATGAGGAGGTTGAGGTTCGACTCCATAAAGGTGTCGAAAATGTTGATGTAGGAAATCTATGTGATATTCATGCATGTGACAAAGGAGTTAGAAGGCCAAATCACTATGAGCGGAAGATAATGCGCTGTGTGCGGTGGGACCAACAGAGTCTGGTCCATAATAAGCTTCTAAAACCTGGCGAAACCGTTAATATTAAACGCTACCGACAACACATGATCGATTTGAATTAAGCTTTGCATGGAAACTGACCAGAATATCAAAAAAGGCAACACAAAGTCATTTTTTTTCATGATAATGGTGCATCACACAGCAAAGCTAGTCAAAGAAACGGTTGAACCGTTTAGATGAGAAATACTATGCTTATTCACCAGACTTGGCTCCGTAACGGTTCAATATTTACACATATAGTGTAATTATGAGACTAAATTCAGAGATCAACATTTTCTCTCATATATGAGTACCAATATTCGGTGGTAAACTCCTTCTTTTACGAAAGTATTGTACAAACCCATAACAACGTTAAATGCTGCGTTAGCCCAGACTTTACTGGAGTTATTTTGCTCTTTTTTGCATTCGTAAAATCGTTGACTTCATTTTAAGGATCAAGACATGTTGGAATCATAGCCACTTTTTGACATATTAAAAATTGTGTTAAATATTCAAGAAGCAAGTTGGTTAACTTTTCCTACATAGAGTCATCTACTCAAGTACATCTTGCGTCATTAATGCCTTTTGAACAGTTTCAGGATCGGCTGTAAGCGTAATTATGGCTGATGTCCAGAAGTGAAATCCAGAGCTGGTAGAAAAGAAGTGATATTTACGAAACATGGCAGAACCTGAAGCCTATATGGACGCATGGCATATCAATTTGGGGAATTGCCAGTAAAGATGATAGTACAGATGTGGGCAAAGAAGATATCTGACAAAACCACGGGGGGAGAGACAAACAATGTCGAGATTAATTATGACCTCATTACAATATAGACATGAATCAATATTATATAATATTTAATATTTTAAGCTTATAGTTAATATATAATTCTTCTCAAACATAATAAACATTTAAAAACATAACATATACGTCCGTCTTCTATGCGCCGCAATATGTCTAGCTAAATCATCTTTTCGTTTCATTTTTCTTCCACAAATTTCACAACCAAATTGTGGTGCAACACCACACTCGAAAGTGGTATGTCTAACCCAAGCGCTTTTCGATCGATATGTTTTCAAGCACTTCTCACATTGAAATTTGGAGGAAACATCTAAAACACAAATTAAAAAAAAAGATAACAATACAAAATGAATAAATATTAAATTAAAAAGAAATTTGTATGATTTAAAAAATTTTATAAACAATCATTTTATTTTAAAAGAATTTTTATTATCATTTGTGCATAAAGTTGGATGTGATAGATCAACAAATAAAGTTAAGTGATATTATTATAAGTGAAAATATAAAATTATTAGGAGTTTTCGATTTTTTTTTCTTTTCGATCGTGAGTACGCATGTGTTTAAGAAGATCACATTTTCTTTTCATTTTCCTTCCGCATTGATCACATGTAAATCTCGGTTCAATATCGCAGCACTCGAAATTTATATGACGTAAAAAGTTTGTTTTATGTTTATAACTTTTATAGCACTTGCAACATTGGTGTCTGGGGAAATCTGTAAAACAAAAATATTAATCAGGAAACAATTAAACAAAGTAAAAACCTTAAAATTAACTTGATAAATCAATTTCATAAAGTTAATAATAATTTTTTATTTATTTAGAATGAAAAAACGATAATAAAATAAATTTTAATAAAGTAATTACAATGTAAAACAAAAATTTCGTTTAAACAAATTTTGCTTTTTTCTTGTGCATCCGTTTAATATGATCCATTAAATTTTGTTTGTAACGTTTCTCTTTTCCACAATACTGACATTTGTATTGAGGTTTAACTCCACATTCGTATTTTAAGTGTCTGTGAACGTGGGTTTTTTGTTTGTATGTTTTTGGACATTGAGGGCAGCAATATCGACCTAAAAAGATTTTATAATAAAAAATAATATTTATAAAAATTAAATAAAATAGATTAAAAAAATGTCCAAACAATTTTTTTTGACATAGATTATATTTATTGTGGGCGTGAAATGCTAAATTAAAACATAATATAGTTAACAACAAAATTACAAAAGAAGCTAAAACATCTACCTGGTCTTAAATGATGATATTAAAGCACTTTATATGAGGAGCTTGTTTAGTTATTATAAATGTTTGGTGTGATGCGAAATCTTAAATGTAATAATGTTAAAAATATTTAAATTTTTTGAGTATTTTTATGGAATCTAGTTTAGGATTCTGAACTTAGGCAGACACCAGACAAAAAGGTCACGAATTCAGTGCAGCTTCCATAAGTATGAGTATTGTATACAATTAATTAAGTCTTAATCATCGCTACACCAAGTCAATTATGACGAGGTGATTCTGACATGCCAATACGCTACGTTATTAGTACATAAATAAATTTATTCTTTGAGCGGTTATGGTGCTGATGCAGAATTTCTAACGAAAAATGAATCAACCCAAAGCAACCAAGCAAGCACCAACATAGTGATCGAAGATTAGTTCTATTTCAATTCCAATGAATACTCCTTGTTACTTCAGTGTTGTAGTTTCAGTAGGAAAATTTAGTTCTTAGATGTCCCATGCAGAATTACAAGAAAATATAGTTAGTTAGCACAATTCTGGGCCAACCGGTATACTATTTAGAAATTAATATTATTTTGTGGACTTGCTTAGTTCCGTCATCTTAGACACCACCTCTATCTAATTGCAGTGGTGATATCTAGAAAAGGAAGAAAATCTTTACAAATCCATAAAAGTGTAAAAGTTACAAATGTAGCACTAGAAATTCCAGAACTTTCAGAAAATTAAATCATCTTTTATAAACTGTTTGGTGATAAAACTAAGAATTTATGGTGATGTTACAAGTTTTTGAATGACGACCACAAAAAAAATCAAGAATTTCAAACTAATCCGAAATAACACGCTTCAAGAGTTTTGTAAAACTGTCGCAACTGTCACAACATTTGCAATAGATTTCAAGCTTTTCTATGTGGACTCTCTAAACAAGGAGTGCGATTTCTTAATTTTGGACAACAAATTCTTTGAGCGGTTATGGTGCTGATGCAGAATTTCTAACGAAAAATGAATCAACCCATAGCAACCAAGCAAGCACCAACATAGTGATCGAAGATTAGTTCTATTTCAATTCCAATGAATACACCTTCTGCACATAGATATAAAGACTAAAATATAACTTTTGAAGCATTTGCTTCTGTTGCATTTCACTGTGATCCGATTAACACACATAAGAGAAACGGCTTTCTGAAAACATCTTACGCAAAGATATAGCACTTTATAGGTCGCAGATGTCATCAATCTCAATGAGAGTTCTTCAACATTGGGTGCATCAATAATGTTTTGGTAATTTCCGTAATAATTAAGAATGTTTGATAATGATAGCCAATTAGGGATATTCCAGAACAGGTTATATATTGTCTGAGTTCTGATGGCTGATTTCTAAAAGAAATGAATCATCTGATACAACATGTGAGCAGGATCTTGCAAAAACAAATTGGGATGAATATTTTGTAACTCTGGACAAAGGATTGGAATAGACATCAATGAAGCAACCTCTGGCTAAGCAAATATTTAGGCATCTAAGTACTTGAAGATATGCAACAAGACCATATCCTATCTGAGACGTATCTAGGCTATCTCTTGATCTAGAGAAAATGCTTATTCAAATATACATTGCCAGAACAAGAAAACTCCTTAAACAAACTTTTACAAGGTCTCATTTGCAAAGTTAACACCCAATAACTGTTTGCGTAGCCAGATCACAATGTACTATTAATAAAGAGAAAGTCATCGAAGTTGGAGCCGAGGCACCACTCACTATATCCACAATATACAATTACAGTGTCTCGACCACAAGGTACCACGACGTCTATCTTTCAGTGCCATTACCAATAAAACTTTGGTACCAGCCTTTATATAGTGTGGGGTAAAATTATGGAATAAATTCAATAGAACGCTTATAAACATTATTTTGCAGAAACGGCGTAACAAGTCTACTTTGATTTTACAAAACATACAATTAGAGCCCATATTCACGTCCTGATAGTCATTTGTTTTCAAATTATGACGTCATCAACAAGAAAAAAAATCTTTTATATTCTGTAATAAAACAACTGTTGATGACGTCATAATTTGAAAACAAATGACTATCGGGAAGTGAATGTGGGCTCGAAATGTGTGTTTTGAAAAGCCAAAATAGACTTGTTACGCCGTTTTTGAAAAATAATGTTTTATTTAATTTATTCCATAATTTTGCCGCACACTGTATATAATAGATTAAGAGATTAAATAAATGCTCAAATAGTACTACGCAACAAACGAAGAGCTTTTCTAAAAAAGTTAGGCGAGAAGCTAATAAAAGAGCATTTGTAGAGCAGAACAAAAATATCAAGGAAAAAATTCCTGCAGGACTTCAAGAAAAACTTAATCAAACTACAGAAAAATTGCAATACTCGGTTTAAAAATTGATGATCAAAGAAGGAAAAAATTGACTCAGTTTGAGACGATCTATCTCACATACACTTTGCACATCTTGGCGTAACGATTCTATCTTAGCATATTTATGCTAAGTACATATTTGGGTTTTTTGAAGCTAACCATGGATAGATGTGGACGTTTTGCAAATGTTGTGGCGAGTCTATGTCTTCCATACATAGGTTCGACTTAGGTTGATGGTACCTCTAACCCAGATAGCAGCAAGTTTAGTTATATTGGTTTCGTTGAAAGATGCTCCATGGCAGTGAAGAATATCAAAAGTTATAAAGCATGCTCTTATCTACAAGAGGCCTGTTTAGAAACCTTAAATCTTTTTCTGTGTTTTTCTGTTTTAAAATGTGTTTGAAAACACATTTTAGCAAAATCATTTATTACTTCAGTGTTGTACTTTCAGTATGAAAATTTTGTTCTTAGATGTCCCATGCAGAATTAAAAGAAAATATAGTTAGCACAATTCTGGGCCAATATGTATACTATTTAGAAATTAATACTATTTTCTGGACTTGCTTAGTCGAGTTTAGTTCCGTCATCTTAGACACCACCTCTATCTTAATTGCAGTGGTGATATCTAGAAGAGGAAGAAAATCTTTAGAAATCCATAAAAGTGCAGTTACAAATGTAGCACTAGAAATTCCAGAACTTTCAGAAAATCAAATCATCTTTTATAAACTGCTTGGTGATAAAACTAAGAATTTATGGTGATGTTACAAGTTTTTGAATGACGAGCACAAAAAATCGCAACTGTCACAACATTGCAATAGATTTCAAGCTTTTCTATGTGGACTCTCTAAAGAAGGAGTGCGATTTCTTATTTTTGGACAACATATTCTGTCTTCATTAATCCTAGTTGTCATGGCCAAAGGAAATCTGTTTTCATTTCAAATCTTTATGTTTCTAGTTCTCGGTCTAGTGTTAGTTCTAGTTTTGCACTAGCACTATCAATAGAACTAACACTAGACCTAGAACTAGAAATATTCCGTTTAGCCGTGCGTCTCTTAAAACGGGTAAACCTGAATGTTTCTACTTCTAGGTCTAATGTTAGTTCTAGTGACAGTGGTAAGTAGTGCTAGTTAGCATAAGATATCACTATGTTGCATATTTTGATTGCACTAAAACTAAAACTAACACTAGACGTAGAACTAGAAAGTAGAATTCGGGAAGCAGAATTTTTCAGAAGCCAGAATTTTGTAGTTCTGGGTCTAATGTTAGTTTTAGTGACATTGGTAGGTAGTGCTAGTTAGCATAACTTATCACTATATTGCAGTAAAACTAGAACTAACACTAGACCTAGAACTAGAAACATTCGGGTTTAGCCGTTTGCCTCTTTTTCCAAACAAAACTTTTCCTTTGCAAAACTACCCAATGTCTGTACTATTAAGCTATGTTGCATTTTATGTGGGACAGCGCAAGTGCATAGTAGTTTTGTAACTATGGTTACTGCATTCATATATTGCGAGTTATATGAAATTCCTGAAAAAAAACTAATAACTTAATAACTAATAACACGAAATGCATAAATAGAATATTATGTGGGAAATTATAAAATTAAAGTGAAATCATTTTGTTTAAATAATTATTTATTTGTTATTTATCAATAAAAATGTTTTATCTTCGGCCTAAAAAATTCTTTTACTAATTTAATTTCAACAGTCTCAATTAAATTGATAAATCCTATACAAATAAATAAATAGGTCAGAATAAGAATTCCTATATCTTAGAATTAAATCAAATTTGAATTGAGCTGCAAAAATAAACGTAATCAACTAAATCAAAGATAAAACCTATACACACAAATTTTTGAACAACCGGTTATAAAATAGTTCCAAAATAATTTAAACATTCCTGTGAAAATACAATATTAATTTTTAATAAACAAAAATTACAACAAAAACTTGTTTAACATTATCTTTTCCTTATGGATCCTTTTAATATGATCCAATAAATTCTGTTTGTAGCGTTTCTCTTTGCCACAATACTGACATACAAACTTAGGTTCAACACCGCATGCATACTTTAAATGTCTATACACATGGTTTTTTTGTTTGTACGTTTTCGGACATTGTGGACAACAATATCGACCTGAAAAAAAATTAATTAAAATTAATAATATTATAATAAAAAAAAAGAGAATTTATTAATCGTTTAAGTCATCACAAAAAAATTTAAAATCATCACAAATATTAAAAAAAAATCTTGTTAAAAGTTTCATAAAACACAAATACGATTTTAAATAAAAATTTATTTATTAAATTTATTATTAACAATTTATTTGATTTCGTTCAGAATAATGGGCGGTTTTATAAAGCTCGATTATCGTGAGGTTAACTTAATTGAACGCAAACATAATTCCGTAAATCCGTGAAGTAAATTAATTAGTCCAATCAAAATATAAAAATAAACAAGAAAATTTCGTAATAAAAAGTTTATTCCATCAATTTTTTGTCTCTCAAGACAGCTAAACCCAAATGATTCTAGTTCTAGGTCTTGTGTTAGTTCTAGTGGTAGTGTAAAACTAGAACTAACACTAGACAGAGAACTAGAAACATTCGGATTTAGCCACACGTCTCTCAAGATGGCTAAACTCGAATGATTCTAGTTCTAGGTCTTGTGTTAGTTCTAGTGGTAGTGCAAAACTAGAACTAACACTAGACTGAGAACTAGAAACATTCGGGGTTAGCCGCACGTCCTTCAAGGCGGCTAAACCCGAATGATTCTAATTCTAGATCTTGTATTAGTTCTAGTGATAATGCTAGTGCAAAACTCGAACTAACACTAGACCGCGAACTAGAAACATTCGGATTTAGCCACATGTCTTTCAAGACGGCTAAACTGGAATGATTATAGTTCTAGGTCTTGTGCTAGTTCTAGTGGTAGTGCAAAACTAGAACTAACACTAGACCGAAAACTAGAAACATTCGGGGTTAGCCGCACGTCTCTAAAGACGGCTAAACCCGAATGATTCTAGTTCTAGGTCTTGTGTTAGTTCTAGTGGTATTGCAAAACTAGAACTAACACTAGACCGAGAACTAGAAGCATTCGGATTTAGCCACACGTCTCTCAAGACGGCTAAATCCAAATGATTCTAGTTCTAGGTCTTGTGTTAGTTCTAGTGGTAGTGCAAAACTAGAACTAACACTAGACCGAAAACTAGAAATATTCGGGGTTAGCCGCACGTCTCTCAAGACGGCTAAACCCGAATGATTCTAGTTCTAGGTCTTGTGTTAGTTCTAATGGTAGTGCAAAACTACCATTAGAACTCTCTAGAACTAGAATCATTCGGGTTTAGCCGTCTTGAGAGACGTGCGGCTAACCCCGAATGTTTCTAGTTTTCGGTCTAGTGTTAGTTCTAATGGTTAGCCACACGTCTCTCAAGACGGCTAAATCCGAATGATTCTAGTTCTAGGTCTTGCGTTAGTTCTAGTGGTAGTGCAAAACTAGAACTAACACTAGACCGAGAACTAGAAGCATTCGGGGTTAGCCACATGTCTCTCAAGACGACTAAACCCGAATGATTATAGTTCTAAGTCTTGTGTTAGTTCTAGTGATAGTGCAAAACTAGAACTAACACTAGATCGAGAACTAGAAACATTCGGATTTAGCCACACGTCTCTCAAGACGGCTAAACCCGAATGATTCTAGTTCTAGGTCTTGTGTTAGTTCTAGTGGTAGTGCAAAACTAGAACTAACACTAGACCGAAAACTAGAAACATTCGGGGTTAGCCGCACGTCTCTCAAGACGGCTAAACCCGAATGATTCTAGTTCTAGGTCTTGTGTTAGTTCTAATGGTAGTGCAAAACTAGAACTAACACTAGACCGAGAACTAGAAACATTCGGGGTTAGCCACATGTCTCTCAAGACGGCTAAACCCGAATGATTATAGTTCTAAGTCTTGTGTTAGTTCTAGTGGTAGTGCAAAACTAGAACTAACACTAGACCGAGAACTAGAAACATTCGGGGTTAGCCACATGTCTCTCAAGACGGCTAAACCCGAATGATTATAGTTCTAAGTCTTGTGTTAGTTCTAGTGGTAGTGCAAAACTAGAACTAACACTAGACCGAGAACTAGAAACATTCGGATTTAGCCATACGTCTCTCAAGACGGCTAAATCCAAATGATTCTAGTTCTAGGTCTTGTGTTAGTTGTAATGGTAGTGCAAAACTAGAACTAACACTAGACCGAGAACTAGAAGCATTCGGGGTTAGCCGCATGTCTCTCAAGACGGCTAAACCCGAATGATTCTAGTTCTAGGTCTTGTGTTAGTTCTAGTGGTAGTGCTAGTGCAAAACTAGAACTAACACCAGACCGAGAACTAGAAACATTCGGGGTTAGCCGCACGTCTCTCAAGACGACTAAACCCGAATGGTTCTAGTTCTAGGTCTTGTGTTAGTCCTAGTGATAGTGCTAGTGTAAAACTAGAACTAATACTAGACCTAGAACTAAAAACATTCGGGTTTGGCCGTGCGTCTTCAGACGCACAGCTAAACCCGATACTTTCGTGTTAGTTCTAGTTTTAGTGTAATAAAAATATACAACATAGTGATATCTAACTAACATTAAACCTAGAACTAGAAACATTCAGGTTTAGCCGTCTTAAGAGGAAGTATTGGTTAGGTTGTCATTTTCTGAGATGATATAGAGCTTTGCCCGCAACAGCATTGGTGTACCAAGGATACATTGAAGAATGTTGGGGATTATGTTACGGAAACATTATAGAAGGATATTTGGGGTTATGATGAAACAGACTGTATCCATAAATGATGTGAGAGTGCCATAAACATATTGAAGGTATCCATGGTTATAACTAGACATCCATAACGAGTGTTTTTTCCGATCAATAGAAATAATAAGTAAACAGTTGCCTCTTTTCTATAAAGTTGATGCCTCCATATCTGATTCTTCTCTTATGTCACACTTTTGTCTCTCTTTTCAGATATCTCATCTCTAATTTCTGCGATTTACTCATATCGTTTGTGTCTTCTTGTTGGTGCAAATATCTCAAGAGATATAAAATTAAAACAGACAAAGACATAAAGAGAGCTGGGTGTGGAACAGTTGGTATTGGATAGCGTCCTCGATCATCATTCCAACCCAACTCATACGTTCGATGCAGAATTTTAGAAGATACTTCGAGTTAATTAAAAATAATCAGTGTCACACCCGTTACAAAGTCTGTCAAATTTTTAATTATCAAAAAAAATGAACTTGATTTATTGTAATTAAGTTTATAAAGCAATAAAATAAGAAATTGTGTTATTATTAGTTTTAATACGAAAACGCCATCTGATTTACAACATATAATAATAAAATAATAATGTGGGATTTTAAGAAAAATTAATCACACCCGTTACGGTGATAAAAATGTCATAGAATTTTTATTGACGCATAAGACATAAAAATTTTGATTGGACTAAATAATCAATAAATGAAACATAAATTAATATAATCGTGAATTTTTTCGCCTTAATTATTTTTACGAATACTTTCCAATTAATTCGTTAATAATTTTTTTAATTAATATCTAATTATTCCATGTGTAGCCATGTGCGATTTCAAATGGATTTTTTGCCTACACTTTTTCCCACAAATTTCGCAACAAAATTTCGGCTCAACTCCGCATTCGAATGTTAAGTGTCTATTCAAGTGCGCTTTACATTTATAACTTCTTGGACATTGTGGGCAACAATATCGACCTAAAATTAAAATTAAAAGTTAAAACAATGATAATTATAAAAAATAAAGGGAGATTTTACTATAAATTAGATGAGAAAAAGAATTTATTATTATTTTTTATCACATTTATTATTGTTTATAAAAATATTCGTTATGATTGAAAAATTAATTTTAATAACAATTCTTTACAACTAATTAATGTTTGTTCAACCAGTGTGTACGCAGGTGGCCTTGCATGTTTGATTTTCGCTTACTTTTCTTTCCACAAATCAAGCAAGTAAATTTCGGTTCAACTCCACATTCGAATTTTAAATGTTTAATTGCATCAGTTTTGTATTTATATGTTTTCGGACATTTTGGACAACAATATCGACCTAAAATTAAAAATTAAAAAAATGATAATAATAAGAAATAATGGGAGATTAAACTATAAATTAAATGAAAAAAAGAATTTGTTATTATTTTTGTATCACATCTATTATTTTTTATAAAAATATTCGTTGTGATTGAAAAAATTAATTTTAATAACATTTCTTTACAACTAATTATTATTTGTTCATCCAGTGTGTGCGCATGTGCTCTTTCATGTTTGATTTTCTCTTACTTTTCTTTCCACAATGTACGCAAGTAAATTTCGGTTCGACTCCACATTCGAATTTTAAATGTCTATTTACATGACCTTTAATTTTATATGTTTTCGGACATTTTGGACAACAATATCGACCTAAAATTAAAATTAAAAGTTAAAACAATTATATAGAGTTTATTTATTTAATAACTCTCTATTAATTGTATAAATAAAATATTAAAATTTTTATTGGAGTATTTGATAGATTAAATGTTTTTATGTCCATCCAATCTGTTTATTTATTTATATCTATAACAAAATTGTCATGCGAAAAATACATTATGATGATATAAGAATTAAATATAAATAATAATTAGAGTGCGTGATGCACTACAAATAATAATTATAAGAAATAATGGGAGGTTAAATTATAAATTAAATGATAATTAGTTATTTAATATTATATAAGGGAAAAAAGTATTAGATTTTAGCTCGAGGTTGTGTTTATACATATATATATATTTCATATACATATATATTTTATATATATTTTTCATATACATATATATTTTATATATAGTTTTCATATACAAAAATATTTTATATATATTCTTCATATACATATATATTTTATATATAATTTTTCATATACATATATATTTTATCTATAATTTTTATATATATATATATATTTTATATATATATATTTTTCATATACATAAATATTTTATATATATTTTTCATACACATATATATTTTATATATATTTTTCATAAACTAATGAGACAAAAGAGTAGCAATAATGAACAAGCTTTACAACCCATATTTTTTTATGTTAATATTCCATGGTGTTTAAAAGTTTTTATAAAAAAGTCAAAGAGGTTATAAATTTCATTCCCTTAGAGGGCGCTAGGGAAGTGTAAAGTATGGTGGAAAATAAGGTGTTAACCAGTAGTACATACATACAAAATTTCAAATTCTATGGTTTACTTATACCCGAAATAAAAGATAAACTGTAAATTTTTGGCTCAACTTCGACAGCTCATAGCTCGAAAACAAAAGAGTTGCGACCCTGTGTTTATATAAAAAACTTGTGTTATTTTGGCAAGTACTACATCCTACTAAAGTTTCCCGATTAAAAACTAAACCACCCTGTATATTTTTCATATACAGGGTGTGTCAAATGTCTGGAATATAGCCAATAACTTCGCCATTTGTGATTTTAAAGAAAAATGGTTCAAATACAAGTTTCTTTATTAATCATGACGCATTTTTTGGCGATATTTGCTTGTTTGTATTGTTTTTTGTTTCGTTGCCATGGCAACCAACATTGTTATTTTAAATGGGATGCATATATTTTTTGTACATACTTTGATAGAGGATAAGTCCCTCTATGCGATGAACATACCAAATCATATGGTTGTATAAGAAAAAAATCGAGAAAAAATGCATGTTTTGAAAGTCTTAAATCAGCTAATTACAATCAAAGTAGGTGCCGAAATAACGCCGTTGACAGCTTTAAATGTCAAAAAAATTACAGTTTCAACAACTATGAATAATTATTAATTGGTAATTCGGCCATCAACTTTTTGGAAAGAATCGTACCCATACATTATTAATATTTAGATTCTTTGTCGTTCGCTTAATTGCGCCATATTTGTTTAAACTGTCAATTTTTTGACATTTAAAGCTGTCTACAGCGTTATTTCAGCGCCTACTTTGATTGTAATTTTTTCTAATACAACCATATGATTTGATATGTTCATCGCGTAGAGGGATTTATTCTCTATTCAAATGTGCAAAAAAAGCATAGGCATCCCATTTAAAACAACAATGTTGGTTGCCATAGCAACGAAACAAAGAACAATGTAAACAAGCAAGTATTTGAACATTGAAGAAAGTATTTGAAACATTTTTCTTTTTACAATTTATATATTCTGTATATATTTTTTATTTATATTTTTTATATACAGGGTAATTCAAATTCGACCCCCACCATTGGAATCTCAGAAACCAAAAGAGATACAGAAATGGTTAAATGGGAGCAAAGTTGCCTATCTTAGAGCTCATCATTTTTCAACTAAGTTTTTGGATCTACCCGTTTTAGTTTTTAAAATATGGCCGACGTTTTCGTTTTTTGCCCTAACTTCTCTATTTTTCGTTTTTTTGTGAATCTGAAAAAACATTCTTAAGGCAACTTTTATGAAAAATGTCATGACACAACTACAAATTTTCTCCGACGTTTCGTTTTCGTGAAACTATCATCAGGTTTATTTTTCCTTATTTGAACGCCAAATTTGATTTTCACACTAAAAAATAGGATAATTAATTCTGATTTCAATAATATGTCACACAATGTATTCCATTTAAAAAAAACATTGAATTATTTAAAAAAAAAATAAATAAACCTGATGATAGTTTCACGAAAACGAAACGTCGGAGAAAATTTCTAGTTGTGTTATGACATTTTTTATAAAAAAATTAATTATATATTTTATTATAATATTTCTTATATCACAAATCGAGAGGTAAAATCTAATATTTTTCCCGTGTATAATACACATTTTTTTTGCGAAGAGAAAAACGATTAAATATTCAAAAAACATATAATTACAATACAGGGTGTTTAGAAATTCGCGGACATAGATTACAAATGTGCTTAGACACAGACGAGTTTCAATTCGAGCCATTATGTTGATAAAATGTAAATAAAACACATTAATTGTGTTAGGTACATAATTTCTGTGTTCTTGTTTTTCAATTGACAATAAATAATCATTTACCTAATACTACAATACAACGAAATGACGAGTAAAATGTAGAAAGTTTTATATTTTGAATAATATAGTTAAAAAGTGTCTGATTCCGAGTTTTCTCTGGCTTCACCGGAATTAGTAGACGCAGCGAAAGTAACTCTAGGAGCTCTAGAAGATTATCGTAATGTTGAAAAATTAATTTTAATAACATTTCATCTTTACAACTATTAATACAACTATTAACTTTAATAATTATTATTTTTCATCCAATGTGTGCGCATGTGGTCTTTCAAGTTTGATTTTCGCTTACATTTCTTCCCACAATGCATACAAGTAAATTTCGGTTCGACTCCACATTCGAATTTTAAATGTCTCGCTAAAAGGCCTTTCAATTTATAAGTTTTCGGACATCGCGGGCAACAATATCGACCTAAAATTGAAATGAAATTAAAAAAATAAATAAATAATGAGAGAAATTATGAATGAATAATAAGAAATAGAAATATAGTTGTATTAGTAATTATATCTTATAATGACCAATGCTATGGACTGCTAACTGGTTGAAATAAATTATTATTATTATTTAGAATAATAAAATCTTTATTGCAATGATAGAAAAATCTAATTTATAACATTTTATTTTTATAACAAATTAATATTTCTTCACTCTGTGTATGCGCATGTGCGACGTCATATTACACTTCCGTTTACATTTTTTCCCACAATATCCGCAACAAAATTTCGGCTCAACTCCGCATTCGAATTTTAAATGTCTGTTTAGGTGTGCTTTACATTTATAAGATCTTGGACATTGAGGGCAATAATAACGACCTAAAATTAAAATTGAAATTAAAAATTAAAAAAAAAATAAATAAATAAGAGAACTTAAAATAATTAAAATTAAATAATAAAAATTAAAAAGTAAATAAAAAGAAAAATTAACATTGAAAAATCAAAAAAAAAAATTAATTATAGAATTTTATTTTTATTTTTGTCTAAAATATTTTAAACATAATTTTTTAATTAATAATAATAAATTTTAATATTTCTTCGGGTTGTGTTCTTGGAGATGCAACTTTAACCTATCTTTTCGTTTACATTTTTTTCCACAGTGGTGGCAACAAAATTGAGGTTCAACACCACACTCAAATTTTAAATGTCTACTTGCATGAGTTTTGTATTTATATGTTTTCGGGCATTGTGGACAACAATATCGACCTAAAATTAAAATTTAAATTAAAAATCAAATTAAAATTAATAAATCATAATAACTACATTACATTTATATAAACTACATATCGGATAGGCGGACCAACCAACCTTGCACCGCGAACCTAAGGATTTATTGTACTCCGAAAATTTCACCGTGCAATGGTGAAAAGTCATTCAGATCCTTTGGGGAGATAAATTGCGACCCAAAAATCGAGAATCTGATATGATTAAGAGCAGGACAGTGGCATAAAACATGCTTACATCGTCGGCTAGACCCAATAAGTTGAAATGTGTCTTTAATCGGCAGTGTTCAGTAAAGACATCCATTAGAACTTTAATGCTACTACGAACAAATCCTAAAATATTCCCGAATTTGACAGTGGCGATGTTAATAAACAACTTAACATGTCCCATTCCAGGAGAACTGGTCCACAGTAGGCGAAGTCTCTCTTCAGCCCACAGACCAATCTTATGTTTGGCCAACGCAAATGATACACCAAGTGCAGTTTCTGGCCCCACAAAAGCTTTATCTCTTTATTTTTATCGGCTTTATTGCCAGCAATCCCAGAGTGGCCTAGGACCCAGATCAAAGAAAGTCTGTTATCACAACTCAGTGTGTTTAAAGTTCTTTTACAGTCACTAACCAGAGCCGACACCGTTTTCACAGCGTGCAACCCCTGGATAGCGGCTTGACTATCTGAGAAAAATTGTACTATCATGTTCTCTCTCAAGAAGAATTTTAGCACCCATCCGAGATATCTGGCAGTATACTCCTGCTCCGACTCATGCCGACGTTTTTAATCCCCCTGTGAACATGCAAATATCTGTCTAAACCAGAGAAGTTTCGCTTTCGATCCCTGTTTTAACATAGACATTAATAGCACAATATCAGTGCTTATAATATGTTCCGCAGCTCATTGGTAGGACATGTCGGAACACTTTTGAGCATATGGCGTAAATCTGTTAATGGTAGTTCTAGCCACTTTCTCTATACAATGAATTTCACTTAACATGCAATATACAAAAATATATTTCCATAGAAACCAAGGCGTATCTACTTACTTTGTGCTACATCCATAGTTGTGACAACGTGCCCACATACTACGTCACACCATATGGCACGACCATTCAGCTATTGTTGTGTTCTATACTTGCTGTGTATTTGTAGAGGTTATATCGAAAACGTATTCATATTAATTCCACAAAAGTAATTCTTGTATTGATATATGTCTATCATAAAACTTCTAAAAACACACAGCAAAAGCATAGAACTCAATGACAGTTAACTGGGCGTGGCAAATAGTGTGACGTAGAGAGCGGGCAACCAACCCGTAGTGGGTTCCAAAACATCAATGGATGTACAACTACAACTGACACTAAACCCAGAAACATTCCATTTCAGAAGCACGGTTAAACCCGATACTTTCTAGTTTTAGGTCTAGTGTTAGTTCTAGTTTTAATTGTTATGCAGTGCTAGACCAAGAACTAGAATCATTGAGGTTTAGTTGTCTTAAGAGATGTATGGGTAAACTCAAATGTTTCTAGCTCTAGGTCTAATGCTAATTCTAGTGACAGTGCAAGTGTAAAACTAGAACTAACACTATACTTAGAAGTAAACCCGTCTTTAGAGACGTACGGCTAAGCCCAAATGATTCTAGTTCTAAGTATACTGTATATACAGTACTGATTATACTGTATCAGATTATTATTATTATTTTTTTAATTACTAGATATTACTACATTCATATATCGCGAGTTATATGAAATTTTCAATATGCAAATGCAAAGGAAATAAGCAAAGCCAAGCAAATAAGTGCTTATCGCAACAGAGATTGCCAATCCAGCTACTTATAATAAGTAACTACAAATTAAAATTATATAATAAAAAACTCTTTTACTTATTTATAATTATTATTATCTATTAATGAAATTATGATACAATTTTCAAAGAATATTATTATTTTTTAACATTAATACTAGCTAAATCGTCAATGTGTGCAACGTCAAATCATAATTTCGCCTATATTTTAATCCGCAATACATACAAGTAAATTTCGGTTCGACTCTACATTCGAATTTTAAATGTCTATTTACATGACCTTTGTTTTTATATGTTTTCGGACATTTTGGACAACAATATCGACCTACAATTAAATTTTAAATTAAAATTAATACATCATAATAACTTAAGATTAAAATTAAATAATCAAAAAACTTTTTTACTTATTTATGAATGTTATTTACTATTCTAACGAAATTAATTTAATTAAATTAAATAAAGAATATTTTTATTTTTTGATATTAATAATAATAGGTGACTCGACGGTGTGAACGAAGATGCGTCGTCAAATCATAATTTCGTTTATATTTTATTCCGCAATACTTGCAAATAAATTTCGGTTCGACTCCACATTCGAGTTGTAAATGTCTATTCAGGAGATATTTCAATTTATAGCTTTTCGGGCACTTTGGACAAAAAAATCGACCTAAAATTAAAATTCAAATTAAAAATAAAATTAAAATCAATAAATGATAATAAATTAAGATTAAAATTAAATAATGATAAAACTTTTTACTTCTTTATGATTATTTTTTATTCTAATCAAATTAATGATATAATTTTAAAACAATTTTTTTATTCTTTATTATTAATAGTTGTAGTTTAATATTAATTCGTCAGTGTCTGAGAAGAGCATGCGTTCTCAAATCACAAATTCGCTTGTATTTTTCTCCACAATGTACGCAATTAAACTTGGATTCTGCTACATATTTTAATTTTAAATCTCTATATGCATGACATTTGCTTTTATATGTTTTCGGACATGTTGGACAACAATATCAACCTAAAATTAAAATTCAAATTAAAAAATCATAATAACTTAAGATTAAAATTAAATAAAAAACTGTTTTACTACATTTTCATTATTATGCTTTATTCTAATTAAATGAATGATATAATAAATGATAATTATGAATTATAAAACAATATTTTTATTTTCTAAATATTAAGAGCTAATTTTTCTGTGCGTCAGAATATAGGTTAACGATATAATTTCTCTATCAAAAAGACATTTATCATCAAATAGTCGAAATAGTCACTTGTAGCAAGGCGCTAGGTTTTTCAAAGTTAATGACTTCGTATTGATATATCAAAAGTTCCTTATTTATTTTGGTGAAGATACAATGTTTATCTTCAACCTGCCGAGCTCGCTTGCAGGTGAGGTGCTGGATGTGATATATCAACACAAATTCGTCAACTTTGGAGGATTTAGCGCTTTGCCCGGAAGCGACCTCGGCGATTTGAGAGTAAATGTCTTCTCATAGGAGAGAGTAGCCAAAGTTGGACCATTGCCTTGAGTAGACCACCATCGTAATTTGAAAACTATAAAGTAATGTATTCTTAATGTAGATAACTTATGTTGCGTAGTCACTGCGTAGCATGATATCGTGAATTCAGCTGGCTTCTGAGAGGAACAAAGCGAGCAGTGGCAATTTTGTGTTTACAAGCAAGTCATAGAAATTAACGTATCTTCTATAGCATGTTGAGAGAATCGATTTAAATAATACACCATTGGATAAAAAATTTATTCTTCTATAGTTATGCGAAATAATCTCATAGCTATTAGTTCTATACGAATTAATATAAGACATTAAACTAAATTATGTTAGCTAATTAAAAAATTAAATTCAACATTTGTCAAAATTGTTAAATTCCCAATCCTGCATCGCTATTCATTTTTGATTTATTCTGACTTTTTTTGACCGATATGGTTAAAAGAGGTCCATTCTGAAATTTGAAGAATGTCTTTCTGGATGAACTATTAAGGAAATAAGAAAATTGGCTTTTCATGTCGCTGAAAAATACTCATTGCCACACACTTTCAAGAAAGACAAGAAAACTGATGGGAAGAAATGGTTTTATGCGTTGGTAAAATGTAATAAAGAAGGAACCTCTATGGCAAAGGCAAAAGGAGTCAATCGAAAGAATGCACAACAGAAATATAGCCTGGACCATGAGTAGTGTACTTTTGCAACCTTTTCTTTGGACAAATTTATTTTACTCAGGTACAAGAACATTTTCTTCGTCATTGTAAAGGGGACAAAATAAGCCAAATGCAAATTTGTAAATTGCTGAATGAAGCAAATGTTAAAAGTTGCAGCTGCCGAGAATACTTTCCATGTCTCTGATATTTAGCTTGTTAATCGACATGTCTTTCAAGATAGCCAATTTGCACCATCAGATATTTTGCAGCCTAAATCAAGTACTGAGTCTGAGTCAATATCGATGTCATCAAGTGACAGTGAAGGTGATGACACTGTTGTTGATGTATTTCAAACTAGAACAATCGAAAATTTTGAGAACGTTCTCCATGAAGTGTTACTGCCAGGACTATACTGAAAAATACCCATTGCCACACACTTTTAACAAAGACAGGAAAACAGACGGGAAGAAATGGTTTTATGCGTCTGCCAGAAGGAACCTCTATGACAAGGGCAAAAGGATTCAATTAAGAGAATGTTTACCATTTTTTTGTCATTTGAAAGAACGTTGTGGATAAAAATAAATTGACTGCTGACACCATCTTTAACGTCGATGAATCAAGATTCTCCCCTGAGCAGAAATCGTTGATGTATTTCAAACTAGAACAATCGAAAATTTTGAGAACGTTCTCCATGAAGTGTCCAAACAGAATCCACTACCTGGACCATCATCTTCTCGAGCTAGAGAAATTGCCCAGAAAGCTATATTAATAACAAACAAGAAAAATCTTTTAAAACTGCAGCAAAACAAGAAAAAATAAACAAAATTTGGAACCAACAAAACAACATGGTTTTGTTTTATGTATGAGGAAGAAAAAGATGCAGACATGATCCATCAAATGTCCCATTTGGGTGCACACAAAATGTGCTGAAGTGAGCCCTAATGTCAAGCAATTAATGATCTTACTAGGGCAACCGGTGGTCCAACCTGGGAGACTGAATGTCTTGATTGGAATAAAAACACAAATTTTTTAAATGTATTTTTTTGCATTCTAAATACTTGTACCTTTTATGACCTATTATCGGTTTCATCAAAAATACGTGCATATTAGCATACAATTAAAAAACGTCAAAATGGTCCATCATAGGCTATTCTCCCCTAAGAGACTTTATATCTTCACCAAGATATATAAGGACGATATATTAATATTTCTAGCGCCTCGCCCGCAAGCGACCTCGGCGATTGCAGGCGAAATCGTTATACATCTTGGTAAGATACAAAGTAGGAAATATGTATCCAAAAGCTCAAAGCTTACGGGTATATCAACACAAAATTGTCAGCTGTAGAGAAATGTAGCGCCTCGCCCGCAAGCGACCTCGGCGATTTGAGACGGAATCGTTTCTTATAAGAAGACCTTTACCCTCAAACCGCCGAGGTCGCTTGCGGGCGAGGCGCTATTTCGTCCAAGGTTGACAGGTAATATGTCAAATTGGACGGATTTAATTTGATGTTTGACTGTTTACATTTCATAAAATGATATCAATACGGTAGCTTAATTAATTAAGTTTGATAGATTTACATCTTACATCTCAAATTTATATTCTAAGGGCCGATTGTACAATATACCGATAAACTTCCCGACAGCGTTGTCTGGCAGATAAGTTATTTTGTACTGTATTACAATGTACGGACATTTTTGTCGGGGAGAATATTGGCAGGATAACTTATCGGATACTCAGAAGTGCCGATAAGACGGTTATCCGCCAGATATGTATGGTTACCAAGGTTTTTATACATATAACAACATTAACAAACGTTGTCTGTTGTGAAAAAGTTTGGTTAGTTTGTTTTTCTGGAAGGAAAAAAAAATTAACGTGCTACTAATTATACACAAGAGGAGTGTTGGAGATTAATTGAAATAGTAGAAAATCTAGCTAATATGATATAAAATAAAAAAAACAGATGCGGTCACTTGGAAAGAGAAGGGTTATACCTTCTCTTTATACTTGGTAATTATTTATCACATATCTTGTATTTTAGAAAGCGACATTGGGGGTGGTTCATGTGAAGAAAAGTTAAACCCGTTACATGAAAGAACTAGAAATTTGATAAAACTAAGCTGTAATGGAACACCATCACAATTTGACAGTGATTGTTTAGGTTAATTATTTTACCAATTTTATAATATATGTGTTTAACTCTATTTATGAGAAATGAATCAAATTTCAAAGAAAGACGTTTCTTAATTACTCGATAGAGAGAATTACTAGATATGGGGAAAAAGTACTACCAACCCAGTCTTATTTAGCCGATAGCAATCCTCCCGACAAGAAAAGTTTGTACAACAGCGAATATCTTTATCCTCCCGATAAGTTTATCGGCCGGATAATTATCAGACAGATTTATCGGTATATTGTACAACCGGCCATAAGTCAAATTAAACACATTATGAAACAAAATAATAAAATAAAAAATAAACCTTCACCGATTAATAAATAACTTTTAAGATTAACAGATTTACCTTTATCTATTCAATTAAAATACTTATTTATCAAATTCAGTAGCATTCCAATATAATGTCCACTTACAGGTTAATATAATGCATTAAAATTAATTAATAAACATTTTTTTAATTTCTTTATATTTATTCTATTTTATTCTAATTAAGTAATTAATGATATTTATATTATAGTAATTTTTTTAGTATTAATTCGTTCGTGGTCTGTGGATGAGAAGATGCGACATCAAATCATACTTTCGCTTACATTTCTTTTCACAATACGGGCAACTAAATTTCGGTTCAACTCCACATTCGAATTTTAAATGTCTAGTGACGACGGATTTTAATTTATAAGTTTTTGGACATTGCGGGCAACGATATCGACCTGAAAAAGATATTAATAAATTAATATTAATTACCTGTAAACAATTAGATTAAAAGAAGCGCTTAAAACTATAACAAAAAAATTGTTTTTGTACTTTTTTATACACACCAAATTTATTATTGCAAAAAAAATATTTTCGTGATTATTTTTTTTGCTCTATATGTGAATACAGGTGAATTCTCAATCCAGTCTTCTGCCTAAATTTTCTGTTACAATGTGCGCAACAAAATTGGGGTTCAACTCCACATTCCAATTTTAAATGTCTGTTTAAGTAAGCTTTACATTTATAAGTTTTTGGGCATTTAGGACAAGGATATCGACCTAAAAATAAACAAAATAAAAATATTTTAGTATCATAAATGAAATAATAAAAAAATTAATTAAATAAAATAATTAGTAAATAAATTAAAATAATTAGTAAATAAATTAAAATAATTAGTAATTAAAAAAAAACAATATTTAATACTTATTTTATACCAACAATATTTATTTTATTAACTGCTGATATTTTAACTATTTATTTATGACAAAGATAAAAAAATCGATTTTGATAACTTATTTTTTATAATTAGTTAACTTTTCCGCGATCTGTGTGTAAGCATGTGCACTTTCAAATAAGCCTTTTGCCTAAATTTTTTTCCACAACGTGCGCAACTAAATTGCGGTTCGATTCCACATTCGAATTCATAGTGTCGTTTCATATGGGATTTATATTTATAGGTTCTTGGACATTGTGGGCAACAAAACCGACCTAAAAAAATAAAAAAAATAATAAGTAATTGTGAATAATGGGAGAAATTAATTAAAATTAAATATCGATCTAAAAGAAAAAATAAATAACTAAATAATCAAAGAATATAAATCACTAAATAAACAAATAAATGTTTTATTTATAATTAGTTACAAAGTATATGATTCATTATAGTACAAAATAATATATACAATAAAAATTCTATCTTTTTCGTGTGACCAGTTTGTTGCTCTGGACAACTATCAGTGTTAAATAAGATGCATCTAAACGTTGCTGGTGAAAAAATCGTAAGTACTGGAATTGTTACTGTATTAACAGCACTGTTACAGTTTAAACTAATATGCTTGTTAATCTGAAGACCACAATTATTCCTGAGAAGAAGGGCAAATAATATTTGTTAATTTTAGGATTATTTCTCAACCATTTGCAAAGTTTATCATCAAAACCTTTTTAAAACCAATGTGCAAAGGCTGAGATTTGCTTGAAAAATAAAAACAGAATAGAGTTGCAGCATAGAGATCAAAAATACCTGGAAACGCCCATGAAGTATCTGAAAACACTAATCTTTGAAAATTCTCTGTGAATCCTTTGAAAAATTTGTGAAAAAAAAACTAGCAATTCCTAAATTTCTAATATTTATTGTAATATCTAGACATTGTTATAAATTCCTATTTATTCTTAGATATTGTGAGGAATCAATGAATAACTTATTAGACGTTTAGGAATCTTTGGAAGTTCTGTGGAAAATCAATGATTTTTCTAAAAATCAATTCGTGAGAATTGCCTTGATAAATCTTCAGATATCTCAACAAATATCTCGACTATTATTAGAAATATGAAAAAGTGTTATAAAAGGAAAGATGCCCCACACTTAATATTCTATTATTTGTCATATTCAAAAAATAATTGAGCATCAAATGTATTAGATACTGCGAATACTATGATATATCACATGCAATAGTAAAAGTATCAAAACTGATTGAGTATCTTGCTACGTTGTTGACGTTATTTTCTTTTCTAAGAGTGTACACGTATCTAGAAAGGAGACATGCATGTCCTTGTCTTTTTAGATCAGGTCTTGGAAATGTATAAGACATAAAGACGTTATCTTTTAAAGAACAAATTACAGTTATTTTGAAATCATATCCTCCAAGAGTTTTAATATACAGTTCAACCACCACCATTTCTGTTCTACAACTTCCAGCATCTTGCTTACCAGTAGGTGATATGTACAGTCGTGTTCATGGGAAATGCGCACCAAAGGTTAAGAGCTGTTGTGAGATCCGACATGCCGCTGACTAAACAGGCTGAGCCGAGCGCACACGAAGCTACGCCTGTTTAGCCAACATGTCGGATCTCACAAGAGCTCTTGACTTTCGGTGCGCATTTCCCGTGAACACGACTGTACCTTGTCATGATACAAATTTATAGGAAATAAGCAACATATTTTCAAGCCATAACTAGATTACTGGATTATTTTAGACGAATGTCAATAGTGAGTCTTCTTTTTTTATTAAGACAACTCTTAAAGATTCTTGAGATGCAGATGTCAAACTTTCTTGCCTTAGGTGATCTGCCAGGAAGTCTCTTCGATATGGATTTTTCTTCCAGTGCCCACTTCGCGCTTCTATTAACATGGTCTCCTCCATAGCATCTTCATGTTAATCTTGTGAGTCTAATAACATCCTAGATATATATTCTGGAGGACATACAGAATCGGTATTAGAAGTGGGTTCTGGGTCTGGCGAGGAAAACACCAGGGTACATTGTGAGGGAGGATGTGAAGATGAGGTTGGAACCGGGCAGAAGAGTAATAAAATATGAAGAAATTACAAAAAAAACATACTGCGGGATCTTAGGGGAGTATTCGAAGAAAGTTAGGGAGTGGAAATATTACAAAAAGGCGGGTTATTCGGCGGCAGAGTTAAATAATGGAGGGTGATGTTGGGTGGATGTTGGGTGGAGCAAGGACGCAGATAAGGGAAGGAAGGTACAATGAAAGATATGGTGACATAATAACGGAAGGGCTTCCAAAATACTTGGTAAAGGAGGGGAGTGAAGAAAAGAAGAGGCTGGTGACGAGATTTCGTTGTGGTAATGAGGAAAGAGCGAACAGGTACTGGGAGGACGATGTGGATAGGTGGTGTAGGCTGTACGGAGAGAATTAGGAGACGCTGCTGGAACATATGTTGAGAGGGTATAGCGAGCTGAGGGAGAATGAAAGGAATCGGAGTCAAATTTTAGAAGAGGGAGGAAGGTAGGAGATGAATGAGGGAGGTGGTTGAGACGAAGGGACAGAGGAAGGGGTAAAAGCCTGATATTCTTGCTAGATATGCTTTATTTGTTTGTGTACGGATTTCTTGATGTGAAGTTCTGCTCGTCGAAAATTATATAGCTGCCGTTGTAGATCATTTTAATTTTCTGCCATTAATATAGTATCCTAAGCGTATTATTTTTATCACCTCATTACCACAACATATGAATTGATCATATTCTGAACCTTTTTTGGAAATGTCTTTGTGTTAATCATCAATCTTTTGCTGTTAAGATAATAGATACAAATTGTTATTTCCTTATGTTTATTTAAGTTCAGAGATTTTGTAAATTCTTTCACGTAGTATGAAACCAGTGAACTATAAATCATTGGGTTTTGGGTTGTAAAGGAGTATATATTCTAAAAATTAAGATATAATGTTCTGTGCTCCATGTTGCTCAGATAGGCGATAAATTGACAAACATCTTACAACACTGACGTACATCTTATTTAATGTACCAGAAATAATATTATCAAATATATGTTTTGTGGACAAATATTTATAGACATACTATCAAAACGTATTCTTCCAGATATTTATATAATTTGATGCTATGAAAATGTTAAAAATAGTATAAGTTAAACTGTCCAAAAAGTAACGTAATCATTAACTATAAGCAATAACAAAAACATATTTAAATATATAAGTATTTTATTGCTTAAATATTTATAAATCGTGACTACTCTACGACCTGTGTGTGAGTAAATGTATTCTTAAATGGTACTTGTGCCTACACTTTTTCCCACAATATGCGCAAGTAAATTTCGGTTCAACTCCACATTCGAATTTCAAATGTCTATTAACGAGATATTTCAATTTATAGGTTTTTGGACATTGTGGACAACAAAATCGACCTACAAAATAAAAAGCGGGTATAAGTATTAATAAAAATAATTAAAAAAATAATAAATAAAAACATAACTTTAATATAAGTACGAAGGCTTTCACGGCCGCTGTTAATTATACTAAAACTAGAACTAATGGTAGCACTATCACTAGAACTAACACTACACCTACAATTAGAAATTTTCGTGTTAACTTGCGTCTTTTGAAAAAGTGTTTGACCTTCTTCTTCTTCAGAAACAAGTTCGAAGTGAGTCACTATAATAATAATCAGAAGACGTCTTCAGAAGACGCACGGCTAAACCTGAAACTTTCTAGTTCTAGATCTAGTGTTAGTTCAATTTTTACACTAGCACTGTTACTATATAGAATTACCACTATATCTAGAACTAGAATCATTTGGGTTTAGCCACGCGTCTCTAAAGACGGCTAAACCCAAATTATTCAAGTTCTAGGTATAGTGTTAGTTCGAGTTTCACATTTGCACTGTCACTAGAACTAACACTATACTTAGAACTGGAATCATTTGGATTTAGCCGCGCCTCTCTAAAGACGGCTAAACCCAAATGATTCTACTTCTAGGTATAGTGTTAGTTCTAGTTTCACACTTACACAGTCACTAGAACTAACATTAGACCTAGAACTAGAAATATTTGGATTTAGCCGCAAGTCTGTAAAGACGGCTAAACCCAAATGATTCTAGTTCTAGGTATAGTGTTAGTTCTAGTTTCACACTTGCACTGTCACTAGAACTAACATTAGACCTAGAACTAGAAACATTTGGGTTTAGCCGCACCTGTCTAAAGAGGGCTAAACCCAAATGATTCTAGTTCTAGATGTAGTGTTAGTTCTAGTTTTACACTTGCACTGTTACTAGAACTAACATTAGACCTAGAACTAGAAATATTTGGGTTTAGCCGTACGTCTCTTAAGCCGGCTAAACCCGAATGATTCTAGTTCTAGATATAGTGTTGGTTCTAGTTTTACACTTGCACTTTCACTAGAACTAACACTATACCTAGAACTAGAATCATTTGAGTTTAGCCGCACTTGTCTAAAGACGGCTAAACCCAAATGATTCTAGTTCTAGATATAGTGTTAGTTCTAGTTTTACACTTGCACTTTCACTAGAACTAACACTATACCTAGAACCAGAATCATTTGGGTTTTGCCGCACCTCTCTAAAGACGGCTAAACCCAAATGATTCTAGTTCTAGATATAGTGTTAGTTCTAGTTTTACACTTGCACTGTTACTAGAACTAGCATTAGATCTAGAACTAGAAACATTTGGGTTTAGCCGTACGTCTCTTAAGCCGGCTAAAACATTCTAGTTCTAGGTATAGTGTTAGTTCTAGTTTTACACTTGCACAGTCACTAGAACTAACACTATACCTAGAACTAGAATCATTTGGGTTTAGCCGCACCTGTCTAAAGACGGCTAAACGCAAATGATTCTGGTTCTAGATATAGTGGTAGTTCTAGTTTTACACTTGTACTGTCAGTAGAACTAACACTATACCTAGAACTAGAATTATTTGAGTTTAGCCGCACCTCTCTAAAGACGGCTAAACCTAAATGATTCTAGTTCTAGGTAAAGTGTTAGTTCTAGTTTCACACTTACACTGTCACTAGAACTAACATTAGACCTAGAACTAGAAATATTTGGGTTTAGCCTTACGTCTCTTAAGACGGCTAAACCCAAATGATTCTAGTTCCTGGTCTAGCGCTGCACAACAATTAAAACTAGAACTAGAAAGTTTCGGGTTTTTAGCCGTGCGTCTTCAGACATGTATTGATATGTTGTATTTTATGTGGGACAAATTACCTAAGTAGTCACTGTATACTTTTTTTTTTTCAACAATGCGCAAATTTAAATGTTTTCAGACATTGTGAATCGACCTAAAACAAAAATTAAAGAATTAATAACAATAATATAATTAAAGAAATAATAAAAAGAAATAACACCGAAAAAAAAAACAATATATTTTATAATAACGTTTATTAATAAATTCTTTGGATATCTTAAATTTGAAATGATTTAATCAAAATTATTTAATATTGACAAAGGTAGATAAGTGAACTTTGGTAATATATTTACTGTGATTAATGATATTTCTGTAATCTATGTGTAAGCATATGCGATATTAAATGGGTTTTTTGCCTGGTTCTTTTTCCACAAATTTCGCAACGAAATTGCGGTTCCACTCCACACTCGTATTTAACATGTCTCGATAAGTTATTGCTGTGTTTGTAGCTTTTATGGCAACTCTTACAGTAAAATCTGACGCCATCTAAAAAGAAACATTAACTTAAAAAAAGAAAAAAATACGAAAAACATATATTAGCGAAGCAACATTACAACAGATAAATCTACAAACACCGATGAATATATACGAAAAAAAAAAAAATAAATAACCACAATTTTATAAAAGGACTTGTATATTTGAGTAAAAAAAAGTTGCACACTCGAAAATTATAAAATAGCGAAAAGAGTATAAAAAAAGCAATAAAAGCTAAAAATAAGAGTATAAAATAACAAAAAGCTAAATCTAAATAGTCTTAAATGAAATCCTTTTTATATTAGGATTTGTAATTATTATTATTTATTAAGGCACATTAACTAGGATTTTTTAAACAAAAATCCATCAACCTTAAAAAATCTAAGCAAAAAAATTAATATGAGTATCGAAAATTTACTTCAGGAACGATTACACAAAATAAAGTATTAAACGTACAATTAACTCACAAAATAATGATAAAAATCATTATTTAATCAGTTTATTGTATTAAACTTAAAATTACTTATAAAAAATTGTTATTGGAATGGCTTAATCAGGTTAATTTAAAAGTACTAACTCAAAAAAAAATCTTTTCTTAAAAAATACTTTTAAATCACCCTGTATAATTAAAAAAAAACTTTTTATTCCTTGCATTTAATATGGCCAATTTTAAAATCCAAAATCGTTTCGGATAAAGAAGCGATATCGACGTCTTTGTGAAGTCTTTCCATGTGTCTCATCATGTGCATTTTTTGTTTCGCTTTATAAGAACAATAAAGACATTCAAATTGAGGTTCTTTTCCGCACTCCCATTTCTGATGGTTACGCAATGAACTTTTCAATTTATAACGTCTGTCGCAATTTTCGCATTGGAAACAAGATTGTATTTCGCTTAACGGCGATTCGTTATTAAAAATATTACGACCGATTATTTTTATTCTTGGAAATTTACCTCCACCTGGTTTACCAACATCTGAAACACACATTGGGTTTTGTTGGTAAAAATTAAAAAAAATAATAATAAAAACGAAAGAAATTAGTCAAAATAAACTAAGTACATACGTAATCAAAAGAAATTAAAAACAAAAAAAAATTATTGGGGTGGTAGTTTTTATGGGGAGGAAAAAACTACGCATGCAACTAGGGATAACTCAAGATTATTAAGATTAAAGCAAAAAAAAATGAAATAAATTAAGAATTTATTATAAAAATGTTTATTTGTAGTTTTATTATTAATAAATTATTGTAATTTATTAATCTCCTCTTTATATCATCGTGCTTATTCTGGGACACCTGATGCAACAACTCGAAAAAAAAAAATTGAATTTAGTGTCGTCATATCATATCTTGAGATCTTCTCATACTCTGAGTACTTCCAATAAACGACATATTACCCGAAGAAATTGATGGATTGTGAGTTCGTTAAAAATTATTCAAAAAATTGTTCAAAATTGTCCAAGTAATTGCAAACCATTTGTTGTTTGGTTGTGCAAAATCATGGAAAGTGAGCTAATTCATTGGAAACTTGTCTAAATATTGAGAACTGGTTCGATTCTTCTCTGGTGATTGAGAACTAGGTCTAAATTGTTCAAAATGGATTTATAGTGTTGCAAAATTGTCCACAATCATCAAAACCTTATCTAAATGATTGAGATGTGGATTAAAGCTATAAGTTTCCATATTCTACACAAATTATTGCATGTTGAAGCTGTAAGATTTCACACCAACATTTGTGTGTATATAAAAATCAATTTAATGAATCAAAAATGATTCTGTTCTAGAATTGTGGTACGATTATCAACTTCGAAGTGATGTTTGAACTTCATTAAGCAAAATCATGAAGAAATTTTAAGTAGACTCATAATAACTGAGATGTAAGAGATCAAAAAGAATCAATACAATGATTTTTAGATTTTATTATTTTTAACGTAGTCTTTCTGGAAGCAGGTAGAGCAATCAATGGAGGATTCTACAGTGAAGTGATGGAAACATTCTAGAAGAAATTGAAACAAATACAACTTCACTTTTCAAAGAACAAAGTGGTAATAAATCACGACATGATTCCAGCACACTAATTCGAAGTCATCATTACTTCTGATCACGACCTATATGACTCAAGGTCATTGGTAAATGAGATAGAAATATATTAAATGTCCTTGAACTTTAACCTTTCGAAACCAACTTTTTCTATATGTTAAAGAGAAGGATAGGCTGAAGTAAATAAGACTTTTTTTTTCAATATTGACGTGAATATGTCCAAAGCACACCTAATATTCAGCAAATAGTGTTTGTAGCAAAATCTGGGACAAATTATTATTTGCTAATTGCTACTTCTGGCGTAGTAAGTAATACTTCATCGAATCCAATGTCTTCTGCTGAGATATTTATTGCGTGTCTGATTATGTTCCATTTGTAATGTAACTTACTCCATTCCATCCTCACCACAATATCGCTTGTCTCCACATACTTCACTGTCTAGATATGCGTTCCAACACCTAAAAAAAGGAAGACAGATGAAGCCGACAGATTAATTACTTACCGCATCTGCTAATTCTTACTTCTTTTCTTATCCATCTTTGCTATCCCATTGTCTATCAAAGTGTAATCATCCATTTAAGTACGTGCTTTTATCTGTTTTCAAATTTTTTCTGACTACAAAGAGACTGTAAAGGCAAGAAAGAGTCTTCAGAGAGAAGAAGAACACTAAAAAAAAAAGACTAATAGAAACAAATTGACAGAGATTCTATAGACAAGAAAGATACTGAACAGAGATTGGATAGAGAAAAGAGGATTAAGCAAAGAGAGAGATTGTAAAGACAATGAAGAAATAAGACGAGCAGGAAAAGATTAAAGAGAGACTTGTATTAGATGAAACTGATTGAGTACGACTGAGCAAAGAAAAAAAAATAATAAGAGACTGTATAGACAAAAAAGTTCCTAGAGAGACAAAAACTGGAAAGGTAAGAAGGAGACTGGTAACGAAAGAAAGAGAAAGAACAAAGACTGAAAAAAAGTGTTGACACACAGGAGAGAGACTGAAAAAAAAACTATAAAGTCAATAAAGGATCTTACAGTGTAAGGCTGGAAAGAGAATGGAAAGAAGGTAAAGCGACTGAACTGAGAAGGGAGAAACTGGAAAAACATTACAACAGTAAGAAAAGTATTACCTGAGAAGAAGAAGACTGAAAAGCGGAAAAATAACAATACAAACATACTGACATGAATTGAAAACACAAAAAAGAATCTAGTAACAGAAAGAAGATAATAAAAGCGATTAGACAAAGAGAGGAACCATAAAATCAAAATAGAAACGAGACAGAAAAGTGGAAAACACTAAAATGAGATTGGAATAGATGGAACAAGAAGACAAAAGAGACCGTGCAAAGGGAAAGATTAAAAAGTGATTGTAAAGAGAAGAAAACCTGTAAAGAGACTGGTAATAGAAGAAAAACTGAACAGAGACTAGAAAGAAAGCAAGAGACGAAACTGTGATGGGAAAGATATTACAAAAACAAGAAAGGAACTTAACAGAGAAGGGGAACATCTCAAAAAGAGGGGTAATAGTGGAGAGACATTGAACAAAAACTGAAAAGACAAAAAAGACTCCGACAGGAAATCGGAAAATTTTCTGGAAATAGAGAAGGGATTCTGGAAAGCCACTGTAAAGGCAAGGAAAGGACTTGATGGAGCAGTGCAATGCTGCAAAGGAAATGGTAATAGAAAAAAATGACTAAAGTGAGAAGAGGAAGTTTAGAGAAGGCCTGTCAAAGCAATAAAGAAACGGAGCAAAGAAGATGAAGACTAGTAATAGAAGAAAAACTGTACAAAGACTAGAAAGAAAGCAAGAGACTAGATTGTGATGGGAAAGACTGTATTACAAAAACAGGAAAGGAACTTAACAGAGAACGGGAACACCTCAAAGAGAGGGGTAATAGTGGAGAGAAATTGAACAAAAACTGAAAAGACAAAAGAGACTGAGGCAGGAAATCGGAAAATTTTCTGGAAAGAGAGAAGGGATGCTGGAAAGACACCGTAAAGGCAAAGAAAGAACTTGATAGAGCAGTGCAATGCTGTCAAGGAAATGGCAATGGAAAAAAATTACTGAAATGAGAAGAGGAAGATTAAAGAAGGACTGTCAAAGCAATAAAGAAACTGAGCAAAGAAAAGGAAGACTAGTAATAGTAGAAAAACTGAACAGAGACTAGAAAGAAAATAAGAGACAAGATTGTGATGAGAAAGATTGTATTACAAATACAAGAAAGGAACTTAAAAGAGAAGGGGAACACCTCAAAGAGAGGGGTAATAGTGAGGAGAAATTGAACAAAAACTGAAAAGACAAAAAGACTCAGACAGGAAATCGGAAAATTTTCTGAAAACAAAGAAGGGATCCTGGAAAGACACTGTAAAGGCAAGGGAAAGACTTGACAGAGCAGTGCAATGCTGCAAAGGAAATGGCAATGGAAGAAAATGGCTGAAGTGAGAAGAGGAAGAATAAAGAAGGACTGTCAAAGCAATAAAGAAACTGAGCAAAGAAAAGGAAGACTAGTAATAGAAGAAAAAATGAACAGAGACTAGAAAGAAAGCAAGAGACAAGATTGTATTACAAAAACAAGAAAGGAGCTTAACAGAGAAGGGGAACACCTCAAAGAGAGGGGCAATAGTGGAGAGAAATTGAACAAAAACTTAAAAGACAAAAAAGACTCCGACAGGAAATCGGAAAATTTTCTGAAAACAAAGAAGGGATCCTGGAAAGACACTGTAAAGGCAAGGAAAGAACTTGATAAAGCAGTGCAATGCTGCAAAGGAAATGGTAATGGAAAAAATGACTGAAGTGAGAAGAGGAAGTTTAGAGAAGGGTTGTCAAAGCAATAAAGAAACTGAGAAAAGAAGAGGAAGACTAGTAATAGAAGTAAGAGATTGATTAGAGACTGGAACAGCTGTCGTCACAGCAACGTCATAGCTGTGCAAATGAGCTAAAGAACATTTGTCCTAATCACCCAACAAAATGCATTATCACAGGAATGCGAGAAGACTTTAGCGTCCATAAATATTAATGTATAGGTCACAGGTAAAGCGTGTATTTCAGTTAATGTACACATTGACGTAACGTTTACATTACATTTACTAGTGAATGTGTATATAAACTAGGCAGTGTATGCATTTGCTAAGAGATGTTAGTAAAAGTTATAACAAAGAAAATTTACTGTATAATTTTTTTAATGGAAAGGATTGTATGTGATGATAGTAGTAAGTAAGTAAGTATAGTAGTAACCATTTTTTGGGTTGGGTTGGGTTGGGTTTCGTTATATAATATACTAGTAAACGTACTTTAAGCTTTAACTGAGCGTCATTACTAATTGTATACATCAACTAGTAAAAGTTTACATTTCGTATTTTATATACACATTAATTAGATAAAATAGATAATGTATGCATTGACTAGACAATGTGTACATTCACGGAATGAATGCTTTAACTGTAACATATACAGGGTGTCCGGAGATGACGTGTACAACGAAAAACCACAAATACCTTGACCAAAAGTATGATGAATTAACTCAACTTATCTATATATAAAATTGCTTAGTTTCATCGCTAGAGGGCTTTAAAAATTAACAAACTCTTTTTGTTTCTATTAATATATTCTAACCAAGAAAAATGGTATTGTTTGTACAGGGTGTTAAAAAGATATGGATGCATAAATTATTGTGACAAAGTTTTTAAACACCCTATAATTTTCTAAATTAGAGTTTATTCCATAAACAGCTGTAGTCTACTGATACAAACGCATGGCCAAAAAATGAGTAAAATTCATTGAGGATTTTTCGAGTTATTTAAAAAAAAGTATTATTTTTAAAGCCTTCTAGACGCTCAACTAAGCAATTTTGTATACAGGGTGCCCATTATGAATGGAATATCATATATATATTGGTAGGTATCAACTTTATAAAAAAACATTTTATACAACAGTTGTTTAATATTTGATTTTCCATAATAAGACAGCATTCAATTGTTTTTATTTCAGAAAACAAATGAGCAACGAATAACACTTGAAGTTTTTTAAAAGGCAATGTACCCTTTCGTTAGGCTCATTTGATAGAGATTTTTTTTCTCTTTACGATGACGTAAAATTTTAGTACCCTATTATCAAAAAATTTTTGAAAAAAAATTAAAAATTGCTTATTAAGAAAATTTTACTAATAACATTAATCTAGATATCCGAGATCGTACCTCGTAGTACCTCGAATTATTGGAAATGTACTTAATTTACAGTAATAATTCGAAGTACTTGGCGATCTCGGATATCTAGATTAATGTCATTGATTAATTTTTATTAATAAACAATTTTTACATTTTTTCCAAAAATTTTCTGATGTAAGGGTACAAAAATTGTATGTCATCGTAAAGAGAAAAGTAATCTCAAAACTAAACAATTAAATGCAGTCTTATTATGGCAAATAAAATATTAAACAACTTTTGTATAAAATGTTTTTTTATATAACCAACATTTACCGAGATATATACTATATTCCACACATAATGGGCACCCTGTATAGATAAGATGAGTTAAATCACCATATTTTTTGTCAAGGTACTTGTGGTCTTGCGTTGTACACGTCATTTCAGGACATCTGTATAATATAAAACATAATAAACATAAACGAAAAATAAAACTGAAAGATCTTGTGCAAGATTATACACTCAACTATTTAAACTCCTAGGAATAATCTTCATATACCAATAATTATAACCCATATCTTGTGAATGTTTTCTTTTTAAAAAAATCTAAAAATAAAATAAATTAGAAAATATAAAATAATTAATTGTTTTAATATTTACCATTTAATCAAAAACCAAGATGTTAAATAACCTATAATTTCAAAAGAATTATGATAATAATAAAACGCAATTTTTTTAATGTAATTTATATACCAGAACCCACAACTTTATAAAATATATTTAAAACTACAACGAAATCTAAAAAAAAAATAAAATAAAACAGAACAAATTTTTCTATAAAAAAATCTACAACTTCTCAAATCAACTCTAATATACAAATAACAAAACTTATTTATTGCTCATTCTTTGGAAAGTATTGGGGGGAATATTTCTAGAGTATCTACAAAAAAAATTAGTTATTGCTATAAGTAAGGCACTATTATAAACAATTTCCTATAACTAATCTATAAAAATATTGCAAATATAAGGCACTTCGTTTTTGTTTGTTTCTTTTTGTAAAAATTTAACTCGTATCAGCACCATATGTTAATAAAATTTAAAAAAATATGGTTAACTTAACCTATTAATTTTATAATCTGTACAAATTAACAATATCTATATAAAAAATATCAATAGCACTATCTACTTATTATTTTTCACCCATTTACCAAAATCTAAATATTTCTATGATTTATTTCTAAAAATATCAACACGATTATGGTATATTTTTAATACATGGTGATTCAAAAATACATTTTTTGAATAAATCTTTTCCTATTTATTTTTGAAACACCACGCATTGCTTATTAATTTTTTTAAGTGGTAACCCTTATTTAAAATTAAAGAAAAAAAAGAAAATAATAAACACAAAATTAATAATAAGAAAAGAAAAAAAATCATAAATTAAATCATGGAATAGTGTGGTGTTTACGAATATGTACCCCTAAATTTCCTTTTTGTTTTGCTCTATACGGGCAATGGGGACATTGAAAGCTCGGTTCTTTACCACCACACTCAACTTGTTCGTGACGTCTCATTGTCGATTTCCATCGATATCGTTTACCGCAATGTCGACAAGCAAATTGCGATTCATTGCTATAACCAGGACGAGCAGCCTGATCGACGTATTCTTCTTTAATCCTGTTGGTTTTTGATCGACCGTTGTCCCGTTTCGATTTGTAGTCCTTTGCCAAAGGATTGCGAAGTAAAGATATCAATGTCGGATTTCCATCCGGAGTTATGATCTGCTCGAGTTCCAAGAACTCTGCAAAATAAGATCGGTTAAAAAAAAGAAAGCAAACGAAAATTAATAAAAAATAAATAAAACAAAAAATTCCGGTTAAAATAAGCGGAAAATATTAAACAAATAATAATTTGATTAAAAAAAAAATTGTTTTAATTATGGTGAGCCCAGTGCAGAAACGATAAAGTTAATCACATAAAGCATGATGATGATCCGAATAAAATGATTATGAAATTATTATGGTTATAAATAAATTTTAAGTCGAAAATAAATTTTTCTTGTTTAAGAATAAAGTTTAAAGAATTTTCGATTCAAAATTTATTTTGCTACAACGGTTTTCTTTTTTTTTATCAATTTGCCAACACAAAAATAAAGAAGTAAAAAATACCAAATAAATACACAAAAAGTAAATTATACAATAAAGTAACCATTTAATCATTAAAAAAATAAATACAAAATAATAATAATTATTTTCATTTAGAGTTTTCGATAAACCTGAAATTAAAATATATTAATAACGATTAAAAAACAAATTTTATAAAAACATTTCATACCTTTTTGTTGCCACTTATATTATACAATGAATTTCACTTAAGATGCAATATAATAAAATATATTTCCGTAGAAACCAAGGCTTATTTTGTCCCATATAAAATGCAACATGTCAATATAATTTGATATTACAGTAAAACCTCGATATTACGGATATTACCTCGGATTAATACGGGGAAGGCAGTGTTCGTTATAGATCAATAAAAATATACAATAATCTAGTGCTAATAACAAATAAAACTAGACTAACACTAGCACTAAAACTAACACTACACCTAGAAACATACCGTCTCTTAAGATGGCTAAACCCCAATATTTCTAGTTCTAGGTCTAGTGTTAGTTCTAGTTTTACACTAGCACTGCCACTAAAACTAACACAAGATCTAGAACTAGAATCATTCGGGTTTAGCCGTCTTGAGAGACGTGCGGCTAAATCCGAATGTTTCTAGTTCTCGGTCTAGTGTTAGTTCTAGTTTTGCACTACCACTAGAACTAACACAAGACCTAGAACTAGAATCATTCGGGTTTAGCCATCTTGATAGACGTGCGGCTAAATCCGAATGATTCTAAATCTAGGTCTAGTGTTAGTTCTAATTTTGCACCAGCACCATCACTAGAACTAACACTCGACCTAGATCTAGAATCATTCGGATTTAGCCGCACGTCTCTCAAGACAGCTAAATCCGAATGATTCTAGATCTAAGTCTAGTGTTAATTCTAGTTTTGCACCAGTACTATCACTAGAACTAACACAACACCTATAACTAGAATCATTCGGGTTTAGCCGTTTTAAGAAACGTGCGGCTAAATCCGAATGTTTCTAGTTCTCGGTCTAGTGTTAGTTCTAGTTTTGCACTACCACTAGAACTAACACAAGACCTAGAACTAGAATCATTCGGGTTTAGCCATCTTGATAGACGTGCGGCTAAATCCGAATGATTCTAAATCTAGGTCTAGTGTTAGTTCTAATTTTGCACCAGCACCATCACTAGAACTAACACTCGACCTAGATCTAGAATCATTCGGATTTAGCCGCACGTCTCTCAAGACAGCTAAATCCGAATGATTCTAGATCTAAGTCTAGTGTTAATTCTAGTTTTGCACCAGTACTATCACTAGAACTAACACAACACCTATAACTAGAATCATTCGGGTTTAGCCGTTTTAAGAAACGTGCGGCTAAATCCGAATGTTTCTGGTTCTCGGTCTAGTGTTAGTTCTAGTTCTGTACTAGCACTATCACTAAAACTAACACTAGACTTAGAACTAGAAACATTCCGTTTAGCCACGCATCACTCAAGGCGGCTAAACCTGAATGTTTCTAGTTTTAGGTAAAATGTTAGTTTTAGGACAGTGCTAGGTAACGCTAGTTAGCATTAGATATCACTGTGTAGACATTTCTATTGAATTAAAACTAAAACCAACACAAAACCTAGAACTAGAAGCATTCGGATTTAACCGTCTTGAGAGACGTGCGGTTAAACCCGAATGTTTCTAGTTCTAGGTTTAGTGTTAGTTCTAGTTTCGCACTAGAACTAGAACTAACACAAGACCTAGAACTAGAATCATTCGGGTTTAGCCATCTTGATAGACGTGCGGCTAAATCCGAATGATTCTAAATCTAGATCTAGTGTTAGTTCTAATTTTGCACCAGCACCATCACTAGAACTAACACAAGACATAGAACTAGAATCATTCGGGTTTAGCCGTCTTGAGAGACGTGCGGCTAAATCCGAATGATTCTAGATCTAGGTCTAGTGTTAGTTCTAGTTTTGCACCAGTACTATCACTAGAACTAACACAAGACCTATAACTAGAATCATTCGGGTTTAGCCGTTTTAAGAAACGTGCGGCTAAATCCGAATGTTTCCAGTTCTCGGTCTAGTGTTAGTTCTAGTTCTACACTAGCACTATCACTAGACCTAGAACTAGAAACATTCCGTTTAGCCGCGCATCTCTCAAGACGGCTAAACCTGAATGTTTCTTGTTTTACGTCAAATGTTAGTTCTAGGACAGTGCTAGGTAACGCTAGTTAGCATTAGCTATCACTGTGTAGACATTTTTATTGAATTAAAACTAGAACTAACACAAAACCTAGAACTAGAATCATTCGGGTTTAGCCGTCTTGAGAGACGTGCGGTTAAACCCGAATGTTTCTAGTTCTAGGTTTAGTGTTAGTTCTAGTTTCGCACTAGCACTATCACTAGAACTAACACAAGACCTAAAACCAGAATCATTCGGGTTTAGCCGTCTTGAGAGACGTGCAGCTAAATCCGAATGATTCTAGATCTAAGTCTAATGTTAGTTCTAATTTTGCACCAGCACCATCACTAGGACTAATACAAGACCTAGAACTAGAATCAATCGAATTTAAATGTCTTGAGAGACGTGCGGCTAAATCCGAATGTTTCTAGTTCTAGATCTAGTATTAGTTCCAGTTTTAATTGTGATACAGCGTTAGATTGTGGCATAACGAAAAGTAGAACTAACACTAGACTTAGAACTAGAAACATTCTGGTTTAGCAATGCGTCTCTTAAGATAACCGAAAACTCAGAGTTATCATAAAGACGTCACATTTTTCCAAGCAACACTTTTCCTTTGCAAAACTACCTAAGCTATGTTGCATTTTGTAAGATAGTGCAAGTGTATTGCGAGTTGTATCAAATTTCCGGTATATAAATTATTATAAATTCATTAAAATATTTATTAATCCACCCATTATTATTATTTTTTTTTTTGTGATTATACCCAATACATTTTTACATTAAATAAATTCTTAAAATAATTATTCATAATGTCTTTTTGTTCCTGTAACAATCCCAGCAAATTCGTCCCATTTATCTTTATGTTTAGCGGTTAAATGCATAATAAAATGAATTTTTTGTCTTCCCTTATAGTTGCAATACGAACATTTAAATTGCGGTTCTTTACCGCATTCCCATCTCGTGTGATTGTACAACGACGTTTTTCGTTTATAAATTTTATTGCAAACGTTGCAACGAAAATTTTCTTCAACCTCTAAAAAGAAAATAAATAAAATAATTTTAAGCATAAAAAAATATTAAATAAATAATATTAATTAATTAGAGAAATAATTACAAAATATAATATTTACAAAAGCATATTTATTTACAACCAATAAAAACAAAATTAATTAATAGTTAGTTTAATTCATTCATTCAGTCACAATCAAATAGTTCATTTTTATTTAAGTGTATAATATTGCATGTACATTAAAGAATAGTTAATATTTTTATTGATATTAAAATGTAAAATATTAAAAAAATCCTTTAAAAAAAATCAAACTTAATCGTACAGAAAAATAACTTTTATTCTATTCAAATTAGAATAATAAGTTGTAAATTAAAATTATTGTAAACCACCAATGTATATTTATATAATAATATATCATACACCAGGTGTGTAAATATGTAAATGGAATTAACTCATAGATGGAACTATCAACGTAATTATCATCAAACCACGTCATTTGGCGTCATTTGTTGAATCTGACAAAGATTTGCAACTCACAACGGTACAAATTTCATATATCAGGATTGTAAGCATTGTTGGATGAGGAGAAAGATGGGAAATGAGTACCATATGAACTGAATCCTCGCCATGGACTAAAGAAGTTTTCACTGAATTGTGAGAAGTTATATTTTGTTTATATCAAATTGTTTTTAAAAGACGTCAATGCTCTGGATCAGAAGACTAATATGTTATGAGCTGTTAAAACATAATCGCACTTGCTGAGCTCTGGTTTGGCTCAAATAAGTAACAAGTTTTTTCACTTGGCACCCACAAATTGTAAGACAGGTGGGTAAAATGTATAGCTAGTGATTTCCGATTTTATATTAGCACACCTGGTATACAAACAGTATTCAAAATTAATTCAGCTCTCAAAACATGTACCATCCATCAACATCTCGAGGTAGAATTTTAACATGTTTACTCTTTAAATCTGTGCATATGTGAAAAAGTGTAGGGAAATATTGGGATCAAGTAAAAACGCTTGAAAGTGAGTAGGAGCAATGAACACCACTTAAGTGACATTGGGAGCAAATAGGAGCAATTGAAATTTTTTTTGTGAGCTAAATCACGTGATATTTCGTATTTATAAGATATTCGGAACCAACCTTACCAATTAAGAGCTGCTGATAGTTATCTCTACAATGATATTGAGATTTGTCATGCTTGGATAACCTACTTGGAGAAAATGAGGGAAGTTTGAAACCAATTGAGAGGCAATGAAAAATAATTTAAAATCTTAGGAACATTTATAGTACATAGAGAGCAAGTAAGAAGCATTGAAATCTAATGAGAGGTTGAGGACAATTTGGAAAACATTCAGAAGTCTTTGAAAAGGAACAAAAAAATCGTGATGAATACAAGCGATATCACTCACAATTATTAAAAGCAATGAACTAGTATGAGAAGTATTGGAAGTAAGTGAGAGCCTTTAAGAGTTATCATAGGAATTAGCAGCCAATGAGAGTAGGGACAGGCATGAGCAAATTGTGAGATTTTGATCGATGTTTTATGAGTCATATCGTGTGATTCCACGAATTAGAGGTATTTTAGTAAGTTTAAGTTTCTGTTTGATTCATTATATCATTTTTATTACATGATGAATTTAATGAAAAATCGGTGAAGAGATATTAGGAGTAAATTACAATAACCTAAAGTAATTAGGAACAATTGGCGCCCAATGGCTTTGCATTACTACCCATAATGAGTATATGGTTGATTTATTATCACGAATTTGAGAGATACCATTCTAACCAACTAGAGAGCTATTAAGAGCATAGAAGAGGTTCTGAAATTTATTGGCAGGTGTTGAAACTCGTTTTATTCAAATTACACAATAGTTAGGACATTTAGAAAACCTGTGAGACTTTTTTGAAAATTATTGAAAGCTGTTAACGAGTTATTAAGAGATGCTTGGAACATTTAAGCAATCAGTGAGCCTTGTCTGCAAGCGACCTCAACTTAAATAGTCAACAGGATCAACTTCACTAGCTGCTCTTCAGTGTTAGATCTTGAAAAAATTCTTGAGAGCTATTAAGACCACTTATTGGGCAGTGAGAGGTATCCAGAGGAGAAGAAGTCCAAGTGATTAAGAGATTATGGTCCATTGTTTAGTAAGTTGGTACAAAATTATACTACGAGATTCGGAGCAATTGGAAAGCATTATTGCTAAATGAGAGCCGTAGAAAGTCATTGAAAACTTAGCAACAGATTATTTAATGCCAGTAGAATTAGATACAATAGATTATTCAGAATAGATAACAGAATAAGAAAGCAACTAACACGAACTTCGTTGCAATATATTGAATGCCAAAGAGAATCGAAAGGTATTGGGGGCAATGAAAAGCCATTAGGAGTCATAAAAAATGTTTAGCAATATTAGGATTGATTACCATACCAATTACAAGCTTATTAAAAGATGTTGGGAGATGAGAAACTATTGAGAAGTGGTGTAAACAACTGGACAACTCATGTAGAGCTAAAGAAAAAAGTTATTGTTATGAGAAGTAACATGATATTGAGAGATTTCATGTCAAACAGGTTTGGTTAAATTTTGAACAATTTCTGAACGTTTCAGCTCCAAGTTTTGACTTATTTCGTGATATCTAACACTTTTAAACAAATCTAGCCAATTCAAAACTGTTACAAAAGATTCCACAAAATGTCAAACTATTTTAGACAAATTTTCAACAATTTCTGAATGTTTCAGCAACAAATTTTGACACAGTCTATGATATATTATATCATATTTTTAATACTTTTTATGAAATCCAGTCGATTTTAAATTGTTTCAAGAGATTCCAGAAAATGTCAAAACATTTTAGACAAATTTAAAACTATTTCTGAATGTTTCATTCAATTCCAGAAAATGTTATTAACCAGATTTAAACAATTTTTCAAACATTTATTGAGTATACCAACACAATGTTTTGGCATACTTAATATTTTGTCGTAAATTCCTAATCATTTTTAATAATTTCAACTATTTATAATTCTTTTGAGCAATTTTGACCAAAAAAATGTCAAAAAATTTTAGATACTTTCTAATACTTAATTTCTGAATCGGGCAGTGAGAGGTGTCCAGGGGAGAGGAAGTCCAAGTGATTAAGAGATTATGGTCCATTGTTTAGTAAGTTGGTACAAAATTATACTACGAGATTCGGAGCAATTGGAAACCATTATTGCTAAATGAGAGCCGTGGAAAGTCATTGAAAACTTAGCAACAGATTATTTAATGCCAGTAGAATTAGATGTAATAGATTATTCAAAATAGATAACAGAATAAGAAAACAACTAACACGAACTTTGTTGCAATGTATTGAATGCCAAAGAGAATTGAAAAGTATTGGGGACAATGAAAAGCCATTAGGAATCATAAAAAATGTTTAGCAATAAACGAAAGTTCAAGACATTTACCCACTAAATATATTGAGCATTGAGATATATTTTAGTAATTAAGAGCTATTTGGAGATATTGCGAAGGATTGTGATGCTTTGAAAACTACCAAGACAGGGAGACAGAGATGAGATGTTAAGAAAAATTAAAAGATTTTGGAAGCTGTTCAGAGTAATTTAGAAATGTGAGTTGGATAATGTTTGACAAACAAGACTCAACATTACCAATCGAGACTCATTTAGACATGTTGGAATCAAATACTTTGAAAGATAGTAAGAGTTATTAAAAAGCTTGGAAAGCAATGGATGTGATTAATAAAAAAATTGATAACTCAAAAATCTATTGAGTAAACTCATTTTCTTTATAAGAAATTGAACTAAAAATGTGATTGGGAAAATTAAGGAACATTCTTACTGCGAGCTATTTATACCCGCGTAAACTAAAAAGGTACTAACAAGGATATACTATAGAGGTATAGGAACAAATATTTAACCTAAATTATTCATATATATTACCATTTGTTACAAGGATCTTTAAAAAAAAATTGTTTAGATTTATTTTAAAGGATTTTGAATCTAATCGGCGTTTTTTAAATAACATTAGAATATTATAACTTTATATATGTTTATTCCTAGCAACTTCGTTCTTCTTATGTACCACAGATTTCTTGTGACGTTGAAAAACGTGAATAAATTGGCAAGAAAAATTGCACACGTTGCATCTATATCGAGGGGTATTTCCGCATCCGTTCGCCACGTGAGTACAAATAGATCTTTTATATTTATATCGTTTCCCACATCTTGCACACACAAATTCATCGTTGTCGTTTCGGGTAATTTTAATGTATTTGCTGTCTATTAAGGTATCATCCAAACCTAGAAATACATTATTTAAAAAAAAATTACATCCTATCAAAATTAATTTAAACAATTTCTTATATAATCTTATCTACCACAACAAATATGTTTTTACACAAATTTCTTTTTGGTTGTGATATTAAATTAATTAATAATTAAAAAAAAAAATAAATGAGTTTTTGTTAAAGTCTGTTTTTTATTCACCATATAAACGCTATTCTAATTGTTATTTACACCATTAAGTAAGATATTCTATAACAAACTCGCTACAACTTCTTTTCTACAATTTAACATCTTAACGCGTTTATTTATTTTATTATTTTTTTTGTTTCAATTTGTGTTAAGATGTTAATAAAATACATTTAAAAAAAATTTATAACTTCATCCTTGCTTTAAGTATGCTTCTGGCAACTTCATTCCTCCTATGAACCATAGACAACTTATGGCGTTGAAGAACGTGATAAAACTTGCAAGAGAAATCGCATACGTTGCATCGATATCGCGGGGCGATTCCGCATTCATTTTTCAAATGGGTGTAAACGGATGTTTTGTATTTGTATAATTTTCCACATCCTGGACAAATAAATTCGCCATTTAGATTTTGGGAAATATGCCTGTTCGATCTGTCCTTTTTTCCTACGAAAACCATTACGTTACTAAATGTTTTTATTTCAATAAATTAATTAATAAAAAAAAAATAAAAGTAGGTGCGATTTAATGTATATTAATGTATATGGTAGGTTTTATTTACAATGGATTTTTTAAAAGCTTTTGGATTGTTAATAAATGATCTTATTTAAAGGTTATAATAAATTTTAAGGTTTAAGTTGTACTAATTTTATTTTGCTTTTATTTTATTCGGAATATTCAACAACTTCTTCATGTGCTGTGTTAAAATGTCGTTTTAAATGGTGCCTATAATAAAACGCAGAGTTACAACAAGGACAGAAGAATTGGGGGGTCTTCCCGCATGAAAATCGTTGATGGTTATAACGTGCTTTGCGACTTTTGTAAAGTTTACCACAAGAACACGTAAATATTCCATTATTTTCCATCTGCTTCTTTTCTGCAATCACCATTTTTATTTATTTTTTTCTACAATTAATATTGATTTTTCAAAACATGCAATTTCACACAACACAAAAGCTTTCACAATAAATTTTACAAAAATAAAAATCTATTACAGTAAAACCTCGATATAACGGATTAATACAGATAATATATCTTTAATTTACACTTTAAAGTGTTTGAATGAATTTTAATGCATACAAATTCGGGCAGCTATCCACACCTTTGCGTTCAGTCTACTTCAGACTGCTGCATTCAGAGAATTCAGCTCGATGGTCCGTTTGTGACGTCACGCATAGGTAAGATTCATAATGTAAAATATAGATATTGATCAAGTTTAGCCGTACTTAAGACGGCTAAAGCCGAGTGTTTCTAATTGTAAGTCTAAAGTTAGTTTCATTTTTAGTTTAATAAAAATATACAACAATCTAGCTAGATAACAATTAAAACTAGAACTAACACTAGACCTAGAACTAGAAAGTTTCGGGCTTAGCCGTGCGTCTTCTAGTTCTAGGTCTAGTGTTAGTTCTAGTTTTGCACTAGCACTATCACTAGAACTAACACAAGACCTAGAACTAGAATCATTCGGGTTTAACCGTCTTAAGGACGTGCGGCTAAATCCGAATGTTTCTAGTTTTAGGTCTAGTGTTAGTTCTAGTTTTACTTCAATAAAAATATGCACCATAGTAATATCTAGTGTTAACTACCGCTATCTAGCACTGTCACTAGAACTAGCGCTAGACCTAGAACTAGAGACATTCGGGGTTAGCCGTCTTAAGAGACGCACGGCTAAACCCGAATGTTTCTAGTTCTAGGTCTAGTGTTAGTTCTGGTTTTAGTTCAATGAAAAATATACAATCTAACGCAGAATAACAACTAAAACTAGAATTAACACTAGCATTAGACCCAGTAAAGGTTAAATTTCAGTTTCATGTCAAACAGGTTTGGTCAAATTTTGAACAATTTCTGAATATTTCAGCTCCAAATTTTGACTTATTTCATGATATCTACCACATATCTAATACTTTTTAACAAATCTAACCAATTCAAAACTGTTACAAAAGATTTCAGAAAATGTCAAACTATTTTAGACAAATTTGCAACATTTTCTGAATGTTTCAGCAACAAGTTTTGATACATTCTATGATATATATCACATTTTTAATACTTTTTATGAAATCTAGTCGATTTTAAATCGTTTTAAGCGATTTCAGAAAATGTTAAAACATTTTAGACAAATTTACCACCTAACCAACTAGAGAATTACGAAGAAGTGTTGGAGACCGATATATTCGAATTACATTATGATTAGTACACTTGGAAAACATTTCATACGTTCTTCATATCACTGAAAGCTATAGCCGCATTAACGCGTAATTAAGAGATGCTGGGAGTCATTTGAAAAAAAAAACATAGAGAGGAAATAGGAGCAATAAGTTATTCAGAAATTAGAACCAATGAGTACCCATTGATAGATACAAGGAATAAGTGAAAAATCTTGAGAGTTATTAAGATCACTTATTGGGCAGTGAGAGATGTTGAGAGTAAGTCCTAGAGAGACTACGATGTGATTAAGAGGTTATGCTCGCGTTACTTAGTAACTTGGTACAAAGTTATACCCCGAGATTCAATGCAGTTAGGAGCAATTGTTGCCAAATGAGAGGTATGGAGACTCATTGAAAACCCAGTGAGAGATTATTAAATGTCATTGATAGGCAATAAGGGCAACTAAGTGTCGCAACTAACACGAACCCATTGAAATGAATTGAATACTACAGAAAATTGAAAGGTATTGGGAGCAATTATAAAAGCCATTAGGAATCATAAAAAATGTTTCTCAATATTCGGATTGATTACCATACCAGAAGAGCTAATTACAAGCTTATTAAAAAATCTTGGCAGATATTGTTAATTTAATTTCATTGAAAAGTATGGAATACTTTTGAGAGGTGTCGATGACAATTTAAAAACTATTGAGAAGTGGTGTCAACAACTGGATAAGTCATGAAGAGCTAATTATGAGAAGTAACATGATATTGAGAGATTTCATGTCAAACAGGTTTGGTCAAATTTTGAACAATTTCTGAACGTTTCAGCTCCAACTTTTGACACATTCTATTATATATAACATATTTTTAATACTTTTTATGAAATCCAGTCGATTTTGAATCGTTTCAAGCGATTCCAGAAAATGTCAAAACATTTTAGACAACTTTAAAACTATTTCTGAATGTTTTATTCAATTCCAGAAAATGTTATTAACCAGGTTTAAACAATTTTCCAAACATTTATTGAGTATACCAACACAACGTTTTGGCATACCTAATAAATTGTCGTACATTCCTAATCATTTTTAATAACATCAACTATTTATAATTTTTTTGGAAATTTTGACCAAAAAAAAAGGCAAAAAATTTTAGATACTTGCTAAAACATTCCTGAATCTCTTAATACAAAGTTTTAGCATATTTTTAGGTCTAGTGTTAGTTCTAGTTTTAATTCAATGAAAAATATACAATTTAACGCTGAATAATAACTAAAACTAGAATTAACACTAGCATTAGTCCCAGAAAGAGAAAATATCATGTCAAACAGGTTTAGCCAAATTTTTAACCATTTCTGAATGTTTCAACTCCAAGTTTTGACTTATTTCGTGATATCTACCACATATCTAACACTTTTTAACAAATCTAGCCGATACAAAACTATTACAAAAGATTCCAGAAAATGTCAAAGTATTTTAGACAAATTTTCAACAATTTCTGAATGTTCTAGCAACAAGTTTTGACACATTCTATGATATATATCATATTTTTAATACTTTTTTATGAAATCCAGTCGATTTTAAATCGTTTCAAGCGATTCCAGAAAATGTTAAAACATTTTAGACAAATTTAAAACTATTTCTGAATGTTTTATTCAATTCCAGTGTTATTAACCAGATTTAAACAATTTTTCAAACATTTATTGAGTATACCAACACAATGTTTTGGCATACTTAATAATTTGTCGGAAATTCCTAATATTTTTTTAATAATTTCAACTATTTATAATTCTTTTGAGCAATTTTGACCAAAAAAATGTCAAAAATTTTTAGATACTTTCTAATACTCTACTACTTAATTTCTGAATCTCTTAATACAAAGTTTTAGCACATTTTATGATCACATAGTGATTTCAGAAATGATTTGAATGTGTTTGGAACAAAACATAGAAGTTAGTTGTCATCATAACTCATTATTATGATTTGACAAAGAAGTAAAACCAAACTTGATAATTAGCTAAGCCTAGAACTAGAAACATTTGGGTTGAGTTATACGTCTCTTAAGACGGCTAAACCCGAATGGTTCTAGATCTAGGTCTAGTGTTAGTTCTAGTTTTAGTTCAATAAAAATATGCAACAGTGATATCTAGTGTTAAATATTAGTTCTAGTGACAGTGCTAGGTAGTACTAGCATTAGATATCACTGTGTTGCATATTTTTATAAAATTAAAAGTAGAACTAACACTAGACCTAGAACTAGAAACATCCGGATTTAGCCGCACGTCTCTTAAGACGTCTAAACCCGAATGATTCTAGTTCTAGGTCTTGTGTTAGTTCTAGTGATGGTGCTGGTTCAAAATTAGAACTAACACTAGACCTAGATCTAGAATCATTCGGATTTAGCCGCACGTCTCTCAAGACGGCTAAATGCGAATGATTCTAGTTCTAGGTCTAGTGTTAGTTCTACTGATGGTGCTGGTTCAAAATTAGAAATAACAAGTCTTGTGTTAGTTCCAGTTATAGTGCTAGTGGATAACTAGAACTAACACTAGACCTAGAAACATTCTAAGAAGAATTCTAAGAAACATTCTAGAGACTTTCTAGTTCGCTACCTAGCACTGTCACTAGAATTAACACTAGACCTAGAACTAGAAACATTCGGGTTTAGCCGTCTTAAGAGACGTACGGCTAGAAATACGGGTTATATTTCTAGTTCTAGGTCTAGTGTTAGTTCTAGGTCTAGTGTTAGTTCTAGTTTTAGTTCAATAAAAGTATGCAACATAGTGATATCTAGTGTTAACTAGCGCTACCTAGCACTATCACTAGAACTAACACTAGACCTAGAACTAGAAACATTTGGGTTTAGCCGTCTTAAGAGACGTACGGCTAATCCCGAATGTTTCCAGTTCTATAGGTCTAATTCTACTTTTCGTTCATTAAAATATACAACAATATAGTACTGAAAAACAATTAAAACTAGAACTACCGTCCTGGATTTACACATCGTATAGACAACTCGGGGAATTCCCCAAGTTTATCACTTATATTTAAAACAACTTTATATAAGATTTATATTTAAATATATTGACTTAAAAATATTTCGTCCGTTATATAAAGGTTTAACTATATTATTATTATAATTAAATATATAGGAATATTTGGGATTTAAAACACCTTTTAAACACAAAAAAAATAAAATAAAACTTTATTTTAAACTAATTTGATGTTTGGTCGCATAATGACACTTTAAGTTCCATTTAATTTTCGTTTTATATGTACAATTGGGTAATAAACAAAAGTAACTGGGTTCCTTGCCGCATTCCAGCCGTTTGTGTGATTTTAAATTCCTTAGATATTTATATTCCCTGTGACACACATCACAAGCGTACGATTTACAAACTGAATCGCGTCGAGTTTTAACATTTTCACCTAAAAAATAAAAATTACACAAAAATTAATTCAACAAAAACTTGGTTAAACCCAAAATAAAAAGACATTTAAAAAGACTCCACATTAATATCTTACGTTTATTCAAGTCGATTTCAAAACGATACAAATAATAAGTTAATTTTAAGTATTAAAAATTTTCGGTATCACATAATTAAATGTTATAACTCTAATTACATACTAAAAGATGATTAAAAAAAATTGTTAGTATAAAAACGTAACACGTTTATTGATTAAATGAACGGGTCAAAATCGATTCTTGGTCTGTGCTTGGTAAAAAGATGATTCTTCAAGTTGCTCTTCACTTTACATTTATAGTCACAACCAACGACGTGACATTGAAATCGTGGTGCTTTTCCGCATTCGTATTTTTGATGTGAATGAAGGTTTCTTGCGTATTTATAAGATCTATCGCATTGATCGCAGAAAAATATCTTGGTGAAGTTATCGCGACGACCTAAAATATATGAGAATGAAGAAATTGTTGGGGACTTATTATTTCTAGAAATAATTATACAAATGCATACTACCCTTTAATTTTTTAATTCATTACTGGGTGATTTAAGGAAGTTAATTGCGCATATAGAAAAAGGTAAAAACTTAAAAAGTTGTTGAATGTACAGGAAAATAAAGTAAATATTTTAAATAATTAAACCGAATTAATGTTTATTAATTTAAAGACAATTCATATCTTAAATAAACTAACTTAAATTAATGGATCATATATATTTTTAAAAAAATTTGTATCACTAATTACAAACAAATTTATTTATTTATTTCTTATATCTCAGAATTGAAGAATTCCAGGAAATCCTTGCCTCAATTAAAGGAGTTTCTGCACTTTCCCCATTGTAAAGATGCTACACAAATAGTCCAAATGCCAATTTATTTTTCATGAATGTTTGACAGAACGTCTTAATTGAGGTTATTCTGCATCTTGTTGTTGTTGCAAATTGTTCTTGTAATACAGCTAAACACCTTAATAGTATCCGCACAAAGGTTGTCTCATTTGAAAAAAAAGTTTTGCCAAATCAAAGTCCTAGATACTTAATTTTGACATTCAACTATAATAGACCACTTAAACACCTTAGATTTATTAGTATACATTTACAGTTAATGTTTTTAATTGTAAAATAAACCATTATCAAAAATTATACACAATAAGATATGAACTACCAAAATCATCAATTCTATATATAATATTATGATTGAGCTGAGTATTTAAGACGACGTCAGAGATGTATTATATGAATTCTACATTGTTTGTGGCAAAACCAAGAAGTTTCTAAAAAACCCATGATGAGTCGTTGGTATAAGACTATAAGATCGATGACATATACGCAAAAGCAACCTAATTTGAACAATTTCTGAATGTTTCAACTCTAAGTTTTGACTTATTTCGTGATATCTATCATATATCTAATACTTTTTAACAAATCTAGCTGATTGGAAACTGTTACAAAAGATTTCAGAAAATATCAAACCATTTTAGACAAATTGTAACAATTTCTGAATGTTTCAGTAACAAGTTTTGACACATTCTATGATATATATCATATTTTCAATACTTTTTCTGATATCCACTCGATTTTAAATCGTTTCAAGCGATTCCAGAAAATGTCAAAACGTTTTAGACAAATATTCAAACTATTTCTGAATGTTTTATTCAATTCCTGAAAAAATTAACAAGGTTTAAACAATTTTTCAAACATTTATTGAGTATACCAACACAATTCCAAATAATTTTTAATAATTTCAATTATTTTTAACTCTTTTGGGCAATTTTGACCAAAAAAATTTCAACAAGTTTTAGACACTTTCTAAAACATTTCTGAATCTCTTAATACAAAGTTTTAACATTTATTTAATGATCACATATTGATTTCAGAAATGATTTGAGTGTGGTTGGAACAAAAGATAAAAATTAGTTGTCATCATAATTCATTATTATGATTTGGCAAATAAGTAACGTTAATTAATATTATTACTTCCCATCTTGTTAGAATATTTATGTGAATAAAAAACTTTGCTTTTCAGAAGGGTGGAATTCGGCTAATAAGTAACGATTGAAATAAATCACACCAACATGATAATTAGGAGTTATAAAATGACTTATAACTCAAATTAGAGAAAAGAGACTTCAAAGACTTCGAACCCATAATTCTCATAATTTTTCCTCATAACTCAACCTAATAATGTTTTTAACTTGAAACTTAATGCCTTTTTCCCTCTTTAAGATTCAGAAATCACCTCAACAAACGTTATTTTGGGATACTCGAAAATATTAAAACTGTGTACTTCTTAACTGTTGCGATTAAAGAAAGTGATTTCGATATAGCAATAAAATTTGCATAAAAAGGTCATAAAAGAAAAAAAGTATATAGAGTGTATAAAACTAGAATTGTAGCGAGGTGATTTGGCGGTAAAACATTGACCTACATTCTTTGCATATATTTAAAACCATAATATTGTTTTAAAAATTATGCCAATGTATCTTAAGAATTTTTAAATAATAAAATACTAAATAAATAACATAACATAAAATACTCTTATCGTATCTCCTCCAGATTTTATATAAACTTCGTTAACAACAAATGAACTTGCAGGGGATACACCAAGTACATAAATAAAACGTACAATCTACTTTAATACATAAAATGTTGTTGTTTCTTTTTCCTCCTTCAATAATCGATCCACAAAATTAAATGCTGAGGCACAAATCCTAAAAGAGAATTGCTTTTTTCTGTCTACACTTTCCCTCCACAAACAACCACACATAAATTTAATAAACTCAACACCGAATGAAGCAACAGATAGATTTAACTTGTATGATGATATATACCAAATCACCCCAAAACAACAATAACTGACAAGAGCGCGACAACAACGTCATTCGCGCCAAAAGTTGTTTTAGAAACTTAACCCCAAACGTAATATACAGGATGATTCAAAAAGCCGGTGACAGACTTCTAGAGTAGATAATACAAGAAAAATTAAGACGAACAGTCTTAATATACATCGGGTCGCAAATGCCTCCTTAACGAGATATAGCGGGTCAAAGTATCTTTAAAATTAAACATTATAAAAAGCCCTTTTTTAAAAATATTGTCAACGCCATTGCTAATTTTGTCAAACGGGCAGTATTTTCGTGTAAAGTGATCAATTATCTATCAATTGATCTCTTACAAAACTTTGATCAAAGCAATAGTTTTTAAGAAAAACACGTTTGTAGAAAATGTGTTAATCCAATCAAAAGCTATTGCTTTTATGTATTACCTGCCCTAGAAGTCTGTCAGTGGTTTTTTGAATCAGTCTGTATATAAAAAAATAATAACAAAACTTCAACAACAATAAAATTAGGAAAGTAATAATTTTTTCATATAAAATAGAACCGAAAACTTCAATATGCTTTAAGTTTGTAAATAATTATTTGGTATCTAATCGGGGTTATATTATTTTTGTTACGTTCAATAACAACCCAACCTAACATTAATCACACCCAACCCATTTTACCCCATTCAATATCACTTACTATTTATCATTGTATAGATGGTAATGAAATGGAATATGAAAGAGTTGGGATTGATTTGTATTATTTTGGGGTGTTATTGAATGGCATAATTTAACGAAAATTTAACTAATCCCTTTGAATTCTAGGGAACTGGAATTGTGAGATTAACTACCCTCTCAAATTATCATACCATACATATACATATCAATTAAAATAGATGTAATTTCCACCTTCTAAAATTAGTAATTACAATGGCATTTTATAAAAATAATTACATGATATTAACATTTCAGTTATTTTTTATTAAAAGTTACAAAAAGAAAATTATATCGCAATTTTGAATAGTTTAGGAAATCTCCTCCGTCAAATGCATGATGATTTTATAAATTGTATGAGTTTATTTAATGGTAACCTTTAATTTTCCGCAACACACTTGAAAATCTAAATTTTCCTCCACTATCCCATGCCAACCCATCTAAAACAAAACATAATTAATTTATTATTTTAATTTCTAATCTTCCTTTAAAAAATACACACTAATACAGACCTATTTTCCAACATCATTAACTCATTAAACTTCGTTTTAGGCACACTAATTTAAACATTTATTAATTTTTCATTATAAGAACCTAAAGGAGTCATAGGAAAGTGCGAGGGAAAAAAGTTTGGGTATACGAAGGAATTTTGGTGACCATGTTGTGTATTCAAATCGTCACCAAAATTTGATTACATAAGATTATCATTCAAGAGTTTTCTGGATAATGGACGGCTTGAGCGGGTTAATTTCTCTGTGAAGTATTTCAAACTTATAGTTATTGATATAGAGAGATTTACCGAAGTTTGATTTATCCTTTAACTAGAGTTCCTTGGTACTAACCTCCTCCTACGCAATTTCAACTCTTTCCTCCAAAATGGGGAATCATATAAACCTGAGCAACAATCCTGTGAAAGATTGCGGTAGCCAATCCTGGTGAGAAACAGAGTCAGGATTGACAAGAGCAGAAGAAATGGTCTTCCAAAAAGAAGGTTCAGCAACGTGTCAACAACGCATTCTGAAATGTAAGGATGTACGACATATTATGGTATATCGGCTTATAATGACATATGACTGTGAGATCTTTGAAAGCAAAATTTTGAAAAGTATTGTAGGCCTAATACATCTACTAAAAGGAGCCAATTTCTCAAAGTACATAAAGATCCAGAAACTGCAATGGGCAGAACATGTGGTCAAGATGAAGGAGGAAGAAACTGCTTGGCAGCATTATGCAAGGAGTGAGACCTAAGGGAAGACCGAGAGCAAGGTGGTAAGATGAGACAGATAAAGAGACCAGGGATATTGTTGGGTTCAGAAAGTAAAGGAGCATGGATAGAGAGGCAAGAAGGAGGTTATGGACCGATCATGATCTGGAGAGAGTGTTCCTCGATTCTATTCTTTAGGGAACTTATTAACACAATATCTTTTAAGGTAATATTTTAATGCTATTTGTTTGATAATATTTACTTAGTTGTCATTATAAGCTATCTATGAATGTGTGAAGCCCACCTATGCCTTTATTTGTGTTATTATATAATAACTTACCCATTGAGCTTATATCTTACTATTTTTCTTAATGGTCTAAGGCACATTCTCACCAACAACGTACGCTATGAAGGTACTTTTTCCACTAAAACTGACCAAAGTTATAAAAATATATATAGTCTGTAGTAATCGTAGCTTTACATACATGTTAGCGAAAATCTGACGAGATATAATGATATTCCTTCATATTTGCTTATAAATTATATACCACCTGAAGATGTTACAATATTTGTTGTGATAGTGTAGTTAAATAATGAATACAACCCATTTAATGTTTAAAAAATATGTGTATGTATTGTCTATTAATATATTGATTCATATAGCAAGTTAATTCAATACGCATAAAAATTAATGTAAAAACTTCGAGTATTTAAATAATCATTATCAACGATAAGAATAAAAAGTACATAAATAAAATCTATTGATATTTCAAAAAAAATAAGATGTCAGACAATTCAGTTGATGATGAGTACTTTAAACGCTCGAAATCGGTCCTGAGACTATTATATTTATGAGATTCATAGTCGTTAATGTTCTATATACTATATGTTTATACAATTCAACCTAAAATTAGGTATTCAATTCACTGGTAGCGCTGATTAATTAAATACTTAATGTAATACTCCATTTTAGTGGATGAAACATAAAATAATTATAATTGAGAAACCTTTAACATATATTTGATTTAATACCAATTGTAATATTTTTTAATGGCAAATTTTTATATGACGTTTAATAAAACGTTTCGCATTACATCGATATTTACACTTACTAATTGGACATTTATAATTACGAGGTTCACCGCAAATAATCAATTCGTGTTGTTTTAAATGAGCCTTTCTATTAAATTGTCCATAACATGTTCCACAAACGTAAATTTCCATCACGCTTTTTATAGCTATAAAAATAAAAAATTAATGTTATTTTTTGAAAATAAATAATTTTTTAAGCATAATTTGTATAAAAAAAAAGAAATAAGAATCACTTATTTAATTAATAAGATTATATATTTTAAAATTATCGAGTAGATTGAGTATAATGAATTAAAATTAAAAGTAAAACTTAAATAATTTTATTGATACAAACTTGATCAATAGTTTTTTCATCATACTTATGAGTACGTAGATGTTGTTTAACGTGTTGTTTTAGTTTTCCTTTGTAGCTGCATCCAATCACTGGGCATTCGTATTTGGGTTCTTTTCCGCATAAATACTTGGTGTGAAGATATAAACTGTTTTTTCTAGTGTACGTTTTCATGCATTTGTTGCATTGGAAATTTTCTTTAAGATCACCTAAAAAGGAAACTATTTAAATAATGAGAGTGATTAGAGTGTTGATTTCTTTGTTTTAGTATAGAAAATAAAAATGAAATTCTAAATAAAATTGTATTTAAATTTCTTCATAAAACAAGATACAAAAAATAGTTATAATAAATTTAATTATTATAATAAGACGGAATGTTATGGTTATTATTATGTTAATTATTGTTTTTATTATTAATTTTATTATTATTTTAATTATTATGTAAAATATTTAATTGAATTTAAGCTAATTTTTAAATTTCATATACAAAATCGATTTTGTGCATAATTTTCATGTGCTGTTTCAAACGCGATTTTAATTTTGCTTTATATCCACATTCCGGACACATTAAAGTTGGTTCTTTTCCGCATTCGTATCGTTGGTGGGCTTTCAAATTTCTTAAATATTTGTATGTTCTTTGACATCTGTCACAAGCAAACAGGTTCATGTACATATATCCTACAAAATTATTTTGTTAGATTTACCTTTAAGAATATACACAAAATAAAATTATACTCACTTAGCATAATAATAATAATAAGAAAAGTGCGCTTAAAAGTTGGTGTTAGTATAGCTGTTAGTACAAATTTTAATAAGAATCTAAGCATTTTATTTTATTTATTAATTAATAAAAACTACTGTTAAATTATTTTTAAAAAAACAGTAAAAAAGAAAAATAAATAAAGTAACGTTTATTTTTATTTTTTGTTTATAAAAATATATAACATTTTTTTTTTAATACCAAGGACGGTAGAATCTAAAACATTCTTTGTTATTTTATAATCCGGAAAATGACGTCAGCATCGGTCCAATACGTTATACCACGCGAAACACTCAGGTAGCTGTTGCTTCTAGAAGTTTTATCGTTTAATTGTTAGTTTTGTTGCTGGTATTAGCTCCAGTTTTAGTTTTTATTTCGCATTAGATATTTTTATTGAACTAAAACTAGAACTAACACTAGACCTAGAACTAGAAAGTTTCGTAAACTTTCTGGTTCTAGGTCTAGTGTTACTTCTAGTTTTGCACTAGCACTATCACTAGAACTAACACAAGACCTCGAATTAGAATCATTCGGGTTTAGCCGTCTTGAGAGACGTGCGGCTAAACCCGAATGTTTCTACTTCTAGGTCTACTGTTAGTTCTAGCTTAGCACTAGCACTATCACTAGAACTAACACAAAACCTAGAACTAGAATCATTCGGGTTTAGCCGTCTTGAGAGACGTGCGGCTAAACCTGAATGTTTGTAGTTCTAGGTCTAGTGTTAGTTCTAGCTTAGCACTAGCACTATCACTAGAACTAACACAAAACCTAGAACTAGAATCATTCGGGTTTAGCCGTCTTGAGAGACGTGCGATTAAACGCAAATATTTCTAGTTCCAGGTCTAGTGTTAGTTCTAGTTTTACATTAGCACTATCACTAGAACTAACACAAGACCTAGAACTAGAATCATTCGGGTTTAGTGCGGCTAAACTCGAATGTTTGTAAGTTATGATAATGGAAATGATAGTCGTACTTAATAATGAAAAAAAATTTTATTTTATTTCTTGGTTTCTACCGGTTTCGGCTTATATTCCCATCTTCAGGAAACCACGTTATTGTAATTCATTTTTCTGTTAAAAAAACATACTATTACTTCTTCCATTCTCTCCTCTTATCTTTTCTCAATTGTTTGTGTTTATTATGATCAAATTTTATTATAAAAAAATAATAATCAATAAAAAGTGGAAATAAGAAACAATAAATTGGATTACATATTTTAATTAAGTAGAGGCAGTAAATGTTATCAAATAAACACAAACAATAGAGAAAAGATACGAGAAGAGAAGGGAAGAAATAACGTTATAGTTTTTTAAACAGAAAAATGAATCGCAATAACGTGGTTTCCTGAAGATGGCAATATAAGCCGAAACCGGTAGACACCAAAAAAAATTTTTCATCGTTAAGTACGGCTATCATTTCCATTATCATAACTTACCATATGCGATGATAACAAAGAATCTAAACACAACCCGAATGTTTGTAGTTCTAGGTTTAGTGTTAGTTCTAGTTTAGCACTAGCACTATCAGTAGAATACAAAACCTAGAACTAGAATCATTCGGGTTTAGCCGTCTTGAGAGACGTGCGGCTAAACATGAATGTTTCTAGTTCTATGTCTATACCTTTTACAGTATGATTTCACACTTATGAAATATGATTTCACACTAGCGAAAACAGATTTCATACAAATGAAATTTGATTTCACACTAACGAAAACAGAATTCACACAAATGAAATTTGATTTCACACTAGCGAAAACAGATTTCATACAAATGAAATTTGATTTCACACTAACGAAAACAGAATTCACACAAATAAAATTTGATTTCACACTAGCGAAAACAGATTTCATACAAATGAAATTTGATTTCAAACCAATGAAAACAGATTTCACAATTAATAATTAATAATTAGATATTGGTTTCATTAATATTTAAATAAATATTTGGCAAATATCATTTTTAATTTTGAATGAAAATTATTTGACATTTTGTGACAATCATAAAAATATATCATAAGTTTTGATTTTACATTTGCAATGTCTCGTGTTAAATATAATAAAATATCAATTAGTGATAGAGAAAGAATTATAAAAGCACACGAAGAAGGCAAAGATTGGCGAGCTACAGCTACAGCTTTAGGAGTGAACGTTCGTACTGCTTATGAATGGTTGAAAAAAGATCAATCACTTCCAAAAAAGAAAGGTGGTAATGCTTCTTCCAAAAAGACCGCCGCAATTTCCGATGCATTGGTTAGATGGATTGAGGAAGATTCTACAATAACATTGAAAGGCTTATGTGATCATGTTAGCAATGAATTTCAAGTTAACGTTTGCCAAAACACAATGAAAAACTGGTTGGACGGGCAATTATTTTCACTTAAGGCACTAAGACCACAAATAGTAAATATGAATAATGAGGAAAACAAAGTCAAGCGTAAAGAGTATGTAAACCAAATATTACAAAGTCGAGCAAATGGTAGAACTCTTATTTGGATCGATGAAACAAATTTTAATTTATATTGTCGGCGAAAAGAAGGTAGATCCAAAATAGGTCATAAAGCACACGTAATTCTTCCGGCTTGTAAAGGAAGCAATTTACATTGCATTGGGGCAATGAGTGCGATGCGAATTATCTCATTTGAACATAGAAGAGGATCCTACAAAGCTCACGACTGTAAACAATGGCTGCGTCGCTTAATAGCAACTTGCACTGCGGATGGCATCGAGAAGCCAACATTTATTATTGATAATGCTCCTGTACATTCAAATCTTGAATCTGAACTTGAACCCGAAGAAGATATAGAAATAGTACGCCTTGCTCCATATTCTTATTTACTAAATCCGATTGAGTTGTTATGGAGTAGTTTCAAATCTTCCGTAAAAGTGCAAATGCAAGAAAGAATGCAAGAAATATTGAATTACAGACGCGTTAATAATCAAGGGTTAACACTTCATGAATATAGAATGCGCATCTTAGAAGAAATTTCAGATAGAGCAATTCAAGAAGTTCAACAACAACACTTACTAAGATATTCGAATCATGTAGAACGTTATTATGCAGCAGCACTACAACAAGAAAACATTCAAGAAATATAATTAATAATTTATTGGTTGCTAGATTGGTTGTTAAATTTAATTTAATAATTTTTTGTTATAAATAATGTTCTAATTAAATATTTAAATACTGTGAAATCTGTTTTCATTGGTTTGAAATAAAATTTCATTTGTATGAATTCTGTTTTCGTTAGTGTGAAATCATATTTCATTTGTATGAAATCTGTTTTCGTTAGTGAGAAATCAAATTTCATTTGTATGAAATCTGTTTTCGTTAGTGTGAAATCAAATTTCATTTGCATGTAATCTGTTTTCGCTAGTGCGAAATCAAATTTCATTTGCATGTAATCTGTTTTCGCTAGTGCGAAATCATATTTCATAAGTGTGAAATCATACTGTAAAAGGTATAGTGTTAGTTCTAGTTTTGCACTAGGGCTATCACTAGAACTAACACAATACCTAGAACTAGAATCATTCGGGTTTAGCAGTCTTGAAAGACGTCTAGCTAAATCCGAATGTATCTAGTACTAGGTCTTGTGTTAGTTCTAGTGCAAAACTAGAACTAACACCAGAACTTTTGCACTAGAACTAACACAAGACCTAGAACTAGAATCATTCGGGTTTAGCCGTCTTGAGAGACGTGCGGCTAAACACGAATGTTTCTAGTTCCAGGTCTAGTGTTAGTTCCTTGTAACTTTCGGCATAATTCTACGTTTAGTTCAATAGAAATATACAATCTAGCACTGAATAACAAGTAAAACTAGAACTAACACTAGACCTAGAACTAGAAAGTTTCGGCTTTAGCCAACCCACCCCAACCCAACTAATATTTTTCTAGGTCTAGGTCTAGTGTTAGTTCTAGTTTTAATTTAATGAAAAATATACAACAATCTAAAGCTGAATAACAGCTAAAATCAGAACTAACACTAGCATTAGAACTAACACTAGACTTAGAATTAGAAACATTCGGGGTTAGCCCTACATCTCTCAAGATAGCTGAACCCGAATGTTTCTAGTTCTGGGTCTAATGTTAGGTCTATTTAAATACTGTGAAATCTGTTTTCATTGGTTTGAAATAAAATTTCATTTGTATGAATTCTGTTTTCGTTAGTGTGAAATCATATTTCATTTGTATGAAATCTGTTTTCGTTAGTGAGAAATCAAATTTCATTTGTATGAAATCTGTTTTCGTTAGTGTGAAATCAAATTTCATTTGCATGTAATCTGTTTTCGCTAGTGCGAAATCAAATTTCATTTGCATGTAATCTGTTTTCGCTAGTGCGAAATCATATTTCATAAGTGTGAAATCATACTGTAAAAGGTATAGTTTTAGTAGTTATATAACGTTAGGTTGTTGTATACAGTAATACCTTGACTTACGTAAACCCGGAGATACGTAGTTAGGCGGTTCTTCCCCTACTTCGCTCAGTAGAAAATTGCATTATAATATTTTTAGCTCGCTCACATCAGATTGATTAGTCAGTTTATAAGAATATCTTTAATAGTTAACAGAAATAATATAAAATGTTTTTTGTGCTTTTAAACTGGTTTTTAATTAGATAATATACTTGAGTCTTACTAGTTTCGGCTAATAGCCATCTTCAGAGACTAGTTTTTGGACACAATAATAGATAAAAATATCAAATATCAAATTTTTTTTGTTATAAATTAAAATAAAACATAAAAATTTATAGTAAATTTTACAACCACGTTAACATTTTAAAATCTTAGAACATTATTTTGTTTAAATGTTAACGTGGTTGTAAAATTTACTATAAACTTTTTATATTTTATTTTAATTTACAACTTTGAAAAAAAAAATGTAAACTTGATATTTAATATTTTAATCTGTTGTTGTGTTCAAAAACTAGTCTCTGAAGATGGCTATTAGCCGAAACTAGTAAGACTGAAATTTATTATCTAATTAAAGACCAGTTTCAAAGTACAAAAAACATTTTATATTATTTCTCCTAAATATTAAAAAACTTTAATAAAATCTTTAATAGTATTTTAGAACAATGTAAGTATTTTATGTTATATATGCGAAAACATTAGTTGAAAACTTTATTTATTTCCTTACATATTAGTTATTATGTCAACAAGAAGAAAAGAATTTGATTCTCCAAATTTTCCTCTTCACAGTATTGTGAAGGATTTTGAAAACATGTGAATTGGCTTACACTACTGTTCATACAATAATAAAAGATAAAACTAAAACTCTTGACGCTGTTAAAAATGCTAGTGCTAACGATATGGGTATGATAGCTGAAATGGAAACCTTGCTTAAAGTATGGTGTGAAAACCAAGTGAATGTCAAAAAGTGTCCAGTAGACCAGAATACCATATGTAATCAAGCCAAGCAGATTTTTGAGAAGTTAAAAGAACAAGCTGCAGATGATGCAAAAGATAAAATTTTTCTAGCCAGCAATGGTTGGTTTTGTCGTTTTAAAAAAAGATGCGATTGGCACAATATTGCAAGGAGTGGGGAAGCAGCAAGTGCTCATAAAGACGCCGCATCTGCTTTTCCTACCGCATTAAAGAAGTTAATAGAAAAAGGCGGTTATAGCACACAGACCATATTTAATGCAGACGAGACAAGCTCTGTCTCGTCATTTTGGAAAAAAATGCCTCATAGAACGTCAAGAAAAAATATGCGCAGAGCCCTAAAGAATAAAACAAAATCAGAATTAGCAGTAATTTGGAAGTCCAATTAGAAAGCTTGGGTTACTACTTCTTTATTTGAAGGCTGATTTGAAAATCATTTTATCCCGGAAGTTGAACGGTACTGTTACGACTAGTTTACTTCAAGCTATAGATCAAGGTGTTAACAAAACGTTTAAGACGTACTATACGTGACGGTCATTTAATCATTTAAATCAATCTATGGATCACAACTTTTCCATTAAAGATTTTTAGAATAAATAAAATCGTGGAACGAAGTTTGGAAAAAGCTTGTCTGGCAGCTTGGGAAGATGTCATTGCGATCTTAGGGTCACATGACGAGGAGCTTACCCTTGACGAACTGATTGAAGCAACAACATAAAAATGAAGAAAATAATATTGAACTAGCACAACCATTGCAACTTAATTCCATACAGAATGGCATAAAAATTTTAGAGGAAATAGATTACAATTAAGAGGGCGCAATGACAGTTAAAAAGAATATACAACAATCGATTGAATGTTATCAAGAAATTTTGAGGCAGAATTATGTAGCCAAACTACCATCTCCGAAACCATCAAATTTAAATGGTTAAATCAAGGTATATACATTGTAAAACAGTTAAATAGTTTATTGTTTATTAATATTTATTGTTTCACGTATTTATTTACGTATTTTCGGGGTATTACTGTATTTCTTATTAAACTAAAACTACAATTAACACTAAACCAAAAACTAAAAACATTCTGGTTTAATCGTGTTAGAGACGCTCGGCCCATGCGTGACGTCACAAACGGACCCCATCGAATTCCTGATATGTAAGAGTCATCTTAGATTCTACTATGCTTGGTTAATACAAATTTTATAACAATTTTTATTTCAAATTATGAACATTTAGGATGTGTCTTCTTAGATTACATTTCTGATTCGCTTTGTACCCACAAAATGAGCACTTGAACATTGGTTCCGTGCCGCATTCGTATTTTAGATGTCGTTTTAACGAAGATTTACATAAATAAATTTTAGAGCATCTTTGGCACACGTTATATTCTTGGAAACCTAAAACAAATTTGTATTAGAATTAATTAATTATGTATAGGGTTTGAAAAATAATACCTTTATGAAATAATTTGTTTAAGTTAGGGTAAAAAATGAAAAAAATAATTTTAAAAATTTTATTTTTTAAATACAACTTAATTATTTTTTTAATTTAATTAAATACTGTTTTATATTTCATATACAAAATCGCGTTTATGCATGATTCTCATATGTTGTTTCAAATGAGATTTTAATTTTGCTTTGTATCCACACTCGGGGCATGGTAAAGTTGGTTCTTTTCCACATTCATAACGTTGATGGGATTTTAAGTTTCTTAAATATTTGTATGTCCTTTGGCATCTGTCACAAGCAAACAGATTCATGTACATATATCCTACAAAATTATATCGTTAGATTTGCTTTTGAGTTAATTTTAATAAATTTAATAAAATTATACTCACTTATCTTTATAATAGAAAAGTGCGCTTATAAATTGATATTAGTATTAGCTGTTAATACAAATTTTAATAAGAATTTCTTAATATATTAATTAAAAAAAGAATTTCAAGAATTTTAACCAAGAAAATAAGAGAAGAAAGTTTTAAAGCAAAGTTATACAATTGGAAATAAGAATATCAAAAATACAAAGAAGTCTTCATTTTATGATTTATAAATTAAATAAATCTTAGAACATTTTTGGCACTCGTTCGAAATCTAAAACAAATTTGTATTAAATTTAATTAAAATATATGATTTTATAAAATAATACCTTTATTTTGCTTCATTTTTATTTATTTCTTTTATTAGGTACTTATAAATTTTAATAATGAAATAAAAAAAAAAATATTAAAAACTTTATTTTTTAAATACAACTTATTATTTTACTTTATTATTTTTTTTGTTGAATAATCTTGAATATAAAAAATGAAACAACTTACATAATAATAAAATATATACAATCAACACATAAAGTAATAATAACGATAGAATCATTGGGATGTTTTCTAATCGACGTATTTTTATTTAGACCGGTTTCGCCGTGTCACCATTACCATCTTCAGGAACATATCAAACATTATATTTAAAAATTATAATATAAATTAATTTTAAAGATAATAATATTCGTGCAGTTTGCTCCTGAAGAATGTTTAAATTGCGAACTTCATTTTAATAAAAAAATAAGTTAAATTTTAATAATATCAATTTTTTGTGAGTTTAATTTATTTTTAGTGTTAATTTACACCTACTTACATAATTTTGTTGTAATAATGGAAATTATTTCAAAAAAATGTTCCAAATCTTAGAGAAGATGGAGTCTATCTTTCTACTAAGAAAAATTAAGTAGCCTTTAACCCTGAGGATAATTACTTTGATCAAAACGTTATAAACACGACCTTGAAACTATTAACGATTGATGGGAAAATCTTCTGGGACTTATCATCTCCACCTGAGGAAGCCAGGCTAAATTTAAGTCCTAAGGCATTTTTGAATGGATTATTAATCTGAGGATTATACTATAGAACCTTGACGACATCAAATTCATATCAATTTTGGGAAAGGCGAGGTACATTCATTAATAACTTTAGTGAAGGAAGATGTAATCTGTATTAATCCTGAGGATGAACCTGAGAAGAAATTTGGAAAGGTCTTGATCCAATTCTTCAGCAAAGATGAGTTAGCCTTTGATCCTAAGTAAACTGTTTAGATTAAACACTTACTTCCTGTTTTTACCGATTTCAGAGTCCAATAATGCAATAATGCACGATCCTCAGGAAGCAACAACTCAGGTTGTTGATGTATTAAAAGCACCGAAAACGACAAATACAGAAAATAATTAATATCATATGAAAGTGGAGAAAATTATGTACTGCTATATTTTAATTAGTTTTGAGGAAATAATCTTGGAGACGATTCAAATGGAAGTACATCTTTTCCTTATTGATTAAAATCAATGTGATTGATGTGCTCCAGCATGATGGTGAAAAAAATGGATAACTTTCACCAACAATGGAAAATCTATTTCATCTTAGTCATAAAAAGGTTTAGTCCACCATGTTCTTATCTTAGTCTTAATGCTAGCCCTAAGATTGAAGATTGCAGAGATTGAGTAAAATTTGGTAACCTCTTTGGTTGTGGTTTGACGAAATGCGCAACAAAAATAAATAAAAAAATCATGCAGTGCCATTTTTTAAGTGAACATCTCACGTGATCAGGAAACGTTGATTTTTGACCTTCAAATCCATTCAGATGATGAAAAAAGAACAACTTTGTGACGATGCTTAGATAAGATTCAAGTAAACTATACTACAAACTGAAATGACTTGTAGTGTGATTAGTCTCTGGTTGTGCATGCCCGAGCAGATCTTCTCCTAGAACAATTAGGTTCGCCAACGAATCTTTATAGTTACAACAAGCAGAATTCGTACATAGAGTTTTTTGTCCAAAAATTAAATCTCCCAGCATATCGCTGGTTATTGATATTGCTGCTTGCCAATCACATTTAGCATCCTTTCATATATGCATTGGGTTGGCTATCAAAAATGATGCTATCTTCTCTTTTTCACCATGTTGCAACCATCGCTTCCAATCTTTGGATCTTTCGGCTTAACACTCCATTAGTCGTATGTCATCTAAGAGATGACGTAGACGGTCTACCTGGACTAACCTGTCAATACTTTTGCATCATAGATAAGCATATATCTATTTTGCATGCATTGGAAAGTCATCTAAAGATGATGTAGACAGTCTGCCTGGACTAGCATGTTAATACTTTAGCATCATAGAAAAATAAACATAAATTTTGCATGCGTTGAAAAGTCATCTAAGAGATGACATGCGCCCACTCTTGTAGTAACCGGAGGCGCGACTACTGGAGTGTTAAATGATAGCAAATCCAGCACATCTCAACCTCAATTGTCTCCATACTGAATTTGGCACTGACGCCATGACACAATCCAATTTTTTGCGCAATCTAAAATGATTAAGATGTAAGTGAGGTTGAAGTCAACGATGAGGGATTATAGCGCCACCTTACACAAAGTTGGAATCCGTGAAGGAGTGTGAAGGCTGAAAAAATCGAAACGAAGCACATTTTCTTTGTCAGAAAGCTGCCCCCATGACTCTACACAAATTTTGACAATGCCCATAAAAAGTATTGAGAAAATAAAATCATTGGTACAAAAAAAGTACGAGAAAAGCGTTGGAAGAATATGGCATAATAGAAGATTCGTAATACCCCCGAACTTTTAAGTAGATAATAAGCAATAATTATCCAAAATCTGTCTCACATGGAAATTCTCCCTACTCCCTCCTCTTTTGGAATAGTCTCGCGAAGGCTTCATTTTGAGCAAGGCCAGCCAAATCTTAATCTTATAAAAATTATGGAGTTAGTAATCCTGCAAATTACGGAGTACATTTTAGTCTTGAAGATAGAAGGAGTATACCATCTTTCTCCAAGGAAGGTGAACTTATTGCCTGTTTACATATGTTAGCTATTTTGCATATGTTAATCTTCAATTATGGCATATCTATTATAGTCTTACACAAAGCAGTTTTGCGAGAAACGCAATTCTTTCTGGGCTTAGATAAATGAATGACTTACATTCCTAGCTTTGAGGAAATAAAGCCTAAAAATGTTTGAGCATTTCTAACATATATGTAGATATTATGCCGCAAGTTGATAAAGATGATCTACGACTTAATCTTAAGGAGAATTGGGACGATTTTATCCTTGAAGATTATGGAATAGTCTGGGAAGACAAAGGACATCCAACATCATAAATTTTAATTCAATGGCAAATTATGCCACCATAATTTTGAGCCAAAAATGAGTACTTTTTTATGTTGAGGATAGATTGTTGAGATAGAAGGTACTCTAATCCTGAAAAAGATTAACTATATCTTAATCTTGAGGAGGTCTAAGCTTATGTTAATGTTTAATAATGGCATATTATAGAAAAGAATCTTATACAAGGTAGCCCTGCAGGAGGTGAAAATGGAAAATTGAAAGGGTTTTATGTTTTTTTTTAGCATTTCATGGACTACAGTAATGTCGGGGTTAGACAAATTTCCAAATATATTGGAATGTATTGGAAACATATTCAAGTACGACATTTATGATTAAAGATGTTATTTACCACCATCCATACACACAGCACATTTCTTAGCACAAATTTGTGAACTTAACTATTAAACGCGTCGCAAAGTACAAAAATACCAAGAAGATCTTCGGAAGATTGTATAACTTGTGTTGAATGCTGGTTAGTTAGTTAACACTTTGTTAACCATGTTTCGACATATTGTGTCATCTTCAGGAAATTTTAAGAACAACAATTATAAAGTTATTTCTCTGAAGATAACCCAATGTGTCGAAACATATATGTAACAAAAACTATCGAAAACATTTTATAAAGAAAAAATCCCAATTTACAAAAAAAAATTCTATCGTATTTCTTTATGAGTTGAAAGTACATCTTAATAAAAAAAATATATAAAAATAATCATTTTTGTTAATGATCCAACATATCAAGGTCGATATTTTGATGTTTCTTAGTGTGGATCAAATGTGCTTTTAAAACATCCTTCCTATGACACCTGTAGCTACAAAGTGGACACTGAAATTGTGCACGTCTGCCACACTCGTACTTTTGGTGGCGGTTCAAGTTACCGAGATGCTTGTAGATTTTATTGCACGTTGGACAAGGATACGTTTCCACCTCTACAAACAAGCCGTGACCTGCAAATACAGACGATGTCAAGGATGAACAAATCACGGTATCAAAACTGGAAACCCACAACCTAGGAAAAAAAGCGATCTATTCAATTTTTTTTTTTTGATTTCAAGATTTAACACAACAAAGCTTTCTAACATAAATTACAAGTTAGTCACCATAACCACGCGTATTTAAGTTGATAAGGGTAAGATTAATAAAAAAGCTAGGCTGGGTTTTGTGGATAATTAATTACATTTTTTTGTACTACAAAATGTTTACACAAAAAGTTAACACAATAAATATTATATCAATATGACTAGTAGAAATAGACGAAAGACTATTTTTGTTGACTTTTTTTATTCAAAATGATGATGTTGAGATCGAAGATGCAAACTTAAACTGAACTTTCGTTTCGTTAAGTATCTACAACCGTTGTAAGGACAAACGTATCTCGGCGGTTTACCGCATTCGTATTTTGTATGTCGTAACAAAGTCGAACGTTGTTTGTAAGTTTTGCCACAAGCGCAACTATACGGTTTGCTGGTAACTCTGTTTCTTCCTAAAAAACGAATTGATAATCAAAAAATTTTCTGAAAAACTAAAAAAAAAAAAATAAAAACTTCCTACTTGAGGCTTATTCTAAAACTTTACTATCTCAACACAACAATTTGAATGCACTAAACTCAAAAAAAAAACTCTACAGAAATACTCCTCAAAATTCTTTTTTTTTTGTTATTTTATTCACATTGCACTACACTCGAGATTATACACAATATTGATGTTTTAATTTCAAATGTGTTTTTAACGTGGATTTATGCTTCGTTTTAAAACTGCATCCTTTTTCTGGGCAGATCACTCCTGGTAATTTCCCGCATTCATATTTTTTGTGGCGGCGCAACGAATTTGAATAAATGTATGTTTTGTTACACACATCGCAAGCGTATGTGGTGAATCCAGATTCGCGATGATTCGAAAGACAACCTAAAACATTTAAGCTATAAAAAAGGTATTAAACAATTTAAATTATTAAACAACTATTTATTTATAAACTGAAATATTAAAAAAACACATTTATTTAAAATAAAACTGTATTAATTTTATTTTTATATACTAAACTAATAACTTGAAAACGTAAATTTTGAATTGTGTTAGACATAAATAACATTCATGATGAAGTAACAAATTTAAAACAATTATGTACTTATGTTAAGAATGTCGTGTAGAAACATGAACATTAAGATTATATTTTTGTTTAGTACGGAATTTGCAATTTGGGAAGAAGCAAAAAAACGCAGGAGGTTTTCCACATTCATGTCGTTGATGTCTCGATAATGTAAAGCGATGTTTATAGGATTTACCGCAAACATTGCACTGATACATAGAACCTAAAACATCATATATTAGTAAAATAATAAAATTAACTCATCAAAAAATTTTAATTTCAAAGAAATAAATCAATTGTTGTTAGATTATATTGTTTAATTACATCACAATGTTCATTATGGACAAAATTTAGATTAGATTATTGCAACGACTAAACTTACTACTAACATTATTTATTGTGTACAACGTAAATTTATATTTTGATTACAAGTGCTCCAAAAGTTTTTGAAACATTTTTACCGGTTTCGTAGAGTTATTTATAACATCTTCAGGAGTATCTTATAAAATCTAACAAATTATAAATTTATCTATAAATATCTTATGAGTATACTTGAGTTTTTTGCTATATTCCTCATATTCCATTATTATTGATATACAGGGTTTCGCAAAACTCCCGGGACGGAGCTACAATGTGGAGTTTTTTTTGGGGATGACCACCCCTACATTTTTATATAACAACCCATTTCGAGTTTTACCTTACTTTAAAGGTAATTAAAAAAGAAACACAACTCCATAAACCAAAACCCGATATCTTAACTCTTCCAAGAATTATGTAGGGTTGACTTCCAAATTCTTTTTGCACGATTATTACTATTTTTATAACAAATGTTCAAATTGTAGACCTTCTTCGGTCTCGCGATGACCCAAACGCTCATAAATGCAATTTTGAACCATCAGGAACATATCCCTAGTGATAGTGGTGGTTCTCTAGTGATTGGAGTGACGAAAATCCACGTTTAATAAGAGAAGATCATACTCAGAGACCACAGAAAATTAATGTATGGGTTGGTATTATGGGAGAGAATGTAATTCGTCCATTTTTTATTAACGAAAATTTGGACATGGACAGATATCTGCAACTGTTAGAAAATCAAGTGGTTCCAAGTGTATGTGCCGAATGCCATAATGGTATTGACAATAAGTGGATCCAGCAAGATGGTGCTCCTCCACATTTTAGTCGCGTAGTCCGAGACTTTTTAAACTGCACGTTTTCAAACCGTTCAATTGGTAGAAGAACAGGTGAAATTGAGTGACCACCACGATCTCCTGATCTAACACCACTCGATTTTTTCTGTTGGGAGTTTCTGAAAAGTAGAGTTTATGCAACAAAATCAGAATCAATAAATGATCAAATAAATGATAAATATCACTAGGGATATGCTCTTGATGCTTTATGAGCGTTTGGGCCATTGTGAGACCGAAGAAGGTCGACAATATGAACATAATTCTTGAAAGACTTAAGATATAGGGTTTTGGTTTATGGGGTTGTGTTTCTTTTTCCATTACCTTTAAAATAAGGTAAAACTCGATAGGGGTTGCTACCTAAGAATGTAGTTTTTATGACTCTTTAGTGATGCCCAAATTTTCAAAGATTTTTCTTCACTCGTTCAAAACTTATAGCTCCGTCCCGGGAGTTTTGGGAAACCCTGTATTATGTTATTAGTATTGATGAAGATTTTGTGGTAAAAAATGATTGTCATATCTCATCTTTACACATCCTCTTGAAGAAAGTATTTTTATAAGAATTTCTGGTTAAGAGGCTTTTCAAATCATAATCTGAAAGTCTGCGTCCTCGGAGAAGGACCAACTAGTTAACTTAGTTGGAAATGGAACTTTGACTACTAAAGCAGCGTGGCCGCCCAGCAGATTCAATACCAATTTTGGATGCCACCATTAAAGTCTGTAATACTGGTACTACTTGATAAGCCTCTACAACAGTTTTAATTTCGCCAACAGATGCAATGGTTATGATAACTGATGGAAGATGGGAACAGTGGTTTGACTTTTTTTATCGATAGAGTCAGAATACGCAGCAGCTACTAGAGCATCACGCGCTGTAAGGTATTTAGCATAACATTAGCAATTGCTTCGGTAGTAACATATTTGGGAGAAAATTGAACAAAAAATATCTGTTGCAGCAAGATTACGAGAATTGGAAGACTATTAAATATCTCCGTGTCAAGCAAAAAGCAGCTCAAGGAAAGCTGCACATTATGTATTCATTCAATAAGTGCCGATATGTGAGGTGGCTCCAAGCAATTAAATCATACATGTTCGTTCTACTCACTACGAGACAACACTCAGAATAAGCGATCCTTGTAATATCATTGATGTCTTTGAAAAAGGAGAACTTGTAGCTATAGCTGTTAGTTTTGCTACAATAGCACCTCAGGCAAGTACCTTAGGACTGTGAGTGGCTGCTCATAAGATAGGTTAGTCTAGAATATGCTTCGTAGTGAGACCATTTGCCAAAGTAATGATAAGCGAAAAAAAAACTGCAGTATCTGCTGGTAATACGCTAATAGATAAATGTGTGCTTCTCTCCGACAAATTCAAACTCTGCAATGTGAATGAATTTCTTCCCAAATCCGAGATGAATCACATACATTCAGATTGGTCATGTTTCGATGAACACAAGGTTGATTCTGAACGAAACTGATGTCATGACACACCGAGCGATGATTCAAGACTTGTTGCACTTGTTAAATTATTTATCCTAAATTTGATCAAGAAATAAATAAATGATACCAAGTTACTATGAAGTTTTGTTGAAAAATAATCTGCCCATGAACAGCAATATACAGTAATAACATAATCAGTAATATTCTAGCCTTTGAAACTGGCAGCTAAGAAAAACAGTAAATAAGACAGATGCACATAAGCTACAACCAGATTTGTATGACTATAATTGAAGATGCCCGTACAATTAGAGCTACATAGCTATAAGTAGAGCCATATAATTACAAGCTAATTACAATTGCAGCTGGATGAGCTACAAGTAGATCTGAAATCCCACACGTAACAATAATCTAGAATAATCGTTTCCTGCATGCAAGTTTTTACAACCGGAGTGATTAGAATTGGATGGGTGATCGTGGATGGTACAAATTTGATTGCAATTACTGAAGTTAATACAACTTGTACATAAACATCAACTTGGCTTGTTGACTTTAACAGGTACTGAATTTGGTTTTCAACAGCTGGAGTTGCTCTGCATTCGTCATGAATCGCAAATGTATCAGTTTTGTACAACAGTTACTTAAGGAAGATACGCTAGAAAGAACGATTTTGCCATGGGACAACTTTCCATGTTGCGAAAATAATTTGACTTTCCACTACCACATAACATCTCTAAAAAACAATGTTGGCACAGCAACTCTTGGAAGAAAACTAAGAAAGCCGTAGCGCACTGTATTATACATTGATTAAAATACTAAGCAGAAATCTACTCTGGTCAGTTGTATAAACACAAAATTGTCACAAATGAACCCAGTACTTCCTTGAAAAAGACAATGTTACAATGATAGTGAACTGGAATTAATATTGTAATATATCAAGACCTTCTTGAAACCCTGTGGATGTACTTAATAATATTAATAATGTTAGGTTATAAAACAGGTTACACCGTGTCCCAAAAACCAATCCAAAACATCCAATTTTACTGATTATTAATTGCATTTCATAAAGTCCAACATGTTTCGGTTGTTTACCTTCACCAGACGCAACCTTAAAACTTCTTAAAATGTTCTGCATTAATTTTTGTGTTTTATTGCAGTGGACACTGATGATGGCAGATAGCCGAAACATGCAACACTTGAAAAAATGTTAAGGTGCAGCGCAGAACAACTTCTTCTACTCATTCTTTTCTTAATAAAGATTCTCAATCTAATGTTTTTAATGTGGTAAACCTCTCGCAGCAATTTGTGTTTTAATGCTTTCATAATTTAACAATTGTTGCGACGTTGCCACTACTAACCACAGGCAACTTCAATTTGCATTGTTGGAAAGTTATCTAAGTTGATTAGGCAAAGTTTTAAAAAACTTTCTCTTTGCAAAAAAAAGCATTTGTAATCAAACTAAAAGTACGTAGCATACTATGTACAATACTACACATCATTATTACACAACATCCTATTAATAATATTGCAAGATTTTACTTTGGGGGAACACCAACTTGTGCAAAACTACCTTCTTAATTCTTTTTCTTCTGCTTTCATACATTTTACAAATCACGTGGGGTGTTTTAACCGCTCATTGAGTAATCAAAATTTGCACTCACTACATGGAAATGAATCAAGATTATTTGTGCAGTATTTTCCCAAAATAAACTATAATTAATACTTATTATTGATCAAAATGTTATTTATTGATCTTCACTTTGCGGTCCTTTACAAATATCGATGTGTCTCTTCAATGACCATAATCGCTTAAACAATTTTCCACACTGCATACAACTATGTCTAAACCCTTTTCCACAATCCAATGATCTATGAGCCTGCATAGATTCCTGTGATTTATAATACTTGTTGCATTGAGTACAAGGAAAGTATTTCTTCTGCGATACGCCTTCCTTGTGCAATCTCGCTGTGTGATTCAAGAGTCTATATTTGGAATAACACTTGTATTCGCATAGATTGCATTGGAATAGCTTTTCTTTTCCGCACATATTCATGTGATATTTTAAAGTTTTTCTATTCTTCATCCTCTTGTGGCAGTTTAAGCAGCGAAAATCTAAAAAGGGTAAAGATATTTTCAAAAAAAAAAATGTTGATGTAATATTTTGTAGTAAATATCCATTATGAAAAGAAATTTGTTAGAATTAATTATAATAGGGGGAGATTAAATGTAAATGTGAACATTTAAAAAAATTTATTGAGTTAATAATTATTTATATATAATAATTAATTAATTAATTTACATGTATTGGTGCGATTGCCTATAATGGGCATTTAACGTATATTTTTGGTAAAATCTTCTGCAACAAACAGGACAAGTAAAACGCGGCTCTTTTCCGCATTCATAAGTAATGTGACTATTCAAATGCCTCTTGTGTTTGTAATTTTTATTGCACTTTGGACAATAATGTCTGATTTTCGTGTCGGACTTTAAACCACCGATAAGCAGCCAATGACCACCTAAAAGCAAACAACACTTCGTTATTATCAGCAAGGTTTAAAACCACCACATTAAAAACAACATTTCGTCAAAGCCAGCCCATTAAAAAAAACAAATTTATTCCTTAATTTATGTCTTTTTTATTGTTATCTTATAAACTAAGTTTAGCTTACAAATTATGTATACAATTTAAAAAAAAGCAGCAAAATTCGAAATTAATTGTTTAAGATTAAAATGTTACAGTTTGACCTTGTGAGCATGGATGGACAACATATGGACGCGCATATTGTGTCTGTGCTTAAAAACCTTTCCACATAGAGGACACTTGACGGATGCCTCTTTGTTGCATTCGTAACGCAAATGCCGTAACATCGTGCTACGATAATTATAAACTTTATTGCAATTTGGACATTTATGGAGTACCGTTGGGACCTTCATCTGTGCCTGAAGTCGCCCACAAAACGCTAAAACAATGTTCATATTAATAAAATCGCTCGGAAAAGTTTAAAATTTGACAATAATTACGTTTAGATATTTTCTACGTGTATTTTATTGTAAGGTAAAAGTAAATTTTTGTTAAAAATGGCCACTTCTGAAAAAAACTACCACCATCTTATTAGGTACTTGCTACGATTTGCATTTATTAAGGTTATTTAGTGGTGTTTGTTAGTAAGAGAAGAAAATTTAAACTGGAAAATAAAATTAAAAAGACAAAAATAACGAAGAATTTTTTAAATCCTTTTATTAAATTACAATAATTAATATTTAATGAAATGTTTGTTGTCCGTGAATGTGATAGAGGTGTTTATACATCGAACATTTTTGTTTGAAGAGTCTTGAACAAACTGGACAGCTAAAAGTCGGGTTCTTCTGACATTCGTATTTTAAATGTCGCCATAGGGATCGTTTCGCTTTATACGTTCGAGAACAATTCAGACATACGAAGAATTCGCCTGGAAAATAAAAATTTTGAAGACAAATGCTTCAAAAGAAACACAAGTAACGTTTACAACAAGAAATTTTAATCAAATTATTTTTTCTATCTAGAAAGAAACCCAAAAAACTTACCTTTCAATTCTTTTAACCCCAACAAAAATAAAAAAGTAGGCATTCAAAAATAATATCTTATTTATTTAAATAAAGATATCGTTTTTAACACGCCAACAACACACCTTATTATTATATATTTAACAGTTGTTTCTTACATAATACTTAACTTTTATTTATTAACAAATTCCTTATACATCAAGTGCAAAAATTAATTTTTCTCGTTTCATTATAAAAAAGTACAATTCCAAAAATATAATAGTATAAGATTGTTTTCACTTATAATAATTCATTAATTTATTAACTAACATATAATTATAGTATAATCAAGTAAAAAATGCATGCATTTTTATGTCCATTTGGTTGTCTACACTGTAAACGAATTGATGCATGAATTTTTGAGTTCGTCATACTACAAGAAATAAATCACCACTATGCGTCCAAATTATGCACCATTCGAACATGTTGCAACATGCGCGCTCGCATCTTCGCTTTGTATTGACAATCTCTAACTGGACAAGGAACCGTTGGTAATTTCTCGCACTCGTATCTGATGTGTCTTTTCATAGAACTGAAGACTTTGTACACCCGTCCGCATGTATTACACATGAAAGCGTCGTTCACAGCCGAATAACCGGTAACGATGGCCTTCTCGCGTCTGCCACAATCGTACTTAATATGCCTGCGCAAAGAACCTCTCACTTGATAAGTCTTGTTGCATCGGTCACAACGGTACGGCCTCGGACCACCTAAAAATTAATTATTTAATCATTTACCCGTTATTCCGAACAATTTTTGATTAGTATGTTTTTTTCATGATTCAAAAGGGTATGTGTTTTATTTATGTGTATGTTAGTGCAGCAGATCTCCCACCGAACAATAAAGTATATATAGAAACAATAAAATTTTAATATTGGATGGATATAAAAAAGGAGGAATAAATAAACAGTAGGTTTTGTGAGGGAGATTCTATGAATAAGTGTAAAAATAAACGGGTGATTTAAAAAAAATTGATTAGATATCAATCGTGTAAAAGAAATAATTTTAAGTTAAAAATAAAGATAATACTTCAATCAACGTTCGTTTTCGAGATGTTGTTATGTATATTCAAAAATATATTTAATAATATTACAGAATAAATTATAGAATTCCTTTCTCGTTCGGTGTCTAAAATTTGTGCATCATAGACTGCGAAAGATCGAGAGATTATAGCCTAATTCCAAAATAGTTATTTATGCACTAAGACTACGAGGCATTGAGGGATTATGCCAAAGCGCTTGTGGACAAATTATCAATAAGGAATCGCTTGATTCACGAATTTATTCTTCTGCCAAAACTCCTTAAGAGTTAATCATGCACTAAAATCGCAAAAAAATAACAATAGATTAAATTCGCCAACAGATGCAATGGCTATGACAACTGATGGAAGATCAACTACTTGACTAACACTTGTTTGACTTTTTTATTGATAAGGTCAGAATACGCAGCAGCTATTAAAGCATCACGTAGATTGGTCATCACGTGCTGTAAGGTATTTAGCATAACATTAACAATTGCTTCAGTAGTAACATATTTGGGAGAAAATTGAACAAAAAATATCTGGTGAAGCAAAATTAGAAGAATTGGAAGACTACTAAATATCTATATGTGCCAGTATGTTCGTTCCACTCACTACGAGATAACACTCAGAATAGGCGATCCTTGTAATATCATTGATGTCTTTGCAATAGCACCTTAGGCAAGTACCTTAGGACTGTGAGTTGCTGCTCATAAGATATATTAGTCTAGAATATGCTTCGTAGTGAGACCATCTGCCAAGTATCTGCTGGTAATACACTCAAGAAATACAATTCAAAAATATATTTAATAATATTATAGAATAAATTATTATAGAATTCCTTTCTCGTTCACTGTCTAAAATAGTTATTTGTGCATCAAAGACTGCGAAAGATTCACGCATTTATTTCTCTGCCAAAACTCCATAAGAGTTAATTATGCACTAAAATCACAAAAAATCGAAAGAGTGTAGCAGAGATCTTGCCATCGTAATCATCAACCATAAATTGCTGCTGATTGACCAACTCATTTATGACTTGTATTTCCGAAATAGAGATTTATACATTAAGGCCACGAAGGATGGGGAGGTTATAGCCGAGGTCTCTTGCAGCCTTGAGGCTTTTCAATTGAGATCGTCAACAACTCTATAATGAGTCAAAATCTCATTTCTGGCCCGAATGTCCAAATGAGTTATACATATATGCAGTAATGTCGCTAAGGATTGAAAGAGATAGTTTTTAATCAAGGCATTTTAATCATTATTTGATATGAAGTAATTCAGCTCCAAGATTTCGAAGGATCTCAGCTGTCAAAGATAAATAAGTTCGGATATCTAAAGTAGTCCTTTCTTCACTAAGATTGCTTGTGTCTACCTTGCTGCCAAAATCCTTCAATAAAAATTCTCAACAATAACTCGATGCTGATTTGCAGTTTCATTTCTTGTTGGGCTGCATAAAGTACTTATTTGTACTCTACCATTGTAAATAATCTTGTTTACAAATCCCCGAATACAAGCCACCACAGCTACAATTTATCAATTGTCAACAATAACGTGCTTCACGACTTATTTTTGTACTAAAACAGATGTTTTCAATCGAAATCAGCAAATATAAATCGCATCTGATCCGCAGTTCATTTCCAGTCTGATTGACAAAAATAGTCATCTGGGCACGATATTTCTTTTCTTGTATAGAAGTACAAAATATAATATCTGCAACTAAATTTGTATTTCAGTGCTGCGAAGGTTAATCATTGACATGCGGGTGAATGTAGAGTGTAGGTAGCAAGCTTTAATTGAGATCGTCGACGATAAATAACCATTTAATTCGCAGACTTACTTTTCATCTAGCCTAAAATGCTGTTCTTTAAATAGTTATTGTCCACAATAGCCGCAACGATTCATCGTGACAACCTAAGATTTTGTATAATCTCTTTTAACTGTTGTTCACTTCTGAAAATGTTGTCCAGTATAGCAATTTGCATTCCAATACGTGCCAAAATACTGCGAAAGATGACATATCAATTCAGAGCACCATCTGGATTGAATAAGGAAAGACTTTTCACTTTTGACATTTTATCCAACAACGTTGTAAAAATGTTGGCAAATTCATTTCTGATGCGGTGTCCAAAAGAAAATAACTTTGACATAAAAAGCTTAATGTCTTTGTTATTATTAAGTATGAAGTATACTTCTAGAGTATGGATTATTACCTGTAATACAATTTATCAAAACTTTGAATTGGCTTGTTTTGCTGATACATTAATCTAGCTGTGCACTTATCCAAACATGGGTTGATACAGCTCACAAACATATTAGAAACGTTCAACGTTAAGGATTACAACTGCATGATATTTTTGATTCAAACCCTCATCTTTTTGTGGACAATCTTCGGGTCAAGTCAAACCTAGTATACAATAAATGATTTAACTTCTCGTCTGAATTCAAGCATTATCTTTAGCTTCAGTTGATTGTAACTCTTAATGATAAAATAATATACTATTGAAAATACTCCATTGAATACATTCTTGTGAATCCAATATCAATAACTGGAACGTATCAACAAATGTATGAACCTCACTATGTACCCCAATGAATAGGTCAAAAAACATGAAAGGAAATGTCAAAATCTTTGATAGTCCTGTTATTTTATGAATAACTTTAAAAGGATGTTTGTTATCAACTGCACAAGTTCAAAAACATGGTTGAGTGTTGGCGTAGTTTGATGAATTCATTTTGACTGTAAAATTAATCAAGAACGTTCTGCTAATCTTGAAGGTTTTGGTGATGAAACCTTTTAAAACAATTTTAAGGAACTTGGTGACCCCAAAAGACTTGCTACAAGTCATGTTGTAAGTTCCTAGAAAAGTGTGATATAGAAAAATGTATAGACAATAAATTCTGCGTCCATTTTGACGAGGACCAAAACAGCACTTTGAAGGTACTAAAATCATGTATTTGAGACAGCTTTACTATAACACATTAAGCTGTCTTAGTTCTGAATAAAAAGACATAAACCTGCAAAGTTACTTTTGCATTATTCCTTTAAATATTACTGCTATTGTATACATACAGGGTGTTATGTATATACAGGGTGTGTCAAATGTCTGGAATATAGCCAATAACTTCGGCATTGGTGGTTTTAAAGGAAAATGTTACAAATACAAGATCCTTTATTAATCGTGGTGCGTGTTTTGGCGAGATTTGCCTGTTTGTATTGTTTTTGTTTCGTTGCTATGGCAACCAACATTGTTATTTTAAATGGGATGCATATGGTTTTTTTTGCATACTTTGATAGAGAATAAATCCTTCTATGCGATGAACATATCAAATCATATGGTTGTATAAGAAAAAAATGGAGAAAAAATGCGTTTTCTGAAAATATTAAATCAGCAAATCACAATCAAAGTAGGCGCCGAAATAATGCCGTTGACAGCTTTAAATGTCAAAAAATGACAGTTTCAACAATTATGAATAATTAATGATGTCTGGGTACGGTGACACATATTTAATGTACAACAATGTACAAACTTCACTTTGAGTGCGTTTTCTATCATTAATATTTGGATTCCTTTTCGGTCACCTAATTGCGCCATATTTGTTTAAACTGTCAATTTTCTGACCTGCTTTGATTGTAATTTGCTGATTTAATATTTTTTGAGAACGCATTTTTTCTTATACAACCATATGATTTGATATATTCATCGCGTAGAGGGATTTATCCTCCATCAAAATATGCAAAAAAAAAAACATATGCATCCTATTTAAAATAACAATGTTGGTTGCCATAGCAACGAAACAAAAAAAACAATGTAAATAAGCAAATATCGTCAAAAAATGCACTACAATTGATAAAGAATTTTTTATTTGAAAAATTTTGTTTAAAACCAGAAATGGCGAAGTTATTGGCTATATTCCAAACATTTGACACACCCTGTATAGAGAAGATTATTAACGTGTTTTTAATATTTCTACTTTGATATTGAGTTTGTTAGACATTAATCAAATAATTATTTTTATGATCGATACAAATTGAATACAATTTTCTGAGTATTCAACCTCTTTAAAAGAGTGTGAGGTCTACAATTTAAGACAGAATTTTTATGTTATATAGTGTAAATCATTACAATTTCGATTAGATGATAATGTTCTCTCTGAATTTATTTGGATCGATTCGACTGAGGAGTGCTATTAAGCCAAAACCGGTCTTCAAATTCATATAAGTAGGTAATAGAAAACTAAACTTCAAAAACTATGATAAAAAACTCAAGTTTTAACAACAAGCTTCAACTAGGCTTCAGAAAAGTTATCATATCACTAAAAACTTTACTAAAATAATTATTTAGCCTCTAATCGATTCTAAAAAATTAAAGTATATTATAATAATTATAGCTAAATATTCTATTTTATGATAAATATAAAAAATATCTAATAAATAACCCATTACCAAAACATGTCGAAAACGAACACTTGAAGTATAAAACTTTAATTTAATTTAAAATTAAATTTCTTACACACAATATCGATTTAACCACCATTTTCAAATCACCTTGTATAACATGCCAATTAGAAATTAAAAATATTTTTTAAAAAATAATTTATTTAAACGAAAATATAAAAAACAAAAAGTAACATTGAAAAAAAAAAAAAACAAAAATTAAGAAAATCCAAAAAAAAATTATTTTCACTTATTTCTACGGTGTTTTACCATTTCTTGATGAGCGGTTAAGAAATGTTGTCTTAAACTTGAATTTTGCGTATAAGCTTTATTGCATAGGTGGCAAATGAAATGTGCTATCCCATCGCATTCGTATTTTCTATGTCTGATTAGATTCGGTTTATGTTTGTAAGATTTTCCGCATTTTTCGCAACCATACGGTTTTGTCACATCGTGTTTTCTCGGATCTAAAACAGAAATTAAAAAGACACCACATGTTAAAGCTTTAAAAACAGTACGATTAATTTTTTCCCCTGTGACAATCACAAACACTTATAATGATATAGTTAAGCACTCTTTGTGATGTTAAAGCGTTAATTAACATTTCCTTCTTTTTAATCATGCGAGAATAAAAAATATAACAGAATATTTAATTTTATTAAAAAATCATCAAACAGAGAAAGATAGTTTAGGTGATCCTTGACACTGGTGAAATTTCTTCCAATGCCTCTCCATGCTGCATTTTTGTGTAAAACCTCTATTACATTCCGGACATGTAAAATAATTTTTTGTTGTGCATTCGTATCGTTTGTGTTTCATTAAATTTTGATAGTACTTGTAGGACTTATTGCACGTTGCACACGTAAATGGTGGACCTAAAAGATTTTATAAATTAAAATTTAATTTTAATTAATATTAAATTATTAAAATTATCGATGAGTTACAAGAAATAATTTCTTTGTTACGTTTTTGTCGCTATTTTATTTATTTTGATTTTATAATCTCGATTTTTCACATTTTATTTATTTATATTTTTTTTTGTTCTTTCCGGACACTTTCTATAGGTAATATATTAACCATTAACATTATTACTAACGGATTGTTTCAAAAGTAATGTTCCAAACGAAAAGTATATGTAGAAAATTGGGTTGAATTACGTTAAGTAATTTAAAGAATTGATAATAATGGCGGATCCAAAATACTTTTCTCTTCAATCATTTTGGTATATAAATAATTTTATTTTTGGTATTTAGGATTCTGGTCGATTTTCATCATATAAATGAGATTTTTGCTCTATTCGATAAGAAAAAACCTTTATTTTTCTTTCCACCGGTTTCGGCGTACCTTTCCTGATGATGGTGGTGTCATAAGAAAACGTTGTTTCAAAAGCATCATTTCTTATATTAATACACAAATTTAATAAAATAGGACATATGAAGAAATAACCTCACTCTTCAAGATTAAGCAGAAATATTATTATTATAATATTATTATTTATTTATTTATATTATTCGAAAATTTTAATTGTTCTTTCAAACTTGTGTGTATGAAAATTCACAGAGATGTGGAACCCAAAACTGATAGACTTAAATTGCCACGTCTTATCAATTTTGATGGAATGTTTCTCTTCAGAAAAATTCTCAAAATCTTGGCATATGAAAAGAGTTCCTCCATTTGTTACCAAGCCTTTTCGAATTGCAACAGTGCTCATTGTTTTATCAAAACATCTATTGTAGCTTGCTTGTTCTTTGAACTTTTCACTGATCTCTTCTTGCTGCTGGGAGTAATCTAAATAGGTTACTTCATCATGTTCCCAATATATCATATAAACCCAAATCCCATTTTTTCCATTAGAAGTACATAAAAAATGATAATAACATATGTATATAACCTAGATATCTTCATATAACCCCAAAATACCCCATGACTAGTCGCATCTTACAAAGGATATCTTCAGCTACCATCTACTGCTGCGAACATAGACTCTTTAGCTGACTACAGGAAAATTTTGAAGTATTCGTAATAGTAATTACCCAGCAAAGAGATATGAAATTCGCTACTTTATGTCGATAGTGATCTAAAGGCTCGGAAAATAAATTCAACCACATGGATGTGAGCAAGGCGTACATTGCCTAAACTCGCAAGGCCTTAAAGTCTAAACCAGTCGTAAAGTTGAAGTCATGCCAAACCCGAACGAGCAATCAAAAATAAAATTGGTGCTAAAAATTACAAGAAAGAATTCCAAGATTGACTACCAGAATCTGTTTTCATTCCTAAGACAACTAACACCATAACTTCCAAATTCCAGATATGAAACTAAAACTTTGCATTTCCTTAGTTGTTTTGTAAAGAACAGTATTAACAACCCAAGTTAAAACCTAATCACACTTTTTGAGGATTCCTCACTGTGATATGCTAAATACAAATATGTCACCAGTTTGATCTTAGATGAAATCAGATGCTGCAAAGAAAACTCAATGCCCGTCGAAACTACAACCATCACCATAGTCCTCAACGTAACCTGCAACATCTCCGCCACCAACATCCTACTAATGAATAGGAGACCTCACGTACTGTCTCCTATTATAGCCTCCAAATAGCTCACCAAATGATAGAGTAAGTAACAAACTACAGTTATTATTATTATTTCATATCGTTTTATAGAGAACTCAAGAATAACGTGAGAAAACAAGTCAAGTTAGCCAGAACAGGGCCATCTGGAAAAAACACTGCATATCTACCGAGAGAAAAGTGAAGATATACAAAATATGTGTTAGGCCAATAATGATATACTAGACGGAGAAATTTTTGGAAATACATGATGGGATCAAATAAGAAACAAGAAAATTCGGGAGGAAAGCCAGACGAAAAATATGGTAAAATAGATACACGCAGAAGACTACCATAGATTGCCATAGATTGTACAGCAGCATCCCAAGGGTCGCTAGAACAGCCTGCATAATAATAGAAAGATCATTCTGATCACAACAAATGCAGCCAGAACAGAATGGATAGACCAAACCTTTATAGCTTCTCCAAAAAGGATGAAAAAATGAAATACAAAGTGATATAAAAGATGAGATATACACTTTGAAACGGGTAAAGTATATCAACACGATCATTTAAGTTCTTATTTTTTTGACAAGGAACCATTTCGTATTCAATTCGTCAAAGTGGTAATTCAATTGGAGTGTGACAAAACATTGATCTGCCAAGGAGGAACGTGACAGACTGCTAGATTGGTGGTTAGTATACAATATGGGATGTTAGTACTAGAATGCTCTAATTCTAGAGTTGTTCTCTTTTATTGCCATTACCAAAGCTATGTGACGTCAACCTCAATATGATTTAATATCACTTCCACGTTGAACCCTTGGAAACTCAATTTTGCAGTCAATTGTCCACACCTCTCCTTTGTATATAATATCTAACACTATTGTTTAAAATCATTAATATACAGTGTTCTCCAAAAAGTCAACAACACCCGTTTTATTTCTGTTCCATTACATCAACGTCTCTGAAATTTAGCTTATATGGGAGGCTCATACAGATCTTTCGATGTAAGGTATTTTCAAGATGGTGGCCACTTCCGGTCCCCCGGAACTAGACCTCAAGTTCGTTATTTTAAATGGAATGCTATAGTTTTTATTGCACCTTTTAATTGTACGCGAAAAAATATGTTGACTTTGATAAATGTTACTAGTACCTAGCATTTTTCGTTTTGCAATTATTTTGATTTTAAGTTTTTTTTTTTTGGTAAATTTCACCATCTATCTTGGTATGATTACTCTTCGGATGATATCAAATAGATTGCCATTTGTTGTATCAGAGTATCTTGTACAGGATGGTCAAAAATTTAATTATCCATATTTAATGCCAAGAAAGCTGAGAATTTTAACTGGAATTTTTTTTAATTTTAAATTTATTTAAATTTTTTATCCAAACCTAATTTTTGTTTTCATTGTTTCATTTATTTGTTCTTCTATTTGCTATTTTTGGTAAATCAAAGATAGTAAACTAAAAGATTATCAATCAAAGTTAATTGTAAAAATAAATTAAACGAAAAACTGTCAAAATATCATGGCCTAATAAATGGCAAACTCCCTTTCTGGTGAGCTAATAAAATATGGGATAAATTTTCGACTTTCTTGTCATTGAATGCGGAAAAAAGGTAATTCACTTTTTGACCAGCCTGTATAAGATACTGTGATACAGCAAATGACAATCTATTTGACAGCATTTGAAGAGTAATCGTGCCAATTTAGAGCTTTTTTTAATGAACGTTTGCTGAGATATAGAGTTTTAAAGGGCATGGTGAAAATTGCCAAGAAAAACTTAAAAACAAAATAACTCGAAAACGAAAAACGCCAGGTACCAATAACTTTTATCAAAGTCAACTTATTTTTTCGCATATAATTAAAAGGTGCAATAAAAACTATAGCATTTTTAAAATAACGAACTTGTGTGATGGTTATGGCCACCATCTTGAAAATACTTTAGATCGAAAGATCGGTATGAACCTCCTATACAGGGTGATTCAAAAAACCGCTGACAGACTTCTAGGGCAGGTAATACATCAAAAATTAAGATGAAAAGTCTTAATATACATGGGGTTGCAAATGCCTCCTTAACGAGATATAGCGGCTCAAAGTTTCTTTAAAATTAAACATTATTTGCAATAAAAAGCCCTTTTTTAAAAATATTTTCAACTCCACTGCTAATTTTGTCAAACGGGCAGTATTTTCGTGTAAAGTGATCAATTATCTATCAATTGGTCTCTTACAAATCTTTGATAGATCGTTGATCACTTTACACGCGTAGAGAGCAATGGCGTAGACAATATTTTTAAAAATGTGCTTTTTGCGGAGGCATTTGCGACCCCATGTATATTAAGACTATTTATCTTAATTTTTCATGTATTATCTACTCTAGAAGTCTGTCAGCGGTTTTTTGAATCACCCTGTATAAACTAAATTTCAGAAACGTAGATACAATGGAACAGAAATGAAACTGTTCTAACTGTTGCTAACTTTTTGGCGGACACTGTAGATACTTAAGAATTGTATTACAATATTCTTATCGTACATAAAAAATACAATATACATACTATTTATATGAATGAATTATACTCAAAAATCTTGTAAATCAGTTGCTTCTATCAGCATCATTAACGCCCCTTAATATAAATATTACTTGTACATTTTTTGCTCATTTAGTAGAAACTGGTTTCTAAAAATACATTAAGTCTAGCTTAATGAACATTCTTGATTTTGAATCTCCCCTACTCACGTATCATCAATGATAAGATAAGCACATGTGCATATATTCTCCACAAGACTTTAAAATATTTACATAGTCACGAAGTTGACGTGTCCACCCAAAAGTTAACCATATTTTGTCTCACACTTGCAAACTTTTGATATTCTTCTACTAACTTAGTCTTCATCTAGAACCAGACTCAACGTTTTGAATACAATAATATAATTTTGACATGGTATTTTCGTTTGATACAATACTTTTGAAACAATTAGTTTATATGAAATCACCTGAGCGATCATGTTATCATAATCATGTTGGAAGTCAAAAAGCAGATAGGCAACCCACATAATTATGACATAAATGCTTTAGTGATTTTTAAACATATATTTATCTATACAGAAATAAAAGGATTTTATAAAAATAATAGTGGTCTCATTTCGATTTATAAACATTCACTATTAAATTTACTCCACCCAAAAATATAACTTCAAAAAGAAAATTTTTTTTAATCAATAAATAAATAAAACTTATTTTCACACTCATCTTAAAATTATCAAATACTGTATCATCGTGATAAATCACAAATATTTTCCATCACATTACTTCTTCGTATGTTTTTACCTCCCACATTGAAACGCGTAATGTTTGTTTAAATAAAACCGATACCGAAACCGCTTATTACAGATTTGACAACGATATTTCGGGTCAATGTTGCACTCGTGAGTCATGTGTCGTCGCAAATTTCGTTGTAAAGTGTAGCTTTTCTCGCAAGTTGGACACCAGTACTTGCCGTTCTTGTAGTACTGGGCGTAACGTATTTCTAAAAACAGACAAGAAAAATTTCGTTTGGATACTTTTTCTTGATAGAAACAAACAGATTCCTTGTCATCAATAAAGTGCAGAAAAAAAGTGCGGCACAACAGCTCTCACTCATGCAAAAAAAAAATCTGGTGTTGATTTGGATCAACAAAACAAAGCTAAAAAAAAACTAAAAATAAAAAACGACTTCACAAAATTAACAAAAAAAGAAATGAATAAATAAAACAAAATTAGTTAACTTGTAACGAAAAAACATTTTTATTGTACTAAATAGAATGATAAAAAATTACAAGTTATAGATTATCAGGTGCGTGAATGTTGAGGAAATGAGCTTTTAAGTTGCTTTTATGACGAAATCTTCTTGAGCAAATTGTACATTTAAATTGAGGTTCAACGCCACATTCGTATCTCATGTGTCTTATTAAATGACCTTTCTGTTTGTATGATGATTTACAGTGCGGACAAAGATATCGGCCGTCAATGTCTCGGTCAAAAACAAGGTACCTGAAAACTAAAATCTATGTAAGCACACAAAAAAATGTAGATTAGCTTTAATTAAAAAAAAATTGTTACTTTTATCCAACACCTTTTAGCTTTATTTTTTTAAATTTTATCCAGACCAAGCGGTTGCACATGTGTGTTCGATCTGGACAAACCTTTACAAACATAATTAAAAATAAGAAATCCCAAAAATCTTTCTAAAAACTTTATTTAAGTCAAAATTTCACAAATTAAAACGGCTTAAATTTCATTTTTTAAAAAACATTCAGAAATTTTCGGGCCGTGAACATATTTAAGATGAATTTTTAAATCATAGTTGTGCTTAAATTTTCGATCGCACAATCCGCATTGATGTTTCGGTTCTTGTCCGCACTCGTATCGCATATGACGAGTTAAAGAATGTTTTAAACTGTATGATTTCGTACAATTTGGACAAATAAATAATTCGCCTAAAATCCGGACGGGTCTTTTTGATTTTCTTCCGCTGGATGAAGAACCCGATTTACCACGTTTCTTTTTCTCTTGATCACCATCCTTAGGGCAATTTTCTTGGTCAACAAAGTCGAAATTAAATTTATTTATTCCTAGAATACCAATAAATGTCCGAGTTAGATTTATTTTTATTTTTGACCGCCCAAATTTCCTACTTCTTCTAGATAAGTTCATGCACACAACACAAATTTAATTTAAACAAAAAAAACTAAACATCAAATAATAAAATAATACGGTAACTAAACAACAAAATCTAAATTAAACTAAATACACACAAAGACAAAAAAACAAACAAAAAATTAAAATCAACATTCTTTAAACATCTTTTTTTCTATGAGTATTCAATACATGTGTTTCAATTTCTGTAATATCGATGTGTTGAAATGAACAAGAAGCGCAAGCGTATCTACGAGGAGCTTCCGTTGTGAAACATTCTTTAGAATGAGCTGATTTCTTTGAGAACTCAATCAATTTCAAACAACGCGGGCATTTAATCGTATCGGGTGGTTTCTTAAGCAAATTAATATCCATCTCACAACTATAAACTTTCTTTTTTGGAACAACATCTTTTTTAGTCATCGCTAAGAATCGTTTCATTCTCTCTTTCCTCAATTGACCAAATGCGTGTTGTTCATCGTGTCTTTGGTTATCTCGATTGTGAATAATTTCAACGGATTTTATTGCATTTTCAACATTCTCTGTTATTTCCGGTATCGGAGTTGCAATAATTTTTTCTTGTTTTATAATAGGAATTTTTTCGTAATAAATCGTTGAGATATTAAGAACTTTTATTTCTTCTTTCTTCTGGTCTAAAATAAAATAGATTAGAAACAACGTCACGATAAAATTGGAGAACTTTTTAAGTAAAAAAGAAGTTAAAATAAATAAATAAAACAAACATTTTCCTAAAATTCGTCTAATAGAACCCAAAAGAAAAAAATCGCTTCAAAAATGATAACAAAAAACATTATTACACCATTAAACTATGTTTTTTTCTTAAATGATTCAAGAGATGCGCTTTGTGATATGCAGCGTATGGACAAAACTGGCAGGAGAAGTTTTTAATCTTGCTGCACTCGTAGTTCTTGTGCCTGGAAAGATTTGGTTGATGGCTATAAGATTTCCCGCAGGTTTTGCACACGTGCCTCTTCTTTGGGAGGAAAACTGAAAAACCCAAAAATTAAATTAACTTAGAACTAAAACGATCAATGCAAAATTAAGGAAAAAATCTTAAAAAAAAAAGAAATGGATCACCAAAAAAATAAAAAATAAAAACACTACACGACACCGAACACAATTTTTAGAGGTTTTAAGCAAAAAGCGGTGAACACCACACAAATAGCCTTAAATTGTCTTAAATAAATAAATGAATAAATAAATTAACAAAATAAATAATAAATACATATTATAATACAAAAAAAAAAGTAAACGAATATTATATTAATAAATTTATTTTGAAAAATAATTTAGCAAAACCAAGAAAAAATTAAATTAAAATTTATATCCGTCTTACGATGACTCCTGATGATGATCAAAAATGATCAAAATTGGGAGAAGAAATTTCTTAGTTTCACATAATTTATTTATCAATTTTTACTCTTGCGTAGAAAATTAATTTTTATTTTGATCCTGAAACAAAAAACAATTAGAAATATAATAAAATAAAAATTATTTGATAAATATCTTACCTTTTCGAAAATTAAAATAGTTATTAAAAAAACTTTGATTTAAATTTTTTATTTATTTTTTTATGGCATCGCGATCAACATTTTATTTTAGTGTCTAGAAGTAGAGTTTTAAAAATGGTTAAATAATTAATGTACTATTTGAAAAAGTTTTGTGGATTGTCTATAATTTTAGAAAAAACAATTAAAAATAGTTTTGTTAGTATAGTTTCATGACGGTTATAATAATACAACCTTGATGTAGCTAGCATATCGCTTTGAGAAGGATTTAAAATAACATAAAGTTTCTTATTACACATTAAATAATCAGTACCGGTTTCGGCCAACACAAGCATCATCAGCTCAATCTCCAAACAGTTCAGAAAAAATCACGGAATTAAAATAAATACAAATTTAAAGGAAATCGAATTACAATTTCTTCTTCTTCGTGACGAAAGTCCTAGGGTTATGTCCTAGAGTACTGGTGGTCGCCATGACTTTAGTTTTCCATCGCGGCCAATCTATTGTTATCTATCTTGGATACATCCTCATTCCAAACTCATCTTCTCACCGTGCACATCGCACTACTTCCTTCAGCGAATTACACGCTATTGTTTTCTGGATTTTCATCTCCTTTGTATGGTACGCTTGTTCTGTTACTTGCGTCTCCGCATACATGTCTTATATATTCTTCATTTTGTTTCAGTCGACATACACTTGTTTCTCCAGATTGTGTGCTTTAGCACTCTAGCGATTGTGGTTGCCTTTTTGTTTTACAATATTGCCTTAGATATCAGTAAGTCGATAGAAAATTTAATAATTAAATTCCGATACATCATATTGTTAATTATTATTTAAACACTGTAGGTTATCCTCAGTATTAGCCAGTATGACATAGGGATGGTTGTACAATATGCCGCTAAATCTACCTGATAACTATCCGGCCGATAAACTTATAGAGAAGATAAAGATATTCGCTGTAGTAAACTGTTTTTGTCGGTAGGACTGCTATCGGCGAAATAAGAGTCGGTTGGTAGTAGTTTTCCCCCATATCTAGTGATTTGTGTCGTAGATTGGTAACGCTAACGTCTTTCTTTGAAGTTTTAATTATGATTTTGACAATAACAATTGTTTAAAGAAATGTTTCACGACAGACAACTGACACAAAGTACGTATAGGGTTAACAGTTAATGTTATAGGTTAGCCTATAACATTAATGAAACTAAATATTGCACTTAAACGATGATATTTATTGTATATAAATTAGATTTCTACCGGTTTCGACCGTGTCATCTTCAGGAAATCTTTAAAATCTTTCAGTGCAATATTTAGTTTCATTAATTCACACGATAATAAGGAAAACACAACTCCAATTATAACATTAATGGCTAATGTATGGTTATGTAGTAACCATACAAAGTTTTTATATAAAAACTTTGGTCACCATAAATATCTGCCAGATAACTGTCTTATCGGCACCGTTGAGTACACGATAAGTTATCTTGCCGATAATTTCACCGACAAAAATATCCCTACATTGTAAAACACCACAAACTAACTTATCGACCAGATAACGCTGTCGGGAAGTTTTTCGGTATATTGTACAACCGGCCCATAGTCATACAGGATGATATATGCCAGTATAATACATATCAAGTTAATTATTTTTTAACATATTCCAAAATAAGTTATCTTCTCTCACCATTTCACATTTTTACATTGTCTTGTAGATTTATTGATTTTGTATCCTATTCGTCTTTTATATTCGTATTTTGTGTAAAAAAAATTCCTGTTTGAGCTTTCTAAAGAATTCTTCTTCTAAAAAGATACAATCTCAATAAGCGATTGAACCAAACGAATATTTGCAAAGAACATATCTGGGTTCCGTATGACGACCATAGTCATCAAACCTTCAATTTGAACACTCACAAAAATATAACCCAGCTGAGATTTACCGAAAGAAATTATCTGGCACTAAGTGGTACTAGAAATGTATTTGCTTCGTTAAGGGCCCGTTGTACAATATACCAATAAACTTCCCGACAGCGTTATCTGGCCGATAAGTTAGTTTGTACTGTATTACAATGTACGGATATTTTTGTCGGTGAGATTATCGGCAGGATAACTTATCGGGTACTCGACGGTGCCGATAAGACAGTTATCCACCAGATATTTATGGTTACCAAGGTTTTTATATAAAAACTTTGTTACCAACCTAAGACACAAATCACTAGATATGGGGGAAAACCACTACCAACCGATTCTTATTTCGTCGATAGCAATCCTACCGACAAAAACAGTTTGTACAACAGCGAATATCTTTATTCTCGCGATAAGTTTATCGGCCGGATAGTTATCAGGTAAATTTATCAATATATTGTACTCAGCGGTGCCGATAAGATAGTTATCCACCAGATATTTATGGCTACCAAGGTTTTTATATAAAAACTTTGTTACCAACCTAAGACACAAATCACTAGATATGGAGAAAAACTACTGCTAACCGACTCTTATTTCGCCGATAACAATCCTACCGACAAAAACAGTTTGTACAACAGCGAATATCTTTATTCTTAAGATAAGTTTATCGACCGGATAGTTATCAGATAAATTTATCAATATATTGTACTCAGCGCTGCCGATAAGACAGTTATCCACCAGATATTTATGGTTACCAAGATTTTTATATAAAAACTTTATTACCAACCTAAGACACAAATCACTAGATATGTGGAAAAACTACTACCAACCGACTCTTATTTCGTCGATAACAATCCTACCGACAAAAACAGTTTGCACAACAGCGAATATCTTTATTCTCCCGATAAGTTTATCGGCCAGATAGTTATCAGGTAGATTTATCACTATATTGTACAGCCACATATAGCAAAATAAGGAAACGAGCTTTTTCACATTTAGATGTGTCTTTTTTTATTTTTTCCTTTACCGATTTCGATAAGTCAAGATCATCATCTGGTGAAAAAATGGTTACAAGATCTTCTATAGAAGTTAAATTTGCTGTTGTCGGTACATACATATATACAATTAAAGTTAAATAATTTGATGTTAATTTTTCGATATTAACCTCATATATTAATAAAAGCGTTCAAATGCCAACCATAGAAATAAATGGCTACTAACAAAAACTTATATGTTGATGAGTTTATGTACTAGGAAAAATCGCGATTGCAAAGTAGGTAAAGAAAAGGAAGATACAAAGAATTGATCTGAAAATATTTTCAAGAAATATTGACTTTTTTATACCAACAAAAAAATGATAACTGGTGGACGACATTGTCGTGAGACATAAGACAGTTAGCAAAGTACGGAAAGCATTGCTAACAATAGAGAAGCTTTTTTCGTTGAATGGTTCGAAAAATTTATAAACTGTGGGAAGTATTATGTTAGCCCTACATAATAGGACGGAACCAGACGGAACTTCGAATATCAGGTAAAAAAACACGAAACAAATACCAAGTTAGAAAAACCTGGTCTGTTATATATTATACCTGGACTTCTGATCTCGATTGCAGGTGAATACGGTTAAGTTGAATCAGGTAGACGTGGCTGTTCAGATTGAATTAGAGATTTTATCCAGAATAGTTCTTTGAATCCTTTATTTCGATGTTTTGACAACGTTTAGTGAAGATTTTGTCCGCTACCAAAGGTGCTTTCACGTTTTTGTCACTATGGGTCAATAACACACTTTTTCACTAATTCTCCACTTTTCACCAAACACTTTTTTATATCACAAAATAATTCTCTCTCAAAGCGATAGATTAACAATAGAATATATATGAGATTTTATATTTTTTTTATAAACTATAAACAATCCATAAAACATTTGTATACTTAACGAACTATTAAATAAAATAAAAGATATATCACATTTATATTTCCCGTAAAACTCTATTTTCGAGAACTTCAGACACTAAAAAAATATTTAAAAAAATTTTGTGTTAAAAAAATAATTAAGAAAAACTAATTTAACAAAACTATTTGTATTTTTATTATCTACCAGGACCGCTAAGCAAAAAAAAAAGAAAACAATATATAGGTATATATTACAAATTATAAAGTTCATGAAGCATGCTAAAAAAAATTTAAAACAATAAAACCGAGTAGAGTAATTAATAAAACTAATAAATACATAAATATAAAATACAGGATACGTAGTGATAAAAAAAATATGACAGCAGTTTATCATCATCAGGAACTATTACAATTATATAAAGAACGTAATCATGGTATAATTATTTTAAAAAATCACAATATGTCGTTTGATGTTATGAGTATTATTGTGTTGAGTTGTGTCGTTTGCGTCTTACATTAATAATAATACCCCTACCACCAGCTGGGTAATAAAAAAAGAGGAATCATTTGCGAACGTTATAAAAAAGCGTTGCCTTAAAAACAGTACCATCATTAAAACCTACTAACACACTTTGAAGGAAATCGTAGCTGCCCCTCGATAACTAAATATAACATTATCAACCCATTATTTTTTTATTCGTTCTTTTTTAATTTAATTTTATAATAATTTTATCGCAATCCGCAGCTACCAAAGTTTATGTGCGAACAATTTTTTTAATATACCTACCTATAAATTAATGATTAAAAAATGGAATATTATCACCTAGAGGAAAATAGTAAAAATTAAAGGTAACTTATACCTAAAATATTTTATATAATAAGGAACAATAACAATTGAGGCACTTCGATATGGGTTAACTTTTACGTTTACAAAAATATCACTTTCGCACGTATTGTGGGTCATATTGTCGTAGTAATTCTTTATGTCTTTTTATCGTTTGCGTTTTTATACACATTCTCTTAAAGTAATTTCTTTTTTGACCATACACACTCCGTAAATGCTGCCACTTTTCCATTTCTTTTTCTTTTTTTTTGTTCGATCACTTACAATATATCACAAGCATGAGAAAATCTGAAATTACACAACACCCCAAAGGTGTGTAATTGAAATAGAAAGTATTAAAAGGATATTATTAAAAAATAGTAAAAAAGAAAGAATGTGATCCAATGGTTTCGTGATTGCGTGAAGGCAGTTTTTTAGAGGTTTATTTTAATTGATTAAAATAAATATCTTGTTAGTTTTATAGAAAATCAGTCGGTTATTGTGTATCAGATTGAGTATCAAAAAAAGTCCATCGTTGTTTTTTTTTTTTTTTCGGAGGTATCAAAAGGTGGAAGTCTCGAGTACAAAAAACGTCTATAAAAATATCTTATATAAAAAGAGTATACAAAAAAAGCAAATAGCGAGGAGTACACATGTTTATAAATGTAGGTATGTATTATTGGTGAGGTGTGAAAAATCTTTCTCCACACCCAAAAATTGTCAGGAATAAAACCTTATTTATCATATTCTACCAAAAATATTAATAATAAAAATAGGAAGCCCTTAGTTATCACCATCTCCAGTCTCGACCTTCATTTCCGCCTTAACCACTGAATAATCAATTTCCTTATGCATTCTTTCCATATGCCTAGCCATGTGCATTTTTTGCTTGGCCTTATAAACACAAAACGGACACTTAAATTGCGGTTCCTTACCGCATTCCCATTTCTGATGATTCCTCAGCGAACTTTTTAACTTATAGATGCGTCCGCAAATGCTGCAATCATATCCCGGAGAAGAAGTCTCCGTGGACACCCTCGATTGCGCACCGGATTTAGACCCACCCTTCGCCGCCGTGCTTAAATCCATCGAGAGTGAAGACTTCGTGATACTTTGCAACATCGATTTCTTCATACTCTCACGCATCAACATCATTGGAAGGGCGAGATGAGCGGGCCAACGTTCCCATGGTCTTGCCAAGCTTAGATCTTCAGCTGAAACAAAAAAAAATGGTGTTAGTAAAAAATGGGGTGGGTTTTGATTTGGATGCCCAATTCCCATAAAAAAATAATTAAATTAAATAGAGATACACAAAAAATAAATATGCAAAAAGCTAGTAAATAAAGAAAAAAGGAAAATGAATTGATGAATTAATAAAAAAGAAAAAAAATAGTGCCAAAAAAAATCTGTTTTTATTTTTAAACATAAATTTTTGGTGAAAAAAAAACCAAAATTAGATTTCGAAGATAAAAATGCAATAAAATAAAATAACTAAACTAACGATCGTTCTTATGGGTAAAGGTGTCACAAATTATCGATTAGAAGTTGGTAAGAAGAAGGTAACTTGTAAAAAAATGGACAGCTTTAAATAAATAAAAACGGTCAAAACAATACGATAAATTGAAAATAAATTTAACTTATAAACTAAATATTTATGTAGAGTGAATTAATTTCATTATTCGATTATGTAAAAAAAAAATTTTTGTGTATATTCGACTAATAAAATGATGTGTTATAAAAATATTTAATGCATTAATCATTTCCTGATGATTGTATAGTTGCTGAAATCTGTTTTTATTTACATATTTCAAAAATTAATAGCATGATCTAATTACCGAAACTAGTTGAGATTTTAGAAAAAAATGTATGAAGAGTTTATAAATCTTGTTTAATATACAATCATTGATGCCACAAAGGAAATTTTAATGAATATTATTCTAACAGTAGTAAATAATATGATCAGGTGAAAAAATTGGGAATTTCATGCATTTGTAATCTTTCCTAAACTAGCTATTTCGTTATGAATAACTCTGTTTAACTCCCAACAGGATTTTGTAACCATCACCTATATACCTACATCACATACCATCACTAAAAGATAAAAAATGTGATCATGAAGATATAAAAAGTAATCTATTCCGCACACGTCGTCTCCTTAGGATGGTATAATTATGGAGAAATGATTAGATTAAATAGAAAATGTATCACGAATGCCTAAATTTTGTACAACCATTAACAAGTATCAATCCTCCATTTAAAACAGATTCTCAACCGGTTTCAATACCTATACCATCATCAGGAGATAAATTAATCCCATATTAGTTGTCTATTGATGATTGCATAATTATCAAACTTATTTAAATTTAAACAATGTAGCTCGGATGTGTAAAGACCTCTACACTTCGTTCTATTTGCAATAATTTGTGATTCTCCCACCTTTGAGTTAGATTCTTAACCGGTTTCATTAATTATACCATCATCAGGCGACCACTTATGCAGTAAAGACTTATTTTATGTCATATACATGTTATTGAGTCAGATACTTGGTTGGTAATCTTTCCCGCACTATGATGACTTTTTTAATAATTAAGGTACAATTCTGTGACAGGCGACAGATTGCAAACTACAAGCGACACTACTGGTTGTCGTACACTTCCCATACAAATTATATATGTACCAAAGTGTCGTCTGTGGCTTGCGGTTGGAACTAGCAGTTTGTCGCCTATCACGGAATTTTTAGACCTTTATGCATTTGCAAAAACAATATAAAACTACTTTATTAAATTTTCAACAATGAACTTTGTAGTCTTTACATGCTAATTTCCAGACTATTTGTTGTAAATGACTTTTATGTCATAACGCAAGTCTGTGCTACTACGCAAATTATATTATTATATTTTCTAGAATCAGAAAGATTATATTCTAGACTTTAAAAACTGTAAACATAACAACGACTACGAAGTTTAGCTCTTAAAGTGGATTGTTAATTTATCTTCAAAATACAATGCGTGTACCAGGTCGCAAATATAGCCCCTCGGCTACTATTACATACCAAGGCCACGAATACAGGTGTGTCAAATGTCTGGAATATAGCCAACAACTTCGCCATTTAACGTTTTAAAGAAAAATGTTTCAAATATAAATTTCTTTATTAACTATGGCGTATTTTTTGGCGATATATGCTTATTTGTACTGTTTTTTGTTTCGTTGCTATGACAACCAACATTGTTATTTTAAATGGGATGAAAATATTTTTTTTGCATAGTTTGATAGAGAATAAATCTCTCTATGCGATGAACATATCAAATCATATGGTTTTATAAGAAAAAAACTGAGATTTTCTGAAGATATTATCAGCAAATTACAATCAAAGTATGCGCCGAAATAACGCTGTTAACAGCTTTAAATGTCAAAAAATGACGGTTTCAACAATTTATCCTCAAAATTTATCATAAAACAATTTATCCTCTATCAAAATATGCAAAAAACATATAGCATCCCATTTAAAATAACAATGTTGGTTGCCATAGCAACGAAACAAAAAACAATGTAAAAAAGCAAATATCGCCGTAAAATGAGCCATAATTAACAAAGAATTTTTTATTTGAAACATTTTTCTTTAAAAAAACAAATGGCAAAATTATTTGCTATATTCCAGACATTTAAAACACCCTGTATAGTAATAAGAATATATAGTAGCCGAGGGGGTACAATCGAAGCAGCCACATAGTAAATATGTTGCTGTGTGGCTATCCACAGCATATTGAGTAATAGATTTTAAAATTTTGAAGGCTCTTGTAAGTCTAAAACGTAGGACCTCGGTCGCAAAGTGGGTTCGACTACCATTTATGTTAAGTATTTCTTTGATAAGTGTAAAGACAGGTGCTGCAACCGAGACGGCCAAATATAAAACACAGTGAAGTTCCACACCAAATACTTTGGATAATCAATTTTGAAGTTGAATATAATACCTTAAAAATAATGAAAGCCTGAAATATAGCGACTGATGTGAAACGCTATCTTTGATGACCTTGATGATGCCGAGACGCTACAATCGTGACTGTTAAGCATAAAACGATCAAACCAACTATTTTAGGTAACTAATTTTATCTGTAGCTGATCTCAAAACAATTATATTGCAACGACATAAAGTAAATTAATACAATATACTGAAACTTTGATGAATCATGTCATTAGTCGACTATACATAAATAAATGTGTTATAATTAAAAAAAAAATGTATGTGAATAAATTTCTATTGTTACAATCCTCCACTTACCTGCATAATCTGAATATATTTTATAATAAAAATTACAATTTATTATTAACATTAGTCATGAAATTGGTTTCGCAAAAATATTCATCAACATTTTTGCTATGTATCTTAATTCACTCTACACAAAATTGTAAAAAAACTTGTCAAAAAACCTATTTAAAAAAACACAAAAACTATTCGCTATGAACTTGTTGCGGTCCAACTTTGGTAAGAATCATTCCCGGATTGTTCTCCTCCAAAACACCAATTTTATCCTTATGTTGTCTTTTAATATGCCTAATCTGATGGGTTTTCCTTTTGGTACGTTGCGGACAAAACGGACACTGGAACTGGGGTTCTTTACCGCACTCGTACGTCAGGTGACGTTGTAACGAGTCTTTACGAACGTACATTCGACCACATTGAAGACAAGTAAAATTGCCCTTGATTCGGTTATACGATGTCATTTTTCGTTTTGGATTTGAGGGTTTCACGTCATCGATGTCGCTGCCGTCGCCGGTCGCAGCCCATATCGTCCAAGCGGAGGAAAGGTGTTCCTCTTTTAGTTCGATGTGGACTGGAATACCTGGAAAAAATATCGGTTATCGAGGTAAACATTTTTTAAATGGTGCCCTACACCAAAAAAATTTAAATAATAAAATAATATTAAAATAATGATCAAATAACAATAAAATAAACAAATAAATCATTGTGATATCTTTTAATTTAGTGAGAGAATAAACTTACCGTGCTATTTCAAGTAATTAAATATTAATTTCTACTTTAGATTTTCTATTTCAGTCTATTATTTAATTTAAGAAGATGTGTGCACTAAGAAACTAACCTACTTTATTTATATCACAAAAGAAGGAAAATTAAAACAAATTTATTTAAGATTTTTGTTGTAATATATTAATTTTTTATACAATATATGTACAATCAACAATATAAATTACATTATCTTTTTATAACATTCGTTACATAAATTTATTTGATTCAATTGATTCATTAATAAGTTACATTTAAGCCGGCGTTAAACGTTGCGGTCGACTGCTATGGCAGTATGACTGTCACCGTCAAAATTTACGTGTAAATTTTAATTTAAAATAAAATAAAAAAAGAAGTGCGTCCCTGAACCAAATTCGCTACGAGGGCCTATCATAAATCACGTCCAGGTACTTTTCGGGTTGATAATTACTACCAGAAATATCGGAAACTGTACACATAGCAGTCGACTGCTATCGCGATAAGTACAGAGCGGTGTGATTTAATTGTTAGCGTCAAATTTACGTATAACGCTACTGCTATACCAAAAGTAGAAGATTTTCTAGCGGTGACAGTAACAGTTCACTACAATATCAACAGACATGTTACACGTAAATTTTGATGCTAACAGTCATTCCACGCCCCTCCGTAGCAGTCGACTACTAAGTGTAACGTCAGCTTAAGAGACACAATATTGTAAATTTATGTAACAAATCTTTTAATAACTTTAATAACAACAAATTAATGCCCTTTTGATCGAATATGCGCAACGAGATGTTCCTTTCTTTTAAACCTATAATCACAAGTATTACACGCAAACCTTGGTAATTGCCCACATTCTAATTTTAAATGCCTCGCCAAAGTCTCTTTTCTTTTATATCTCTTCCCACACCGAACACAGCAGTACAACCTATTTCCAGTGTCATCATATTCCTCTTTTATGACCATGTCTGCCAATTCTAAAATAAAATGTTGTTAAACAAATTTTATTTCTTTTTTAATTTAATTTAGATTTAAAACAAATTTCCTTTTTTCTTTAATTTTAACGGTTTTATTTTGTATATATTTCATTTTTGTACATCAAATTACACACAGACATAATAAATAAAATTTTTCTAGGTCTCTTTCCTTAACTCATCACTTATTATATTATCTCACTTTCTTAAATATGTTATAAAAGTAATATTAAAACATAATTAAAGGTGGACATTTTTTTGGCATATGCAAACGAGTATGCATCTTTAAAGTATCTTGTCTCTTAAACCTGCTATTACAAACGCGACAAACGAATTTTTTGCTGACGCCACACTCGAAACTAACGTGTCGACGTAGAGTAGCTTTTCTTTTGTATGTTCTGCCGCATTTCTCGCAAGAATACACGGCGTTTGTCGAATCGGAATTTGTTGATTTCGTAGCTTCTAAAAATCAAAGGAAAAAGAGACTAAATAAATATTTATGCTTTTAAAATAATTAAATTCGGGCCACAACACTGAAAGCACAACACTCATCTCATTTTTATACTCACCCTTTTTTAATCGTAAACAAAAAAAATAATAAAAACGGTTTAATTAAAAAAAAATTGTATTAAAATATGTAATTAACAATATAGTTTAAAAAATATAATTAATTAAAATAAAATTAATCAAAATTAATATCGAGAACTTTATCATTATCGTTTGATTCGTCGTTGTCGAAGTGATGTTTTCGAATATGCACCAATAAATTGCCTTTTTGTTTCGCTTTGTAAGGGCAATACGAACAAAAGAATTTCGGTTCTTTATCGCCACATTCGAGTTTTTCATGTCGACTCAACGTCGATTTCCATTTATAGCGTTTACCACAATGTCTGCATGTAAATTGCGAATCATCACTGTAACCTTGCATTGACGTGTGGCCTTTTACAACTTTCATCTTTCTGAATGGATTTTTACGATTGAAGTCGCCCAAACGCGGAAAAACCAATTCTGTATATTGGTTGTCCTCCTCTGTAAAGGAAAAATGGGATAGGTAAAACAAAAAAAAATAAATAAATTGAAAAAAAAAATAGAAATAAATGAAAAAAAAAATGCATTGATGAAAAAGAAATAATAAATAAAATTAATGAAATAAAAATGATTAAAATGAAATCGTCTTACAATTCAATTCATACCTTTTATTCAATAAATATCTTAATTTTTATATATTTTTACACTTTAATATATAAATTTTTGGTATCATATAGGGAAAAAAAAAAATAATTAATCAGTCTTCTTTAATTCTTTTTGTAACAAGTCGTGCTGTGATGAACAAATTTATGTCTTGTTAGAAGATAAGCTCGCCTGAATCGATATGGACATAGCGGGCAGGCAAAACACGGTTCTAAACCGCATTCCAATCGAACGTGCCTGCTTAAAGTTTTCTTATGATGGTACGTTTTATGGCAATTACCACATACATATAAGCCTAAAAAATACAGTAATTTTATATATATTTATTAGAATTATTAACCAAATTGTAATTAAAACAAATTGAATTAAAAGTCAAACATTAAAACAATGTTTTAGAGAATAAAAATCGCAAATAATATTTTAATGTTATTTTAGTTATTCTTATATTCACAGATTTCAATCCAGTCGAAGCATCCTCAGGAGATGTCTCGATAATTATTCAAATAATATCACTAAAAAATTATAACTATATTTATTGATGAAAAAATAACGTGAGAAATCTTTAAATACATTTTGATTTTCCTACTTTAAGAGATCTTAATTTAAGTGTGATGTAATTAATAGAATTAGTATCTATAATATGAGGAAGAACATTTTTCATCTTTTAATCAAAGACTTATTATTAAAATAGGAATTGTAGTGCGTAATGTTATTTCAATCATTCTGATTCCTGAGGATGATCCAATGAATCAAAACTGGTGATGAATACTAAATCTAAGAAACCGATACTATCTAAGAGAGGTACACAAGCACACAAAGTATCAACCCTTTCATTGCTAATAGGATTTTTAATAACGGTATCTTACGTCTTGAACAATTAATAAAACTGGTCGTGTTTACAAATATTCAGGTAATTTTTTGTATCAGCATAATATGACAGTAGTCGGTAGCAAGATATTTGTAAAACTGTACAGGGTGTCCAAATTTCGATGAGTTTGCAGGGTATCTCAGTTATTATGAAAGATAGAAAGTTGCGGCTTTCGCGAACCTGAGCTACTTTTTTGTGAAACTTACAATGGCGCAAACCAAATTTTCATAGACCTCTTCGTTTTTGATATACAGGGAGTGTTTCTAAATTTACGATTTTCAGACACCTCCTGTATCTCGGCTATCCGGAAACGTAAAAACGGGTTCTAATAGATTTTTTTACGTAGAATCCAATGGTGCACGTAGAATTTTTCTAGTCATCACGGTTTTTCAGTTATAAAGAGTGAAGTATTTTAGAAGTTGAGTATTCAGTATTTGGGTTGTGTTTATAACTCAAAAACCGTGATGACTAGATAAATTCTACGTGCACCATTGGATTCTACGTGAAAAAATCTATTAGAGCCCGTTCTTACTTTTTTACTAAGTTTGCGGATAGCCAAGATACAGGAGGTGTCTGAAAATCGTAAATTTCAAACACTCCCTGTATATCAAAAACGAAGAGGGCTATGAAAATTTGATTTGGGCCATTGCAAGTTTCACAAAAAAGCAGCTCAGGTTCGCGGAAGCCGCAACTTTCTATCTTTCATAATAACTGAGATACCCTGCAAACCCATCGAAATTTGGACACCTGTACACTAGTACTACACACCAATTTTACCGAAAAAAAACCTACATTGAAAATTCCTGTTTAGGAGTTTCAAAACTGGCTAAAAAAAATGTAGTTTACTGACTACTTTTGAAGGATACGAATATTCAGGCTGTCCCGTATCTTCCGCATCAGAGTATTATACGGTTGTAGGATACATTATTCTGAAGAAATCGTTCTAATAAAATTTTTTCGAAATGTTTATAATAACCGCACGGGAACTGTTTAAAGATATAATAAGCGGATTCACGAATTCACGGAAAAAGTTTATTTCTCTTTCCGTGTCGAATCTATTGGTGAGTACACGTGAGAAACTTTTATGATCGGCGCGGCAGACCGGCCGAGGGTTGGGCCGATTACCTCTGACTGATTTACGATCTGCTATTGGACGAAAAACAGTTCGTTTAATAAAACAGTGCGGTTATTATAAACATTACGGAAAAATTTTATTAGAAAGATCGCTTCAGAATAGTGTATCCTACAACCGTATAATGCTCTGAGGCGCAAGATACGGGACACCTGTATATACTTGTCAATATGACATTTAGGGACTACGTAATATTTATTTATTTATCAAATATATTTATAAATATATTTATTTATATTTATCAAAGTCGGAAAAACTTATCTATTGCATATAATTACTAATATCGAACAAGGTTACCAAATCGCCCTTGTATGAAAACAGACTTTTTCTCATATAACTAAAGTGTGCCGCCTTAGGTTTTAAAGTGAAATTATTGACTTCAATTTATACCAAAAATTATCTAATGTAATCGTACAAAAATTTTACGTCATCGTAAAGAGAAAATTAATCTCTATCAAATGAGCGTAACAAAAGGCTACATTGCCATTTAAAAAAATTTAAGTGTTATTCGTTACTCATTTGTTTTCTGAATTAAAAACAATTGTATGCGGTCTTATTAAGGCAAATAAAATATTAAACAACTTTTGTATAAAATGTTTTTTTATAAAGCCAACATTTACCGAGATATATACTATATTCCATACATAATGGGCACCCTGTATTATACGCAGGCTATAGAGATGAAATAGCTCAGAACAGTAAAACAACTGACAAAGAGATACGATTAGAAACACGGAGTGTGGCGTTGAAATGTTTTAATTTGTAAATAATGCAGATAAGGCATTAATGTAATAAGGCAGATGGCACAGAGGAGGATGCAATAACGGATATTATTACTTAACACAAAAAAAAACTATGCCAGAAGCCATAAATCTGCCCATATATACTAGATATACAAGGTGATTCTCAACCTATACGCATAAACTTGGTGAATTATTCCTCAAAACAAATAATGACTAATAGGTGAAAAAAAATCTGGAAAAAGTTTTTTACTTTTCCAGATATACGTGAAAGTTACTTTCAAATCAAGAATACATACAACATTTTAAAATAACATCACAGCAAGTGTTCGACGTTATTTCCCATATTTTCTATACACAATTTTACCCCAACTACACGATCTCCCACTAGTGCGGCCTAAGCCAGGGTTGGCGGATTATCTAGGCAGCAGCATGCATCCGATTTCGCAATTCTTGCTTAGTATTAACTTCGGTGGCGTACACTATGCTTTTTAAGTGACCCCAAAAATAAAAATTTAAATGAATTGTGGTCGGGCAATTGAGATGGCCAGAGATCCATCTTTCGGGAAACACATTATTTAGATATTGCCGCATAATAATCAGCTATCTAAGAAACTAAAAATCTTTTTCTACAATTTTTGTTACCAATTAGTCATTATTTGTCTTGAGAAATAAATATCCAAGATTATGCGTGTAGGTCACCCAGAATCACCTGTATAGCAGTACTTACGTCCGGTGTTCATTGAATTAAAACTGGAACTAACACCAATACTAGAACTTAGGTCTAGAAACTTGAAGTGAACTTCGAACTTCTTTCTGAATAAGGTTGCAACAATCTTTTTCTACAATTTTTGTCACCTGTTAGTCATTATTTGTCTTGAGAAATAAATATCCAAGTTTATGCGTGTAGGTTGAGAATCAGCCTGTATAGCAGTATTTACGGCCGGTGTTCATTGAATTAAAACTGGAACTAACACTAGTACTAGAACCTAGATCTAGAAATTTGAAGTGAACTTCGAACTTCTTTCTGAATAAGGTTGCAACATGACATCCAAAATGTTAAGCCTATTGTTAGTTGTAGTGATAGTGCTGACATGACCTTGAAACTCTCTGCGGATGGGCAGCCAATGACTGTCACATTGATCTTAAAAACAATTAAGATCAAAATCATACTGTGTAACCTTCACCTTGAGATTCCAGGAGGTGATTCCTGATTCCGTCCATCGATAAGTAGAAATTAAGATTCCACATCAGCTGTCAACCCAATCCAAGTATTAGATAAGGTCAGGGTTAATCACAAACATTAGTTGATGAGAAATTACAAATACGTTAGTAATTCTACCATATAATCCAAAACAGTAAAATGTAACATAGCTACTACTATACAACAATGATCCAAAATAAACATTTAAGAAAGTGGCAGGGGGATATGATGTAATAAATGATCCTCGAAATACTTAATTAGTACAAATTATGACTGATGGAAATATCACGCTGCCAGATTTCATAGATGAACAAAAATATAGATGAAAAATGTATTATATATTATTTCATTTAAAATTACTCCATTTATTTATAATCTAACAAATTGTTATATCAAAGACAATAGCAATTATTTAACTGTAACCACCATCCATTAGCATATCAGTGCAAACAATTTTTTCCATAAATATCCTGACTTTTGATTGATTTCTTGAAAATAAATTACATCATTTCAAATGATTTTCAAAAAGTCACAAAATCCTTACTTTCATTCACTTACGTCAGTTAACCATTCTCAGGAAAGAAACGGAAGGTATGAAACGTGTACGATAATTTATTTTACCATAACATATACACGATGTCCCGTATCTTCCGGATCAGAGCATTATACGGTTGAAGAATATATTATTCTGAAGCGATTTTTCTATTAAAAAATTTTTTTAACCAATAGATTCGACACGGAAACACAAATAAACTTTTTCCGTGAATCACTATTGGACGACTTTAAACAGTTCCCTTGCGGTTATTATAAACATTTCGAAAAAAAATTTATTAGAAAAATCGCTTCAGAATAATGTATCCTTCAACCGTGTAATGCTCTGATCCGGAAGATACGGAACACCCTGTATAACTATATCTAATAATTAAATTATATAAGTACGAAGGCTTTCACGGCCGATGTTAATTGAACTAAAACTAACAGTAGCATTTTCACTACACCTAGAAACTTTCGGATTTCTAAGAGACGCATGGCTGCATTTTGAAAAAGTGCTTTATGTTAAAAGGACAACCGACAGAAATCAGATAGAATTTAATTAACACTAATTACTAACTATCAACTGAGACAACTCAACATACAGGGTTTCCCAATAGTAACGGAAAAGTTCATTAAAACAATTAAGAACAGTTTATAGAAAAATTGCTGAGACGGGTTTAAAAATTTAAATTATTTGCAATTATTTGGTATAGATTTAAAATTTTTGCCGCCATTTTTAAACGAGTAATGACGTCATCGATATTTTTGTCAAATAGCAATCCACCATTTTTAATACGGAATATGACAGAGGATACTTTTCTGAATTTGGTACAGTCAAAATTAATATTGGTTACAAAAGAAATTTTCGAGAAAAGTTATCTTAAAGTTTCATGATTTTCCATTCATTTGAGATAGAACAATAGCAGTAGCTATGCGTAACCATGACAACAAACTATTTCAGATATCAAAAATTAATCATTATCTTAATAAAATATCTAAAACAACTGGTTGCCGTGGTTACGCATTGCTACTGCTATTTTTTTACCTCAAATAAATGAAAAATCATGAAACTCTAAGGCAATTTTTCTCGAAAATTTTCTTATGTAACTAATATTAATTTTGAGTGTACCAAATTCAGAAAAATATCCTCTGTCATATTCCGTATTAAAAATGGTGGATTGCTACTTGAAAAAAAGTAGCGATCATGTCATAACTAGTTTAAAAATGGCGAAAAAATTTTAAAATCTATACCAAAAAATCGCAAAAAAATTAAATCCTTAGACCCCTCTCAGCGATTTTTCTATAAACCGTTTTTAATGAATTTATCCGTTACTTTTGGGAAGCACTGTATACAAAAATTTAACATTATTTTTAAGACTTTGACTATTCAACTGATGATGTCTTTTAAGAAGTTGAAACCGGTACCGAGCATATTAAAATAAAAAAAAAATAAAACTAAGGAAGAAGTTTTACAAAGTTTCTTTTTGCTTTAATTTTATCTTTCTACTCATATTGTGCAATGTTGTTGGCTTCTGAAGGTTTGATCATAGCATCCAAAACATCAAACACTTTTTCAGAAGACGCACGGCTAAACTTGAAAGTTTCTAGTTTTAGTTCAATCAAATTATACTTTATTTCTTCAATTACATTGTACTATAAAAATAAATGTTGTTTATTTAATATAAAAAAAAGCATCTTAATACATACTACTCATCAAGTTAATTAAATTGTCGATTTAAGTGAAAGTTCCGAATCCTCTTTGTGATAGATGTGTTTTTTTCCTAATTATAAAGTATAAATGTTATGGTAAATAATTTAGACATCACTTTTATATCATCACTTAATAAAGGCAGTATTATAGCTAAACCCACCTAAGTATGTTAATCTAATCGACATAGTTATCCGAAAAACAATTTGTGGAGCAAGCTAGCCAACATTCTTGTAACATACTTCAAACAACTTCTTATTATGAATTAATTTTTTTACCTACGATATTTATTATAATTCTTTTTCTAAGTTAAAAAAAACAATTTATTTCAAAATTAATATATTTCCTTTATAATTACAATGTAACTTCACAAACAATAATTATCAATTCTTTTTCTTAATTTTCATGATTTGTTTTCAATATAACAATTCGGGTGGTATGAAAAAATTTGGATGCGTTTTCATATGCTTGATTAATTCGAATCGATACTTGTATCTGGTGCCGCAAAACGTACACGAAAAATTGGGTTGTTTACCGCCGCACTCGTACTTCCGGTGTCTATTCAAGGTGAATCGTTTGCCGTAACTACGGCCGCAAGAGCAAAAGTATCGACCTGAAATATTTTCTAGATTAACTATTTATTTAATATTTTCAAAATCGGTTAAATTAAATTTAAATTAGATTAAATTCTATCCACTTAGTTAATTTTTAATGCAACATAAATCTTTTATATTAATAGAAGCTTTAGAATTTTTATACATTACCTTTATTGAAATGGTTTAGAATCTTTGAGAAATATTAATTTATTATTAATACTAAGTTGTTTTTATTGCAATAAACTGTATAAAAATCGTTAGTTATTCATATAATTTTTTTAATTTACATAAATTTCTTATTCATTTTTAGTTATGTATTGTTCGTTTTCAAACTGATTAAGTTGCTGCAACAAAAACTCCATATTATTAAGAGAAACGCCCTGTTGTTGAACATTTCCTCTTGGTAACGAATCCGGTTGTTGCGAAACAACACTTGAATTATTACCAACATCGCGAACAAAACCAGAATCGGAAAACTCAGTTTCTGTACTTTGAGGATTTTTATAAGCTATATTTTGACAACTAACTTGAGTAGCTTGGACGTTTCCCGTCATATTATGAATTCCGGCCATGTGTCTCTGCAAATGTTGTTTCTTTTTGAATCCCCTATTGCAGACCGGACAGAAATAGGAGGGCGATTTACCGCATTCCTCCCTTTTATGGTTACAAAGATTGCTCTGGTACTTGTACGATCTGTGACACGTGTCGCAATGATAACGTCTTTCTTGATCATCACTTGGTGTTTTGTTAACAACAGGACGAGTAGAATATTTACCACACCATACTATGTCTGAAACAGAAATTTCTCCTATCACCACTACTTTCTTTTTTTATTCAATGTTACCAAATTTAATATTAAATATGTAATGATAATAATGTGAACTTCATATTCATGCGGGATGTAGTGCAGATTTTTCTTGTAAGTTTTAGAAGACTTCTTAATAGTAGAAATATGTTTGCATGAATACTTATAGAATTTCCCTTGGCCATGCGCTATTGCAAAAAAAATAGCTGTGCATACTCAAAAAACCATGTATGATATTTCATTACATCATTATCTCTAATAATTATTAGAAACTGTTCGAAAAAAAGGCCAAATCCACTACAATTTTGTTTTCTTATCATCTTGCTATAAAATGACATTTCGTACCGGTTTCAATGCTTGAGCATCATCAGGAAAAAGGTATTGTTTCGAGAATTTCACGAACCTTCTCTTAAGTTAGTACAACAAACAACCTAAAAATTTGATAAGTATCTTAATAAAATAGTTGCTGTTATACAAACAGTGAATTTCACTTAAGATGCAATATACAAAAATTTATTTCCTTTACTTACTTTATCCCACATAAAATGCAACATGACAATATAATTACGGATTAATACGGGGAACGCAGTGTCCGTTATAGCGAATAAAAATATACAACAATCTAGAATAACAAAAAAACTAGACTAGCACTAGAACTAACACTAGACCTAGAAACAATGTGTTTAGCCGTGCATCTCTTAAGACAGTTAAACCTGAATGTTTCTAGTTCTAGGTCTAATCTTAGAGTGGTAGGTAGTGCTAGCTAGCATAAGATATCACTATGTTGTCTATATTTTTATTGCACCCTAATGTTTCTAGTTCTAGGTCTAGTGTTAGTTCTAGTTTTATACTAGCACTATTACTAAAACTAACACAAGACCCAGAACTAGAATCATTCGGCTTTAGCCGTCTTGAGAGACGTGCGGCTAAATCCGAATGCTTCCAGTTCTAGGTCTAGTGTTAGTTCGAGTTTTGCACTAGCACCATCACTAGACCTAACACAAGACCTAGAACTAGAATCATTCGGGTTTAGCCGTCTTGAGAGACGTGCGGCTAAACCCAAATGTTTCTAGTTCTAGCTCTAACGTTTGTTCTAGTGAGTAATAAGTAGCGCTAGTTAGCATATCACTATGTTGCATATTTATTAGCACTATTACTAAAACTAACACAAGACCTAGAACAAGAATCATTAGGGTTTAGCCGCACGTCGGATAGTGATAGTGCTAGTAAAAAGCGAGAACTAACACTAAACTTAGAACTAGAATCATTCGGATTTAGCAGTCTTGAGAGACGTGCGGCTAAATACGAATGTAAGTTTTAGTGACAGTGATAGGTAGCGCTACTTAGCATAAGATATCACTATGTTGTCTATATTTTATTGCACTAAAACTAAAACTAACACTAGAACTGACACAAGACCCAGAACTAGAATCATTCGGGTTTAGCCGTCTTGAAAGACGTGCGGCTAAACCCAAATGTTTCTAGTTCTAATGTTTGTTCAAGTGACAGTGATAAGTAGCGCTAGTAAGCATATCACTATGTTGCATATTTGTATAGCACTATCACTAAAACTAACACAAGACCTAAAACAAGAATCATTCGGGTTTAGCCGCACGTCAAATTGTGATAGTGCTAGTAAAAAACTAGAACTAACTCTAGAATGTGTGTTCTAGTGACAGTGATAGGTAGCGCTAGTTAGCATAAGATATCACTATGTTGTCCATATTTTATTGCACTAAAACTAGAACTAACACTAGCACTGACACAAGACCCAGAACTAGAATCATTCGGGTATAGCCGTCTTGAGAGACGTGCGGCTAAACCCAAATGTTTCTAGTTCTAGGTCCAATGTTTGTTCTAGTGACAGTTATGTTACATATTTATATAGCACTATCACTATAACTAACTTAGTTCTAGTGCAAAACTAGAACTAACACCAGAATTTTTGCACTAGAACTAACACAAGACCTAGAACTAGAATCATTCGGGTTTAGCCGTCTTGAGAGACGTGCGGCTAAACCCGAATGCTTCTAGTTCTAGGTCTAGTGTAAGTTCTAGTTTTAATTGTTATTTAGCGTGTTTGTGGTATATTTTTATTAAACGAAAAGTAGAACTACCACTAGATCTAGAACCAGAAACATTACTTCCTTTAT